>NC_091057.1:18599399-19811274 GCF_000393655.2 Nicotiana sylvestris | reverse complement strand
TGGTACAATTGGTTTGAAGTTCCGGGATTTTCGGGTAGGTTCCGGGATGTTTTAGGCCGAAAATCATAGCTGTAGCAGGTCCAGAAGGGTTGCACGCCTCGGAACCTACCAGCACGGTCCGCACAAAAAGAAGTGCAGCCGCGGTATGTGCTGTGCAGACCGCATAAAATGAAGTGCGGCTGCTTTAGGTGTTGTGCGGACCGCACAAAATGCAGTGCGGCTGCGGTGGGGAATATTTCACTGGTCCTACTTCGGAAGTTCATATATTTTGATCTACAAGGAAATTTGAGATGATTTAAAAACTAAAATTGTAGCCCTTTGTGTCTAGTTTCCAAAAAGGTAACGATATTGTAATTTGGACATTTGTACCAAAAGTTATGGCTAAAATACTAAAGCCTGTGCAGCCGCGATCGTTTTTGTGCGGACTGCACTGGTTTTGTGCGGACCGCGGTCGATTTTGTGTGGTACGCGAAGGTGAAAATCTGTGGGGTACTCTATAAATACGAGTTTTTGGGTTTTATTTGATATTTTGACCTAGAGAGCTCGGATTTTGGCGATTTTTTGAAGGTTTTTCAAGAAATTCATCGGGGTAAGTGATTCTAACTCAGATTTGTCTAGAGTACATGAATCTTTCATTGAATTCATCATTTAATTCGTGATTTGGGAAGAAAATAGTGAAATCTTTCGAAAATGTAAAATGAAGATTTGGAGGACCAAATGGTATCGAAATTGGATAATTCTCGTATGGTTAGACTCGTGAGAGTATAAGGATTCTAGTTTTGTGAATTTTATCAAATTTCGAGATGTGGGCCCAGGGGTCGTGTTTGACCAATTTCTAGAATTTTGTGGTAATTCGATTGTTTTCACTTGGGCTTTGTTTCCGTAGAATATTGTGACGTATTCGTTCTGATTTTGAATAGATTGGACGCGCGTGTAGGCCAATTCGAGGGGCAAAGGCGTCGCGAGCTAGAGAATTAGCCAGTTCGAGGTGAGTAATGATTGTGAATGATGCTCTGAGGGTTTGAAATCCCAGATTACATATCGTAGTGCTATATTGATGTGAGACACATGTTTGATGACAAGCGTGTGGCCGTATACTATTGGGGATTGTGACTTGGTCCATCACGGTTGATGATTTTACCGCGTATTTGATTGAAACTTATTTGCTATCATCATTATTTGGGTTGAACTCCATACCAACTATTGGACCCTTCGGGGATTTTTGCCATTTCCTCACTGTTTTGAATTATTACTTGAACTTAGTCCCGTTATTTTCCTATGTTTTACTACTTAGTTTTGAGACTTAAATAATATTTTAAATAATGTTTTGGGCTGAGAAATACTGTTTTACTATTGCCCGAGGGGCTTGTGATGATTTTGGACTAATTAAAGGCTGAGGGCCTAGTTGTGAGGATACACTTGTACTAATATGAGGCCGTGGGCCTGATATACATATATACGCCACGAGGTGGCTTGATTGATATGAGGTCTAGGGCCTAGATTTGATGCCACGAGATTGCTTGATATTGCATTTGGGTCGTAAGGGGCCCCTCCCGGAGTCTGTACACCCCCAGTGAGCGCGGGTACCCATTGTGTTGTGAGATTGAGCCCGAGAGGCTGGTACTGTTCTGAGATGTTGCCCAAGAGGCGGATTTGTTGATACTATGCCCGATGGGCGAACTTCTATTTGTTTACTTACCTGTCAATTACTCGTTTTACTTGTCGAAAAGGGATTTACTTAACTCTTCACTGTTTTACTGTTTTTAAGTGATTTTACTGCTTCAGTATAGAATGCCTTGTGTTTTATGTGTTTTTTTACTTTTGGTCATTATTTACATTTGTTACTCACCGAGTTGGAGTACTCACTTTACTCCCTGCACCCTGTGTGCAGATTTAGGCGTAGCTGGTACCGCTCCTGAGTGCTGATTCCTCCAGTTCCAGGCAAATTTTCGGAGACTACGAGGTAGTTGTTGATGTCCGCAGCCCCGTATCTCTACTTCTCTATCATTTATGTTTCCTTTCAAACACTTGTAGTAGTTAATGACTTTATCAGACTAGTATTATGGTTTAGAGATGCTCGTGACTTGTGACACCCCGGTTAGGGCTGTGTCGGGTTAGACTTTCCGCGTTGTTATTGATATTTCCACTATTTAGTATTGTTTAAATCATGTTTAGACTATTTTTCATGTTGATTAACTGCTTTAAAAGTTAAGTTGGGTTGAACTGGTTGGCCTTGTCTTCACGAGAGGCGCCATCATGACCGGGTTCGGGGTTAGGGTCGTGACAAGGTGGTATCAGAGCCTAGGATACATAGGTCTCACGAGTCATGAGCAGGTTTAGTAGAGTCTCGCGGATCGGTACGGGGACGTCTGTATTTATCCTCGAGAGGCTGCAGAACCTTTAGGAAAACTTCATATTCTTGAAATTCTTGTCGTGCGAACTTGTTGATCCGAGTAATAAACTTCTATTATTCCATTCTCTCACATATGGTGAGGACACGCGCTAGCGGGCGGGGTGGACGACCACCAGAGGCCGAGGATGCAGTCGCGGTCGTGGCAGAGGAAGAGCAGTGAGGGCAGCACCTATTGATCCACCAGCTGCCCCAGCTCAGGATCAGGCTCCAACTATGGGTGCTCCAGCAGCACCAATTTAGGCACCAGTTGTGCCCATCGTGATTTCGGGTCTTAAGAAGGCCTTGACACAGATTTTATCAGTTTGCACTCGCCTGGCTCAAGAGGTTTCAGCCACTACAGCCGTAGCAACTTCACAGGCCGGGGGAAGCAATCAGACTCCCGCCGCTCGCACACCTGAGCAGGTAGTGTAGGGACTTCAGACGCCAAGACGGTCGCAGCTGCTCAAGACTATGTGGTTCCTGTTATGCCGGAGGATGATCAGCGTAGATTGGAGAGGTTTGGTATATTACAGCCTCCGACCTTCAATGGCGCAGAGGGAGAGGATGCCTAGGGTTTTTTGGATAAGTGTTAGAGGATGTTTCGTACTGCCGGTATTTTGGAGACCAGCGGGATCACTTTTATCACCTATTAGTTTTCAGGAGCTGCTTTTACTTGGTGGGAGGATTTTGAGAGGCATAGGCATGTTGGTGCAACGCCCCTTACTTGGCAGCAGTTCTCCGTTCTCTTCCTGGAGAAGTATGTGCCGCAGTCCCACAGAGAGGAGCAGCGTAGACAGTTTGAATGGTTGCAATATGGCGATATGACTATGTCACAGTATGAGTTGAGATTTTCTGAGTTGGCTCGTCATGCCATCTGGATGGTTCCGACAGATTGAGAGAGGATCAGAAGATTTGTTGATGGTCTTACTTACCACCTCCGTATTCTTATTACCAAAGAGAGGGTGACTGGTGCTACCTTCGAGGAAGTTGTTGATATAGCCTGTGAGATTGAGACTGTTCGCCATCAGGAGCGAGAGAAGAGGGAGGTCAAGAGGCCTCGAGGATCTGGCAGCTATAGTGGTGCTCCTTCGAGGGGCCAGTTCTAGCACAGCAGATGCCGTTCATTCAGGCCTGCTCAAGTAGCTCGCCCAGGTTATCGGGGGGCATCTTCGGGTCATGGTTATCATGGATCTCAACAGGGCCAGTCCTCACTCAGCGCCCTTCCAACTCAGAGTGCATCTCGTGCTCCATCGGTTCAGGGTTCTTCTATACCGAGTGCATCTGCTAGTCACTTCGGTGTGAGAGGTTCCCTTCAGTCCCCTTCTCCAGCACCTGGGAGTTGTTATGAGTGTGCCGAGATGGGTCACATGTGGAGGCAATGTCCTCGTCGTGTTGCTAGTTCATCCCAACAGAGGGGTCAGTTTTCGGCTTCAGCACTAGTTTCTTTACCACCACCCGCTCAGCCAGCTAGAGGTGGAGGTCAGTTAGCCAGGGGTCGCCCCAGAGGTGGAGGTCGATCAGGGGGCGGTCAAGCCCATTTCTATGCACTCCTAGGCAGACCCGATGTTATTGCTTCGGATGCTGTTATCACAGGTATTGTTTCAGTCTGCCACAGAGATGCCTTTGTATTATTTGATCTCGGTTCCACCTTTTCTTATGTGTCATCATATTTTGCTCGTTATTTGGGTACGCCCAGTGAGTTTCTTACTTTACCTGTTCATGTATCTACCCCGGTGGGCGATACTGTTATTGTAGACCGTGTGTACCGGTCATGTATGGTGACTATTAGGGGTTTGGAGACCCGAGTAGATCTATTACTATTGAGCATAGTGGATTTTGATATCATTTTAGGCATGGATTGGTTATCTCCATGTCGTGCTATTCTGGACTGCTATGCTAAAACAGCACATTGGCTATGCCGGGTGTGCCACTGATCGAGTGGCGAGGTATGACTAATTACGTTCCTAGTAGAGTGATCTATTTCTTGAGAGCCCACTGTTTGGTTGGGAAGGGTTTTCTTTCATACCTAGCGTTTGTGAGGGATATCGAAGCTGAGACTCCCAGTATTGATTTTGTTCCAGTTGTGAGGGATCTTCCCGGTGTGTTTCCTGCAGACCTGTCGGGCATGCCACCGGATAGGGATATTGATTTTGGTATTGACCTAGTGCCGGGCACTCAGTCCATTTCTATTTCGTTGTATCATATGGCACCAGCGGAGTTGAAGGAATTGAAGGAGCAACTTTAGGAGCTCCTAGATAAGGGGTTCATTCAGCCTAATGTGTCACCTTGGGGTGCGCTGGTTCTATTTGTGAAGAAGAAGGATGGAACAATGAGAATATGCATTGATTATAGGCAATTAAACAAGGTAACAATTAAGAACAAGTATCATTTGCCTCGCATTAATGATTTATTTGACCAGCTTCAAGGAGTGCAGGTGTTCTCCAAGATTGATCTCTGTTCAAGTTATCACCAGTTGAAGATCAGGGACTCGGATATTTTTAAGACGGCTTTCAGGACCCGATATGGTCATTATGAGTTCTTGGTGATGTCTTTTGGGCTGACCAATGCCCCAGCAGTGTTCATGTATTTGATAAACAGCGTGTTCCGGCCTTATCTCGATTCGTTAGTCATATTCTTCATTGATGATATTCTGGTGTATTCACGTAGTCAGGAGGAGCATGCAGAGCATTTGAGAGTTATATTGCAGAGATTGAGGGAGGAGAAGCTTTATGCAAAATGCTCCAAGTGTGAGTTTTGGCTTGGTTCAGTGGCTTTCTTGGGGCACGTGGTGTCCAGTGAGGGTATTCAGGTTGATCCGAAAAAGATAGAGGCGGTTTAGAGTTGGCCCAGACCGTCCTCGGCCATAGAGTATCGCAGTTTTCTTGGTTTGGCAGGCTATTATCACCGGTTTGTTCAGGGATTCTCATCTATCGCATCGCTCTTGACCAAGTTGACTCAGAAGGGTGCTACATTTGTATGGTTGGACGAGTGTGAGGAGAGCTTTCAGAAGCTCAAGACATCTTTGACCACAGCTCCAGTGTTGGTTTTGCCATCAGCTTCAGGTTCATATACCGTGTATTGTGATGCTTCGAGAGTTGGGATTGGTTGTGTGTTGATGCAGGAGGGTAGAGTTATAGCTTATGCTTCTCGTCAGTTGAAGCCTCATGAGAAGAACTACCCCGTTCATGATTTGGAGTTGGTTTCCATAGTTCATGCATTGAAGATTTGGAGGCACTACTTGTATGGCATATCTTCTGAGGTGTTCACTGATCATCGTAGTCTTCAGCATTTGTTCAAGCAAAAGGATCATAATTTGAGGTCGCAGAGATGGTTGGAGTTGCTTAAAGATTATGATATCACTATATTGTACCATACGGGAAAGGCCAATGTGGTGGCCGATGCTTTGAGCCAAAAGGTAGTGAATATGGGGAGTTTGGCATATATTCCAGTTGGGGAGAAACCTCTTGCAGTTGATGTTCAGGCCTTGTCCAATCAGTTTGTGAGATTAGACATTTTGGAGCCCAGTCGGGTATTGGCTTGTGTGGTATCTCGGTCTTCTTTATATGATCGCATCAGAGAATGCCAGTATGATGATCCGCATTTGCTTGTCCTTAAGGACAGAGTTCAGCATGATGATGCCAGAGATGTGACCATTGGTGATGATGGTGTGTTGAGAATGCAGGGCCGGATTTGTGTGCCCAATGTGGATGGGCTTCGGGAATTGATTCTGGAGGAGGCCCATAGCTCGCGGTATTCCATTCATCCGAGTGTCGCGAAGATGTATCAAGATTTGAGGCAGCTCTATTGGTGGATAATAATGAAGAAAGATATTATGGGATTTGTAGCTCGGTGTCTCAATTGTCAGCAGGTGAAAATGAGCATTAGAGATCGGGTGGTTTGCTACAGCAGATGGATATTCCTGAGTGGAAGTGGGAGAGGATCACTATGGACTTTGTTGTTGGACTTCCATGGACTTTGAAGACGTTCGATGCTATTTGGGTGATTGTGGATTAGCTGACCAAGTCTGTGCACTTCATTCCTGTGTGTACTACCTATTCTTCAGAGCGGTTGGCAGGGATTTATATCTGGGAAATTGTTCATTTGCATGGTGTTCCGGTTTCCATTATTTCAGATAGAGGTACTCAGTTTACTTCGCAGTTTTGGAGAGCCGTGCAGAGAGAGTTGAGTACTCAGGTGGAGTTGAGCACAACTTTTCATCCTCAGACGGATGGACAGTCCGAATGCACTATTCAGATATTAGATAACATGTTGTCATTGATTTCGGAGGATCATGGGATGAGTTTCTACCACTTGCAGAGTTTGCGTATAACAACAGCTACCAGTCGAGTATTCAGATGGCTCCATATGAGGTTTTGTATGGGAGGCGGTGTAGATCTCCAGTTGGTTGGTTCGAGCCTGGTGAGGCTAAGCTATTGGGGACTGATTTGGTACAAGATGCTTTGGAAAAGGTGAAGGTGATTCAGGAGAGGCTTTGTACAATGTAGTCGAGGCAAAAGAGTTATGCTGATAGGAAGGTTCGAAATGTGTCCTACATGGTTGGCGAGAAAGTTCTATTGAAGGTTTCACCCATGAAGGGTGTTATGAGATTTGGTAAGAAAGGGAAATTGAGTCCTCGGTTCATTGGGCCTTTTAAGGTGCTTCGGAGGATTGGGGAGGTGGTTTATCAGCTTGTTTTGCCACCCAGCTTATCAAGTATACATCCGGTATTTCATGTTTCTATGCTCCGGAAGTATATTGTGGATTCGTCTCATGTTTTGGACTTCAGCACGGTTCAGTTGGATGATGATTTGACCTATGATGTGGAGCCAGTAGCTATTTTGGGTCGTCAGGTTCAAAAGTTGAGGTCAAAGGATAGAGCTTCAGGGAAAGTGTCGTGGAGAGGTCAGCCTGTGGAGAAGGCTACCTAGGAGACCGAGCGGGAGATGTGGAGCAGATATCCTCACATGTTTGAGGCTTCAGGTATGTTTCTTGACTCGTTCGAGGACGAACGTTTGTTTAAGTTGGGGAAGATGTGATGACCCGGCCAGTCGTCTCATGAGTTACCAAATCCGTTTTCCCCCATTTCAGCTTCTTACGCTTTGTTATTCGTGTTTTATGTGATCGTGATGATTAGTTCGAGTTCGGAGAGGATTTGGTAAGAAATGAGACACTTAGTCTCTTTTAAGAAGGCTTAAGTTGAAAAAGTCAACCGGATGTTGACTTAAGTGTTACAGGGCTCAGATGCGAGTTCTGATGGTTCAGTTAGCTTTGAGAGGTAATTTGTGACTTAGGAGCGCGATCAAAATGGGTTTTGGAGTTATAGAGAAGATTTAGGCTTGAATTGGCGAAGTCGATATTTTGGCGATTTCCGGTTAATAGGCGAGATTTTGATATAGGGATCGGAAAGGAATTTTGAGAGTTGCAGTAGCTTCGTAGTGTCATTTGGGATGTGTGTGCAAAATTTTAGGTCATTCGGGTGAGATTTGATAAACTTTTTGATCAAAAGCATAAATTAAGAGTTCTTGGAGTTCTTAGGCTTGAATCCTATGTTAAATTGGTGATTGATGTTGTTGTGAGCGTTCCAAAGTTTTGAACAAGTTTGAACGATGTCATGGGATGTGCTGGTACAATTGGTTTGAAGTTCCGGGTAGGTTTCGGGATGTTTTAGGCCGAAAATCATAGATGTAGCAGGTCCAGAAGGGTTGCAGGCCTCGGAACCCACCGCGCGGTCCGCACAAAAAGAAGTGCGGCCGTGGTATGTGCTGTGCGGACCGCACAAAATGAAGTGCGGCCGCGGTAGGTGTTGTGCGGACCGCACAAAATGCAGTGCGGCCGCGGTGGGGAACATTTCACTGGTCCTACTTCGAAAGCTCATATCTTTTGATCTACAAGAAATTTTGAGATGATTCAAAAACAAAAGTTGTAGCCCTTCGTGTCTAGTTTCAAGTAAGTAAAGATATCGCAATTTGGACATCTGTAGCGAAAGTTATGGCCAAAATACTAAAGCCTGTCACTGCAGAGGAAAGCATGTGTGCCGCGGTTGTTTTTGTGCGGACCGCACTGGTTTTGTGCGGATCGCGGTCAATTTTGTGCGGTCCGCGGAGGTGAAAATCTGTGGGGTACTCTATAAATACGAGATTTTAGGTTTTATTTGATATTTTGACCTAGAGAGCTCGGATTTTGGCGATTTTTCGAAGGTTTTTCAAGAAATTCATCAGGGTAAGTGATTCTAACTCAGATTTCGCTAGAGTGCATGAATCTTTCATTGAATTCATCATTTAATTCGTGATTTGGGATGGAATTTGGGAAGAAAATTGTGAAATCTTTCGAAAATGTAAAATGAAGAGTTGGAGGACCAAATAGTATCGGCATTGGATAATTCTCATATGGTAAGACTCGTGAGAGTATAAGGATTCTAGTTTTGTAAATTTTGTCAAATTCCGAGATGTGGGCCCGGGGGTCAGGTTTGACCAATTTCTGGAATTTTGTGGTAATTCGATTGTTTTCGCTTGGGCTTTGTTTCCTTAGAATATTGTGACGTATTCGTTCTGATTTTGGATAGATTCGACGTGTGTGGAGGCTAATTCGAGGGGCAAAGGTATCGCGAGCTAGAGAATTAGCCGGTTCGAAGTGAATAATGATTGTAAATGATGCTCTGAGGGTTTGAAACCCCGAATTGCACATCGTAGTGCTATGTTGATGTGAGACACACGTTTGATGACAAGCGTGTGGTCGTATACTATTGGGGATTGTGACTTGGTCCATCCCAGTTGATGATTTTACCGCATATTTGACTGAAACTTATTTGTTATCATCATTATTTGGGCTGAACGCTATATTTGGGCTTTGTGCCAACTATTTGGACCCTTCGGGGATTTATATTACCATTTCCTTACTGTTTTGAATTATTACTTGAACTCAGTCCCGTTATTTTCCTCTGTTTTACTACTCAGCCATTTTTACTTAGTTTTGAGAATTAAATAATATTTTAAATGATGTTTTGGGCTGAGAAATATTATTTTACTATTGCCCGAGGGGCTTGTGATGATTTTGGACTGATTAAAGGCCGAGTGCCTAGTTGTGAGGATACACTGGTACTGATATGAGGCCGATGACCTGAGATACATATATACGCCACGAAGTGGCTTGATTGATATGAGGCCGAGGGCCTAGATTTGATGCCACGAGATGGTTTGATATTGCGCTTGGACCATAAGGGGCCCCTCCCGGAGTCTGTACGCTCCAAGTGAGCGCGGGTACCCATTGTTATGTGAGATTGAGCCCGAGGGGTTGATATTGTTCTGAGATTGAGCCCGAGGGGCCGGTACTGTTCTGAGATGTTGCCTGATGGGCGGATTTGTTGATACTGTGCCCGAGGGGCGAACTTCTATTTGTTTACTTACCTGTCAATTACTTGTTTTACTTGTTGAAAGGGATTTACTTAACTCTTCGTTGTTTTACTATTTTAAAGTGATTTTACTGCTTCAGTATAGAATGCCTTGTGTTTTACGTGTTTTCTTATTTTCAGTTGTTATTTACATTTGTTACTCACTGATTTGGAGTACTCACTTTACTCCCTGCACCCTGTATGCAGATTCAGGCGTAGCTGGTACCACTCCTAAGTGTTGATTCCTCCAGTTCCAGACGGTTTTTCGGAGACTACGAAGTAGCTGTTGACGTCCGCAGCCCCGTGTCTCTACTTCTCTATCATTTCTGTTTCCTTTCAAACACTTGTAGTACTTTATGACTTTAGCAGACTAGTATTATGGTTTACAGTTGCTCGTGACTTGTGACACCCCGGTTAGGGCTGTGTCGAGTTGGACTTTCCGCATTGTTATTGATATTTCCGCTATTTAGTATTGTTTAAATCATGTTTAGACTATTTTCATGTTGATTAACTGCTTTAAAAGTTTAGTTGGGTTGAACTGGTTGGCCTTGTCTTCACGAGAGGCGCCATCACGACCGGGTTCCGGGTTAGGGTCGTGACAGTATAACAAGAAAAAAATTATTTCTCTTGATATGTGCGTAAAGTGACAAGTAAAAATAATAATTTATTTTTAGTATAGGTGCCAAGTAAAAGTGAATGAAGTGAGTACTGCGCATATAGCTCTTCCACATTGTCTGATCCAAGAAAAATATATACCAACATATTTACATCAAAGTCAGAATGGGATGACTGAACATGAAGGGGGTTCCTTTTGGCAGGGGTGATGAATGGGGATTGAATATAGATGAAGGGACAATGCATTAAATTCTTGAACTCTTCTACAGATGCTGTTAATTTCTTGAAATAGAAAGTTCAATTTCCACTTACTAAAATAAGTTTCTATTTTATCCTAAGTTGATTTCTATCCTCTTACCTAAAAGTCTCGGGTATAAAAGGTTTTTTTTATTCAATAGTGCCCTTCTTAACACGATTCAGATAATCGAACTAATGCTTATTAGATACCGAATAGTTAAAAAAGTCGTCCAGTGCACCGGTCATTTCGTGTTCACGCAGGATCCAAAAAAATATCTTAGTCAAAGGGATGTGATGTAATAAGTCTATCCTAATACAAGTATTAGTGGCTAGTTCCACGGTTTGAACCTATAACCCATAAATCGCACAGAGACATCTTTACAAGTTGCTCCACGACTCCTTTCAAGATATCGTTAAATATAAAAATAGAGTAACATTAATTACTTTATAATAATAAATACAACTCAATTTAGTTTCTGGGTCAAATTCTCAAATGAAAAGTTTCAAATTCCATTGCTTGGTTATTAGTAGTGGTAGCAAGATATGATTAATAATGTAGTGATCCCATGAATATTAAAGTACTAGCATACAGCAAACAATTAATACAATTCCAGCACATTAAAGGCCATTCATTCAATTCCTACATGTAGCAGACAGACACAAATTATTTGATTATTATGGCAATGTACTAAATGAGCAAAAAAAGTTAAATTATTTGGTAGGAAAGGAAAAACCCCATTCAACATGCACATGGCTTTGTTCCCGCTAGACATAGACTTTGTCATAATAAAAATTCAATGAAATAAATATTCAGAAACATACAAATATGGATCAATAATTAAATAAAGAAATGAATTACATGATACATAGAATATGGTTAATTGATAAAAAAAACAAATGAAATTCAATAAAAGGGTAAAACACACAACCACTATGACAGCCAAGACAAAGAACAACAAAGCAAACCATTAATTAAGTAATTAACAAGCCAAGACACAATAGAGGGTTTTCAAGTTTATTGCTTCTTGTCTATTACAAATGTCCAAATTAAAGATCACTTCTTTTAATTAAAAACTATATACTATAAAATAAAAATACAGACAAATGGAAACAACAATCACAAAAGCTGCTTCTTCAACATAATGTTTATAGCCTTTTATGGAGTTTTCAAACCCTGCGCTTGCATTTCTCCATAGCTCTTGGTGCTGAGATTTAAGTAAAATATAACTTAGGTTTAATGAAGAAATTAAAATGATTTTTTCAAACTCAATATAAAAATTTTAAAAGGAAAATACCAAGTCCAATAGCTTCTGATCCTTTCATTATGCGTAAACGCTTGCATGAATCAACAAACATCCTGAAATTTAAGAAATAATTAAAGAAGTTAATTGCAACGCTTTTGATATGATGGAAGTTATTTTTCAAAAAAATATTTTTTATGAAAAATTTATTTTCCAGCATTTGATTAGTGAAGAAAAAACATTTTCCATCAAGATTAGAAAACTTCCCTCGCCTATGGATATAAGTAATTTTGATAAATTTTTTAATTTTTAACATCATATTACGTGCTTCAAATTAACAATTAAATAGTAAGTATTACTCCATAATTTTTCTTTACTACTCAAAAGTGTCATCAAAATACTCTCCAATTTGCTAATATTGTTATTCTCTTTAATACACACTTTTTTAAAAATATTATTTTCACTCACCAATCAAATAACAAAAATATTTTCGGAAAAAAAATAACTTATGTCATACCAAACATACCTATAGTTCAGTTTTTTTGCGCAAAATAATAAATTGGTTGGTCAGCCGAAACTAATCGCATTCGCTAACCAAAAAATGTATAATATATATATATATAAATATTTTATCGGCTATTATTTTTGGAGCGGGTAAAAATACATAGTACCATTTATTTCTTGTTTAGATCTCCTATTAGGGTTATTGAAGAAATTTTTCATAATTATATACTTACACCCAAGGTACATCCCCCACGAGCATCCAGTCTCCATCTTTATCTTCATAGGTGGGTACATATTCAGAACTGTTGAGAAGATCCATCAGCTTGCTTTCATTCATAAAATCTATCATTCCTTGGGGCCCATAATTTCCTGTACCAATTAATAAAATAATAATTACAAGTGGAAATTATTTTATAATATTTTCATAAACTCAAAGAATAATCTTTAATTAACATTTTGTGCAATATGTAAATCAAATGCTAGGCTGTATCAATCCTTATGAACATGATTCTGAGATTTAGCTGTTTTTCCTATCATGTTTTCAAGATTTTATTCTCAAGAAAAATATTAATTAACTTATAGCTAAGCAAATGGACATAAAACAAAAGAATGTGCGGTGTTCTTTTCTTTATTATTCTCCTTATCCTCAAAATATAACAAAAATTATCTTGAAAATTTTAATATCTAGTGTATATACCTGTACACATGATATTAATTAGTTGAAGAATAAAGTTGTTGATTTCATGTGGAGTAATAATTTTCAGGTTGATAACGAGTTTAACTTCTATGTACTGACAGTGAAAAATTTCATATTATCGGGTGAAGAGTTCTTATAACAACATGCAATAACTATCTAGGGGTAAACCTAATTTCGTAATACAAAAATAAAGTAAATAACTTGACATAACCAATTTATAAAACACACTGATAACTTAAAAGTTCTTTTGACTCTAGAGTGTTTTAAGCTAAATCATTCTTGAAATTATGGCAAATTAATTAAACTATATATGTATATGGTTGGTGTTAGTGTACTACTTGTCTAACAAATATTTTTTTAAAAAAAAACCGTTAGTGTTGGGGCCAACTTACGCGCACCTCGACTAATTCTACAAAATACTTGCCACCTCCCATCGACAACAAGTACCAAGTAATTACTCTATCTAACAATTACTTGGACAGACGAGAACTGAGAAGAAATCACCTATAGTGTTTTCGTCTTCGCTAGGATTTGAACGTGAGACATTATTGTTCTCACCTACTTCAAAAACCACTAGGCTGCACCTTTGAGTAGACTTTACATGAACATCTTTATGTACAAAACAAAAAGATCGAGCAAAAGAATAGACGAGGCGAATGTTCTCGAAGAGAAAATTGTGATGTACTTACCCATAGTAAAGGAGCTAAACATCTTGGCCAAAGCATCAGAAAGTTGTTGGTAACTTTTGTACATCTTCAAATCTACCTTACGTAGGTAAGGTGCACCATCCATGCAAACCTTCACAAATGCAGCAGCAGTTGCATTACTCTTTTCAGCTTCAGTGTTGTTTTTCTGAGCCATTACATTCTTTCTGAAAGATCTCACTGGTGGCCAACCCACCACTTGTGCCCTACAATAATACAAAAATTCAAAACATTTTTTTATAAATTAATATTATAAAAGTTACATTAGTTTTAGGACTGTGTATGTCACAGTCAAACCATTTCATTTTCTTTTCTCAAAAAAAAAAAAAAGATTTTTATAAACACTAGTATTAAATATGGAGAAAAAATGGCTAAATTTTTACTATTTTTTTTAGTGACTAAAATCTCTCTAGTCAAGGTATATGATAGTACTATCATTAATTAACACTGGAGCTAGAGACCTATAGTTGAACTTGTTTGAAGTGAAAGTTAAAGTGCGTGATGACAGAAAATGCATTTCTGGATATTCCTTAATGTACCACTATACACGAGACAAACATTAAAAATCATGAAAAATAAAAGAAAAGAATTGAAAAAATACTCGTATTTAAGTGAAAAATAGTATATATATGAGCCTCTTTAATGGTATGCACCTACACAAACAACAACACCAACAACATACTCAGTGTAATTCTACAATTGGGTCTGGGAGAATTGTACGTACACAAGGGCGGAGCTAGAAGTTTCGACAAAGGGTTCGGCTAAACCCAGTAGCTTTAAAAAATTCATTGAATAGATACAAATTCTTACTTTTGAACCCAATAACATAAAAAATTTATAGTCACGAACCCAGTAACTTCAAATTCTGACTCTGTTTCTATACATAAAGAGACCTTACGTCTACCTTATGAAGGTAGAGAGAATGTTTCCGATAAACCCTAGGCTCAAGAAATCGTGCACCACTAACCCTCGAAGAGAAAAAGAGAGACTTACTTGGCAGGTGGCTTGACTGAATCCTTGTTAGAAGCAATTTCTTTGGTAGTAGGAGTCTTGATCTTCTCCTTGAGATCCATAGCAGAAGAAGAATCATTGGTTTGAAAATTAAGTTTCAAATCAACAGTTTCAGAAAACCCTCTTTTCCCTTTGATTTTATCTCTTTCTCCACCACCTGGCAACCCCAAACACAGCTCAGTTTCTTTCAGATCCATGAAATTATCTCTTCTTCTTGTTTTTCTTCCACTTCTTGTTAACAAAATGACAACTTTGCAAAATTTTAGAGAGAGAAAGGGACAATTTTGCAAAATGCAATAATATAGTAATGTAGTAACAAAATAAGGGGAGCAAAGTATATGGTTTCATGTGCATATATACCAAATGGTTTCAATATAGCTATCAAATTCCGATGAATTGTCTTCTGACACGTGGAGATACATGGTATGTTGATCTTCTAGGGATCAAAGGCCATGTTACTAAAAATAATTAAAACAAATTTCTAGAGAAAAAAGGTCTGGCTTTAGCTTTTGTGGGGGATATGTAAAAATATTATATTATGATACCCTAATGATTTGTCTATATCATTTCTTGGATTTTTTAATTTATGATCAAGTGGATGGTATTTTTTAATAGTCTTTTTTTTTTTTTTTGTTAGGGAAAAAAGACTTGGATGGGGAATGCTATGATTAAGGTAACAAATGTGATTGAATGAATAGTGGTCCAATAAAGAGCTATGATCCATCATAATATTGCAATATAGATTGTATTTTCTATTTCAAATATTTTGATAGTTCCATTAATTCATGTAAATTTTGACTTATTATGTATTGTCACTAGCAACTTGATCCAGGTTTTTTTTAATTTTTTTTATTTTTTATTTTGCCATTGCAATCATCAAAGTCCTGGAATTTAGATAAGCTAAGCTTTACTTTCCTTCCCAATATAATGACACACTTAATGAACAATAATCATGAATAATATGTATTATTTAGGAGAAAGTACTAATTATTCACTAGCAAATGGGATTGAATTGAATATATAGTGGTCCAATGAAGAGAGCAATGATCGATCAGCTTCTCAATATATAATATAGTCACCAAACTATATTAAGAGAAAATATAGATTGTATTTTATCTTTCAAGTATATTAATTGATAGTTCAATTAATTCATATAAATATTGACTTATTATGTATTGTCACTAGCAACTATATTCATGTGTTTTCATCTTGCTATTGCAATCATCAGCCTTAAATTTGGAAAAAATTTAATTTCCTCGAGAGAAAGAAGAATTCTATTATTAAATCTCCGTAAATTCAATTATAAATAAAGTGTCTTATGCAATAATTTTTCCGAAGAATGATTATACATTGCATGATATATATCTCTTGACCTTACCATTTAAAGTTATATAAAGGGCAGCTAAGTGTACTAAGCTCCCGCTATGCTATTTAAAGTTATACGAATTTAATTTAATATGTATTGTCAGTATAAAATCTCCCCTTTTTCATAATTATATCAATTATTAGAAGGAAAAATTGAAGTTTTATTTTGCAATTGAAGATTGTACAATCAAACCTCTTTATAATAGCCTCATTTGTTCTGATATTTTTTGATTGGTATAGAGAAGTGTTGTTATAGAAGACATATATTATAACATAACATAAAAATAAATTCTGAGAAAATTTAGCTTTTATAGTGAATGAATGTTATATAGGGATGTTGTTGTAGAACGTTCTAACCGTAGCAAGTGGAAATAAACTACATTTATTATGACGTGATGCAATGATTAAATTAGTCATTCGCATAACAAAAGTCGCTTAGTTTTAGAGGGTGTTTGGCTACGCTTATAAGCTGGTTAAACTAGCTTATAAGCACTTTTCGTCTTATCTATATGTTTGGTAAAGTTAAAAGTGCTTATAAGTCAAAAATAAGTCATAAGCTGGTCATCCCCAACTTATGAATTTTTAGCTTATAAGCACTTTAAGTTTGACCAAGATTTTTACTATTTTATCCTTAAAATATTCCTTTTTAGAACAAACCTCCTACATCGATGCTCACTGTCTCAAGTATTTTTTCAACCTAACCCTCTCCCCCCATCTCTTCAAGTCTGCAATTCTCATTGACTATTTAAAACAAACAAATTCTCTATTCCTTTGCACATTTATATCTATGCGATTGTGTATTAATCTTTGAACTGTATGTAATAAATGAGGACATATCAAATTTTTGGTATATTGATTTCTAAGTGTTGTGGTGATGAAGACAATGTTTGTTTCTCTTCAAATATTTTGTCCTATTTAGGTTTATTTTTTACTGAGAAACTTTTGTCAATTTATTAATTATTATAACTTATGATTATATACTTATCATAAAATAAATTATATTTATCATAAAAATTATCTTATCTAAGCACAATTGTATTTAAAATAAAATAACAAATAGAATATTTTGTTTATGAATCGATCCGGAATCTAAAATTTTAAAGAAATTATGCCCTTATAAGTGTAAATAGTTCTAAGGTTATTTAATCGTTTTAACAGAAAAAGAGCTTATTAGTACTTTTTTATCAAATACTACAAAAAATTATTATCAATTTCAGCACTTGTATCCAAACATGTAACTGTTTATTTATTAAATCAGTTTCAACACTTAAAAATACTTTTTAACACCTAATGCTTATCAGCTAATCCAAACAGACTCTTACTCTTTATTATATTTCCAATTCAACCGGGGAAAAAAAGAATCTTTTCCTTATATTTAATTTTTTTTCCCACTACATTTCCTAAAATCAGAAAAATAAAGTGCATGTTACTCTAGACACAAGCAAGACAATATCAGAGAGGTGAAAACATAGATATTTTTGGGGGTGGGGGGAGGAGGTCAACTCCTAAATTATATAAAAATTAAATAATGAGAAACCAAGAGATTTCATTACCTTGAGACAGATGTGGCATTCTGTCCACCTCTTCCCTTCAGAATAATCTGCAATTTCTCTCTCTCTCTCTCCCCCTTCACCATTAATGGGGCCGGTTAGATGTTGGAGGAAACATACTTGTTTTTTTATTTTATTATTATTTTAGGTCGCGCGTCAAAAATATTTACATTCGATAGTTAAAAACGTGTATAAAATTTATATAATTTTTGTATATAATATACAAAATGTATATATATTTTTGACTATTATTTTGAAAGCGATTATACAATATTATTTTCTAAACATAATACAGCAACTTGCTCTACCACGGCATGCTAAACCTAAACATTATATTGTGCATTAATTAGTATTGAAATTATTACTCCCTCTATTCTTTTGTACTAGTTCTCTATAAACTTGACACGCTCTTAAGAAATTACATATTAAGGATTTATTTTATTAAATTATCCTTGTTAATTGGTTATTAGTGTTGTAACTCTTCCAACAAATTTGAAAAATATGGGTACTTAATACTAAGGGTAATGTTGAAAGAAAATAATATCTCTCTGTTGTTTTAATTAAAAAAATAAACAAGTAAAAAAAATTATTTTTAGTATAAGGGACTAGTAAAAGAGAACGGATGAAGTATTAAGAGTTCTTTTTGTAACTACCCGGCCTTCGAAATTCACCAGCACCATAATAAATCCAGATTCGCATCGCATGAGGTACATTAAAGGAAAAAACACTCCCTATTAGAAGTTTTTTTATTCTCAGGGCTCGCAGGCGCTGTACGTAAATTTAAAGTTTTAATGGATTAAGGGTTGGTTTGGGGGGGGGAGGGGGTAAGGGAGATGTGAGATTCTTCTGCGAAGGTGCAGCCCTTCTTCTATTCGATCATGCATATGTACACATGAATGAATGATTCTTGCATTGCACGGATTTATTCATATATAATAAAATAAAATTTCAAATTTCTGTTTTTCATATCTTTATAATTGATCTTGCAGCTTGCAAAATCTCTCTCTCTTCCAGCTTTCTCTCTCACACATACACACACCACCGCTATCAACATGATTGCATGTAGTTCCTAATTGACCAATGAATAATGATCTCTCGTGAAGTAAAGCCAACCTCATTTTATTTCATTTCACATTGAACTACGTATATGACTGGAAAAGAAGTCTAAATTTCTGATATTTGGTGAATTTTTCAGTGGAATAAAGCACCAGTTGCTTAACAAACTTGAAACATAGAACACCTTAACTGCTAATAAAAAAAGTAGCAAGGTGCACAGAGTATCTTGTATTCACGCAGGATCGGGGGAAGAATCGCACCACAAAGAGTGTGATGTATAGGCTATAGCATACCCTAAGAGACATCGCATTCATGCTGGGTGGGGAAAAGGGCCGCACCGAAAAAAATATGATATAGACAACCTACTCAGGGTGCTAATAAAAAAAGGTAGCATAATGCACAAAGCATCCTGCAGAGCCCCGGGAAGGGCCGAAAAACAAAACAATGATAGTGTAAGAGAGGCTCGAACTCTTGAGACCTACGCGCTAGCCAACTGCGCCACCACCCCGATATTGCTTGATTTCAAATAATTACAACTTTTGACCTCTACATTTAAGGGACCGGAGGAGCAACGGATTGAAAAGCACATCAAGAAATTCAGTAGGGACTAACGCAAAATTCTTGTTTGCATTACGTATAACTTTTAACAGTTTCAAATAAGACCTTTTAAAAAAAAATGTAAATAATTAAAACCCAATTATACAAGAAAATTCTTATATATAAATAAACATGGGTTAATTTCACCTATGGTCATTAAACTTACGATTTGTAACATCAAAATCATAAAACTATTTTTTGTAACAATAATTTCACCAAACTATGCAGCAAATCATGTTTTCTTTTCATTTCTTTAATTTTTATGGTTTCTTATTGATTACGTTTAAAGTATATGTTTTGAAAAGGTGGATCTTTGTTATAAAAAATTTCTCTTGTGGCGTGTACACAGACAAAATTATAATTTGACGATAACATCATTTCTTGGTGTTAGAAATTTGATTTATTCATGATTTATATTTTCTGGGTATCTAAGAAATAGTTTAGTGACTTTACACTCACAAAAATTAGTTTGTGACTTATAGTGTTATAAATAGTTAGTTTCGTAACTTTATTGTTACAAAAAATAATTTTGTAACTTTAGTGTTACAAGGAATAAGTTTAGTGACTATAGATGAAATTCATCCAAAAAAATATACTAACTTTTCATTTCTATTAGCTGAGAACTGTGAATATTCTCTTTTGTTTTATAGAATGACATATTTTTATAAAATAATTTTGTTTCAAACTCCTCATTTTACTGTTAATGAGATGCTTTATGCATATTTAAAAGATTGTAAATTTTAAAAGTAATCTTGTTTTATTATAAGTGTTTTCGTATGTGATCTTGCAGTTTCCATGAAATGATGAACTCTTGAACTATTTTCATGAGCATAAGATATACCATTCTTGTGCAAGGTGTTAATATTAATTAAGCTTAATAACATTTCTTTTGCTTTGGCTCTTAGAATGTTGTCGAGTCTAATGGAACTTATATAAAATAACTATGCCTTAATTTTAAGCTAAGTTAGTATATATTGCAAGGATTTACTATAAATTTTATTTGTTTTTGCTAGCTGTCTAACACATCCATCCTTCTATATTCGAACTTGGGACTGATAATATGACCAAGCTCACACAAGCGGAGTTCTAGAGTCTAATGGAACTAAAGCTTTTAGTTCTGAACCTCGCAAGATACCTTCCACTTGGATAAGTTATAATAACGTTCTGAACTTGAATTCAGTAGCTTTTGCTCAGACGAATTCCTACAGCTTTTATAATATTAATTTGATGTTGTTATAAGAACTCATCAACTATAAATTATGTATTCGCCTTTGATACTAGTGTCAGATTTTTCGAATGGTGGTTCCTTTACCTTTATGTGTGTGCTCGTCGAAATATCAGGGGCGGAGCCAGTATTCTGGCTACGGATTCAGTGAATCTAGTAGCTTTGGTTCAAATCTTGTATTTGTCTTGAACAACTCATTGATTATTTATAATTTAATAATATAGAACTCAGTAAGTTAAAATGCTAAAAATTCCGAAATCATAAGCTTGAAACCATAGCTTTGCGAAATATAGCTCCTTAATGGCTTGAGATATACTTCAAATAATAAACATGGATTGATGCTATTCACTTTTTGTGTTACATTGATATGTCTCAATCTTTTCCTACTCCTTTTTTCTCCTCTCCTAACTATGTCACATTCTAATTAATTCGTTACATAATGATAAAAGCTACGAGACAGTCAATTTGGACATTGAACTCACTTTTAAAGGTCAATTTTCCTCCAAATTTTGACCCAATCTCACTTTGTATATAGTTAATAATTAGTTTAAAATATGAATTGTGCTTATCTATGACCCACCTTGAAATATCAGCTTTATCACCTCTTCTTTTGGGTTTTTTTGGATTAGTGATGTCGAAATATAGTTGCTCAAAGTTCACTAATTAACTTGTAACTCGATTTGATATTAAAAAAAGTGATCTAATAATGATGACTATACAATACTTTCATTAATCATCATGTCAAATAGTCAATGGTGATGACTCTTACAAGCATTGAAGTCAATCACCTTCATCTTATCCAAATTTGTCGTTTGATTATGACAAAACAGGCCAGTTAAACTAAAAATTGATCATGTTAAATTAGCTTTCATTACATAAGTACACAAATTTATTGTCACGACCGGAGTTCCTACCCTCGTGAGTCGTGATGACACCTACTAATGTGAGCTAGGCAAGCCAATTATTGAACAGATTAACTTTATCCATTTTCATATCCTTTTAGCATTTATAAAGCAATAATGTGAAAAACAGCGGAAATTTCATTAAGCGGAAGAAATGTAGTAAAATATCTAAAATATGAATCTAATACAACTCTTTAAGCCTTAATCACTTAGAACTGATGTCACAGTACCACAGACGATCTAAGAGTGCTAAATACAAAGTCTGAAAATAATGATACATTGTTTCCGAATCAAAGAAATGGAACAGGAAATAAAGGATAGAGGAGACGCCAGGGCCTGCGGACGCCTGCAGGTCTACCTTGGATCTCTGCGTGGACTGAAGGTAGCCACCCAAATGATATGGTCCAAGAGCTGCTCCGGGATCTGCACATAGTGCTGCACATACTGCAGAATATAGTATCAGCACAACCGACCTCATGTGCTGGTAAATGCCTAGCCTAACCTCGGCAAAGTAGTGACGAGGCTAGGACCAGACTACCAAATGAACCTATGCAGTTATATGATATACAGAGGAAAATAAAATAGGAATAAACAAGTAAAGATGGGAGAGGGTACATGCTGGGGGTGTATCAATATCTACAGTAAATCAAGAGTAACGGCATAAGGACAACTTAGAATTCACGACAAAACAATAAGAAACTTGTATCCAATCTATAAACACTTTGTATCAACAATTGTTGTGGTGCGCAATCCGATCCCAATATATATCAACACTGTTGCGGCGTGCAACCCGATCCATATCATGTATCATTGTTGCGGCGTGCAACCTGGTCCACATATATCATTGTTGCGGCGTGCAACCCAATCCACATATATCATTGTTGTGGCGTGCAACCCGATCCACATATAATATTGGCGGCGTGCAACCCGATCCACATATACAATCTACAACAATCATAACAAGAGTCCTGGCAAGGGATCAAAAAAGAACTACACTATCCCGGCAAGGGAATCGACAGTGTAAGTAACTACGTCCCGGCAAGGGAGAAACAACTATAACCAAACTTGCTCCAACACCTAACTACCTCAGCTAACACAAATACTCAGTCATAAGTAATTTCCACGAGAATAACCATAATCCTTGCTCAATACAGAGAATCATCAACTTAAGCATCTGTAGTTTTATCTAAGAACACAATAAATTTCAATTCAAGACTCACGGTCATGCTCAACACCAACGTATAGATACTCGTCACCATGCCTATACGTCGTACTCAACAAGAAACAAGTAGCAAATAGGACACAACTCTTAATCCCTCAAGCTAAGGTTAGACCAAACACTTACCTCGATGCCACGAACATAATTCACGTCTTAATTATCGCTTTACTCCTTGATTCCACCATCAATTTGCTCGTATCTAGCCACAAGTTACTTAATTACATCAATAAACGCTAAATGAATCAACACCAATGCATAAAAATGAGTTTTCCAAAGTTTTACCCAAAAAGTCAAAAATTGCCCCCGGAGCCACATGGTCAAAACCCGAGGTTCGAACCAAAACCCGATTACTCATTCCCCCACGAACCCAAATATATAATTTGTTTTGAAATCGGACCTCAAATCGAGGTTCAAATCCCCAATTTTTGAAAAACCTAGGTTCTTCCCAAAACACCCAATTTCCCTCATGAAAATCATTGAATTTGAGTTGAAATCATGTGAAAAGATGTTAATGATTGAATGAAACGAGTTAAAATTGACTTACAATCGATTTGGAAGAAGAGTTGTCTTTGAAAAATTGCCCAAGAGTGTTTTAATTTTGAAGGAGTGTGAAAAATGAGAGTTTTTTGGCTAAGTATAAAAATTATAGGTCGTAGGTATGGGAAATGCGAACAGGGTTCACAATTGCGAATCCCGACCTCTGCTAAGTTGGGAATTGCGAACAGTCTCTCGCAAATGCGAGTTGGGAATTGCGAAGGTAGGATCGCATTTGCGACTACTGGCTAGGAAGGGAGGCATCGCATTTGCGATGGAATCCTCGCAATTGCGAGGATGGGCTGGCCTGGGCTTCTTTCGCATTTGCAACATGCCTCTCACAATTGTGATCTCGCATTTGTGAGCTAGGTAAAAATCTGAAATTCCTCAAGTCCAAAATCCACCCTGTGGCCTATCCAAAACTCACCCGAGCCCTCGGGGCTCCAAACCAAACATGCACACAACCCTAAAAAATCATACGGACTCGCTCGTACATTCACATCACTAAAATAACATCAACAACTATGAATTTAGCATCAAAATCAAGAAATTTTCTTAAGAACTTCAAATTTTTAATTTTCTCAAAAATGATCCGATTCACGTCATTTCAAGTCTGTTTCTTACCAAACTTCACAGACTTATCTTAAATCACATATAAGACTTGTACCGGGTGCCTGAACTAAAATACGGGCTCGATACCATCAAGTTCTAATCACAATCCATTTCCAAATCTCATAAATAATTTCAGAAAATAATTTCTTTCGAAAATTTATTTCTCGGGCTTGGGACCTCGGAATTCGATTCCGCGCATACGCCCAAGTCTCATATTTTCCTACGGACCCTACGGGACCGTCAAATTACGGGTCCGGGTCCGTTTATCCAAAATATGACCGAAGTCAACTTAATTTATTTTATAATCAAAATTTATTATTTTTCACAGATTTTCACATATTAGCTTTCCGGCTATGCGCCCGGACTGCGCACGCAAATCAAGGTAAGTCATAAAGAAGTTTTTAAGGCCTCAAAATGCAGAATTAATTTTAAAGGTCATCACATTTATATACATCCATGAATAAAATTGAATTATTTTCTGCATAGAGACTGTTAATTATTACCTTTATCTTAGGTTCTTTGCAGGAATATAACTAGACAATTCTGTTTTAAAAGGTAGAATTGGGACTCGCCTCGGGGCGGAGCACTCGTAAAACGCCCTTGGGCTTATGTGTGGGGCTTAGTTCCGTGAGACTTACGTCTCAGCTATCGGGGCTTACGCCCAGGACACGCCCAACACCCAACGTAGGGTTCGCCTAATAGAACTTTATGCAATTGTATGTAACTAACCTTGTAAATTCGCAAATTTTCTTATAAATCATTGACTATTCAAAATTACTTTTTCCTTAATCATAAATCATTAAGTTGTGAGTATTTTATGCCATAATTAAAATGATAATTATTGCACGTTATCCATTAAGACTGCTATGATAGTTAATTTTAAATAAATTTTTTATTTAAAAAGTATTTATTTATTAACTTTTGTTATGTCTTTACTATATAATAGTACATAAATTTTTTTTATAATTATTTTTCTAAATATTTATTTTCACGTTTACGAGATACAATACTTATTAATTTAATAGCTAAGTATTAGCTAGTAGTAACTGTTTACAAATAATTAGTTATTATGGTATTGTTTAATGAATTATGTGTCACTTTATTAACTTGTTGAAACTTAAAAATAAATGATGCTAGAGAATGATATTTAAATTGTGAATTATGTTTTTATATAAATTCTTTTTCAAATAGAAAGCATATTAAATAAAAGGAGTTTTTAAAGAAAAATATCAAATTATAATATCGAAATTCTTTCAAGATTGATACATATAAGATTTCATATTGAATACATTACTTTTGATGTTTGAACTGTAACAACGTTGCAGCTAATTTGCATATTATGATATTTGTCATACTTTTCGTATTATTCATAGTTGAATTATAAATTATAAATAGATTATTTGTTATAATTTTGTGATTTAATGTAATTTTTATAATTATGTTTTATTTTATACTACCTTAAAATTCTTGAAATTAGTCAAATTTAAAGATCTGTGAGACTTACGCCTCATGTCTCAAGGCTTACGCCTCGCCTCGTCAGAGTTAAAACGCCTTGACTCATGACCCCGCCTTTTAAAACATAGTAGGCAATAATTCATCCATTTCATTTTATGTTAACCTGTTTAACAAACACAAAATTTAAGAAATAAAGAAATTTTCTTGAAACATGCAGTGTTAAATAATATGATATTTTTATTGCTATAAAATCATGATACACTAATACAAATTCAGTTTAATCTCACAAGTGGTGTCTGAGGAGGGTAATGTGTACGCAACCTTACCCCTACATTATAAAGGTAGAGAGTCTGTTTTGGATAGACTCTCGGCTCTAGAAATTCATGATATTGAGAATAAATATGAAAGTTCAAAATTAAATTATTTTTAAATATTAAAAGAATATTATTCTTTTTTAAACATGCTCAAAAAGGAAAAGTTACCATACGAAATTTTATATATTATAATATATGATTAATTGAATATGTTCTCTAGTTTAAGAAAAAATTAAAAAATTTGGCGAAACAAAATCAGAGAAGAATAGAAAGTTTGCTTAGACCTCCAAGGCTGCACCATTTCACCAAATCCAAATTTGGTGCAAGAAATGGTGTTTTTTTGCTCCAATACAATACTAAATCTTGCACCACTATAGAGCATGAATAGTGTTGCAACACTATTCATCACTCCAAATTTGGTTTATTATTATTTTGTTCAATCTTTTTATTTTTTGGACTTTTAATTTATCATATATTGTGTATATAATTAATTTTTATATTAAGATCTTTATAATTTTAATTTTATATCCTATTTTTGATATATTAATTTTTGTATATATTATATATATAACTATAAGTTAATTTTATTATTATTATAATTGTATAAAAAGAGATATAACCATTTATCAATGATTTCACTTTTAGTTGATTTATCCTTTAAAATAATTTTGTAATAAATGATTATATAAGTGGTGAATGTGAATTATATATAATGAATATGAAAAAAAAGAAAAAAGATAGTATTAGTTAGAAGGAAATAAAAAATGAAAAGTAAATAGAAAATAATAATATAATATAAAAGAAAGAAAAGATTTGATGTAAAAAATGATATAATGGCTAGAGTAAATTTGGTGTTAGACCATTTTAGTGTGAAATTTAATGTTAGGGTTGGAGATGACATTAGGTTTTGCAAGAAGAGATCCACCATATTATTTCAAAAGATATGAAATACCAATCAATATCAAGAAATCAACATCACTCATTCTTAGCTTTTTTTAGGGCATGGTGGTGACTTAGAGACAAGTCACATCCCAAGGAGAAGGAAACATCCCAAACCCAAGCTGTGCCCTTGTTCAATCACATCCCTCCCTTCCCAACCCCTTTCTCCTTTGTTTTCTTCTAACCTAACTTAATACTCCAATCGTCTCATTTTATGTGACGATATTTGATTAATTATGAAAAGACCTTTGACACATTCATCTGAATATATATAATTAGTTGTAAAGTCAGAATTTTACTAAAACAATTAAAATATAAAAAATTAAACATATGAAAAAGCCAATGGGGCGGAATTCAACACACACATATATGTACGAGACTTTTTGTATCCCGTGGGAACCCCTTGCCCTCCCCCCACCCGCCGCTCCACCCACACATGTAATGTATCAAAATTATCTCATAATAGATGATCCTTTATATGAAGTGAGTCCCAACAAGTCATGTTATAAGCAGGGCGAAGCCACAATTTGATTAGGATGGTCAATTGATCGCCCTTTGTCGAACTATTCCATCGCGTATTATCAGATTTTAGAAGTACATAACATAAATTGAACACCCTTTGTTGGGGATTTCTTTTACTTCATTCAAATTTGAATATCCTTGAAGAAATTCCTGGTTTCGCTACTGGTTATAAGTGATAAAATGAGATGAAAAGATTAAGTATTTTTTAGATTAAAATACACTAATCTTTTAATTAGGACATACTTAAAAAAAAAAAAAGGGCAACTCAACGTAAAAGGCGATGGAGTGAGTGGGAGTACGATTTATTGTGAGCCCATTATCTGAACAAAAATTAGCCACAATTTTATCCAAACACACACACTCTTTTTTATGTCTTTTTTTTTTTTTAACCTTTCAATCTTTTTTGGATTTGCATTTTTGGTAGTGTCAATGTCACACTAGACTACAAGAAATTGTTTTTTGGTATGTATAATATGCCAATACGATTCCCTTTTTCAAATCCAGAACGTAAAAATCATAGCTGGCTTTAGCTCCCTCACTATCTTGAAAGATGGAGATGACTATAAAATATATATATGCATATCAAGAAAGTGACTACCACTTAGTTAATTTTTGGAGTTTTTATCGCTTTTTACAATAAGCCTAAACTTCTTGTTAGGATATTTGGTTGGTGGGTGGTCCTAAAATTGGTTGGATGGTTTAAATTTAAAAAAAAAAAAAAAAAGATACAATATTACATGTGTCTGTACACTGATCTTAGGACCACCTTGACCTTATTGTTTGCATATGTAGCAAGGTAAATATTAAAAGCCCTTCCCTTTCCAAATATTATTTAACAGATAAATAAAGTTTATTTATTGCATTTTGCTTTAGAAACATGAAAAGTTTGTAAATCTTTTTGTTTCACATTCGTGGTTTACGTTGGGTTCACTAAATCCGAATTCGTGGAAAATTCTATATTACGAAGGAAAGGGGGTTAAGCACTTTCTAACAAATGAGATTCCATATCTAATGTTCAAACCCAAAATCTTTGGTCAAAGGCTTCCTAACAAATGAGACTCCATACCTAGTGCTCGAATCCGAGATCTTTGGTTAAGCGTTTTTTAACAAAAAAGACTCCATACTTAGGGTTCGAATCCGAGATCTTTAGTTAAGCACTTCCTAATAAAGGAGACTTCATATCTACGGCTTGAATCCGAGATCTTTGGTTAAGAGCTTTCTAACAAAGGAGACTCCATACCTAGTGCTCGAATCCGAGATTTTTGCAAGCGTTTCCTAACAAAAGAGACTCAATACATAGGGTTCGAATCCGAGATTTTTAGTTAAGCACTTCCTAATAAAGGAGATTTCATATTTAGGGCTTGAATCCGAGACCTTTGGTTAAGCGCTTTCTGAAAATGAAACTCCAAATATACCTAGGACTTGAATCCCGAATATTAAGGATGAAGCAGTATATATCACTCCACATCAGCTGTTATTGGTGAAAATTTGTATTCATATCTTGCAGTAATAGTATCGCATTTAAGTTTTTTTTTTTTTTTATTGAAAAAAAATTATACTGAATATTCATCTGTCTCATGTTAGTTATTGGTGAAAGTATATTGGAATTTGCAGAAGAGATTCTGCTGTTATAACAAGTTGATTGTCTTGTGGTTATTTTATGCTAACTTTTGAATGTGCAGATACTTCTGACATTTATTACTTTCTCAGGTTCTGACGTGATGATATATAATTACACTTTTTTTTTAATAGAATTTACAGAAAATTGTTATTATGCTATTTATTTGGGATATTTTATTCAAAATTAAATAGTGGGAGTATTAAAAAATTTAGTCAACCAAGGACTTGGGTATACTTTTTTTTGGATATAAACTTGCTTATTATCACATTGACTGTAAGACTATTGATCAAAATGATCATTCATTTGCTTTTCAGATTAACATTATGATGCTCACATTGCTCAATGATGTCTAAAATTACGTTACAAGTAGCAGTAAAACAATTTAATAATTATTGAGATTTCCACTCGATAATTAATTCTATAGCCATCAACTTAAAATGTATTTTCCTTATTCCTTTTTTTATTGGAGAAAAAAGGCACAAAAAACAAGGTGAACCGTAGACTAGGTAAATATGAATATTTTTAATTGGTGTAAATAAAAAAATTACTCTGGTTGCGGTTAAATTGTTCAAATTGTTATTAAGAAAATTTATCTGATTTTTCACTTAAGTTGCGGTTAAATTGTTCAATTTGATGCAAACATCACATACAAATAAGTATATTCTCGTTAACAAATTCCACTTTCCTTAATGAAAAATAAAAATAAAAAATAAATGGTGGCGGTTTGTGGTGGAGTGTGGTTCTAACAATTAGTTAGATCTAAGTTGATTTCACAATTAATTTTCTAATGACCATGTTGAGGAGACACGTTACATCAGCTACACTTAGGATGTATAGTTATTAAAGTAATGTTTATCACTAATCTAGTTTAATGTGCAAGTTCTTGAAATTGCAATATATGGGGAATCTTCACCACAATAATATTATTCTAAATGTTGGTTGAAGTAGAGACAATGGATCCCAAGGTGGGGACTGATTAAAACACTCATTGCTTGGAATGTCTAGCATCAACATTAATTTTTTTTTTGTTCTTGTGCAGCCTACCCAAGATCCTAATTATTTTCTACTCTAATTAGTAATTTTTAACTAATAGTTTATTGTTTAAAAATTAAAAATAATTAGAAAAAGAAGTGTTAAAAGTCAACTAATTCTCTTCTTTTTAGTCAAGAATGACCTAACCTCCATGAAGTTGGAGTTCGGTTTGAGAGCCATGGATATCAAATCTTGGCTTTGATATGAGAGAAATGTGATTGAAGATTTACCACCTTTTGTCACCTAAGTATTTTGAGTTCCCGCACGGTTTAAGGAAGGGTCGCACCCAAATACGGACGGATCCACCTTACGACCTATGGGTTCACGTGAACTCAGTTACTATTGAAAATTTACTCGAGATCGTTGCAAGAACTCATAAACATTAAATTCTGGATCCATCTCTGTACCAAAAAGGGGTGTGATGTAAGCATTCTATTTGATGCATAAGTGGCTAATTTTACGGCTCAAACTTGTGACCGATAAATCATACGAAGACAACTTTGCCGTTATTCCAAAGACTCCCCTTTCATTTGTCACTTTTGGTGATAAGAGATCATATTGGTACAAACTGGCAAAGAAGATCAACCTGGTATTTTAAATAATATAAGGTGAATCAGTTTTTATTTGGGTAGAATTCATTTTAATATGAGTGGAAAAGAGGAGTCTAAGATTAGGTATGATATGGATGAAGCTGTCAATTTTAGGGGTTCTTGGAATGTTAAACTTTAAAGTAAAGCTGATTATGATATGATATGATTTCAGATCCTTTATAATCTCATATCAATCCCCGATTTTGTCCACCACTAATTTTTGTCCTACTTTAGTTTCATAGTAGAATATCTTTGTTAATAAATTCATTTTGCTCACAACGGGCAGAGAGAAGGATCTAGGATTTGAAGTTTATAAGTTCCAATAGCGATCTCAAGTTAATAATTAGGTTCACAATCAAGATTTATGAATATTCAGTAAAAATTTTAATACATACACAAAGTTTAAAGAAAAGTTATTGGGTTTTCAGAAACCTACATCGTAGCCTCTAGGTCCGCCAGCCGAGCATGGACACAGAGAGCTAGGTGAACGCAATGGGTTTTATTGGATTTCCTATAAAATAAATAAGATGAAAAAGGTTTTCTTTTTGTATATATATTATAAATTTTTCAATCCCCGTAATATTAGAAAAGATTATAGTGTGAAAGGGTTCAAAATTTATATAAAGGTTAATTAATGCAATTTCAGGTGTGATTATTTTGGCTAAATAGTAAAGATGAATGTCACATTACCTTTTTTGTAAACAAGATTTAGTTCTCTTCTCTTTTCTTTTCTTTTCTTTTTTATTTTAAATTCCCCCTTCTAAATCCTTTTTTAATATTAGAAGATCCCCTCTCTTTTTCTTTCCGAAAACATGCTACGTATTAGTATTAATTAACCCAACGGGGCTAAAGCTCAATAAATAATATTCTCTCCCTCGAGAGATAATTCTATCATTCATTTCTTTTTGTACATTCATAAATACTCACAGTTTTCTTAACATAAAATGCTATAACATATTTTAAAAACCGCAGAATGTTTTATTGAACCCAACTTTTATTTTTCTCAATACAATCATGTCATCAATCTTAATTTTTTCTACTATATAAAAGTCATAGCATAATATCCCATAAACTTCAACTCTTTTTATAATAATTTTGTGTCAAAGTCAAAAGAATAAAGGGATTAATGCTTGCATTATGGTTATAATTATATCCTTTGAGATACGATCTTTTTCTAAACGCTGCATGAGCATAAAATACTTTATGCGGCGGAAGGCCTAAACATCCTCACCCTTCCAGCTCCATGTCTTTCACTGCTTTTTAAACTAAGATTGTACATAGATATTACAAACTACTCGTGATGTAAACTTTTACTTCAAAAGCTCGATCATATCAAACAGGTCCTTTTTTTAAAAATCAATCAGGTGTTTATAACATGTCAAGTGAGGGTTTATATAGTCGGCTAAAATAATTTGTTGAGACTTGGCACTATTATTGTTGTATTCAGTTCGAAACTCAATGGCTCGATTAATTTGAATTTGCGTCGTAAAAAACCTATATTATGAAGGTTTTACCATTATACTTCTCCGTAGTGCTTATTAAATTAGGTCAAGTACCAAAATAATACAATATAATTATTGCCTTTCCCTGAAAAATATAAAAAAAAAACTTTAGAAATTATCCAATTCAGTCAGTCAAATCTCATAGCCTGAACCTGAAGTCAATTGTTGCATTAAGTCCCCATAAATTGCATAAAATGAAAGGAGAAAAATTTGACATTTCTTAATATCATTTCATTAAGTCTATCACTTTCTTCTCGTGAATAGACAATCAGTTTTGTTAAAGAACATAGACTCCACTAGAAACTCAATACACATTATATAAGATAGCAAAAATATGAATAAAATAATTTCTTTGAGAGAATTAATGCAAGAAAAAACCTGCATTTCCAGCTAGCTATTAGAATATAAATACACTTAAATTTCCAAACCTAACAAGTAATAACTGTAGAAAGCAATGGACTTTACTACATTAGGCAGCTGAATTTTGTAGAGGTGGTCCTTTGTAGGTACTGTGTCCAAATCAAGTCATTAAGTCAAGAAAACTATATATTTTTATTCAATTCCGTCCAATTATTGGAATTAAAATTCATGGTGAAAAAGAAATTGAAGGAATGAGACTGTTTTTTTTAAAAAAAAAAAAAGAAAGAAAGAAAAACTAATGGTATTGACATGTTTTTCCTATCACATTCAATTGTTGCCCAAAATTTAATCCTTTGATTTAATTAAATGCTGAAAAACATTCTCCAGCTGATTACTACAATTGCTAGATTTCTAGTCATTTCTTGCATTCATTGCAATTCCTGGCTATACCACTCATTCCATGAGCTTCAAGCAAAAATAAATCTCTCTAATTTTGCATTAATTCCATATCTTTATTTTCAACCAGCTTTGATTATCTGGGAACGGGTAAAGTTGTCTCTGTGTGATTTGTAAGTCACACGTTCGATCGGTGGTCACATATTAGGATAGACTGTCACCATCACAGCCCTTAAGATGCGGCCCTTCGCGGAATTACACGTAAACGTACGATTCAGAGTATCGGCCTGCCCTTTAAAAGGGGTGATAGGAGATGGGGGAATGAAGGGTCAAGACAGTAATGAATGAACTTGCAATCGCTATTGAAAGCTGATATATGAGCCATTATTTGTTAGTAGCCAGTTGGAGGAACAGACATTCTTAATTTTAATATTTTCTTTTCTAGTCGTGAAAATCGTTTCTTGCATAAATACAAAGTACTACTGCATACAATAGATCATAAAAGATAATGTTTCGTGCAATAGAGCTAATATGATCTGATCCCTTTCTTTATTTGTGAGTAGGCTATAAGTTTGTTACTTGTGGTCCATGTTAGAGAGTTTAGGCCCATTTTGTTTTCAGAGCCATGTGAAATCCCATATCCATATGGTGTGCATAGCCCATAAGAGATCTTCTATACATAAAGTCATTTAAAAGATAATAATAATAATAATAATAATAATAATAATAATAATAATAATAATAATAATAATAATAATAATTAAGCCTAATAATAAATGAGATTAATAACGTAAAATATAAGAGAAATAACTTGCTACGACAGGTTAATATAATATGTAAAAATTCATTATACTATTAAGATACAATTTAAATTATACACCCATAGTGTAAACATTATTTCACGCCATAAATGTTATTTTACCCGGTGAAACATGTCATTTATCATGTTTTGCAGGTTGCCAATTAATTGCTAAAAGAAATACCCATAAAGAATTCTAACGACTTGATAGTGTTAAAATTCTTTATACTACTAATTAAATTCGACAAAAGATATAAGCTGTATCATTCCGCCCAAACGTGAAAGTTGTATTCGAACAACCTAAGTGAGGACAAACTTTATGTCAATATAACCATTTTAACTCCATATGTGACTCTAAATGTAGGCGAGGTATTTCCAAATAGAGGTGGCAAATACACTGATCGAACCGGATATGAGCGAGTTTAAAACGAGTAATATAAAACGGATAAAATATTCAACCCGTCCATATTTAATACGAATAGAAAATTGATAATACACATGTTATCCCATATTATCAATGGTATCTTGAGTATGATCAGTTTTGGAAGAATTTTTAGTCTCTCAAATTTGAGGAACTCTTAAATTGAGGCTTTACAAATGTCAAAGTCAAATTTATTGATTATTCATTAAGTATCCATTTTTAAGTGATAATATGGATCTTATTCATTTATGATTGTTAAAAAGTTGATTATCCAATCCATTATTAGTGGATAATATAAATGAATAATTATTTTTTAATCTATTTTCCACCAGAATTTTCAAACATTACCATTAGCAAGGATTACGTGGAATGAATAGGATCCCTCGACTCTAATTAAGGTTGTATTGTGGTTCGATCCCCGGCCTAAATGGGCTAAACGGGCCAGGCCAAACGGTCTCTGGCTCTGGCGGGCCGGGCTCAAGTGGTCCCGGGCCAAACGATCTCGGGCCAAACGGTCCTAGAGGATGGAACCGGCCCACTATGGGCCTAAGCCCACATGATCCCGGGCTAAATGGGTCGGGCCCACAGGCCTAAACGGGCCTAAGTGTTTCGGGCTTTTTTTTTTGAATTTTTTTTTATCTAAGGCAATTTCTTGTAAATTATATTATATAATTATGACTTAAATCTTCTAATTCAAATTTAAACACAAAATAAATTGCAAAGAAATATTCATGAGAATGCCTTATAATTTTTATTATTACGACATTAACAAAAAATGGAAATATCTTTCTTAGTCTTCCTCCCCTCAATGGAATGAGCACAACAAGGTGCTAATACCACCATTAAAAGGAAAAAAAACTAATGAAGATGTGCCAAAATACAAGTTACATATTAGTCTATGTATTATCTCTAACAAATTTCATAAATTCTTCAAGGTTCGGAAGAATTTCCGTTGGTGGTGCCGGAAAAGAAGCTTGTTCATCACCACTTCCGGGCGAAGCAGCATCCTCAGCAAGTTCCGCTAGCATTTTTTCATAAGCTTCGTCTACCTCCGGTTGTGATTCAGCAAGTCCAAAATTTCTTCTTTTCGAACGGATTCAATCCCGGAAGAGTACTGATTTTTCCAAGCTCTCCCTCATAGACGCTCTACGATCATCGATTTGAAGTCCCGCTTGACTGAAAGTGCTCTCTGATGCTACTGTTGAAGTTTAAATACTTAAAACTATCTCGAGTCATCCTTGAAAGAACCGTATAGTGTTTTTCTTTGTCCTTCCACCATTCCAAAACATCAAATGAGCCGTCGGGATTCTCTGATTCAAGTCCTTGCGACAAATAAACTTGAAGCTCATTTAGTTGTGAACTATCACCAATATTATCACCTTGAGAACCCCTGAACTCCGTCCAAGAACTAAGTGTTTTTAGGCCCGCAGTTCTTTTAGATGATTGTGAACTAGACGAAGTAGGAGTTGGAATATTTGGTCTAGCATGATCTAAGGCAAGTTAATAAGCATTATAAATTGTTTGAGCATTTATTTTAATCGAGGCTTTTGCATATGCAAGTGTAGCAAATTACTCATCTAAAAGTGATAAAGCCTTATAAATATTTGTATACCAAAAGTGATGACCTCCTAATTTCATGGTAGGATTTAACATGAAATTGTTCTAAAAAGTCTATTAGCATTTTAACATTAGTCAAATCCTGATTTGTAAGGTGTTCATCATCATCATCATCATCACCATCAACACGAGCATTATACGTTGCGTTTATTGGGTTTCTATATTCATATGCAACAACTAAACTTTCATACATGTAATTCTATCTAGTCGGACAAAGTTTATGAACCTTTCTTTTTCTAAGGCCAAATTCATCACATTTTTTAAAATATTCTCTAAGTCTACTTCTACGTTTTGAATAAAAAAATAATTAAGAGCCATTTTAACCTTTTCAATTTCAACATTTAATATTTTCATACCATCAACGACGGTTAAATGGTAAATATGACAAATACATTTAACATGAAAAATATTACTAAATGCAGGATTTAGTGTAGTTGTAAGCAAGCCCATAACATTAGTGTTAGTAGAAGCATTATCCATTGAAACTGACATTATTTTATCTCTAATGCAAAAATATCTACAAATATCTGCAACTGTGTCAGCAATAAACTTACCTGTGTGACGTGAATTAATTATTCTATAAGCAATAATGTGCTTTTGCATCCAATGAGTGGTAACAGTAAGATAATCACAATCATTACCACTTCTACCAATATCAGTAGTAATAGCAACGCGACAATTTATATGGATAAATAAATAGCTCAAATATTGTTCATATTCATGTTTATATTTATAAATATCTCTCTTTACGGTTGTGCGAGACCATCCTTTATAAGTAGGATTAAAAATTCTTCTAATATAATGCACAAAGTGAGGGTTAGAAGGAAAACTATAAGGTAAGCACATAACAGTAACCATTTTTGCCAATTCTTCACGATTTTTATTTGGATCATAATATAAAATGCCACCGGTAACAGAGTTAATTCACGGTTGAACTAGATTTGACTCGGTACTAGGGTTAACCTGAGTACCTATACTTGTCCCTTCTTGCGTAGCTTTCAATTGAAGAAATCTAGCTTTATCTCTAGGGTGTGTCTTTATGTGTCTAGCCAAAGTACCCGTAGCGCTACGGTCTCCAGTATATTTATGAGCCATCAAAGTCCCACAAGTTTTACACAGCCTTATTTTGATCTCTTAGTTGAGTAAAAAAGTGCCAAACAAGAGATGTTTCGCACCGTCTAGAAGGTTGTGTATTAAAAGTAGGAGTTACTACAGGAGGGTCAAGCGGGGCATCATTTGGATTATTATCAGTTGGGTTAACAACAAGACTAGTAGGCGTATCATCTAAATCCAGTTGCGTTTCATCTAAATCATCATTTTCCTCATCATTTTCATCGATCGTTTGATTACCATAAAGAGCATTCATATATTCATCATTTAATTGTTGACCTGGTGCAATATCATGGCAAAATTGACTATCGGTAAATTAAAAATAAGGGTTATCACTATCAAGAATAATAGGTAGAGGAGGATGGGTAATAGGTCTGCGTCGGGGAGCTGGGGAGGAGTAGTAGCTTGGCCACTAGATTCACCAATTTTAAATTTTTCCGTACCGCTAAATATTTTTTTCAAAGAAAATGCCATATTAATTATAATTATACAAACAAAACTATAAATATTAAAACTTAAGAGTTGGAACGAGTTTACCGAGTTGACGAACAACTTCTTGAAAATTGTATATCGTGGAAGACTTGAATACTTCAATTCACCAACTTCACAAATTTTCACAAATTGCAATAATAAAGTAAGAAAATATAGAAGAAAATTAGAGAGAGAATGATGATTTTGTGAGTAAAAATGAAAGAATGAGGGGTATTTATAGTTGAGAATAGGGAAAAAGTCTAATTATAAAAAGTTTGGGGTTAAAATAAAGTTTAGGGGCCAAATGACTATTTTTTAAAAAGCAAAACGGCTAGTTTTTAAACTTCCAATCGTTGGCCAATTTTTTTTTTTTTAAAATGAAAAAAAGTCGTTGGGCCCGGTTGAACCTACCTAGACCCGTCAGCCGGTCTCGGGCTCGCTGTCTCAACATGGAGGACAGGCCCATAGTGGGCCCCTAGGACCGCTTGGGACCGGACCGTTTAGACCGGCCCGTTTAGCCCGCGGTCTCGCGGTCCCGGGCCGGTCCCGGACCACAATACAGCCTTAACCCTAACTTCATTCCACCATAACTAGAGGTCTCGGATTTTAGTTTGAAAACGGAAAAAATCTTAGTTTAATGCACTTTCCACTTTACTGGGTTTCACGTGATGCAAATCTGAATTTATTCAGTTCCAAAACGGGCATCACATGAAAAAAAGTCAAAAATTGAAATTAAAATTCAGAGATAACTTGAAATTTGTGAGAGAACCGAGGAGTGAGAGAAAGGTCACAATCCAAGCAATAAAAGGCCAGATTAGGATGAGAGGGTCTCAAGTTATATAAAAAATATGGGCCTGGCCCAGTTACAGTCCACAAATGGTGTTAAGAGCATCGACGTGGCTTCACTTCACCAACAATTTATTAGGTAACTTACACATGGCTATACTGTGTAGTTTTCCCAACTTACTACAGTTAGACTTTTCTATAACAGCATTCCTATATAATAATACTTCATGATAAAAATCAAGTTTTTTGGGAACCAATTTTTATGTTATATTATAATATATATTTTGTATAACAACATTTTCCTATAATAGCCAAAAATATTCAAAACAAACGTGACTGTATTTATATATTTGGTTTATAGGGTTGATGACAACCTGAACCTGGCAAGAAACTGGAGTAGGGCCCAATTTTAGCCAAATCCAAACGATGACTGTTGTATTTGGGCCTACACACAGTAATAACAGTAAACTAGGAACCGCACACTCGTGTGCATTGACCAAATTCCTGTTTTATGTGGAAGGTTTGATGTTTTATCTATAACATTGTTACATTTTCAAACCATTTTAACTTGTTCTTATCTATATAAGATGTATGGCATAATGATCAGGATCCCTTCCTTCTTAACCAGATCTCGAATCTGAATTTCGAGAATTTCGAATCTTAGTGGGTAGCGAACAGGAACGGATGTAGAGTAGCGGCTTCGAATTCAAGTACAGATGAAAGTGGATTGCACATGAAAATTTTGGATAATGGAGATGGAGCAAAATCAGAGACGGAGCTAGGATTTGAACCTTATGGGTTCAGGATTATAATCTTTTTAAGTTACTAGGTTCTAAATTAATAATTTGTACATATTCATTGTAATTTTTAATACAAATATAGATTTTGAACAAAAGCTACTAAGTTCGGATAAACCCCCAATCAATACTGTAGCTCCACCCCCTGAACAAAATAGCCAGCTAACAAAGGTTTAAGATAAGCCTCAATCATGTAATATAGACACATTGAACACCATATTTTTTGTACATTGGCACAATAAGGGTGGGGGTGGGGGTGGGGGGTGTTTGGAATATATCCTTCCCTTTCTTAATAGTACAAGAATTGGTCTACAGTAATATCTGAAGATGTGGAGTGTGAGGAATGTAACAAAAATGGTGGACCAATTATTTTGTGGATATAAGATAGTAGTTGTCCTTGTTATTTTGGCTGGAGATGAATGAGTCCTTCACCAAAGAATGCCCACGGATTAAATGCAAGAAAGGTGACTTTGCCCCTATCTACGAAGTCATCTCGGATTATTCGTAGCCGATGTATACCTCAGACCAATAAAGATATAATCGTATGTGTTTCTCGCTTTCTGCACAGCTTAATAGACACTTTTACTTATCCCCGTTCTCATATCCCGTTAGGAGTGGCGGAGGTATGATTTTCGCTTCAAAAAAGAAAAATTTAAAAAAAGGAAAAAAACTGTGGCTAGTGGGAATTAAACCAGCAACCTCACAAAGGTTTTGAACCCCCTTGATCACTGAGCTATGTTTTTAAGTTGTGTTAAGGGTATTCAAAATACTATACATAGAGGCACACAATAAATTTTGTCTTATATGTACAATGCAATTTTCCGGCGAAGGGGACTCAAGTGAACCTCCTTCCGCCACCCTAAATTCGCTCATGCCCTTAGAAGGTTTCAAGATAATGTGTTTTAGACCCCATTTGGATTGGTGTTTTAACAAAATAGCTTTTAAGCCATTTTATAGTATTTGGATAAAGTAAAAAAATGCTTTTAAACATTTATTTTTAAGCTAAAATGACAAAAATAAGCCAAAAACAAAAATATAGAATTCTTAACTTATGGCTTTTGGCTTAAAAGTCACTTACAACAAGCTCATCCAAACGGGCTCTTAGTAATCGCATGTGCTTGGATGAAATTACGTAGAGTAGAGGGGACGGAATGTCAAAATCGAACAACACTACGAGAAATCCGGTAAAAAGCGACCACAAAAAGCGATCAAGGTTTGTCGCTTATAGGTAAAAAAGCGACCAAAAAGCGTCCAAACAGGCCTGGTCGCTATATTGCTGGTCCCTTTATCTTAGGGACAAAAGTTAGTCGCTAATTAGCAACCAACTTTGGTCTCTAAGGTAAATGGACCAAATATTCCGGGTAAAGAATATACCAACCAACTTCGGTCGCTTTAATATTTTAATAATATAATTTTAGCGACCACAATTAGTCTCTACATGTAAATTACGTTTTTTTATTTATTATTAATCAAAATATAGCGACCAACTTTGGTCTCTAAACCAAATATTATATTTTAAAATCTGAAAAATAGAGACCAAAGTTGGTCGCTTTTTTTAAAAAAATAAATAAAAATAAGCGACCAAAATTGGTCGCTAATTTCAAGAATTTAATTATTTTTAAACATAAGCGACCAAAATTGGTCGCTATATTTCTATAAATTATTTTTTTAATGAAATAGCGACCAACTTTGGTCGCTATTTCCCAAAAAATAATTTTTTTAATAGAAAAGCGACCAACAAGCGACCAAAGTGGGTCGCTTTTCTGGGTATTATTTTGGCAGAAACTACCTGTTTTGGCAGCTAGACCAGCCAGCATACCAAATCCCTATTACAAGCAACAACAACAACAATACCAACAACAACACAACAACAACAACAACAACAACACAAAAACAACATTAAAACCAACATTAAAACCAACAAAGTTTAAAGTTTAATAGAATTACCACATTAAGCTAACCAAACTAAGTTAACTCTTATTACAAGCCCATTCGAAAACCGATTCTATTTGTCTAGTTCAAAGTGTATAAAAGTCAATGAGTGTTTTGTACATCATTATCATCACCGTCTGATGAACTTTCATCACCATGACGGTATCCAGAAGGGTCTACTTGTCGAGGATGGGAAGAACGATCACGGGGAGGACGGGAGGAATGAGCACTTGGAGGATAGGAGGAACGAGCACGGGGAAGGTGAGCCTCTGGCGATGACTCACGAGACCGGGGAATCGGAAAACCTCCAGAAGCTAGGAAAGATTTGAGCTGCTCTTGCATGCCCTGGTACTGAGCTTGCATGCCAATGTACTGAGCATCTCTAAGCTTTTCTCTTTCCTTGGCCGCTTCTAGCTCGGATGTGAGCTTTGTAACAGTCTATCGCATAGCGGAGAGGCTCCCCCCATCAAGTTACTCGGCTTGCGAGGAAGTCCCTATTCCTTGCATTCCACACTTATAGCGATGAAATTTCTTAGTAGGAAGCCCGTATACCTTCCCCCATTTTGGACCGCCTGCAGCCTTCGTCCACATTCTTTCATCATCCTCGTCCGAAGGTTGAATTGGCTCACCGGACTCATTAGGTGGCTGACTGTGTATGAATTCCTCCACTTCAGCTGTGAAGCGACCCTACAAGAAAAATTACATTGAATTAGTATTTCAAAATTTATATAAAAGTAAATCAAAATACTTAATAAAAAGTGAAAACTTACATGTACAGTTGAGGCTCGTCCCTCGACCTACCTTTCTTGATCCGTCTCTTTCTTCTTCTTCACAATATGAGTCTCCTTGAATATCTCATCTTGGTTCATCGGACGCCCCAACTTCTTTTCCTAAAAACTCATAAATTTTAGTTAATAAATAGAATAGATATATTTTGAAAATTAAAATAAATTAAGCAATTACGTATCATTCTTCTATTTATTGTCCCTAGGCTAATCGCACCTCCAGTGTGCAAGGATCCTTCCTTCTCATATGCGTGAGCTTTCTTTCCTTTTTCGCTCTTCTGTAAGAATTTTGTAGTAAGTCATTGCCTTTTCAAATCCTCCCATAAATTCTGAAACAACCAGTCAAGCTTCTGGTTCAACTTTCTAGCTTTGGAGAAAGTATGTGACAACCGCTTACGAGCTTTGAGATGAAAATTTGCAGCCACGTCCGCGCTATAGCGGTGTTCCCATACACACTTGCTCTGTATTTCAAAAGTTAAATATTATATGAAAATATCATAAATATAAATAATTATACTACTTAAAAGAACATTTATACCTTAAATTCATTGAAAATTTGCTCCTTCAGCGAGAATGGGATTTTACTCCAAGACGCATAAGGGCCATCATAAAGCTTTCTGGTTGCTTTGGTGATTATCCTCGTAGTAATATTACTCGGGATGAACCTGCAATTTAATAAAAAAAATACATTAATATCTTAGTAAAAATTGTACAAAACAATAAACGTAAAAATAACAAATAACTCTTACCCATCACCCTCAGGGACTATAATGATCCTGTCATATTGATCATAATGCATCTCCTCGTCAGCATCAGCATCACCGTCCGAAACATGTATATCAGAGGCATGTGTGGAAGGTGTAGGGGGTCAGAGCTAGTATCTCGCAGGCGAAGTGTCACGACCCGGATTTTTCACCCTCGGGGGTCGTGATTGCACCTACTCGTAGAAGCTAGGCTAGCCACGAAATATAGAAATTCTAACTCTTTCATTTTTAACTCTTTTAACGAGTTGAATTAATAGGTGATCAATATTTAAATAATAGCGAAAGATGAAATTAAGCGCAAGTCTTTGACTAATATAATACCAAAATCAGTACGAAAATGCCAACATACGTCTATAACCAGAAATCGGTGTCACAATATCCACAGACTGTCTATGAATACTACATACAAACGTCTGAACAAGAAAATACAGTCTGTCTCGGAAACAAGTGAAAACAGAACATATAAATAGATAGAAGAGAACATCGGGCCTGCGGACGCCTGCAGGACTACCTCGGGATCTCTGAGTGGACTGAAGGCTGGCTCCCCAAGTGCTACTGTCCAAATGTTTCTCTTGTATCTGCACATAGTGCAGAGTGTAGTATTAGCACAACCGACCTCATGTGCTGGTAAGTGTTTGGCCTAACCCCGGCGAGGTAGTGACGAGGCTAGGACCAGACTTCAGACAAACCTGTGCAGTTATATAATATACAACAAAAAAAATAAACAGGAATAAACAATGTAAATGGGAAGGGGTACATGCTACGGGGAACATATCAAATCCAACAGAAGCTAAAGAATGATAAGAGAGAACAGTTCAAGTTCTACAACAAACAATCATAATACTGTTGCGGCGCGCAACCCGATCCCTTATCATTTAACACTGTTGCAGCGTGCAACCTGATCCATTTATATTACTATTTCGGCGTGCAACCCGATCCAATATAACATTGTTGCGGCATGCAACCCGATCCAATATATAATAATATTACGGTGCGCAACCCGATCCAATATATAATAATGATGTTGCGGCGTGCAACCTGATCCAATATATTTATATACCTTAAACTCAACCATACCACGAGTCCCGGCAAGGGATCAACAATAAACCATGCTATCCCGGCAAGGGAATTCAACAGTAAAAGTATATACGTCCCGGCAAGGGAGAATCAGCTATAACCAATCTTAACTCAATCCCTACTCATCTCAGCTAATACCAATACTCAATCATAATTACTTTCCACGAAAATAAACTAAATCCTTGCTCAATATCGAGAATCACTAATTAAAGCATCCGTAGTATCATTTAAGAACACAATAAATATCAGTTTAAGACTCACGATCATGCTCGACACCAACGTATAGATACTCATCACCATGACTATACATCATACTCAACAAGAATAAAATAGCAAATAGGACACAACTCTTAATCCCTCAAGCTAAGGTTAGACCGAACACTTACCTCGAACTTCCACGGCCAACTCAAGCCTCAAACACCGCCTTTCCTTTCGAATTCGGCTCCAAATCAATTGTATCTAGACATAATCGACTTCATAACATCAATAAACGCTAAACAATCCAATTCCAATGCTTAATTATAGCTTTCTAATCATTCTTCCCAAAAAGTCAAAAATTGACCCCGGGCTTGCTTGGTCAAAACACGAGGTTTGGACCAAAACCCAATCACCCATTCACCTACGAGCCCAAATATATAATTTGTTTTCAAATCCGACCCCAAAACGAGGTCAAATTCTCAAATAATCAAAAATCCCTAACTCTACCCAAATCCCTAATTTTCTACCCTTAATCACATGTTTTAGGCCAAGAAATCTAATGGGTGTGGATAAAAATGGAAGAAAACAAGTTAAAGATTACTTACACCAGAGGTTATAGTAAAAAGGTTCTTCAAAAATCGCCCAAGAGGTGTGGAGAAGATGATGTTTGTGAAAAATAATGAAAATCTCGTATGACATTCTGTTTTTGAAACTTAAAATAACTGAGCGAAATTGTTCATCGCGTTCGCGATGAGTCAGGCCTGAGAGACCTTCATGTTCGCGTAAGTGGGCTCGCGTTCGTGGAGAAGAAACTCCTTGAGCCCTCGCGTTCGCGTCCAGCTGGTCGCGTTCGCATAGGGTATAGTACCCCTCCCCCTGCCCAGGCTATAAGCCTTTGCGTTCGCGATACCAGGCCCGCGTTCGCGAAGGGAAGACCCCCAATGCCTCGCGTTCGCGACCTGGGTTACGCGTTCGTGTAGAAGGAATTTTCCTTCATTACAAATAACACATCGCATTCACGAGGGTCCTCCCGCGAACGCGAAGAAGAAACTATCAGCATACCAGAACAGCTGTTTTCTGCAATTTTCACAAGTCCTAAACCTTCTGAAACTCACCCAAGCCCTCGGGGCTCCAAACCAAACATGCCTACTAACTTAAAAACATCATATGAATTTATCCGTGCGATCAAATTGTCAAATTAACCCCTTAAACAACGAATTAAACCTCAAAATCAATGAAAAATTTCAAAACTTCTTAAAGCATCAAACTTTGCATTTACGGTCCGAATCACGTCAAACGGATTTCGTTTCTTACCAAACTTCACAAAATTATCTTAAATCACATATAAGACCTGTACCGGGCACCGGAACCAAAATACGGGCCCGATACCAACATGTTCTAATCAAAATTCATTTCAAATTCCTTTAAGTAATTTCAGAAAATAATTTTCTTTAAACAATTCATTTCTCGGGCTTGGGACCTCGGAATTCGATTTCGGGCATACGCCCAAGTCCCATATTTTCCTACGGACCCTCCGGGACCGTCAAATCATGGGTCCGGGTCCGTTTACCCAAAACGTTGACTGAAGTCAAATTAATTCATTTTACAGTCAAAAACTTATTATTTTTCATAGATTTTCATATTTAGGCTTTTCGGCTACGCGCCCGGACAGCGCACGCAAATTGAGGTGATGTTAAATGAGGTTTTCAAGGTCTCGAAACGTAGAATTTTATTTTAAAACAAATGATGACCTCTTGGGTTATCACACGAAGGCCTGAAATAGATGAAGTCCCTGATAAAGATGGATGTGATCCCTGTGACCGCGACATAGCTGGATGGACCGTAAGTGGATGTGATACTGATTGTTGTGACCCGAGTGTCTATAAAATAGAAAATTACATCAAACTTATAATATTACCTCTCAAATGGATACATCCATCTACATTGAACAGGCCCTCTAAGTCGTGCCTCGTGTACAAGGTGGATTGGAAGGCATTCCATCACATTAAAAAACCCACATGGAAATATCTTTTCCATCTTACTAGAAGTTACACGAATGTTCTGATCCATCCGGAGTAGGTTTTCTTCTATTAATGTGGAAGAACACAAGTCTTTGAAAAACAAACTAATCTCTGTGATGGGTTTCCAGATTCTTTCAGGCAAACCACAAAATGCAATAGGCACTAAGGTCTCCATGAAAATATGACAGTCATGACTTTTCAAATGGCTCAACTTCCCTAACTCCATATCAACTTTTTTCCCAAGATTCGACGCATAACCCTCAGGCATCTTCAATTTTGTTACCCAATCACAAATTTGTCGTCTTTCCTCCAAAGTGAATGTGTAACTTGCTTTGGGCTTGAATATCTTACCATTGTTTGCTGTCTGCAAGTATAATTCAGGCCGCCTATAATATTCTTGTAAGTCCATTTTAGCCTTCGGGTTATCCTTTGTCTTACTTTTAACATCCATCATTGTGTTAAACAAATTGTCAAAATAATTATTCTCAATATGCATGACATCAAGGTTGTGATGGAGAAGATTATCCTTCCAATAAGGCAACTCCCAAAATCTACTCTGTTTTGTCCAATTATGAGTAACACCGTATCCGGGGAATCTATAAGGTGGAGCTTCAGTAACTTTACTGTAGTTCTGGACCCCCTCCTAAATTTCCTCACCTGAAAGTATCGGAGGTGGAGAATCATATTCCATTTTATTCTTTTTGAATGCATTTTTCATCCTTCTAAACTCATGATCAGGAGGCAATACTTGACGATGACAATCAAGCCATGATTGCTTTCGGCCATGTTTCAAAGTGAACGCTTTACTATTTTCCATGCAGTAAGGACAAGCTAGCTTCCCAGCAGTCATCCACCTAGAAAACATTCCATACGCAGGAAAATCGTTAATTGTCCACATTAAATTAGCACGCAAATTGAAATTCTGCTTGGTTGATATGTCATATGTTTCAACACCATCGTACCACAATTATTTCAGCTTATCAATCAAAGGTTGCAAATATACATCTCAAACTTTTCGGATTACGTGGACCGGGGATAATACAATTTAAGAATATATATATGGACTAGTCATGCACAAATCGGGTGGTAGATTATAAGGTGTAAGAAAGGCAGGCCAACATGAATACGGTGTCGCAGATATAGAAAAAGGCATGAAGCCATCCGCACACCGACCTAACCGAATGTTCTTTGGCTCACTAGCAAAATTTGGATATGTCCTATCAAAGTGCTTCCAAGATTCTCCATCTAAAGGATGACACATAACACCAGATGGTCTTCTATTTTCAAAGTGTCATCTCTTATGAGGAGCAGAACTCATCGACGCATATAACCTCTTTAACCTAGGTATAAGAGGTAAATAATGTATCGCCTTGATAGCGACCATATTCCCGCTGGAAAGCCTCTTGAAACGAGGCTTTTCGCAAAATTTACAACTGCTTAAATTTGCATCATTTTTATAATATAGCATGCAACCATCTTCACAACAATCAGTTCTCATTGACAAAAGTCCTAACTTAGAAATTAGCAGGTAATTTGATATTAGAGTCAACTAGTTCACTCATAAAGTCAATGAAAGAGTCCATGGCTGCTTGAGAAATATTTCAATCAGATTTGATACTTAGTAATCTAACTGCAACAGATAGCTCAGAGTGCGGACTTCCATTACGTAGTGGACGACTAGCTGCCTCTAACTGTTCATAAAAAAATTTTGCGTCATCATTAGGAGTTTGTTCAACATTTTCATTGGGCTCACCCCTAAGTGCATCCCAAAAGCATCCACAACCATATCATGAATTCTAGAATCAAGATTTGTATTCTCCACCGACCTACTACTTTCACCCACAACCATGTTATGAAATATCCCATGGCTACCATCGATCTCTCCATGATTAGTCCACACAAAGTAATTTGCTATAAACCTCTTCATATAAAGATGATGCTTAACTTCTGCCGGTTTTCCAAACTCCATACAGTCGCACCTAACACAAGGACACCTAATTACTCCTTCACTTAGGTATGGTGGAAGTGATATTGCATGTCTAATGAAGTCATTCACCCCTTCTACAAAATCCTCCTGCAATCCTTGCCGATTAGGATAATTCCTATTGTACATCCAAGTACGATGTTCCATCTATACAAATAAAACAAGAACAAATTAATTTAGTTAATTCATATCCTAATCTTTTTTTAGTTAACTAAAAGTCCAATATGACCTTAAGTTCATAATTTATACATTAATAAACTCCTACCTTTAATTCTTTTTCTTTCTTCATTGGATTAGAATCTATAGCAGCCATCGATGTTTTTTTTTTTATCTTATAAATGTATAATGCATAGTTTAAAGCATGGATTTAGTCAAATTAATTTTAGTCATATATATTTCATTGTTATCTCAAATAAAGAACAATATTAAGACAGAAAACCCAACATATATGAACAATATTTTACAATTGAACTCAATATAAATTAATACAAGAACTAAAAGTTCATAATTTCTGCCTTAAGTTCATAAATCTAATGTAATTCAAACCAAAAACCCTAATACTAAATAGACAAATACTCTTATTTAGGTATTGCTAATGTTATCCCCAAATTAGTAGGTAAAACTAAATATTTTAGCTACTAACAATTATCATAGATTTAATTTAGCTAAGAACAATTAATTTTTACAAATCAAATTAAGAGGAATTAAACAAAATCAGTGTATTTCGAAAAAAAATAAAGAAAGGAGAGGAAACCTACCTGGGAACTGGAGGGTCGCCGGCGATGGAGCTACTGCCGTCGGTGGCGCTGCTGCTGCTGGGAGACGGAGAGGGGAGGTTTGAGTGTGAGAGAGAAAAGAGAGAGTTTGGGGAATTTTTTTAAAGAAAATAGGAGAATGGGAGGGGAACCCGATTTTGACTCTGGAATTAGAAATAACGACCAACTTTGGTCGCTACTTTGGTAGCTAATTAAGTTTTGACTGTTTGACCAAAATAGCGATCAAAGTTGGTCGCTATTTTTTGACTGTTTGACCAAAATAGTGACCAAAGTTGGTCGCTATTTCTAAAAAAAAAATGAATTTACTTTTTTTTTTCTATTTTGGTTTTTATAAATAAATAAATAAATATATATATATATATATATATATTCGATATTAAATAAAAAAAATTAAATTACTTTTAATTCAATTTATAATTATGTACATATGTAGTATAGTATAGTATATATATAAAAGCTATATTCGATATAATATTAGCTAATGCACTAATACTTAGTGCATAGTATAGTGTGTGTGTGTATATATATATACATATATATATATATATATAGTGTGTGTGTGTGTGTGTGTGTGTATGTGTGTGTATGTATATATATATAGAGAGAGAGAGAGATAGTATAGTGTATTATATATTCTAACTGTATTATATACACTAAGTGTATAGTATAGTGTAATATAATACACTATACTATATATATAGTATAGTGTATTATATACTAAGTGTATAGTATATATATGTAGATATAGTATAGTGTATTATATATACAAAGTGTATAGTGTATTATATATACTAAGTGCATAGTATACAAGGTATATCCGATATATATAGTATAATATAGTATAGTATATAAGTTATATATATATATATGCAAGTAATGATAATGATGTTTGTATAAGTCAGTATCGTATTTGTTTAACAAACGAATAGTCTGTTCAGAAGAATTTAACGCCAAAGACTGTTCAGTCGTTTTTATCAATTATTTTGAAGAAAGTTTATCAAACCAACCATAATCATAAATGGTTTTTATAGAAACTTTAGGAATCGTCCATTTATTTAACAAATCAAGGTTTTGAGGTATATCTACCTCTTCAAGTCTAGTACTTTTAGTACTTGTTTCTCCCAGATCCATTCTAAAACCTTCATATCTATGTTGAATATTTCACATCTATTACATATTTACTATAAACAATTCCTAGGTTCTGATATCATTTACACCAGGATCTAATTGGCTGGCGGTAATCCGCACGGCCATCCAGATCCTGGTGTAAATGGTATCAGAGCCTAGGAATTGTTTATAGTAAATATGTAATAGATGTGAAATATTCAACATAGATATGAAGGTTTTGGAATGGATTTGGGGAAACAAGTACTAAAAGTACTAGACTTGAAGAGGTAGATATACCTCAAAACCTTGATTTGTTAAATAAATGGACGATTCCTAAAGTATATATATATATATATATATATATATATATATATATATATATATATATATATATATATATATATATATATATATATATATATATATATATATATATAGTATAGTGTATTATATACTAAGTGTATAGTATATATATGTAGATATAGTATAGTGTATTATATATACAAAGTGTATAGTGTATTATATATACTAAGTGCATAGTATACAAGGTATATCCGATATATATAGTATAATATAGTACAGTATATAAGCTATATATATGTATATGTGTGTGTATATATATATATATATATATAGAGAGAGAGAGAGAGAGAGAGAGATAGAGAGAGGGTATTGATTAAAAATAAAACGTCTCAACTTATATCAATTAATATGTTATAATTGATTCATCGACTTATTGTAACAGAGTTAATGAATTACATTCATTCATCACTAGGTTATAAGTCGATGAATCAATTATAACATATTAATTGATATAAGTCGAGATATTTTATTTTTAATATATATACATGCATCTAAGTAGGTTATAAGTCGATGAATCAATTTACAAGTGTATCAATACTTAAAAAAACCCGGCCCTATGTTCTGAACGCTTCATGTTCTTATATATATATATATATATATATAGACACACACACACACAGACACTTCACTGTAATACTATAAAGTATATATAACTTGTTATAGTATATGTTAGTGTGTCTATATATATAACACACACTTCGTGCTACTTTAACTACATATATAGCATGTTATAGTACATGATATTGTATTCATTATTTGTATTGTAACAGAGTTAATGAATTACATTCATTCGTCACTAGGTTATAAGTCGATGAATCAATTATAACATATTAATTGATATAAGTCGAGACGTTTTGTTTTTAATATATATACATGCATCTGAGTAGGTTATAAGTCGATGAATCAATTTACAAGTGTATCAATACTTAAAAGAATTCGGCCCTGTGTTCCGAGCGTTTCATGTTCTTATATATATAGACACACATGCACGCTTCATTGTACTACTTAACTGCATATATAGCATGTTAGAGTATATTTTAGTGTATTCATCCCTTGTATTACAAAATTGTTAACGGCTTACATTTATATTATTTAGTGATGACCTTCAATGTTCTGAGGCCTAAAAACCTCTCTTTTACCTCACCTTGATTTGCGTGCATGGTCCGAACCTATATCCCGAAAGCCTGCTATGTGAAAATATGAGAAATAGAAATTTCTAGAGTTAAAAATTTGATTATGGTTGACTTTGGTCAATATTTTGAGCAAACGGATCCGGATCCGTGTTCCGACGATCCGGGGAGGTCCGCAGTAAAATATGGGACTTGAGCATATGCCCGAAAATTAATTTCGAGGTCCCAAGCCTTTGAAATCAATTTTTAAAAGAAATTATTTTACTGAATTATCTAAGAAATAAAGAAAAGAATTAATGTTTGAAACCATTGTTATCGGGCCCGTATTTTGGTTCCGACGCCCGATACAAACTTGTTACAGTATTTGAAAGATAACTGTAAAGTTTGGTAAAAAATGGAGTTTATTTGACGTGATTTGGACTTCCGGTTGGAGAGTTATGAACTTTGAGAGTTCTTGATGAAAATGTTGAGTTTTGAGGTTTAATTCATAATTTTTACATGTTATTTTGATGATGTGATCGCACGAGTAGGTCCATATAATGTTTTTGAGTTAGTATGCACACTTGGTTTGGAGTTCCGAGGTCTCGGGTAAGTTTCGGGTAGGTTCCGGGATGTCTTAGGCCTAAAACATAGTTGTTGCAGGCTCAGGAAAGTGGAAGGCCTCTGAACAAACCAGTGCGTTCCACACAAAATGGAGTGCGCGGAGGGGCCTGTGCGGCCACACTAGATTCTGTGCGGTCTGCGGTGAAGAACATTTCACTAGTCCGATTTCGGAAGCCTATGTCTTTTGATCTACAAGGAATTTTGAGATGATTCAAAAACGAAAGTTGTAGCCCTTCGTTCTAGTTTCCCTAAAGGTAAAGAAATCACAATTTGGACATCTGTAGAGAAAGTTATGGCCAAAATTCTAAATCATGTCACTGCAATCCACAGGAAGGGCTGTGCGACCGCAGTCGATTTTGTGCGGTCCGCACAGAGGGTCTGAGAGAGGTATATTTAGACGGGATTTTCAGTTATTTTTCATTTTTCAAAACCCCAAAAACATAAGAGGCGATTTTTCAAACAACCTTTCTTCTCCAAAATATTGGTAAGTGATTTCTAACTCATTTTCTACACTCCTTAACATCTTTTAACATGATTTCAACTCAAAATCAATGATGTCCATGAGAGATATTGGATGTTTTGGGTAGAACCTAGGTTTTTCAAAAATTGGGGATTTGGACCTCGATTTGAGGTCCGATTTCAAAATAAATTATACATTTGAGTTCGAGGGGGAATGGGTAAACGGGTTTTGGTTCGAACCTCGGGTTTTGACTATGTGGGCCCGAGGCGATTTTTGACCTTTTGGGTAAAATTTTGGAAAATTCATTTTCATGCATTCAAATTGATTCATTTAGTGTTTATTGATGTAATTAAGTAACTTTGACTAGATACGAGAGAATTGGTGGTGGAATCAAGGGGTAAAGCTATAATTGAATCATGAATTGTCTTCGTGGCATCGAGGTAAGTGTTTGGTCTAACCTTAGTTTGAGGGATTAGGAGTCGAGTCCTATTTTCTTTGTGGTAATTGTTGAGTACGACATATAGGCATGGTGACGAGTATCTATACGTTGGTGTCTAGCATGCCTGTGAGTCTTATATTGTGATTATCATGACTTCGTTGTATCTTTCATGCCTTGTTAATGGTTTCTACTTGTTGTGTAAAGTTTGTGGAAGGAATTGTGACCTATGAACATTGAGGAGCATTGACTCAAGTTGTATAACGAATTGTGAAAGTATAAGTGATAATTGAACCTCTAGAGCATTGGATCGAGCTGTGAAGTAAATTGTGAAGTAAAAGTGAGAAAGAGAAGAACTCATTATGTTGTCTCCCTTGCCGGGCTATTGTTGATTTATTCGTTATTTTCCTTGCCGGGATGTTGAGGTTATTGATGATGTTCCATTGCCGGGATTTATTTGTTGAATTGTTGTTCCCTAGCCGGGATCTTTATTACAATGTCATTTATTCCCTTGCCCTATTGTTTGTGATTATTGTTTGGGTGAGGAAGAGTAAAAGCACGAAGAGTAAAAGGGTGATGTCGTACATTGTTTGTTTTGTGAGGAAGGAGTGTAAAGTACGAATGGTGATGCCGTGTATTATTGTGAGGAAAGAGTATAAAGCACGAAGGGTGATGTCGTGTCGCACGATGCACCATTACGTGCTGATTTTATTGATTATATGGTGAGAAAAGAGAGTAAAAGCATGAAAGGTAATGTCGTACATATTTTTATTATATGATTGCTTTGGTGAGCACGAGAGTAAAAGCACGAAGGGTGATGTCGTGCATTTGTTGATTTCTGATTCTTTGTTGATATCCGAGTTATATTGTTTCTTTCATTGCTTGATATCTTTCTATTCGGAATTGTTATCTCCCCCACAACATGTTTCCCCTCCCGTATTGACTGGTTATTTCTGTATTTCTTTCCGTTGTATATGTATTTGAACTGCACAGGCTATTTAGTAGTCTGGTCCTAGCCTCGTCACTACTTCGCCGAGGTTAGGCTAGACACTTACCAACACACGGGGTCGGTTGTGCTAATACTACACTCTGCACTATGTGCAGATCCCGGAGCAGCTTTTGGACCGTAGTGTGGAGGCTACCTTCAGTCCACGCGGAGATCCAAGGTAGACCTGCAGGCGTCCGCAGGCTCTGGCGTCTCCTCTACTCCTATTTCCTGTTTCATTTTCCTTTTATTCAGAAACAGTGTATTGTCATTTTCTTCAGACTTTGTATGTAGTAAATCTTAGACCGTTTGTGACACTGTGACACTGTGACACCAGATTTTGGGTGCTTTAGGTTTTAAGAGTTATAATAGATGCAGATTTCAGATATTTAGTTGTTATCTTCCGCTTAATTATTTAAGTTCCACTGTTTTCATGTTATCGTCTTATATTTGTTTTAAAGAAATAATTGAGTAATGAAATAAGTAGTTAATTGATTGGCTTGCCTAGCTCACATTAGTAGGCGCCATCACGACTCCCGAGGGTGGGAAATCCGGGTCGTGATTTTAGATAGTAAATACAAAAGTGATTTTTAATTTTGACCAATGTTGACCTGAAAAGAGACCAACTTTGATCGCTACTTTTCCAGAAATTATATTTAGCGACCAAAGTTGGTCGCTTATCCAAAAATTAAATTTAGCGAGATTTATTTATATTTTATATAATATTTAAAATAATAATATAATTGTTAAACGTTAGAACTGGGTCCCAGATTGGCGACCAAAGTTAGTCTCTATTTTTGTAAGCGACCAACTTTGGTCGCTAACTTTGAATTATATTTATTTATATTTTATAATTTTTTAAAATAATAATATAATTATTAAAATTTTATAACTGGGACCCATATTAGCGACCAAAGTTGGTCTCTATCTGCTTATCCTTTAATGAGCGACCAACTTTGGTCGCTAATTTTAAATTATATTTATTTATATTTTATAATTTTTTTAAATAATATTATAATTATTAAAATTTTATAAGTGGGTCCCCCTTTAGCGACCAACATTGGTCGCTTTTCTTGACAGACCAATTTTGGTCACCAAATTTTGGTCGCTTTTTTCCGGATTTCTAGTAGTGCAAGTAAAGGTGTCTATTTGGCCCTTACTTTAAGGCAGTGACGATGCTACAAGTCTTGCTTCAGGTTCGTTAGAATCCAGTAGTTTCGGCTCAGACCGTATATTTGTGCTAAAAAATATACTTAATATGTGTAAATAATATGTTTCGAACCCATTAATTTATCATGTCCTAGATTCCAGAACTCATACTCAAAATCTTTGCCCCGCTTCTCCTTCAAGATATCCTAGCATTTTCTTCTAATATAATTTTTTTTTTTAATTAATAAGTGTAAGTATCACTGCATTCACCACTACACAACTGTCGTATGAATTTAGTATAAAAAAAAAATTCAAAAATTGTCAAACTATATTTAAAAGAGTATATAGTTAAAAGATGGATTGAACCTGAAATCCAGCAAATACTACATTCCTAGCTGCTTCCTTCCCCTGCATGCCCAACATCTGCACTTGCAACTCAGCTGTTTTTGACATGCTTTACGCATTGATGAGTGAGTGGTGTTTCATCTTTTAGGGACCACACTAATTGGGAATAATACAATGCCCATACTCATCTAAGTTGTATTTGTCATTTTGTCTAAAGGTTAAAGCATACTTAATCTTACATATCACCATTAACAACAACAACAATATACTCGGTGTAGTCCCACAAGAGAGATCTGGAGAAGATACTGTATATGTATATTTTATCCCTACCTTGTGAAGATAGAGACAGGGACGGATGCAATGTGGCAGTTATGGGTTCAATTTTGACACGAAATAAAAATTTATGTGTAAAAATTCATTAAAATTGCAAAAATAAACCCATAACTTTAAAAATATAATGGATTCAATGTTAAAATTTTTTAAAGTTGAACCCCGTAGAGTTTAAATCTTGAATCCGCCTCTAGATAGAGAAGTTGTTTTCTGATAGACGCTCAGCTTAACGAAAACACAATCACTGGTAGTGGTGCAAAATGGATAAAAGAAAACAATTATCCACTCATGTTATCCATTAAAAATGGGTTCGATAATGAATTTTTTAAAAACGGGTCAAATATGAATAAAAATCATATTACTCACTTAGAAAATGGATAACCAATGGATAATTAATGAGTTTAACTTTTACATTTGTAAAGCTTCAAATTGGGGGTTCCTCAAGCTTGGGAGACTAGACTTCTCCAAAAAGTGATCATACTCAAGAAGTCATGGATAATATGGATATTCATATTATCCGCCAATTAATTCATTTTTTTATCCGTATTAAATATGGTTGAGTCGATAATTTATCTGCTTTTGCATTACCCGCTTTCGACCTGTCCCATATCCGACCCGACCAGCCTGTTTTCCATCCTAAATCACAACAGTTATGAACTTACATGCCACCATTCTTAACATAAATTCTCTCCCACCACTCACCCCAATCCACATGGGTAAAATTCAGGGGCAGAGCTAGAAGTTTAGATACATGTTCAACAGTATTCAGTAGCTTTCGTTCATATAATATATTTATGTAAAAAATTCATTAAAATATTTACACGTATTAAATTTAAAACTCAATTATTAACACTTGAAGTCATCGTTCTAAAATCCAGAACATCCCGACTTTCTCCAGTTAATATCCCTTTTCTTCTTTCTTTCTTTTCCTTTGTTCCCATAATATCCTTAATTATAATTAAGTATAAGTGTAATAGAAAATTTGTTGGTACTTAGTTTATTAAATTAGGCTGTAAACACAATTTTCTTGAGGGTAATTATACAAAAAAAAACAAAAAAAGGATGGTGGCACCGACTTGGGTAAGAGTGGAATCATTAAAGGTGTTTTTGGGCCTATTGTCTCTTTTGAACAGGGCCTGTACAGCCTGCACTTGTCTATACTAACTTTATGAAATCAAACTAAGACAATTTGTCTGAAACAATTGTACTTTTTTTCTTTTTTCTTTTTTTACTTTCTTAAAGAACAAGTACTCCAATAGACATAAAGAAGCAGGAGGGAAATTGCCTCAGTGTACTACTTTTTGGCACAGAAATAATTAGGATTCGGTAAAAGTAGAGATTTTTCATCATTTCGTTTTCACATGAACTCGTGGGGATTTTTTATTTTTACTTTTTCCTCCAAGTAAAAAAGAAAAAAGAAACAGAAAAATCAAGTTTCAAGTGGAAACCTTAGGCAGGTTTTTGATACAGATAAAAAGCAATGATTTAGAAGGGATAATTTAGTATTTAAGGTGAACAAACATATCTATCCCAAGATTTTCTACCAACAACACTACTTTTTATGTTTTTACCTTTTCCTTAATATATTAACCCTTTCAATAAGTCAGTGGCAAATTTTCTTCAACAGGATTTTGTTCAAGAAGCCAAGATATTCCTCCTCTAATATATATATATATATATACATAAAAATAAAATTTAACCATACGACATGGAGTTTTGAGTGAACCCAATGGCGAAGCAGGATTAACCCAAAGGGGTTAAAAAAAGAAAAAAGTTAAAAAGATTGTAGCTAGCGGGAATAGAATCATTGACCTTACAAAAATTTTGAACCCCTTGACCACTAAGTTGTACTTTTAAACTATGTCAAAAAAATTCAAAACATAAAATATATAGATAAAAAACAGATTATGCTTTATATATACAATATAATTTTTTGGCGAAAAAAATTTGGGTGAACACCCTTCCGCCCCCTAAATCCGCCCCTGAGTGAAGCCCCTAGCTCAGTCCATGCCTCTCATATGATGCAGCTTTTCTTTAGTTTAGAAAATGGCTCCTTAATACGGAAATAATTTAACTAATTTAGTATTTTGTCTTTAATAACATATTTAAAATCACAAGTTTTAAAAATCTTATAGTAAATATTATGATATATTTAATATCGCATATTTAAAAAAAATTAAACTTTGTGCTGAATAAAAAAGAGTCACGTAAAATGAAACGAATGGAGTAATACTTTTTTTTTTGAGACTGTGAATAGTGAGAATTTAGAATTTGAATGGATTTGATTAAACAAAATTGAATGACTTTTTCGTTATAAAAATAAGGCGAAATGGCTTCTTGGCCACTTAAACTTGTCGGGGTTTTAAAAGCCGATACATAAACTTATAACTTTCCCATTTGAACACTCGAACTTATTTTTTCCATAACTAATAAACACATTTGACCATTGACAATGCCCATGTAGCGTCAGTTGGTCCTAATCAGCAGCCCGTGTGAGAAACACGACGCACAGGAGCGTGAAAACCCCCTTCCCAACTCCGAACAGTACAAAATGGGTTGTGTTTAATTGTGTTCTTATTTATTCCTTTTAAAATACCTTTTCCTCCATTTTTAAAACTCTGAAGCTCCATTTTCATTTTTTTTTTCATTTTTTCAGACCATGAAAATGGTGGAAAGTTGTATATTTTGTCGTTGTAGAGCTGAAGCTAAGTTTTGAACTTCCCCATAACTTCCCCTTCCAAGTTTGTTGAACTCCTTGAACCCATTAGTGACATCTTTCAACTCTGAGAGTCGGAAAACCTGAGCTTCCCCTGGACACGGTGACACTGACACAGGAGGATGAGGGCCGGTATTTGCAACAGTTTCCTTCTCAGGCTTGCGAATTGGTTCTTTCCACCTTATTTAGTTCTGCTTCCTATCATGCAGATTAACAAACATAATCCAACTAAACATAACAAGAAACCCAAAGTAGAAGACCCGACTATGAGCAGTAGTTGACGCAATTGATGTTGATGCTGATGCTTCATCATTTCCGAGTTTTGGAGCCTGCAAACATCCGAACAAGAGCTATTCTGGCAAAGAGACCAAGGAGTACATACCCTATCTGCATTTTCAGTACAAGAACTAGAAGGGAAGAATCCTTCAGAACAATTCACCCCACAAGGTGAACAAATCTTTAGATCTTTCCTAACACATAGATTTATCAAATCAGGCTTATTCAAAAGGCTTGCATTAAAGAGGGGACCATGGTTAGGGTTTTCGCGCCCTTGACGTGTAAGATATCCATTGGTCATTTACTGACTGGATGGACACGTATGTGTATGTGTAATACACGCGCACATGATCTCTTGTCAGATGTGTTTATTAGTTATGGAAAAAATGAGTTCGAGTGTTTAAATGGGAAAATAGAAAGTTTATGTATCGGTTTTTAAAAAACCCGACAAGTTTAAGTGGTCAGGAAGCTATTTCGCCTAAAAATAATCTACTAACTTTGATGTAACCAAGTAAAAGTAAAGGAACCATTCAAAAATTGATACCAACTTTTTTTCTCAATTCTCAAATAATCGTTCTTGTGAACTAAAATTAGATCTCTAAGAGCTCTTTTTTGTCTTCTTCACCAAAAGAGTCTCTATTTGACAGTGTACACTTAATTCGTAGTTGGATTAGTTATTGCATACAAAGCAATCGACTTATCGGACCATATGAGCCAATAGAAATTTTAATAAGGCATCAAAAGGAGAAATGAGGAAATAAATAAATAAAAGAATTTAAAATGAAACTTGATACTAATTAATTTCAATATTTTGTAACAAAGGGTAAGTTTAAGTAATTCAATAACCACTAATAAAGATTGTGGAGGGAGGAATAAGATCCTTACATCCTTTATAGGGTGTGCTTTCCCCTTTAATAAATCTCACGCGAGGTGAATTCAGATTTGTCGAAACTCCAGTATAGATATTAAGTATTGAATCGAAAACTAAATAAAAAAAAAAAAGAAATTCAATGAGACCATCACAAAATTAATATTGATACTTCACCACCAACAAAAAAAAAAAGACAATATAGTGTACAAAGTATTCTGCGTTCATGCCGAGCAAGAATCGCACCATAGGAAATGTTATGTAGTGATACAAGTATCAATGATTGGTTCCGACTCGAAGCCGTGGTCTATAGTTACATCGCCACGAGTTCCAAAAAAGAAGAAAGGTACATCGCCAGTTATATTTGCCTGCAACTTTGCAAATGCCAAACTATAGCTAGCTGGTTTTTATAGTTATCTCATTTGATGAGTCATATCTATCACTTCCAAATCTCCAAAAAGAAAAAAACTGTTCAAATATTCTGTGGTCACAAGAAAATATAAAAATAGACAGGAAAGAACATATTTTCTTGCTTTGCATCGCTATCTTCTTGCTATGTTCGTTTTAGCTGGCAAACGCCAAAATAGCTAGATATACTTCACCATCACCCCCAAGAGGTGGAGTTAGAAGTCTTCGGTCCAATTCAGTAATTTTTATTTAAATAGTATATATATATTAAAATATTTATTAAATATAAATAAATATTAAATTCAAAACCCAATTATTATCACTTAAAATCATCATTCAAAAATTTAGAATCTATATAATTGAAATCGTGGCTCCTCCTTTGAGTCCATACTACTTTTTTACGTTATATTTTTTTAATTTTCTATAAAACAACAGTCACTTCGAGACTGTATTTTATAATAATAATTACAACAACAATAGAATCTTTACTCAATCAAATTTTAGAGGATTCGTCAAAAATTGATTAGCTTCACATTGATTGTCAATAGTTATAATCCTTTTCTTTTATTTAAACTTTAGATCGATAATATGAGCAAATCCATATTCCACACAGACGGAGTTCACAGCTTGCTATTTTATGAAGCACGAAATCCAGCCAAAAATAATCTTCCTAAATTAGATGCATTTATTAAATATCAAGAGATGTTTGTTAGGACAATAATAATAAAAGGCCAACCGGGTGCACTAAGCTATCGTTATTGGCGGGGTCCGGGGAGGGCCGGACCATAAGGGTATATTGTACGCAATTTTACCCTGCATTTTTGCAAGAGGCTGTTTCGATAGCTTGAATCCGTAACCTCATGGTCACATTGCAGCAACTTTACCCGTTACAGTTACACCAAGTTCCCTTCTGTTTGGACAATAATATGATTGAGAAAATGAAAGCTTAACAAAGCATAAGATAGGTGGGGGGAGGGGGGGGGTTGAATTAGACAGCAAAACGTGTTCATTTTTTGTACAGAAATTTGTTTTTATTTTTTGAGAGCAACTCCTATGAAGCTTCTAAATAGAAAAAACCCAGGAAATGTCTTGTTATTGTTGGTGTCTACTTTCCAAATCAACAGACAAAATGATCTGTAGATGAAGTCTTTTGCTTTTCTGTTTTTTCTTTTTCTTTTCTCTTTTTAAAGAACATACACACACAAAAAATTACACTACACTGTTTTTGGCCTTGGCATTGCTTTTTGGGTTTCAATATGGGAAATAGCACCAAATTCTTGATAATGAAAGGTTGTGACAAAACGATTGAGAAATTAGTTATAATAATATCACTTTTTATTTTCTTAATCCTTTTCCTGAATAGGATTTTAATTAAAAAAAATTGGTCTCGGAGGAAGGGGAGTCTTAGCGTAACTAGTAAATTTGTTGTTATGTGATCAGAAGAACAAAAAATCGAGTAGTGAAAAACTTCTTACAAAAATATAAGGTAAAACTGCGTACAATAGACTTTTATGGTCCATCTCTTTCTCGATTCTGCACATAGCGGGATTCAGTTGTGGTCCGCAAGACCAGCTGTCCTTTTGGTCTTGGAGGAGGGGGATTCAGTTTAACGCTAAACTTTTGTAAAGTTTTTTGGAAAAATATTTAATTTTAAGTTGAAATTGAAAAATTAAAATTAAATAACTCATTAAATTGGAGGGGAGTACCTGCTTAAAATGTATAACACATATCTTACTTTATCTTGTGAAGGTAGAAAGATCTGAGGCGGACCTAAGATTTTAAGGTCGGGATGAACTTTTGGATTCAACCAAAATTTATTTTGTATATAGGGTGTTCGTTACTAATATATCATTATTTTTTAATGATATATATGAGTTTTTACTGAACTTCATAGGCGCCGGTGACCTCTCTCGATATCATAGGTCCGTCTTTGAGAGACTGTTTCCAATAAACCTTCGGCTTAAGAAGAAATAAAAAGAAAGTAGTAATAACAACAATATAAGATGTTAAGAAAATCGAACCGAAAGAAACAACGTATAAACTAAGAGCCCGTTTGGCAAAAATAAATTCACTTTATTTTTTTGAAATTTTTTCACTTTTTTTTTTTGAAATTAGTGTTTTTGAAGATGATTTTTGGAATTTTTCAAAAATTTTAAAAACTCCAAAAAACTGTTTTTCAAAATTTTCACTCAGATCACTCACAAAAATTTAAAAATAACCCAAAATTATATTCATGTCCAAACACAATTTTAATTTTTAAATATCATTTTCACTTGAAAAATAATTTCACCTTTTTTAAAATTTTACAATTTTTAGGTCCAAACGCCCACTAAATGTCAATGGCTATATTCATAAAGTCTCATCATCTTTGCATGATACTTAGTTAAATACTATAAAAGAATCTCCAATATGTCACTTATTCTCAAAAGCCAAGAGCCATATTAGTTTAAAATGCCCCTTCAATAAAAAAAAGATTCTTTATAAATTCTTTATCATCTTTTTTCAGCGTAACAATGATGAGTACTTTAAAGACCAGACAAAGAATCTTATCAAAATATGCTTTTAATAAATCACATCATATTCTTAATCCATTCAAGTAAAGAAAATAAAATAAATGATAATAAATCTACTGAAGAATAATATTGAAACCGCCAGACAAAATCATTGCACGCTCCACTCTTATTCTTCATGCCGTACGCGTTATTCTTTTTCTTTTTTCCCTTTTTTACCAAGAAATTAAAAAATAGTAAATAAACTAATATGTATACATAAAAATATATTAAGAAAATTGTGTTTCCTAAACACAAGCTAAGGTTATGAAAGCATTGAATTAATCCATAAACGACTTCCTCGTATTTCGAAATTTCAATACTTTCATATCAATTAGTAGATAATAATAATGAGGATTTTATAAATTGAATATTTAAAAGATATTCTAATTTGTTCCGGATAATTCTCTGGATAACTTATTGTTCTTTTTTTTTTTTTTTTGTTGTTGATAAGTTAAATGAAGGGTTTAAATAGTAAAAGAAATAACTTTGTTTATTCGGAAGAACATTTGTCCTGTTCAAACTAACTGATTTATTGATGGTATAACTGCAAAGAAATATTTATAAGTCAATATAATAATAATTAACAATTTTGTCTCAGTCTCAAATAAGTTAACGACGGTATGAACTCTCAATACTAAGGCCAACAATGTACATAATAAATTTTAAAAATAAAAAATACTAAAATTCTCTATATTTTCTTTATAAAAATTTCAAATAAGGCTAGAAACTCCTAAAGCAAAAGATCTAAACAAATTTTTACAAGTCAATATTTTACTTTTTTCCGAATACATTTAAAGTTGTTTCCCATTTTAGATAACACTTTAACGAACCTACTTTCCTCTATTATTTCCTCTCTTTGAATTGATACGCGTAATCTATGATCATTCTTGTTGAATGGAAATTTCCTGCATATTTCTACTAAGGCTACTAAGGTTCCTTACAATTATTTCTTTCTTTGTTTCCTTTAATTCCGGGTGAAATTCAAAAATAGCCAATTTACCCGTGGTAATTGAAAGATAGTCATAGTTTCAAAAGTAATCGGAATTTAGCCACTTTTCATGTAAAGATAAATTTGAACGAAAACACTGTTCAAAATTCAAAAAATATTCCAGCATAATATATTGGAGTTCGATTTTTTTACATGTGAACTTCCAATATAGTTCCAGTATATTATGCTGGAACTCCAGTATATTATGATGGAACTCCAGTATAATATGATTGGAAGTTCATAAACATGTGAACCAATCTCCATTATATTATGCCGGAACATTCTGTATTGCAGTAAAATAGTGACTTTTTTGATTATTTTACAAACGCTGGCTATTTTTCAATTATCAGTCTGAAAACTAACTAAGATGTGCTATTTTCACTTTAATTCTTTCAAGTTTTGGTTGATTAGAAAGAAAACAAAATGGGTGGGTAGATAACAAACTAGCCACTTACCTTTGCCCAAACAATTGCCACTTGAGTACATACACAATGGGCCATATTTGTATTAATAAGAATAAAAGAATCCCATGGCCTAATTTGACTAAAGACAGATGAACAAATATGGGACTAGCCTTGTAAGGCCATCATCTTAATCATTTAGAAGAATTAACCCCAAAAGTTGTACCTAACTTTTTGAATAAAAAATAGCTGAAAAATATATAATATATATACAATTCATATATAATATAAATTTAATATGTATAATTAATGTATACCGATTAGACAAAATAATCATTGAATCTGACCGTCTATTTGTGTAATAATTCCAATCATTTACTACCCTTATTTTTATGCAACGTTAATTGCATGCAGGGGCGATCCATCAAATTTTGTGGCCTAAAGCCAAACTTTATGAGAGGCCTTAACTTTTTAATTTTTTTTATTATTTATTTGAAGTCTATTTTTTTTAGCTTTTCTTAGATAGAAAGTTATTAATAATTTTCTTATAATCAATAACTCCTAATAAGTATTACTCCATTGATAATATAGCTAATCCATTTAACCTTTCTTGTGACATTATTGTTCTTAGATAAAATTTTATCAATTTTAATTTTGAAAACTTCTTTCTGCTGAAGCAACGGTAACATGAGTTATGAACATTATTTCATAAGCAATTTAGGCATTTGGAAAAGAATTAAATCTTTTTATTTGATTAAGTGTATCAATTAAACTGTTATCTTCTAATTGTACTGTTTTCCTTAATACTTTTATTTCAAAAAATAAATCTAGATCATTAATATCGAATTGATTATAATGCTTTAAGGAACATTTAGGATTAGGCAATATTTTTTTAAATTTCCAACATCTAGTGATCTTCGTATTTTACTGCCAAATAGAAAATCAAAAATATTTTCATATGATTCAAATTGTTCAAATCTATTTTAAATTGAAAAAATAGCTTTGTCTATTATTTATAAAAGTAATCAACTCTAAAGGACTCTTTGAAAATTTTTGAGAGTTTTATTATCAACTTTCGCATCAAATTGTTATTTCCTATATATCACACGTTTCTTACGAAATTCGGGTTCGATATTCATTTCAAGTGTAATTTTCTTGGTAGAAATTATAGCAGTTGCAAATCCTTCTTCTCTATATTTGTTAAAGAAAAAAATTAAACTTTTTCACTTTACAAAACTCTTTTTTAAACTTATACATAGTCTATTAGATGTAACAAAAATGCGGCCCCCATAAATATGGGGCCTAAAACAATTGCTTTACTTGCTTTATGGAAGAGTCACCCTTGCATGGGCACAAAGTTTAAGAAAGAATTTTTTTTTAAATTTATAGTTTACGTATTATTAATATTTGTGTGTGTGTAAAATCATACCAGTAATAAAGGATATAATGAAAAGATTAAATTAAATTATTTTAAAATTTAGAAAAGGATCAAACTAGAAGAAAAAAAGTGTTTTACATAAATAGGACAAAAAGAGTATAATACATGCGTCACTTAGGTGCAAGATTTTAATCTCAGCAGGCGTGTTTTTGTTTTTACACAAATAGCTGTAACGATTCGACCGGTCATTTTGAGCTTTTGTACTTTGATCGCCAATTTTCGGGCATGACTTGCCCCATGTAATGTATTATGACTTATGTAAATCATTGGTTTTGGTTTTCATGTTAATCGGAATGAATTTGGAAGAACAGTTCTCAGTTTGAAGCCTTAAATTTGAAAGGTTTGACCAAGAGTTGACTTATTTGTATATAATCTCGGATCGGAATTTTTATGATTTGGTTAGCTCCGTTAGGTGATTTGGAACTTAGGGGCGTGATCGGAATGCATTTTGGAGGTCCGTGGAAGGTTTAGGCTTAAATTGGCGAAATTGAGATTTCGGCGTTTTCCGGTTGATAGGTGAGATTTTGATATAGAGGTTGGAATGAAATTTCGGAAGTTGCAGTAGCTTCGTTGTGTCATTTGGGATGTGTGTGCAAAATTTTAAGTCATTCGGACGAAATTTGATAGACCTTTTAATCGAAAGCATAATTTAAGAGTTTTTGGGGTCCTTAGGCTTGAATCCTATGTAGCAATTGGGTATTTTAAAGTTGTATATGTGGTTAGGAACTGAGTTTTCATTTGGAAGATGTCAAGACTTGTGGTACTTTCTACATTAACTATGGGATTCTATATATCAGTATTAGGAAGGTAATGGTTCCAGATTCGTAGGAAGCCCCTTCATGTCACTAGAGTAATGTGTTGGATTAGAGGAGATCGTTGGGGATCATTAATAAATACGAACGCATGCGATTTCAACTTGTTGGAAGGATAATATCGAGCTTCGGTTCAGAAATTTGTTGTGGTATTTGCCAAGGAAGGAGTGGTTTCATGAATGGTTGATCTGGGAAATGGTTATGGCTTACCACGTGTCTTAGTGATCAGTGGCAGTATATGAAAGTGTTGGGATGAGAATTTAGTTGGTAAGAGTTTTTCTATCGGTATGCGGATGTTGTGTGTAGTTGATGTGGTTAGAAATTATCACTACAAGTGTTGAGTTATGTGGTATATTATGTGATTGCATCGGAGATAGCATATATGGTTTGTTACAGCTTGTTTGGACTTATTCACAGTATAAATGTGAGATTCTGATCGTGTTGATGATTTTAGAAGAGCAAATGTGGTTCTATGGTTTATGGACTAGGATGGATTGTGAAAATTCAGTTATATTGTGTTACCGAACCTATGTGATATAGGGTGATGTGAGATCACCCCCGGTTATGTGCATGGTGAGGTTATTCAGCAATTGGTTGGCTTTTGGAACAACTCTGGGCACGTTCGAGGACGAACGTATGTTTAAGTGGGGGAGGATGTAACGACCTGACCGGTCGTTTTGAGCTTTTGCACTTTGATCGTTCATTTTCGGGCATGACTTGCCCCGTGTGATGTATTATGACTTACGTAAATCATTGGTTTTGGTTTTCAGGTTAATCGGAATAAATTTGGAAGAACAGTTCTCAGTTTGAAGCCTTAAATTTGAAAGGTTTGACCAAGAGTTGACTTGTTTGTGTATGATCTCGGATCGGAATTTTTATGATTTGGTTAGCTCCGTTAGGTGATTTGGGACTTAGGGGCGTGATCGGAATGCATTTTGGAGGTCCGTGGAAGGTTTAGGCTTAAATTGGCGAAATTGAGATTTCGGCGTTTTCCGGTTGATAGGTGAGATTTTGATATAGAGGTTGGAATGAAATTCCGGAAGTTGTAGTAGCTTCGTTGTGTTATTTGGGATGTGTGTGCAAAATTTTAGGTCATTCGGACGAGATTTGATAGACCTGTTGATCGAAAGCATAATTTAAGAGTTCTTGGGGTTCTTAGACTTGAATCCTATGTTAAATTGGTGATTGATGTTGTTGTGAGCGTTCCGAAGTTTTGAACAAGTTTGAACGATGTCATGGGATATGTTGGTACAATTGGTTTGAAGTTCCGGGATTTTCGGGTAGGTTCCGGGATGTTTTAGGCCGAAAATCATAGCTGTAGCAAGTCCAAAAGGGTTGCAGGCCTTGGAACCCACCCGCGCGGTCCGCACAAAAAGAAGTGTGGTCGCGGTAAGTGCTGTGTGAACCGCACAAATGAAGTGCGACCGCGGTAGGTGCTGTGCGGACCGCACAAAATGCTGTGCGGCCGCGGTGGGGAATGTTTCACTGGTCCTATTTTGGAAGCTCATATCATTTTGATCTACAAGGAATTTTAAGATGATTTAAAAACAAAAGTTGTAGCCCTTCGTGTCTAGTTTCCAGAAAGGTAATGATATTGCAATTTGGACATCTGTAGCGAAAGTTATGGCCAAAATACTAAAGCCTATTATTGCAGAGGAAAGCCTGTGCGGACCGCACTGGTTTTGTGCGGACCGCGGTCGATTTTGTGGGGTCCGCGGAGGTGAAAATCTGTAGGGTACTTTATAAATATGAGGTTTTAGGTTTTATTTGATATTTTGACCTAGAGAGCTCGGATTGTGGCGATTTTTCGAAGGTTTTCAAGATATTCATCGGGGTAAGTGATTCTAATTCAGATTTGGCTAGAGTACATGAATCTATCATTGAATTCATCATTTAATTCGTGATTTGGGATGGAATTTGGGAAGAAAATTGTGAAATCTTTCAAAAATGTAAAATGATGATTTGAAGGACCAAATGGTATCGGAATTGGATAATTTTTGTATGGTTTGACTCGTGAGAGTATGGGAATTCTAGTTTGTAAATTTTACCCGATTCCGAGATATGGGCCTAGGGCTCGGGTTTTGGTAATCTCGGGAATCGTGTCCTCTGTTGATTGTTTTTGTTTGGGATTTGTTCTTTTAGCATATTATGACGTATTCATTCTGATTTTGGATATATTTGACGCGCGTGGAGGCCGATTTGAGGGGCAAAGGCGTCGCGAGCTAGAGATTTAGCCGGTTCGAGGTGAGTAATGATTTTAAATGATGCTCTGAGGGTTTGAAAACCCGGATTGCACATCGTAGTGCTATATTGAGGTAAGGCACACACTTGATGACGAGCGTGTGGTCGTGTACTATTGGGGATTGTGACTTGGTCTGTCCCGATTGATGATTTTATCGCATATTTGACTGAAACTTATATGTTATCATCATGATTTGGGCTGATTGCCATATTTGGGCTTCGTGCCAACTATTTGAACCCTTCAGGAATTTGTATTACTATTTTCTCACTATTTTGACTTACTAATTGAACTCAGTCATGTTATTTTCCACTGTTTTACTACTCAGCCATTTTTACTCTGTTTTGAGACTTAAATGATATTTTGGGCTGAGAAATACTGTTTTACTAATGCCCGAGGGGCTTGTGAGTATTTTTGACTGAGTAAGGCTGAGGGCCTAGTTGTGAGGAAACACTGATACTGATTTGAGGCCAAGGGCCTGAGATATGTACGCCACGAGGTGGCTTGTTGATATTGTTTATGAGGCCGAGGGCCTGAGATATACACGCCATGAGGTGGCTTGACTGATATGAGGCCGAGGGCCTAGATTTGATGCCACGAGATGGCTTGATATTGTGCTTAGGCCGTAAGGGGCCCCTCCTAGAGTCTGTACACCCCCAGTGAGCGCGGGTACCCATTGTGATGTGAGATTAAGCCCGAGGGGATGATATTGTACTATGTGATAGCCTGAGGGGCTGGTATTATTCTATGTGATTGCCCGAGGGGCTGATACCATTCTATGTGATTGCCCGAGGGGCTGGTATTGTTCTGATATATTGCCCGAGGGGCAGAGTTGTTGACGTTGAGTCCGATGGGCGAACCTTTATTTGTTTATCTTTCATATTTACTTGTCGTTTTACCTGTTAAACTATGGTATTTGTGCCCGAGGGGCGAATTTTATGTACTTCTCTGCACTAACTACTGCGTTCATTTGCGTGACCGTTGAAAAGCCATTTTCAAAGAAGTTTAAACTGAGCTAAGATATTTTAAGAGATTTTTGCATCTTCACTGCTTTCTTACTGGTTTTGGACTGCTTCTATACAATATTTTGATATGTTTTACGTGATTTCTTGCCTTCAGTCTTTATTTATTATTATTACTCACTGAGTCGGAGTACTCACATTATTCCCTGCACCTTGTGTGCAGATTCAGGTATGTTTTGGCTAATCGGAGGCAGAGTCATCGGAGTTTAGCAAGGTAGCTGCTGGCGTTCGCAACACTGCTTCTCTCTCTCTTCATTCATTAGTCTGTATTTGTACACTCATACTGTCAGTTGTAATTATACCCTAGTAAATGCTCGTGACTTGTGACACCCCAGTTAGGGCCGTGTAGGGAAGGATTTCCGCATTGTTATCTATGTTTCCGTTATTCAGTATTATGTAAACCATGTTTAGACTATATTTGTGTTGATTAACTATTTTAAAAAGGCAAATAGGGTTGAACTGGCTGGGCTTGTCTTCACGAGAGGCGCCATCACGACCGGGTTCGGGGTTAGGGTCGTGACAATAGCCGATCGAATTAACTATTTACTTTTTCTAATCGATATACATAAATTATATTTTGATTAAATATGATTATATATAAATATGAATTATACATATATTATATATCTACTAGTTATTTTTAATTTAATCGGTTGAATGAACGACTATTTAAGTTGATTCTTGAAAAAGAAGAGAAAAATACAAAAGAAGAATAAAAGACACTATAACGACCTCAAATATTATAATTGTACTACTTTCCTCTTAATTTGTAACTTGCCCTTTTCCTTTGGGAAGGCTCGTCAACTGTGTATTTTTATTGATATTTCAACATTGGGAAACATCATAATTCAGAATAATGAATAATTGTTATAAATATATTATATTATGGATGTTCATTTAGTACTCCGTTGTAAATAATCTTCCTGAAGAAACTTATCTATATGGGACTCCACCGTAAATATGTTTATCTATTTAGTACTCTATTGAAAATAAGCTTCCTGAAGAAGCTTATCACTTCGGTACCCGGTTATGGATAAACATTACCCTAGGTAGAAGATTATCCATACCTGGTATAGTAGCAGCTTGCAGTAGCAGCTTACACAACAGCTTGTGTAGCAGCTTACACAGCAGCTTGCGTAGCAGCTTACACAGTGTAAGCACGTGATTTTTTTCCTATATGAGAATTACTCCCAAAAATTCAAAATAAAAACAATTTTCCTTTTGTGTGCAATTTTGAGGATTTTGTGGCATTTTTGGATAATTATTTGTATTTGTCTATGCATGTTTATTTCTTAAATTAATAAAAAAATACAAAAATATGTCGCATTTGCATTTAAGATTTAATTCTACAATTAGGAGCAATTAAGTTTGTTTTTACAAGAACAAAAAATCATAAAAATAATGTACGTTGCATTTTTAGCATTTAATGTCCAAATTGTGTGATTTTATCGTAATTGCTATTTAATTGTGTGTTAATTGTTATTGAGAGTTAATTTGCACTTTTATAAATTAATTTAGTTCTATAGGATAATTTAGGATTTTTAGAATTTAGTTTTAGTTTAAGAAAAAATAAAAGAAGAAAAAAGAAGCAATAAAAGAGGAAGAAAATCGGATTGGGCCACCTTCTAATTTAAATCAACCATGGCCCAAAACAAATAACCCCACCGGGTCGACCCGACCCAGTCCGCCCCATAACCCAAACTAATCCCAACCCCCCATCTTCATTTTTCATTTTTCCCAACCCCAAAACCCTAAAAAGAAAAAAACCACCCGCCCCTCTATGCTGCATCGTCTTCTTCCCCGAGCTCCACCTCCCATGGCTGCCCGCCCCTTCTCCCTTCGTCTTCAACACCCAGCAATACACCCTCCTTCCTCCTCCATCTTCTTCTACTTCTCCAACTCCAGCTCAAACGACCTCGCCATCCATGGCTTCCCTCGCTGCTTCTGCCCTCCCCCTCACGTCCACCACGACCATCCCAGCTCCACCATGAACGACCAACAACCATGGTTGTTGTTTCTTTGTCTTCGTCTTCAACCAGTCAGCTCGCCTCCATCTCCACCATGACCATGTCCCTCTCCAAAACTGAGCTTCGTCTTCAACACCTTCACAGAACCAATAACCCACCGAAAAAACACCATCGCCGCCCGTCTCCATCAGCTGCTATAACAGCAACGACGAATACACTAGACACACGAACACCACACCCAGAACACCCTAAAAGCCCGTTGCTGCTCCATCCTCATTCATTACAAGAACCCGACATCCACACTCACTCACACACACAGAAACGAGGAGTGAAAAACGAGAGGAGCAAAAAATTCGAGGTTCCGGGTTTTAGTTCCGGTCGAAAATTCTGGTCTTAGGCTTTGTTGTTCTTTCTCGTTGGATTATAGGATCAAGGACTGTGTATTTGTGATTTCTTTCCACTGTTACATTGAAGAACTCTTTTAACGGAGCTTGTGCTTTCCAAGTTTTTGGTTCGAGTTATCGCTGTCTACCAAGTGCCTTGAAGTTCAAATTTTCGTCGTTTGTTTGTCACTGAATTTCGTGGTTTGCTTTTCGTGCTTTAGTAGTTGTGTTTCATTTTTCTTTCGCACATCAATTGATTCAAATTTCATTTTCAGATTTGGTTATTTATGTCTCAGCTTGAGTTTTTACAAATTAAGGTTGCTGTCCGAGTTTTCCGTTTTCGTTCGAGTTCGTCGTTGTTCATTTCCGGTTAGTTGGTTTAAGTTTCATTTCTGTCCGTATTTTGTTTGATATTCTCGGATTTGAAATCAGTATATGTTTGATTCTTTTCTTGTTCGTTGTTTATCATTTCTGGATTATTTCTTTATTTTTGTTTTTATTCATTTGTTCTTGTTTAGTTTAATATAGAAGTGTGTTGGTTATAATGTTGTTAGATTTAATTTGAAGTTCAATTGATTTTTGAGTTTAGTGATTTGAATCTATTTGTTTGTTATGTTCAATTTGTTACTGTTATTGAATCTGAAAGTATGTTTGTTATTAAAAATATTGTTCAGTCAAAATGATTTCAGTTGTTTCTTTATTGTTCATCATATGGTTTGGTTCCCTGAATCCTTAGTCTTTGTTGTGATGATATTTGACATAATCTGAGTTTCTAGCTTAAATTTGTTGATGAAATTTGATTAGGTGAATTGGCTATAGCCGATGGGGGTAGAATGGTAAATTACAGTATTTTCAGGGGTAAAATGTTAATTTCAGTAGTTTCAGGGCATTTTCTGGATTTTAAATGAGTCTTATAATTTGAGTGCTCCGTCCACTAGGTACTAATAATATGAAAATAATACATAAAATAATACGTAGTGGGGGTCAAGACATAATGGTGGGGAATTAATATATTTGTTTAATATAGTGGGGGACAAAGCATGCAGTAGTGGGGCAATAAGGGAATTAAATAAGGAAAAGATATGTGTTAGTGGGAGTTAATACATTGTTTAATATAGTGGGGGACAAAACATTAGGTAGTGGGATGCAAAAGGGTGATGGGTAGAAGATAGTGGGATTTAGTTTAAATGCTTTAAGTTTGTAAATAAATAGAGGGGATTGGGCTAAAATATTAGAGGAGGTTTTTCTGAATATTAAGAGAGGAAGAAATTCTGAAAATCTTAAGAGAGAATTAAGGGTTAAACATTAGCTGGTCTTTCAATCTAAAAAAGGTTCACTTTATTTTTGCCCGTTGATTATTATTGGTGTTTCTGGATTTTCATGTTGTTTGTTCCTTGAGTTTGGTTGGTTATTTTCTACTACGTCACTGGTTATTGCTGGATTTTTATTTTGATTTTAAAATCTGTCACTGGTTTCTCGTTGCTGGTTGTTACTGCTTGCGGGGTGTTGCTGTTGTTATATGCTACTGCATTTCTGCTGATCTTCCTCTTCTTTCACTTCCAATACCAGGTACATGGCTGTAACCCTGTCGATATTCTAAGCTGAAATGTGAAAGCATGAATACATATGAAGAATGGAACATTGAAGTTTTAATTTAGCTTTTTCTTTGTTTCTTTTACTGATTTTATTTAGGCTATTCATGTATTATTATTCTGTAAATTTATGTCGCTTTGCATAACTAGGCATCTTGTAGTGGTGTATTAAATAATACTCTGCTTTAGTTTGATTATTAGGTAGTATATATTTAAGCATGCTCATTACTGTCAAACTGTTTAATAATTGGAATAAGAGGAAAATAACATAAGTTGGTCTTTAGTGAATCGGCTTGACAAAATTGATTAGTTCACTAGCTATGAAGGTTTTTTTTATATTGTCAACAGTAGGTTAATCATGAACATGTAGCTAAATTTATTTAAAGCATGAATTTAAATTAATTTCTTAAATTAGGCATTATGGCATGATTTGAGTTCAAACAAGACGAGTTAACGTTTAAATTTAATAAACTTTCGAATATGCATTAGTAATTAAGATTGATTCTAGTTTCAAATAGTTGTAAATAATTAATTCCAACGGTTCAAGTCATCTAACAATGCGAGTTTAATCTAGTTATAGGATAATTAGTTTCTTTTGAATATATTATTTGTCGATTCCGTATTTTATTTATAATTTCAATTTTAGTAATATTCCTTTCCGTTAACATTTGTCTTAATCTAGTATTTAATATGTTTCGCCTTTCTTCAAGCATGTAATTAATTAGGATTTTTTCTCTTTTATTTTAGAGACGAATTTAATAGAAATGTAGTCGTTTTAGGATATCCTTAAAATAAATGAGGCGAGCCTCGACAAACAAGAATACACAAGTTGCGGGGCCCTCAATAATTTGTTTTAAAATACTTAAATTTCGGGATGGGCCGTTTAACAAAATTTCACGGCCCTACCCAAAAAATAATGATACGCTAGCCGCTTTAGGCGCGTATTTAATAAGGTTATCTTCTTAAACTCGGGTGCACATTTATGCGACCCAAATCCAAATCTCAATAGAGTTGAAATATGCCAACAACCACGGGTGCATTGATGTGACGTGGTTCGAGATGTATTTTCACGATGTTGCAATTCTTTGTAAAATAATAATAATAATAATAATAATAATAATAATAATAATAATAATAATAATAATAATAATAATAATAAAAGAGGTAAAGAGTTTAAATTTGCACATAAGTTCGTATTTGTATAAAATCAGATAATCAAGTCGAATATAGTAGTTGAGCGACCGTGCTAGAACCACGGAACTCGGGAATGCCTAACACCTTCTCCCGGGTTAACAGAATTCCTTATCCGGATTTCTGGTGCGCGGACTGTTAAACAGAGTCATTCTTTTCCTCGATTCGGGATTCAACCGGTGACTTGGGACACCATAAATCTCCCAAGTGGCGACTCTGATTCTTAAATAATAAATCCCGTTTCGATTGTCCTTTAATTGGAAAAAACTCCCTTCCGCGTCCCTTTGGGGCGGCGCGGGCGAAAAAGGAGGTGTGACACACAACAGCTTGCAGTAGTAGCTTACACAGCAACTTGTAATAGCAGCTTACACATCAACTTGTAGTAGCAGCTTACACAGCAGCTTGCGTAGCAGCTTCCTTTCTTCTATAAATAGAAGAGATTTCAGTTCATTATGTAAATCAGTTTGAATTCGAATAATATATCAGTTTCTCTCTATACTTGTCTTTACTTTATAGTCTTTATTTCATAACATATTATCAGCACGAGACTCTGCCATTTTGAGCACTTAGTTCAAATTTAATTTCTATTTCAGTGTTCGTCTTTGATGAATGGCGACGCTCTTACATCCGTGGCTAGATCTTGTTCAATTTGAGCATCATAAGGAAGATTATATCCTTGAGGTGGTGAGCTTTTATTCTTGGCGGTAGAGATGTGGATATCACTTACGTCTGGAGTGGCCAAATTTGTGTAAAGTAACTTGAGTCTTTTGCTTATATTTAGTTTAATATTTTTATCATCGCTTGCTTGGTTATATGCTACGTATATAGTACTTATTTTGGTATTTATTTTCTTCATCCTAATTATCTTAATAAAGGATTATAAAGTGGATAACATTGTTAGATCCACTTAAACTCCAGTAGATTTTGCAAGAAATATATAACCACCAGAAGTGGTTATGTTTTGTATATCTCGTTGTAACTAAATTTTGTTAACAACCAGAAGTGGTATATGCCTATAACCACCAGAAGTGATAACTTAGGCTTCCCATAGTTACAATTGAAGATAAGTTAGAGAATATTTCTCTACTTTACTTGCATGCCTCGATTTGCTCCTGAAGTAGCAATATCTTAAAAGAGGCTCTACGCCGTCACACAATTTGGTGTGATTAATTCACGTTCAAATAATTATGTTTTGTTCCCTGAAGGATGAGAACTTTTGATAAATATTAATCCATTCCTGAAGTAAATGTGACAATATTAATAAAGTTCGTAAATATGAACACGCTTTTAATGTGAATATATTACAATTCACCTCCAGAAGAGGTAATATGATTGAGGGAATATATACTCAATATTTCGTATTTTAAATTGCTCCTGAAGAAGTAACACAATTGAAATTATCTCCTGAAGCAGGAAAATATTATGAAATTGTGTCTTTCTGTGCTTAAACAAAATAATAAGCTATTCAAAGTTATTTTTGAAGCACATTTTCATTCCCTGGTGTGAATGAAGAAATACCACAACTCACCTTCTGAAGAGGTAGAATAACAAAGGGTATAAATTTTATTTTTGTGGCATAAAGATCATTGCCGCACATACCCGTTGTACGTAAAATATCTTGAATAATTTTATTAAATATCATTCTAAGGCAAAAATCATTCTTGTAAAATGCTTTGTACTACAACCACATTAATATATTATGGTTAGTTATCGAGTTTCCCGAAGGAAATAACAACTCATGTATCTTTCCGTGAAAGATGTAATGATTATGTGGTTGCCGCTTTGATATAAAATATTCAGATGTTTATGGCGTTTCTCCCTGAAGGAGATATTTGTCACAAAGTTGGTGGTAAAAATACTGAAATTCTTAATTTTTTACATTTATAAATTTAGAATTGTCTTTATAATGTTCATTTTATTATGATTTTCTCTTATGATACCAGAAGTGTCTGAGCAATATTTGATAGTATAAAATATATCAACAACTCCTGAATAGCTAACTGTTTGTCTAGAAGACACATGACACCAGTAATGTCTGATAAATATTAGATTGTGGATAATAAATGAAGGCTCTCGAAGAGCTTATATACAAATATGTCATTCATATTATATGATTATGGTCAAAACATATGTTGTAGTAAACCTGAAGTTTACTAATACAAATGGCTATCATATTGAGACTACAAATGATTGGAAGATTGATAATCTTCATGTTTCCACAATCATAGGGGTAAAATAATATGTATGTGAGAAGTTACCCGCCTTATTCTTTAATTTGTACTATATCATGTATCACAGTAAACCAGAAGTTTACTAAAGCAAAAGTTTATGCCATAGTAAACCAGAAGTTTACTAAGAGATAGCACATGACATGATAAACTTGAAGTTTTCATTTGCCATTTTTAAATGAGCTATTTGAGAATTCAGATAAGCATATACTAAAGAACTAGAAGATTCTTCAGGAATTCTCATGTGTTGCTTGTTCTCATAATGAATTGATTATACCAGCTAAAGTTGGGACTAAGACCCTTGATTCTGAAATATATAAAAGGTGAATATGGGCCCGTTTACCTATCATGTGAACCACTTATAGGTGCATATATGAGATGGTTACATGTGTAATTATTGTCAACCTGCAGTTTGGCATTTGGAATTGTTTTTCTCGATTAAGAGCATAATTTTCAGATTATGAAATCAAGACAGTTCATCTTGATAATGTTGGTTTATATCCAAGCTGGTTTAGCATTGAATACCTCCTATTAATGGCTAAACCAATGCTTATAAGAACAAAGCTTCATGTGTTGGTCTAAGATTTTCTAAATTGCATATAGCAGCACTTGTATGCATCAGATCAACAATATATGATAAGTCCTCCCTTCACAATTGGTTTAGGATCAGAAACCAAATATTTTTACTATCTTTTGTTGCGTGGTATATGATTAATTTCTCTACCATAATACACAAAGATATGTTTCCCAAAGATGATTGGGGATATATGTTAGTTTTTCTAACATTTGGGGGATGGAATAAACAGTTGAAAAATATGCTATATGAATCGAATTATCATGATCCTCACTTAGAAGATAATTCAAGTCGAATGCCAGAAGCATTTGCTGATCCAAAATTAAATATCATATTTCAGCTGCAAATGCTCCTATTAAAATTAAAGTCCCTGAAGGATAGAGTTTACTGTACGCATGAAGCGTGGTAGACCAATCGGTTCCAAAGGTAACAATCCTTGAAAAATAGTAGGAGCTAATGATCAAAATGAGGAGGAAATAAGCTCTAGAAGAGCCCACGACATAACATTTCATGAAACTCCCGAAAAAGTTCAGGTACCTGAAAATAAAGAAAGTGATGAGATCTCCACAAGTTATGTCGCTTCGGAACTGACACAAAATGATCGTCGACGATATATTTAATACAATATAGTGCACAATATTGTAAAAGATTGTGAGGATCGGACTAGCAGTCCAGACACTTGAAGATGTCATACCATTTAGATACAAGTCTTAACCTATATGACTTATTTGGCTAAATCTATATGAAGATCCTTGAAGGATTGAAAATGCCCGAAGCATATAATTCAAAGTCTTGAGAAATGTACTCGATCAAATTATAAAGATCTTTGTACGGTTTAAAGCAATCTGTGCGCGTGTGGTATAATCGCCTCAGTAAATATTTGCTGAAAGAAAGTTACATAAATTATGTTATTTGTCCATGTATTTTTATAAAGAAAATGTCATCAAAATTTGTTACACTTGCTATTTATGTTGGTGACATAAATCTTATTGGAACTCCGGAAGAGCTCCAAGAGGGTCTTAAAAATACTTTTACATGGACAAAGTGTACCCATTAAGTACACCAATGAATATTCAATCACTTGAAGTGAATAAGGATCCGTTCCAACCTCTAGAAGAGGATGAGGAGCTCCTTGGTCCTGAAATACTCTATCTCGGTGTAGATGGTGCACTTATTTATCTTGCTAATGCTAACAAAAGTGGTGCAGATCGTATTGGTAATGCAGATGCAGGTTATTTATCTGATCCCCATAAAGCTAGATCTCAAACCGGCTACGTATTTACATATGGAGGTACTATAATATCATGGCGCTCCACAAAGCAATCTATTGTTGCTACTTCTTCAAATCACGCTGAGATAATAGCTATTCATGAAGCAGGTAGGGAATGTGTATGGTTGATATCAATAATTCATTTTATTCGAGAAAAATGTGGTTTGAAATGTGAGAAAAGACCCACAATTTTATACGAAGGCAATGTTGCATGCATAGCCCAATTGAAGGGAGGATTTATAAAAGGAGATAGAACGAAACACATTTCACCAAAATTATTCTACACACACGATCTTTAGAAAAGTGGTGACATTGATGTGCAACAAATCCGTTCAAGTGATAATCCAACAGATTTATTCACTAAATCTTTGCCAACTTCAACTTTTGAGAAGATGGTATACAAGATTGGAATGCGGAGACTCAAATATTTGAAACAAGGTTTTCATCAGGGGGAGTAAAATACGCGATGCACTCTTTTTCCCTTACTAAGATTTTTTCCCATGGGGTTTTCCTTATAAGGTTTTTAATGAGGCACCTAGCAATGCGTATTATTAAATATGTGTACTCTTTTTCCTTCACTAAGATTTTTTCCCACGTGGTTTTTCCTAGTAAGGTTTTAATGAGACACGTTATCTTTTAATGAACATCCAAGGGAGAGTGTTATAAATATATTATATTATGGATGTTCATTTAGTACTCCGTTGTAAATAATCTTCCTGAAGAAGCTTATCCATATGGGACTCCACCATAAATATGTTTATCTATTTAGTACTCTATTGGAAATAAGCTTCCCGAAGAAGCTTATCACTTCGGTACCCGATTATGGATAAAAATTACCCTAGGTAGAAAATTATCCATATCTGGTATAGTAGCAGCTTACACAACAGCTTGCAGTAGCAGCTTACACAGCAACTTGCGTAGCAGCTTACACAGCAGCTTGCACTAATAGCTTACACAACAGCTTACACAGCAGCTTGCAGTAACAGTTTGCAGTAGTAGCTTACACAACAGCTTGCGTAGCAGCTTACATAGCAGTTTGTAATAGCAGCTTACACAGCATCTTGTAGTAGCAGCTTACACAGCAGCTTGCGTAGCAGCTTACACAACAGCTTCCTTTCTTCTATAAATAGAAGAGATTTCAGTTCATTATGTACATCAGTTTGAATTCGAATAATATATCAGTTTCTCTCTATACTTGTCTTTACTTTATAGTCTTTATTTCATAACAATAATGATCTTTTACTTGACCAGTTTTTTCACGATGGCTTATGCGCAATTGGTTCAATGAACAAAATCACCAGTCAATTTATCTTTTCAAAGCAAAAATTGATGATTTTAAACCTTAATTCAATAGATACAGGTATGAGACGGGGTGTTTTATTGGTAAATACTTACATGCACCGGGTATTTACACGTAACTAACAAACAACAACAATAATATACCAGTATTATTCCACGCTGTGGGGTCTGGGAAGGTAGTATGTGCGCATGCTTTACCCCTACCTTATGCGGATAGATAGGTTGTTTCCAATAGACCCTCGGCTCATATTAATGACAATATAGATAATAGGTTACAAGTACCCTGTTTTATGTTTAGATAATAGGTTACAAGTACCTTGTTTTATGCTTTACCCCCCCTTTTTTTAGTAACTTCATTAACCCTCTATTAAATAAATAAAAGTGATTTTTGAAGCTCCAAAGGGTTTTTAATTAAAAAGTGACAAAATTGTGTTCAAAAGAAAATAACTCAGAGTCGCCACCTGACATTTGTTTCGGTGTGCCAGGTCACCGTTTCTTTAAAAATGATTTTCCTTTTAAAACACTTTGGGCTCTGAACTCAGTCTGCACCAGATATTCGGGTAAGGGGGTTCCTTTGACTCGGGGAGAAGGTGTTAGGCACTCCCCAAGTCCCGTGAAAATCATGGTTGCGTACCCGATCTAGTTGGCTCTTAGAATATTCAAATTGAGGTAAAAATAAACACGGAAAAGCAAAAAAAAATACGAGGCTCGAGGTCGTCCCCACCTAATAAAAAAAATAAAGAAACAAAAATAAAAATACTATTCTATGCTTCCTCGAACCGTTCCGTCTTTGACCTTCATTTACAGAATACTACGGGGCATTCCCCAGAATAAAATATATACAAATCCTTCGGGGCATTCCCTGGATAAATTTAACAAAGGGAACGACCTCTCGCCTCAAAACTAACAAAAATTCTAAGACTTGCCTACCAACCACAAATGAGTTCTTAAAGTTGCCTAAATTATCGTACCTAAAACATATCACTAACGACCCAAGTAACTAAAAGATCAAACTCATATTAAGCCTAAATCCATTTCTTTGCTATTTAAATCTGTCAACCCCCATAGCCCATTGATCAATTTTTCCTAATCCAAATTCGCAAGTAATAATTTACCAGAACAGTAGGCAACTCAACATTCATAGATATTCATAAACTAATTTCAAGCAATATAAGCAAATCAAACATAACATATTAACCAACATAGCACCTAAGGCACATCAAACAAACTCAAACAAGGAATTCACTTCAAAAAATACTTAAATAATTGTTTAGGGGAAACGAGATGGACCTTTCTTCGAGCATGACATACCGGAAATGAAAACGCCACTGTGACTTTCAATTTCGAACGACAACAGGGCTCGAATTAGAATTAATGCCAAACAGTCCGATTAAACTACTTGTAATTAATTTGGTTGAATGTGCTCGAACCGCGACCGAACCTCGGGCGAAGCTGAAACGGAGCTCCTTGCACAACGACCTCCGGCGACCTCGAATCTTTGATTGGAATTGGAAATGGAATGAACAGAACTCCAATAGCTGATTTCAATTAAGGACAGCAATTGCGAGGAGAAGAACAAAGCAGTTTTGTTTGTGAGGTCGACTAAAAACGAACTATAGCGTACGAGTAGGGGTCACTGGTTGTCGTTTGGTTGCTGCTGTGAGAGCCGGCGGTGACTCCTCTCTAGGGTTTTGGTGGCTACTCCGGCGAGGGCAACGAGAAGAAGGCAGTGAAGGTGAAGGGTCTATGTGTTGTCGTGTTTTTCGGCAAGTATGCCGCTGGTTCTGTTGAGAGGAGAAGGGCTGTTCGAGAATGTTGACTCAACCAAGATTGCTCATGATCCTGTGTCCGTAGGTAACACTTCTTCCTCTCTTGAGTTTTTCATGGGTGTACAAGAGAAAGAAGCCATAGAGAACATGTTGTCCTCGCTAATGAAGAGGTTTTGTTGAAAGAGATAAGGATGGGTCTGAGACGCAGGGGGAAGAGTCTCAGACTGTTGGAGAGGGCAAAGAACTTATTCCCATTGAACCATCTGCACAAGAAGGTGCTACCGCGAAACTTGCTGGAGGAACTGATCCCCCTTTGGAGGATCCAATTCAGGAGTCCTCTCCAGAACCCTCCCTCTCCTCATTTAGATGTTGAACCTTTGTCTATAGTTATGACTGAGAAAAGATCTGTGCCCAGAGAAGACAAAGATATTGGGAAAAAAGCTTGACTAAGCGCAGACCAATAGTTGCTCAAGAGTCTACTCCTAAGAGACCCACTATAAGGTTACAAAGGAAAGAGGCTCTTGAGTATGCTCTTAAGAACAACCAAGCTAGGTCAAAGAGAAGAAGGTTGGTTAAAGATGGAAAAGCTGTGAGTGAGAAAGTGCCTGTTGTGGACGTGGATAAAGAAGAAGCCTAGGAACCTATTTCCTTGACTAGAAAACTCTCGCAGAAGCATGGTCTCTCCAAGCAAAAAAAGGGATCTTCTGTGTCTGCTGAAAATCTGAGCAAATGTGATGTTTTTGTCTTTAGTGAAAATGTAGTGAAAGAATCTGGTGATAAGTCTGGTGTCGTTATTATGGAAGAATTAGGTGAAACGTCTGTGAAGTCTGATGAAAAAGAGAAGACTGTTCACAAGTCTGCTAAAAGAAAAGTTGATACTAATGAGGAACCTGGTTCCTTCAAGAAGGGCAGGGTTGGTGAACCAAGGATTGCTGGGAATGAGAGACTGATGAGCCAAAAGGTACTGTGGGGACGCACATTTGCCCCTGATATCTTGGAGGAGGCCGGTATGAGACAAATGGTTGAGATCTGTGAGTTCTAATAGTGGACACATTTGTTCACAAATGATGCTCCAAAGGTGTATGAGGAGGAATTTCAAAGTTTATATGCCGACTTATTCAAGGTTGAGGATGATCACATCTGCGTGTTAGTAAACGTAGATGATATGGTAATGGACTCTGCCTTGTTGGGGTCTATTCTTGGTGTGCCTGCTGAAGGGCTGTCTAATGTTCAGGGAACCTGTTCACAAAATTTCAGAAATGTAATCTTGAAGGACAAAGCAGTTCAGCAGGGGGAACGGGTTCAGAAGAAGGCCCTCCTTCCTATATACCAACTGCTATTTGAGATGGTGAACAAGGTATTGTAGCCTTGAGCTGAGAGAAGATCTATTACCTCTCGTGCAGACCTGTTCCTCATGGAAGCACTGAACAACTTCACTGCCATCAATCTGTCTGCGATCATGATAGGGCACATGAATAAAGTGGCAGACTTTAAAGTTGATAATCATGGGCTACCGTATGGGTTCCTTCTTACCAAGGTCTTTGAGTACTTCAAGGTTCCTCTGGGACCAGCTAAAGTGGGCACCAAGAAGCAAACTTTCTCCAAAGCTACTCTTGAAGAATGTGAGTGTATTAAGAAAGTTAGAGGAGTTGGAAGCACTTCTATCATATCTCAGTTGATTAATACTCAAAACAGTGCTACTGCTGAGATAAGACAATTGAAAGCAAGGAATTCTATTCTTGAGACTTATTAAGTCAGCTACAAGATGTACCTGGTCCCAGTAGCTCTCACAGTGAAGAGGTTGCTCGTCTGCAAAATAGAACGCTGAGCTCAGGAAATAAGTGGAGGACCTAAAAGAGAGATTGCTCAATGAGCAAATGTCAGCAAATGCTCGAATGGATTTAGTCCTCCAAACCTTTGCCTCTGCCTCTAAGCCTTCTCTTTCCAATGCTCCCTAAATAGTGTCCCCTCAGTGTCAGTTCTTATAATGATGTTTGTGGCATTTTTTCTGTTCTAAATTGTGGATGTGGTAGTAACATTGACTCTGCTCCTGTTGAAAAATCCAAAGTATGTCAACGAAAGCTTTTCCCTTTTTGTTGTTTATACCTTGCTTTTATGCTCTTGTTTTAGTCATGACTGTGTGCACATAAGTGGCATGAGTTAACTTAAAGCTAGACTTCTTTATTGCCTAAAAGCCTGTTACTAATCTTTTTATGATGCCAAAAGGGGGAAGAATAATTGCATGAAAATTATGCAAACTGCTTTAGGGGGAATGCAGATTCAGGGGGGAACTTAAGGTCTTTCTGGTTCACTGTCTGGTTCTGTGTGACTCTTTCTGAAATTATTAATTATGAGTTTGTTATCATCAAAAAGGGGGAAATTGATAGGTTACAAGTACCTTATTTTATATTTTGATAATCTAACAAACTTATTGTTAAGAACCAGATAAGGAATCTGTTACACATTATCAAGACCTTAAGATCGAAAGGTTCCAGTTTGAGATATGACTCAACTCTTCAAGGTCGAAGGAACAATTGAGGAACAAGTCGCTACCAGCTCCCGAGGTAACTGTACGAAGTCAACTCTCCAAGTGAAAAAGTTATTGCCTACATACGCTACAGTACAAGAACAGTGCAACAGTCAACTTTCTATGGAAGACTTTTTACCTACCTTGCTTACATAATTGTAAGTGATGTCACACATGTATTATTAACATCAATAAAGGTAAAACAAATTCACTCGAACACTTAGAGAATTCACTCAAGCTCTCTGACATGATTGATCATCCAACAAGCAATTCTCAAGTGCATCAAGAACAAAAAACAAAACAACTAGGGAGCAGTTCCCACATCAAGTTATTATATATCTCAGTTGAGTTGTAACTTTGTAATAGTTCTTCAAGTGTAATTCCTAATTAGCTTGTTTAGAAGTATTTTGTAGGAAACCCTTTGTAAATCTTAAACCCTTATATTTGAGTCTTGGCTAGTTAGTCGAGTTGTAAAGTCTTTGTAATAGAGTTATTACAAAGTGACTTGTAATAGAGTATTACAAGTTAGTGAGGGATTAAGAGATTAATTCCTAGGTTGTAATCTAAAAGTTGCTCAGTAGTGAAGTTAAAATCCTACAAAGGTAGGCCGTAGTTTTTAATCCCGTTGAGCTGAGAATTTTCCACGAAAAAATCCTCTTGTCATTTATTTACTGCAGTGTGCGTGTGTTCTGTTGAACCTGATAGAGAACCTGGTTCTCTATAGAGTTTGGTGGACCCTTATATTCTATCAATAGACAAGAAGGGACAATACCTAAAAGCTATATAAAAATAGAATAAAAACAACAAGATATTAAGGTGATCAACAATGAAAGAAAACAACGGTTAGTCATAAAAACCTACTACTAACGAAAAACGAGAATGCATGCCAATACTACTGTTATGAACACTCTAGACTATCTACTCAACTACCCTGATCCTCGACCTCCATACTTTCCCATTAAGGGTCATGTCTTAAGGATCATGTCCTCAGTCAGCTGAAGCTGCCATATCTTGCCTAATCACCTCTCCCACTTCTTTGGCCTACCTCTACCTCTCCGTAGGCCCTCCAATGTCAACCTCTCATACTTCCTCATCGGTGCGTCTATGCTCCTCCTCTTCACATGACTAAACCACCTAAGTTGCTCTTCCCGCGTCTTGTCCTCAATAGGGGCCACACCCACCTTGTTGCAGGTGACTAAATTACATGTGACTAAATAATTAATTTTAAAAATTAATAAATTTAAGTGAAAATACATATAAGTTAACCATTGTAACTGTTATAAAGTGTATATATAAAACATATGTCATACGATTTCATTGGATTGATATAAATATTAGCAGAGTTTTCTAGGCATTAGCTTAGAGAAAAGGGGTCTAAGCCTCACGAAAGTTTTTATTTTTATCTTTAAAAATAGAATTAAGAAACTAACAAAAACACGAAAAATATACATTAAAATTGTATTGAATGCAACACGAATAATTTAAGCATCTAGGCAGAAAAACAGGTATATACACCACAAAATACTAATGCTGCAATTCTAAACTATAGAATACAAATAAACATATATAGGAATCTAAAATGTGAAAAAAGTCAAAGAAAAATAATGTGAGTTTTGTATCATACTCTCCCTTTTGACTGCGTCAACAAGTATATGATAACTGAGTTGATAATTTATTGTCGAGAGAGTGCAATATACTGCTTAAAAAGAGGCAAAAAAAGAAAGTCTACCAACAAATACAGCCCTAATTCGTTTTTTACTTAAACTTTTAAATTGAGTTGGAATATAATTGAATGTCAGTCACATTTATTCTTAAATAAAGAATATGCTTATTTGGCAACTTAAATTGACCCTAACTAGAAAAACAACAAAATTAAGGTAGCAAAATATTGAAAAAGTGCAGCACTTTAGCTGAACATTTCCATTTCTTGTCTTTATTTCATTATTTCAACAATATCAGTTTTGGAGTTTTGCTATTAGTCAAGTTTAAACCAAAATAGGAGGGTCAATTAAAATACAGACAACAAATGTATTACTATATATTACTTATACATATGAGTATCAAATTTAGTAGAATTAGTAAAAATAATTCATGTAATAAGTACGAGTTCAATTCTTATTATTTCTTATTTCTATTCATATCCATGTGTAACGAAAAAAATAAAATAAATAAATACAGCATGTGGTATTGACGTAATGTAGACATCAAACATGAACTTAACCAAAAATTCAAACTCTGCCAAAAATCTAAGTTACCTCAAAAGCTATACAATGCCTTGCCCATACATAGCCAACACCCAATGTGGACCTTCCTTTTCATTCCACATGGTAGTTTTTTTTTTTTTTTTATTATTCGATATTTGAAAATTATTATCAATTAATTTGTATTCGCGCTAAATAAGTAAAAAAAGAATATAAAATATTTTTATCGAAAATGGACAAACAACCCAACCTTGGAACATACTACATGGCGAAGAGCTGATATCGATGTGCCAAACCTTCCCGTCGATGTGAGCTCTTGAGAAAGATAGCATGTTATTCCTAGAGTAATTTTTATCCATTACGCGACGGTCCTTCCACTCCGCGCCGTTGGAGTACTAAGGGTGACTTTTGTCCCTATTAAACGGGCGAGTCTTGCAGTCAAGCTCCCTTTAGCCGTTGTACTTTAGGGAGGTTTTTCTCTATTTTCAAAGCTCAAACTAGAGACTTCTGATTTAGAATGACGAAATTCCAACTATTACACTACACGTTTTGGTGGTGTAAAGTGTAAACTTTTTTTTCTCTATTCTCATACCCTACTCATAAATATTTTTATATGCGAAATCATAATTTAAACTTTACGACTTCTAAGAGAACAACATCAAGTATTAATATTAGATTCTGAATTAAATTCTTGTTAACTCGTACTTAAATTTTAGCTCCGCCCCTACCCAACCCCATCTCCATAACCCAACAATAAGTGGGCGTTTGGACATAAGAATTGTAAAATTTCCAAAAGAAGAAAAAATCAAGTGAAAATGATATTTGAAAATTAGAGTTATGTTTGGACATGAATATAATTTTGGGTTATTTTTAAATTTTTGTGATCTGAGTGAAATTTTTTGAAAAATAGCATTTTGGAGTTTTTCAAATTTTCGAAAAATTTCAAAATTCATCTTCAAGTGAAATTGAAAATTTTATAGCCAAATACTGATTTCGAAAAAAATAAAAAAAATAAAAATATTCTCATATCCAAACAAACTCTAAATACAATGTATATCTTTGACGTGTCGTGTAATTTTTCCATATATCTGATTTTTCTCCCATAGCCTCCCAAAACTATCTTAACCATCCCTTTCCATTGAATCCTCAAAGTCTAATTTCCATATAGGAGGCTGAACTTGTCCCACGTTTGTCCCCTAAATGTTGGTTCACTTGTCTAAAAGTTGCTACTCTTGCTACCGACAACTTTAGCTTGCCTTTGTCCGAAATTTATGCACTTTAACCAAAAATATTTTTATCATTTGATTCTCCAATACCCACCCCCCTCTACAACCACCTCCCCCCACCACCACCCACCTAAAGTTCCTTTGCCTACAAATTTCCCTTTACCTTTCTCTTTTATATAACAGCAACCTACAACTTGCAAAAAAACTCACCTTTTCTTGAATACAAATACAAGTGCATTACACATCTCTTCTATCAACTCAATCTTGAAGAAAAAAGCAGCAATCTTGATCAAGAAAGTATTTGGAGATTTTGATACTTTGTATTTGAGGCTTATTATTAGTTTTTAAGAGGTTTATTTGGGATAATATCAAGAATCATTTTGAGGGAAAAATGGAAAGTTTAGCGGCACATCAAAAAGTTCTGAATCTCAAAGCAACTGAGCTTAGATTAGGATTGCCAGGGACAGAAGATCAAGAATCTGAACAAGAAATCTTGTCAAATTCCAAGAATAACAAAAGGGCTTTGCCTCAATCAGCTGATGATGCAGAAGATTGTGAATCAAAGTCCAGTTCTGATGTCAAAACTCCACCTGTTTCCAAGTAAGTCTCAACTTTTTTTTATTGATATAAAAATCTCAGCTCTTTTTATAAGGGCAAAGCAGGATAACCCGGTACTATCCCATGTTAGCACAGGGTCTAGAAAGAGTCGTAACCCAGCAAGGGATCTACCCTAGGGCAAGTATTAGTGGCTGTTCTTAAGGTTCGAATTCGTGACCTATAAGCATGGGTTTAGCTATAGGGTAAAATATTATTTGTTATTGATAAAAAAAATTGATTTGAACACCCCTGCAAAGTCAACTAGCAAAGGATGTTCAAATTTTGAATAACCTTATGGAATTTTCTGGCACAACTTTACTATTGGTTATACAAATAGCCGGTCAGATTTAATGTTTACTTTTTTTAGCCGGTATACATAGATTATATATTGATTATACATATATTGTACATGAATTATATAGTATATATTAAACATCCGGCTAGTTTAAGATTAAAAGATGAGGTAGTTGGCTATTTGAGTAAATCTTTTTTTTTTGTAAGAAAGAAAAACTAAAATGTTTTGTCTAATGATTTCAGGGCACAAATAGTGGGATGGCCACCAGTGAGATCTTACAGAAAGAATAATATCCAACCAAAGAAAACAGAAACTGAATCTGGAATGTATGTCAAAGTTAGCATGGATGGAGCACCTTATCTTAGAAAAATTGATCTGAAAATGTACAAGTGTTATCCTGAACTGCTAAAAGCTTTAGAGAACATGTTCAAACTCACTATTGGTGAATACTCAGAAAGAGAAGGCTACAAATGTTCTGAATTTGCTCCTGCTTATGAAGATAAAGATGGTGATTTGATGCTTGTTGGTGATGTTCCTTGGGAGTAAGTTCTTGATTCTTGAACTCCTAATTACTCCTTCCATTTCAATTTACGTGAATCTATTAGTCTCATAACATTTGTGTTGCTATAAAAGCTTCTCGGTATTTTTGACTAAAAATGTAATAGATTTACATAAATTACAGAACATGTTATTTATATGTATAGATTCTAGGGCAAAATACAAAGTTGGCGTTTGGGAGAGACGGTAAATATATATTCTACAAGATCTCTAATGGGTATTTTTTGAATGATATTGCAGAATGTTTATGTCTACTTGTAAGAGGCTGAGAATAATGAAAGGGTCAGAAGCAAGAGGCTTGGGATGTGGAGTATAATAAACTATAATTATGAATTCCCAAAATAGAAAGTTTGTACCTTTTCTATGACAGGAGTAGAAGAGATGATGAAAATGAAGTTTTTGCTCTCTTGACACTAAAAAGAGAGTATTTTTCAAGCTTGGGTTCTCGAGTTAGATGAATCTGGATATTGAAATTTTACATTTTTGGGTTATTATTATCTTGTAATTGAAACAGTTTTTCTCTGGACTTGCAACTAGGAGAAGTGCAAACAGGAAAAAAACTTACAGTTTATTTATTTTTGTTGTTTCTTTTTGGAGTTAAATGTTATATATACATAGCAGGAAATACAAACCATGGTGGTTTAATGATCCTGCAAATTTTATTTCTTTTCTGTTTGGAATTATCCCATCAAACATACACAAAGTGACTATGGTTTTCTTTTTTGTTGCTAAGAAGCAATTGTACAAATTCAGTCATAATATTTCTGGTTCACAGATCTGAGCTGCTTTTATTCTACATCTTGCAAACTCTTGTTTCCCCTTTGTTTCATATTAATCAGACATTGTTCTTCACTGATAATAACAATTCCATTTGACTTGTATTGTTACCTTAGAAATATTAAGAATTCAATCTACACACTTACAGTTGAAGGGAGGAAATTACGGACCCGTTTGGTCATAGATTTTGCCAGAATATATTTGGTATTTTTTTGGCAAATACATGTAGTAAAAATAGCATGGGCTTGTTTCGGACGGGCCATTGAAACATAAACACATGGAAAGATCCAACATACTGGAGATTGGAGTACCAGTGTAGCATATTATGCTGGACCACTATATTATACTGGAACTCCAGTATATTATACTGGAACTCCAGTATATTATACTAGAACTCTAGTATATTATACTGGAACTCCAGTATATTATAATGGAAGTCCAGTATATTATGCTCGAATAATTTTCGGATTTTGAACAGTGTTTTCGTTCAGATTTGTCTTTACATGAAAATTGGCTAAATTTTGATTACTTTTGAAATTGTGACTATTTTCAATTATCACTTGTAAATCTGGCTATTTTGAATTTCTCCCATACATGTTTGTTCATAAATTTTATCCATACAACAACAACACAACCCACTAATAATCCATTAGTGAGGTCTGGGAAAGGTAGAGTATACGCAGACCTTACCATAAATTTTATTCATATTTTGGCAAATCCCAAAACCAGCTCAAGAGCTGCTTTTGGCCCAAGATATTACTATTACATTTTTCAAAAATTGCCCCAATTTTTTTGTATTTTATAAAAGAGTCCATTTTATTATTTTGTAACATTGTTGCTTCGTTTTCTTGGGCATTTGATAATGTATTATGTAGTTCATTATAAAAATAATAATTTTATACCAATTTATTTATGTTCAAAACTATGGTTTGCGATAATATAATGAATGCTATTGATGAATGTACTGTTGGGTATTTGTGATAGTTTTTAGAATTTGTGGGAATAAGTCATGTTTCATGTTTTTTCGAAAAAAGAAGAAATATGTGTTTGAAAACTAATGTCCAAACACATTTTCATCTTCAAATCAAACTTCACCCAAATCAAATTTTTCAAAATAAATTTGGAAATTTATGGCCAAAACGCTAGCTACAAGTCTATTTCATCTCTTCAACTCTGTTTAAATTAGCCAATTCATGCCCAACATAGAGCAGCAAAACCAAGATTTTCAATGCTCCAAATAATCAAAATTAGTCTTTTTACCTGTAATACTATGAAGAAAAGAGATAAAAGTTGCTAACTTTGTCTTAGAATCTTTCATACTCATTTGTTTGCCATGCTACAAAACAAAATGCCTTTTTAGTTTATTAAAGTTTTTCTAAAATATTGCCAAAGCTAAAAAAGAAGTTTTTCAAAAACTTTACCAGATTAAAACGCTAATTAAGTTCATTGGATTCTAATTTTTAAGTACATTGATTAAGAAGTTTTAATTGTTTTAGAACAATCATAATACAAACCACCTAAATTTTCTTTCATCTAGAAAAAGTCAAAGTTCAATATGAAATTGTTAAAGCATAATTTGTTTTCAATGCCAGACATGGTCAATGGTCAGAATTAGTGAAGTACAAATGCAGAGAATGCATTAAAACTTAAGGTCTTAATTTAAGAAATACACCGCCATTAATGAACATGCCTATATTCTTGCAAAATTGCCCTATTCCACACATAGATAACATTAATTGGGAAGCAAAAAAAAAAAATGTTTTTCATTTGGTATAATTCTGGCTACATCGCATAACATGAGCTGCCTTAAGTGCGCTCTTTAGACGCGGATCCAAAATTTATACTTGATGAGTTCGACTTTTATATCCTAATTTTTACAAATATGAGTTTAAAACTTAAATTTATATATAAACTAAAATAAAGAAACCATGCATAATAAGTATCCTTCTTTACATGGACGCAGTGATGTTAAGGGAGGGATGTCTCGTCGGAAAAAAATACTGTATAGCTAGGTTAAAAATTTATTTATGTATATATAATATATATTGACTCCTCTTACTATTTTTTGTGTGTTTAATTTTTTATAATTTTAACATCTTTTCGTAAGATTCTCGTTCTGTCACTGCATGGCGGGGGATCAAGGGAAAGAAAATTTAAAAATAAAAATGCAAGATATGTGTTTTGCATATAATTATTTATTACTTAATCATAATTAAATAGAGTAATTATATATATTCCCGCGCTTTTGACATAAGAATCCAAAGTTTTTCTTAAGGATCATGTTTGCTGGTTGGTAGACAGAAAACATTTATCGAATAACTAACATTAATCTTGAGAATCTTATTGAGCAATCAAGAAAATTCTTGTGCTTTGCAAATTATTTTAATATTTGTAACGAATTTTCAGGCATAAAAATTAAGTTATCTTGGAGCCCTGTGCTGTGCACATAAAGCAAACAAAAGTAAACTGAAAAATTAATTAAATAAGTTAACGACTTGATTATTACTATAATCTTAATTAATATCTCAAATCTTATTCTTCACTTACTGTCCAGATACATTTAATTAACACATGCTAAGGATGAGATTTACGAGGTAAGGGTTACAATTGTTCACATTTCAGCAAACAATTAGACAGCAATTAAGTAAAGTAACCTTTTTAAACTTACTTTTTCCTTATTTTTACTATTTTTTAATATCTTATTCTTTTTAGAAAATCTCTACTTCTTTGGATGCTTTTAAGAAAAGATATGAAATGATTCACTTAAATTCAGTTAGTCTGCAAGCATTTCCTATTTAAATCACTTTTTGAATTCGATAAACTGTCACCATAAAAAAATATTTACACAATCAAATAATTCCATGTAATAAGCATTTGTTTGAAACGAATAATCAATAAAATGATAAACAGCATATTATAACAAGTATACTGGTAATGTAAAGTTCTTTACACCCTATATAATATACCAACAACAAAAAATATAATCCCACGTAGTAGGGTAAGGGGATGGTAGTGTGTATGCAGCCTTGCCCCTACTTTGTATAGATAGAGAAACTGTTTCCAATAGACCGTCGGCTCAGAGAAGCATAAGTACCACGTTAAAAAAGAGAAAAACAAGAAGTGCAACAATGAGAAGTCATGTAAAAACAACACAAATAACAACCCAATAATCAAGTGACCGTAAAGAAAAAAATGACAGGTAGGCATAAAAATCTAATGCTAACAGAATACTAATGTACGTACTACTACTAGAGGTATGACGGGGAGAACACTAAACCAATAGGCACTATATATTATAAACCGTTTTAAAAATATAATTGTCATTGCACCGTATACATAGAAGGTATCACTTTAGGGCAAAAGGGCATAGTTCAGCGGTTTGAACGAACTTTAAATAATTATTATAAGTGTAAAAACTTGACAGGTCAAAAGTACCTTTTTAATTAAACCTTCAGTACTTAGTTTGCAGAGTCAGTTGTATGAGACACAGAATAAAAAATTTCATGCTTTGTACACCAAATTACCCTTTAGAACAGAAGAAAACGTTGCCTAACCGATTGCAAACTCTATTAGGTGTAACTTTTAGTAATAATATGGACAAAAAATCACACATAAAAAGTTAGACATTAAAGAATAATCAGAACTTTAAGCACTCAGGGTTATTGTAAGCAGTGGCGGTAGCAGAATAATTACCGAGAGAATCCAATAACTACTATGTGTATATAACAAATAATTTGATCTTGTATATACAATGTGATTTCTTCGCAACGGGTTCGAATGAACCCCTCCTACTCCTCTAGCTCCGCCTCGGTTTGTAAGCTTGTTTCCTTTTTGTTCATACTGAATTGTTAGAATTAACACACAAACGTCTATGAATTAACGAATTTGAATCCGTGAATAATGTGTGCGCGCGTGTATTGTCACTTTTATTGATGAAAAATAAAAGTGTCGTATTTAGAAATTGTGGTGTCTTAACAACTGTCACTAAATATAAATAAGGAAAATAGCACTGTATAGCTGCTCTCAAAATAATAGCCCGGAAAAATATATATATATATATATATATATATATATATATATACACACACACCTTTATGTATGTTTTATACAAAAAATATATAAATTTTATACAGTTTGCAGTTACTGGGTGCAAAATAGTTTCTGCGACAAGCTAAAAGTGATATTTGTCCAAATAAATATTTCTTTCACCCCTTAGGAGAAAATTGGGGGAGGCAATGGTGTAAGAGGTTGGAGATTAAAGCATTGATTACACCACTAAAAAGAAGACTATCTCAAACAAATGTTATTCAAACATATGTAGCGTGTGTTTGGTACGAAGGAAAATGTTATTCAATTTTTACATATTTGGTTGGCTCAAATGTTCTGGAAAATATTTTCCTTATGAACTCATTTTTCTCCAATTGAAGAAAAATGTTTTCCTTATCAAGATAAGGAAAAACATTTTCCAAAACTCCTTCTCAATTTTCCCCACTCTATTCCCCACACCCTATCCACCCTACCCCTCTCTCCAAAATGGCTTTTTTTTCCATCACCACCCACCCTATTTTTTTTACTTTTTTTTGTAATTTTAAATTTCTGATTTTCCATTTTTCTGCCACCACCCACCCACTCCCACCGATTTTCAATTTTTTTTTTTTCGTTTTTCTGCACAACCCCTGCCCTTCCCCCCCCCCCCCCCCCGAAAAAAAATACTATTTTTTTAAAAATATATTTTCAGTTTAATTTTTTTCATCTTTCGGTTTACAGGTTCAAAATTTTACAAAGTTTCATAGTATGAGTTTAGAGGTTTATGTGTTTGGAAGTTTACGGGTTCGAAAGTTCGCAGTTTCGAATGATTAACGGTTCAGAAGTTTATGAAATTTGTGGGTTCTGAAGGTTATTGGTTCGAAAGTTTATGGTTTCATATTTATTGTATCTAAATTATTTATGAATACTCTTGACAAGTTATTTTCCTTAATTTGCATACCAAACACCGAAAAATGAATAAGATTAATACTTGTTTTCCAAGAAAATATTTTCTTGGAAAACATTTTCCGTTATACCAAACACACCCGTAGCCTCAGCAAATTTTCTATCTAATTCTTGAAATACAGAGACATTTCAATTGTCCTCAGAACTAAACTCTGGTACAAACAAGCTGCAACATTATATTGGCAACTATACGAACTTGATTCAAGCCTGAAAGTTTGAAAACAAGCAACCAGTTAGTTATGAATAAAAACTGAAACATAAGTCAAAGGAGTGTTTAAAGATGGTAGATACAGTCTAAGAACTGCATTTTGTACTGAAGGTGGTAAACTTATGTACAGCAGTATTAAAGAACTAGGCTAAGATGCACTTAATAAATTTCTATATATTTATCTGGCAATTCTATGTAGAAGTAAACCCCGGACAAGACCTACCAAGTAACAGAGAATACCACAAAGGGGTCGTTTGATTGGGAAACAAGTTATCCCATGATTAATTATCCCGGGATTAGTTATCCCACCCTATGGCACTACAATCCCAGGATAACTAGTCCGCGATTTTACTCCAATCAAACGTGGGATAAACTCATCTCAAATTTGATCTCGGGATTAATTATCCCTTATCTCTCGTACCAAACAGGCCCAGAGAGTCTAATTTGAACCCACCTATATAGATATATTATTAATATCTATTATTTCAACAATAAAAAGAGGCATTTGACACGAGGAGAAAAGAGGAAAGGAAACGCATTTGACAGGTGCTTCTTCCATTATACCTTTTTTAAGGGTAAAGCCACACAGGACTTTACTAACAGAGAAGAACAGCATAGCATGAAATAATTCATTCCTCAAGAAACTGACCTTAATGCACGAAAGGTCAAAAACAGCAAGGCCTAGGAATGGCATTATTAGCACCAACACAGAAAGATATAGACCTTTATTTAAAGGTACGAGGACACAAGAGCATGGGGCAAAATATACTTCCACAACACTGAAATACAAAAGTTCAACAACTTGAATAATATGTGCTGTAAACAAGTTCACCACCTCTGACTCTGTGTGCGCGTTCATGTTTAGAATCCAACATAAATTGAGCAGGATTATTCTCAAAATTTTACCAACATTGAAGACTTCAACTTATTGTTCACTTTTTAGTCTCATGTTTTTGGGGCGTCTCCAGCATGTTAGGTGTCACAAGGACAAAGTAGGATATAGTTAACTAATGAGTTGGCCAAGTGTGCTTGAAATTGAGTATGCATAACGATAATCAGGAAGGAAAAGCCACATTGGATTCAAAAGTAACAACCTGTTGTTTTTTCTTCTTTGGTCTTCTCTTTCTTCGGGGTTTTCGAGCATCAGAGCTAGAGCTGATATTGCCACTGTTGCCTGTGAGTGAATCTGCAGGTCTTCCTTTTCTGAAGGCAGATCGATCAATGCTGTCTGATGTGTTGCTGGAGGTTGACATATCACGAAAAGATGATTTCTTACTTGTAGATCCTCCAAACCGTGATTTTTTATTTACTGAATGACTAAATGACTTGCTCGAAGGACGAGGTGGTGGCATTAGAGCACGGGCAGATATTTGCCTCTGCATACACCATTTCAAAAAGAAACTACATTAATATTAAATTCCAAAGTCAATGTTAAGAGCAAAAGTAGACAATTTCACTTGAGACCTGATTTTTTTCATCGCTGGACATGCTAGAAGCTGCTTTCACTGATGTACTAGAAGCTTGTTCTCTGCAATAAAAAGCATTAGAGTTCTCCCTATAATGACCAACAAGAAAAAGGGCTTAAAAAAAGTTCCATACTAGGCTTCATGCAAATCGATCATTACGTGTGCATTAATCACCTTCTAGAGACCCCAAAGGGAACGCTAATTTTGTCCTCTTTTAAGAAGTGGGAGGTGGACCTAACTAGTCGGGGATTCAGGCGTAGTTGCTGCTGTTTGTTGGTTCTAAGAAAATAAAGAATCTAGAACGAAGTTTTGACAAATGGACTCAATGTGAATCTTGCACCTTCTATTGTTCCATCTCCCTACTCCCTTTCATTGAGTCTTTGGAGAAGATTGTTTTTTTGTTTCCCTACTTCATTCCATTGAGTTCTAGAAGAGGATGGATACACCAGCTTTGAGTTGGAACTTAACTAGTACTAACTTCACTGACAAGCTCATTCTATGTTTACACTCTAACACTAATTATTCATCAAAAATAACATTACGAGATAATTCATGACCCTTGATATAATGTTGTAATCCCCTTGCACACATCATAGACTTCAGTCCAGCTCCCCAAATAAATCTTCGACTCAACACAGAATAATTACTAAGTTCTGCAAGCATGAAGTGAATAGCAAATAGTAGATTTTAAGGACAAATCAATACCTTGCACTTTTATCAGTCAACTCGTCATCAGCATCATCACTTGAGCTTCCACTTTCAAAGAAGTCATCGCTGCTTAAATCCAGAAGCCCATCATCTTCGCTCCCTGTTTCTGTTAGGAAAGACCAAGCAGAGGGGTCAGTTCGAGTCGGTGGAAACAACAAAGCCAATACTGAATTTGAAATTAACATGAACACCAATGTGAAGAGCAACTGAAGTTCCGTCTAAAAGACTATCTTTAAATATAGAGCACAATAAGGATACTTTATTCCTGCACCTAGATGCCATTTCTCCATCTACTAAAGCCGACTGAAGGTCACTATGTTGCAGCTTCTGATACAAAGTCCATCTCCCCCTCTCGAATTTGCTAAATATTTTTTGCTTTTTTGTTTTGAGAAGGATCAAATTTGCTAGATCACGGGAGCTTCTTAAAATCAAGTTCTTAATCCAAGGATTTAATGTTGCTACATGTTACTTCCAAAAATTATGCCTACATATTTCTCTGAAGTTAACCAAGATTTTGTTCGCAATTCATCAATCAGAGTCATGGACAAAAGTATTTGATTAAATACCTGTAACAAAATAACTCTACATAACCATCAGCTGAAGTACACCTTTACTATAAGAATTTGTTTCCCCCTACACAAGTAATTTAAGGCTCCTGCTCACATGTTTCATAAATCTGATAGTCTTGCAGAAATAAAAATTTAAAATGCTTAAAACGAGAAAAAAGAAAGATTCATTTAGTCATTTTTTTATCTGAAAAAAAAGAAGGAATCATTTAGTTTTGATGAGGACATGAGGTTTGATCACTTAGAAGCTAAGATAAGATAAAATCAGCTCACAGATATTCTCCATTGTAGCATTTATTAGTTACAGATTTTGACCGTACCAGGTGTTGCAATAAGTATCTTTAAAACAGAAGGAACTCTATGCAGAGCCAGTCAAAACTAATGTGAACTACAGATCGAAACAACAGAGTACCTTCCAAATCTTTCCCACTTGCGGCAGCAGCAACTATACTGGCTTTGATTTGCTCCCGCAATTTACTTCTTTTGTCAACTATATCTTGCTCGTCACCACCCGAAAACAAGGATACATATTTCTCATTCTTGGGAAAGAACTGCGATAGAAATAGCACTACGTTATAAGAGTGAGAAGACAAAAATGACCAATTATGTTTACACTTACACGAGCAAAATCATCATAAGTTCTATTGTTGTTGTTTTTTTTGATGAAGTAAGAGATATTATAAAAAGCATCAAGAAGATGCAAAAGAGCACTGTCCAGGTTCTAATACAAAAGATGATATGTTAGCTCTGTACAGATGGTCCTATGCTAGTGTTAGGGAGCTAACAAAATCCAAAAATAATTCGGGGGAGCTAATAGGGGAGAGGTTACTCCAGCTATATAACAAAACTATACAATTAGCTTTCAAGGAGTAATTAGGAGTTGCTAAACCCTCAAAACATCTTCTATTCCTTTCTGTCCAAATAGCCCAAAAAATACAACCAGGAATCATTTTCCAGATCTTGCTGATGGATTTACCAACTTTCCATCGACTCGAGCTACTATAAGCATCTTTAGTACTCTCTGGCATCACCCAGTTGAATCCTAAAACTGAAAGGAACATATTCCAAATATCCGTAGCAACTGGACAATGCAAAAATAGATGTCTGTTTGTTTCAAAATCCTGCTGGCACATGTAGCATCTATTAACTATGGGAATACTCCTTTTGCAAAGATTATCTTGAGTGAGGCACGCTTCCTTCAATGCAGTCCAGCTATGACATATAACTTTGGGGGATAATTTTGTTTTCCAGATGAGCTTCCAAGGCCAATTGTCCACCATTTCATTTTGGCTAATATTATGTAGGTATCCTGCTTTCACTGTGTATATTCCTTTAGTACTTTGCTCCCCATATGAGTTTATCTGGAAGCTGCTCATTGACCATGCATTTCTCCAATTGTTCCAGAAGGCTAAGTAATTCACCCAATTCCCAGTCTTGCACATTTCTTCTGAGGATTGGAAACCAAGAATTGTCTGCTCTATTCTGATAGACAGTTGAATCAGGTCTGCTTGCTATTTGATAAATGTTTGGAAAGTCATTTTGTAGAGTTGAATCCCCTAGCCACTTGTCTTTCCAAAACTTAACATTAGCCCCATTACCAATTTGAAATTTGCTATTCTGGCTGAACTCCCCCCATAGTTTGATTATGTATTTCCAAGGTCCAACCCCATGTGCCGCCCTAGAGACTTTTGTACACCAGTTACTATGGACCCCGTGTTTTGCATTCACGACTTTCTTCCAGGTTGACTGCTCCTCTAGCACATATCTCCATAGCTATTTCATGAGTAGGCATCTGGTATGTGTGGCAATGTTTTTGATGCCCAGGCCTCCAAGAGTTTTAGGCAATGTCACTCTCTCCCATTTCACTAAATGAAACTTGTGTGATTCGCTATTGCCTTCCCATAAAAAGTTCCTTCTGATTCTGTCCAGTTTCTTCTGTACCATTGAGGGGATGGGAAAAAGAGACATAAGATAAGTAGGGATACTATCTAGGACACTGTTGATGAGTGTGAGTCTGCCCCCCATGGATAAGTATTGCATTTGCCTTGTAGCTAGTTTCTTTTCAAATTTCTCCACCACTCCATTCCAGATTTCAGTTGATTTGTGCTTAGCACCCAAAGGGAGTCCCAGATAGGTTGTTGGAAATGAGCCTATCTCACAGCATAAAATATCTGCTAGCATTTCCAAAATCTGTACTTCATTAACCGGGTATATAATGCTCTTTGTCATGTTGATGCGGAGGCCGGATAGGGCTTCAAATATGAGCAATGTCAGATTTAAATATTGCACCTGTGATACCTCTGCTCCACAAAAAATTAGAGTGTCATCTGCATATAGCAAATGAGAAATAGTGACTGTATTTTCAGCATTGGTGCCAATTTCAAAACCTTGAATCCATTGTAATTCTCTGGCCTTGTCTAGCATTTTGCTCAACCCTTCCATGGCTAGGATGAAGAGAAAAGGGGACAGAGGGTCCCCTTGCCTGATTCCTTTTTGGGGAGAAAAAAAAAACCCAATTGGACTGGAGTTCACTAGGATTGAATACTTGACTGATGTAATGCTGAACTTTATCCACTTGAGCCATTTCTCCCCGAAACCCATCTTCTTTAAGATAGTGAAAAGATATTGCCAGTTTACTTGATCAAATGCCTTTTCTATATCGAGCTTTCATAGAATTCCAGACTCCCCTTTCTTTTGCTTCCAATCCAGTACCTCATTGGCAATAAGTGAAGCATCTGTGATTTGTCTACCTTTGAGAAAAGCATTTTGACTCCCAGAACAACCTTGCATATTACAGTTTTCAATGTTTCAGCTAAAAATTTTGCTGCGATCTTGTAGACACTGCCAATTAGACTAATAGGTCTATAATCTTTTAGTTCAATAGCCCCCTTTCTTTTTGGGATCAATGCAATGAATGAAGCATTGCAAGATCTCACCATATGGCAGTGTTGGTGAAAATGATTCATGGCACCAATGACATCAGATTTGATTATGCCCCAAGCCTCCTGAAAGAATCCCATGGTGAATCCATCAGGACCTGGTACCTTATCCGGCGCACAAGACTTGATGGTGGCTAGTATTTCTTCTTCCCCAAACTCTTTTTCAAGCTCCTCATTTTCCACCTCTGAGATGCAGGCCAAATCTTCAAAGTTAGTTGTTGGTCTCCAGTGTTCAGCTTCAGAGTAGAGGCCTTCATAGAAGCCCAGTATTTCCTGTTTGATCTGGTTCTTGTCCTCAATAATGTCTTCCCCCACTTTGAGCCTGTCAATGCAATTGTATCTCTTGTGACCGTTGGCCATCTTTTGGAAATACTTGGTATTTCTATCTCCCTCACTTGGCCATAAACATCTAGATTTTTGTCTCCGAAATGTTTCCTCCGCTTTGGCAATATTCTGAATTTCCATCTTTAGATCAAGCATTTTGGACTGCTCCATGGGTGATAGCAGCCTGGTCTCACTAGCCTGGTCCAGAAACATTAATTCCTCTAGTGCCTTGCTCCTCTGGGATTCAATTTTGCCGAAAACTTCTCTATTCCAAGTTGATATGTCTTTCTTCAGTAGTTTCAACTTCTGGACCAGGATGTAGTCTGGAGTGCCTACCACTGAGTAGCCCTGCCACCATTCCTTAACTTTGTCAAGAAAACCATCTACCTGCAGCCACATGTTCTCGAATTTAAAATAGGTTGGGTTAGTCTCCCATTCGCCATTTTCAAGTATGAGTGGTCTGTGATCAGATATGACTTTGGGAAGAGCAATTTGAGATACTTTCTTGAAGCTATCGTTCCATTCTGGGGAGATAAGGAATCTGTCATTTCTGAATGCTTGAATAGAATCTTCCCCTCTTGACCAAGTATAGAAAGCCCCTTGAGAGGAAGATCAATGATACCCAAGTCTTGAATGATATCAGAGAATCTTGACATTGCTTTTCATCTCCTGATACAGTTGTATCTTTCGCTTTCAAATCTGCATACATTAAAGTCCCCCCCCCCCACACACACACACCCAACCCAACGATCACTCCAAAGGCCTCTAATAGAGGCTAGTTCACTCCAAAATACCTCTCTTTCTGAATTTGTATGAGGGCCATAAACCCCTGTAAAACACCATCTAAAATTTTCTTGGAGACCATCTAGCATGCAAGAGATAGTGTAGGATCCTTATTGAATCCCTGAGCAACTCCCCCCCCTTACCACATGATTTTAACTCAGCCCAACCTGTCCACCGATTCCCCCAAACTTGAGGTGCCAGCCTATTCGACCAGTCTTCTTCTATTTTACTTTCCTGTAGGCAAATTACATCAGCTTTCCATTTATAAAGAAGGGACTTTATTGTTTCCCTTTTCCCAGCATCATTCAACCCACACACGTTCCAACTCAAGACTTTTAACTTCATCCAGAGAAGGATTTATAGTGCCTGCCCCTATCTCGCTTGTCACCTCCCTCATAATTTACAAGACATTTTAATTTTTCCATCTCCTTTTCTTTCTTTGACTTTCCCTTCTTTGACGCCTGACTTCTTTGTTTTTGTTGCAGCTGTAATTGACGCCTTTCTTCCATTCGAAGAATGATATCAAGAAGCTCGTGTTCAAAGCCTGATACATTCACTCCGAAAGCTTTACATGCCTTTACCATCTTCATTTTAGTCCACTTTGATGTCTCAATCACCGTCGGCTTGAAGCATACTTGAGAGCTTGACCCTTCGTCGTACCTCGTGAGTTGAAGGCTCTCGGAGTTGAGGGAGAGTTCAGAATCTGAGCTGCATACCAGAGACATCTCTGGCGCCGGTTGGAATTGTTGGAGCAGAGCTCTGAGCTCTACATGTGGTTCTGTTTCATCATCTGCTTCAGAATTAGTTTCTCCCTTGTCCTCAGATTTCATGCCACTTTGATAGCAGTTTGGCTTATCCGTGAGAGGATCATATTTATTATCTAAAGCCAAGACCTCAAACCGGTTGACGCAAGGGTCCAAAAGAGGCCCTCTAGCCCGCCAGAGAGGTTGAGATTTTTTCTTTTGAGACTTTTTCTTTGGCCCCGTGATGTAATAATTTCGATCTAGGTTCACCGCTTTGTTTTTACCAATAGTCTGGCCCATATCTTTTGACCTGGTATTATTTGATACTGCATCTTCAAGTTTTAGACCCATATCAATTGTTCTGCATAGCGCCACATGGCCCCCCACGTGGCCAGACTTGACAGCATTTTGAGAGCTCGAGAGACCAAATCTAACAGCCCCATCAGTCTTCAGCGTCGCTACTTTCGACGTTGCCATAGTGACTTCTATTTCTCCTTTTCCGATAGGACTGGCTTTCACAGAGGTGTCTGGTAAGATAGTAATTTCAAACTTTCATTTTTAAATTGTAATGTCTATGCTTGTTGGAAGCACATCCTGACAATCTTGGACACATATGCGATGCGAGCCCAATCGAGGTGTGACATATTTTTTGTATCTTCATCAATTCCAACATATCCACCGCAACGATTTCCGATTGAACAGAAAGTTTCCAAAGACCAAGCATGTAGAGGGACTCCAAAAGCTCTGAGCCATTTTTTACCTGGGCTGTCAACTTGCCGGGGGCAAACCAGTAGTCGGCGACCACCAATCCAAGGTGAGATGTCTGCCATTCCAAAAACAATCCCCTGCTTTGACTCTTGCAGCTTCTTGCCTAGAAGGGAGATCAAAGAGGAACTGATTGTGGTTCATTGGTATCACCTTCATGCCAGCACTCAACCTCGATCTACTGATAAACCATTTCTGAATAACTTCAGTATTTGGAGTGCAGTTGAAGCTATCATTAAAACTTCCAACCAGACATTTAGACAAAAACTGATTCTTGTTGACGTCACCTCCGTTGTTGGATGAGTTCTCCCCTGAGTGAACTTGCGCTTCCAATCCTGGCCACTGGATAATTTTTGCAGTATCTACAAAAGACTGGTCCCCAATGAAGGCTGGCTTACGAATTTGTGGACTTCCAAGGAAATGAACAATTTTTGTAGCGATATCACCCCATCCTTGATTGTATGCATTCTCTGGTATTATTATGGCAGATTTCCTGTTTCCTGACCAAGTTTCAATTCTGATATAGCGTCCATGGATGTTGTAGTTCTGATAGACACGATATGTATATGCTTGGACCGTCCTTCCCCACCTTCTGTAAAAATTCCCCTTCCCCACGGAAGCGTGTTGATTGGCATCACATACCCAGCGAAGATTTCCTTCATCTAGCGTAACTTTGCTTGTGAATCTTCTATTGCGTTCTGTTAAAGTGAACCAACGATCAAACTTTTCCCTTGTATCAGCAAGCTCAAAAGATTTCTCACCTGCAATAAAAAAGATTTTTCCTGCCATCTTTTTTTTTTCAAAATACTATCTATAGCTGCTGGGTGTTTGGCTAATCACAAGGATGAATAGAGAAGAACTGAGACAACCACTGTTAATAGGATCCAGAAACGCCGGAAAAAGCTAATCCATCTCGCCGGCCCTAAGAGAAGAAGAAAGAGATGGGTTTTCTGAGAGAAAAGGAGCAGTCGCCGGAGAAAGCTAAACCATGCAGCCGGGATTTGTAGAGATCGTCGACGCTAAGGTAAAAAGTAAAATTGTCGGTGGAAGAGAGAGAAAGTGAGAGTAGTGGACGGATCTGTTGGAGTAAGGTGGTCGGAGGTTTTTTGAAGAGAGAGAGTCGGAAAAGGGGTCTTGGTTATGTCGGAAAAGGGGTCTTGGTTATGTCTGAAAAGTGATTGTAGAAAAGAGGGTATCGGAAAAGGGGTTTTTGTGACTTACCTCAGTATCCGTGTCTGAGAGCATTTTTTCAAATTCACCCTTATATCGCTTCATAAGTTCTATTGTATTATACGAGAAAGATTTCTGAGTTAGTCACTACAGCAGGTGATCTCTGCATTAGCAAATTCTTAAGGGAACCCCTAAATGACCCCAAATATAGGCTAACTATTGCATCTTCATCAATATGAAAGTACCATTTTGAGATTATAAGAGGACCTAATGCTCACATTAGCAAAAAAAATGTCACCAACGATAATATTCAGAAGAAAACACTTGACTTTTCCTTATCTAAAAAACACTTGACTTTATCCTTCTCAATAACTTCTTTCTTTGGAAAGAAAACGGACTAAACTCTAAATCTTACTGCTTCAGTGAAAAGATCATTACTGTGAGAAACAGAGCTGAACTCAACCGGAGATGGAAACCAAAGAACATAAGAAACGGGTAAACTAATCAGAAGCTCACCCGAACATATTCAAGGTCCTCTTTCAATTTAGCAAGTTGTTCAGAAATTTCTGTTTCTTGCGCCTTACCAGATGAAGTGCGCTGCTGTTTCTCCAAACGTCTTATTCTTCTCTCAATTTTTCTTCTCTCTGCCATAAATTGAAGCTCAATGAATCAATTCTGACACTAGAGCATAGCATTTTGAAGCATATGAAATGTATAAAGCAGAGAAGAGGTTACTAACCAAAAAATTTAACCTTCCTGTTGTGAAGAAATATTTTGCGTTCCACAGCCAGACGACTGTGAAGCTCTTGCTGTTTTTTGAGTTCGTCCAACTTCTGTTTTTGAACTTCTCTAATTTCAGGAGGCAAATCCTGGAAAATTATCCTGTTACTATGCTTTTAAACAAATTTGCACCTAAATCTTACACCACGTCAAGGTTTGAAAAATGCTAAATGAACGTGTTATTTTCCTACATTAGCTGTATGTCACTTGAGCGGGCTCAAAGTTAGAGATGGTTGATACAAAGCACAGAGCTTTGCTTTAAATCTATTTCATGCGAACCTACATTTGGGTCTCGAGTCAGGATGCTTGTCTAGGAGTCAAAACTAAGATAACAAAATTTACAGATTATGAATTCAAAGTGGAATATGGACACAGCAGCTTGACATTCAGAATGGGAAAAGATGTCATCCACAATCATCCAACATATTATTTCAAAGGATGTTTATATACTAGACACATAGTGGGAATACCATAAAATCATTAAATTGATGTTATACTTGATTTAACTAAAATCCAATATAACTATATGCCATTCAATCAATTAACTACGTCTCGATTACAAATCAGTTGCAGTCGGCAATATGGATCCACTAAATCGAATCCGCTGTGTTATCTAACTTATGTGTTCGAATAAAATTGCTTGGTCAACAAAAGAAGATTTATTGCAATAACTAGTTTGTTGCTTCTGTCTGAAAAGAGTATCAGTTGTTGCTTATCACAAACACTAGCTTGTTGCTTATAAAATCAAAACAAAAGACAGATAACATCAAAGTTGAGAAAAGACAACAACTTTAAGCCACCCCATGCTGTGCAACTGCTAGTTCAGTTAAAAAATGCAAGCACCATCTAAGATGTATAACTTCTGCAACCAACTTCAACCAAATTTAAAATTACATTTTGCATCGCAAAGCAATATCGGCAATAGCACACACAGATAAAATTTTTAAAAAAAGGGCATCTTCTGAACCCCTCTTCTCATAAAGTTCAAGTTTTTCTGAAATTAGCAACAATCAATCCCATTTCATGGTGCTCTAGTATATATACTCCTGTTATAATGCATGATTACTATTTTGAATTCTGAGCAGTTTTTTCTTTAACTAACTAACTGTTTAAAAAGTTTTTACTATACAAAATTGCTACATATAGTATCTTTATACTTTATAAAATACCTAAATTTATCAACAGGGAAAAAAAATTAAGGGGAGCCTTGGCGTAACTGGTAAAGTTGCTGCCATGTGACGGGGAGGTCACGGGTTCGATCCGTGAAAACAACATCTTGTAGAAATGCAAGGTAAGGCTGCGTACGATAAACCCTTGTGGTCCGGCCCTTTCCTGGACCCCGCGCATAGCGGGAGCTTAGTGCACCGGGCTGCCCTTTATCAACAGGGAAAAAAACAAAAAGAGGGTATTTTCAAAATCACTCTTTTTATAAAAAGTTCTAGTCTTTCCAAGAAATTAGCATTAATCAACCCCATCTCATGGCACTCTAGTGTAGCTACTCCTGTTACAATGCACCATTACTATTTTGAAGTCAAACTGTTGTTTCCTTAACTAACTAAATCTTTTACGTAATAGTTTTTACTATACAAAATTGCTGCTTATAGCATCTTATATAACTTCTAAATAGCTAATTTATCAACCAAAAAAAAAAGAACAAAAAAATCAACAGAACTAGGAACACAAAAGGAGAGAAAAGGGGTAAAAATATATACTTTGCGGAGCATGCGTTCGATGGAGCGCATTTGATTCTTGATAGAAACAGCCTTAGCCTTAGGCTTTGACTTTGATTTGGATTTCTTATCAACAGCTAAAGATTTAGGTTTGGGTCCTCGCCGGTTTCTGTTGTTAGCGGCGTCAGGAATTTTGCGTTTCCCATAACCACCATGCCCCATAATGATATCGAAACAAAGGGCGGCACTGAAATGGGAGCAATTCTTTTCTAGAGAAGAAGCCTCAGCTGTGGATCAGACATTGTGCGACTCCAATGGAGTTTGTTCAAGTGATAGAAGGAGCTAGGTTTGGCTCCCTGCTGTTTTTCCTTTTTTCTTTTCTTTCACCTTTTCTTTTTAATGAAGAATGAAGAATTAACCTATTTTCTTTTTTAACTTTTTTTCTAAGGAAGAATTAACCTAAATAGTAATTATGTATAATTAATTTATAATTATATGTTTCGGTTAAGAAAGGTAAACGACTACTTTGTAAAGATCCCCTTTTTAATTAGAGGTGGTACAAATCAATATTAGAACAAATAGACTTACCGCGATTGATGAGGAAATGGTTCGAAAATAAATATTTTGTATTTTATTATTAGATTTCTTTCGTGTAAAAATAAAGTTTTAGTTGACCTGACGTACAATGAGATGCTGCAAACATAATCGTTACGTTTAAAAATAAATTACGCGTGAATTATAATAAAAAGTTGGGATTAATAATGTAGACATTGTAATGCATAAGATTATCTTTCAAGGAGTGTTCGGTTCTTTGTACTGGAAATGGAAATGAGATAAGGTGTTGATGATGGGTTTGAGGAGAAGGTACTTGAGACCTCATCTTCAATCTTTCCCCATTAACACTAAAAATGTTTATTTCAACGTAACGAAGCTTCAACTCTTCCCTATTTTTGTCCCCAAAATAGGGATTAACAGTGTTTCTTCAAATATGGGGTACACTATTCATCTCCCCATTACTATTCATGCTTTGTTTATTATTATTTTATTATTTACTCTTTTAATTTATCTCTTTATATATACCTAATTATGTTTATGTAATATCTTTAGATTATTAATTTTACATTTTAACTTTAGCGTAAAATTATGATAAACTAAATTTCGTGCATTTATTATTTTTATGTAAAATTATAAATTAATTTTATTATAAGTTATAATTGTACAAAAAATATATAATCATCTCAAAAAATGAATGGTGCGAATATAAAATATTAGATGTTCCTAAAATTGAAAAGTAAAAATTGAAAATACATTAAAATTGAAAATACATGAAAATCGAAACTACGGTAAATAGTGTGAGCACGTGATTTTTGCCTCACACGAATTACTCCAAAAGAATTCCCAAAATTAGGTCTTTTCTTTAATTATGTGTTATTCTAGGAATTACTATGCCATTTTCCTAATTGTTTGCATGTTTTTGTGTGCATGTTTAATTTTATTATATCATTAAAAAAATACAAAAATATAGCATCTGCACTTAGAATTTGATTTTTTACATTTTTCGGGTTAATTTAGTAAATTGTTGTTTTACAAAATGAAAAATCACAAAAAATAACGTATTTTTGCATTTTAGTGTTTAATGTCAAAATTTTGTGATTTTCTTTTAGTTTGGTATTTAATTATTTGTGATAATTACTACTTAGAGTTAGTTAGTATTTTTAGGATAATTTGGGAATTGAACATCAACGATTGAATAGGGGCTGCCAATAATAGTGGTGCACTAGCTATTTAGATAAAAGCACTAAATTAATGGACAATTAAAGAATGGAAAGGATAATTTGGTAGTGGAAATGACACTAATTAGTGCCCTTTAAAGGGCTGATCATCAGAGCTTAAAAGGGGGACAAGCGTTTAAAAAAAAATCGCTCCTTGCTCCACCAGTCGCTGGAGCCTTTGCTGATTTTGCTACTTCTCTGTTACTGAATGCTAGCTCCTTCCGTTGCTTCATTTTCCTTTTCTTCACATACCAGGTACAACTCAACCTTCAAAATTGAATCTAGACATGGATTATTGCAAATTAGTGGTGGAATGTTTGTTTGCCTGAAATAAAAAATGCTCCTATGTTTTCTTTTATATATTTTATTTTTCATGTCTTGCAAACTCACGGATTCTGTCACCTTAAGGCTAAAATTCTTGGCTAGAAATTACAGTAATGTTGCCCATTTTTTTAAAGTTAATTGTCGTATGGATATAGTATTGCGTTTGATATTTTAGCCTTAACCTTTAGAGTTAGTGCTTGGGAGTTGTTTATGTTCTGGTCCTTGGGATCGAGTTCACTGTTTCTTCTATAAGCCAGCAAGAATTTTGTTAACATAGCAAATCCCGTTTCTCTATACTGGGGGGTGATAATGATACAAACTGATTTTGTGTAGTTAATTTGATTTTCCATGTTAGTTCGTACTCTCTGTAATGCGTGGATTAATTGGAGGTTGAGTGTAATTATTTTGTTGAAGGATTTAGATCATGGCATCGTCTTCTTTTTAATTTAATTGTTATAGTGTTCATTTGGTTAGTCTTTGTCATATTAACAGTGAGCACTTAATTACTAATATGCAAAATATAGAATTTAGTGATTGCAAGATGTTGAGACATTCATTGATTTTTGGTTGTATAACGAGAGTTACTATTCCTAGATATGATTTTGTTTATTTTCTTGTCTTTATATAAGCTCTATCCCTTGAATCAGTAGATTTACTTAATTGAACTCATGTGAAAAATATTTGTTCTTATCATTTTTTTCGCAAATCAATGTTCATAAAGTTAGGGCCTCTCAATAATCTCAAAGTAGTTTAGGAGACAATCTTGAATATCTGTGGTTTGTTTTAGTCGAGTAAAGCCCTTTGGAATAATTTCAATCTTAAAATACATGACCCTCGCTTAATTAGTATTTTAATCCTTAGAATTCGAGGCATGCCACTTAGTTGATTTTCCATGGCCCTCGCAAAGTTGCAAGTGCAGAGTTGTTGTAGGCGCGTTATTTTAATAATTTACCTTCCTAAACCCGGGTGCACATTTGTGTGACCCAAATCCAAATCTCAACAACGTTAAATAAAATGTGTTGCGAACCACGGGTGCATTTATATAGCGTGGATTACGATGTGTTTTAAATAACTTTGAATTTTTTTCGAAATATTAAAAGCGGCTAAAACAATAGCTTTTGCTTTTGCTTTTACTTTTGCTATAGTATCTTGAAATATCAGATTGAAGTGTTTGTGCACTCAAGTGATGGAGTAAGGATTCTCTTTTAGCATTACACATTACGTATAACACAAATTAGAGTAAATATACGCAATTGTGAAGCTTCTTTCTCTGATGTTTATTTGGCATGATTGATCCATCTCTTTTTTATGCATTCAATTAGTAGATGGTTTATTTCCATACTTGAGCCTTTTGTTTTAAAATTGTTTAGCAACCGAACCTCATATTTTGATTTGAAGCAATGAAGATTTTTGGCCGTTTGGATTTAGATAATTCAAGTCTGGTTGGCCAAGAGCTAATAAAAATTCACAAGCTAGTTTCATCTTTCTGTAAATAATCTATTTCTTTTTTCTATATTAATTTCCATAACATGGCCTTCAAAATAATCTTAAATTAGCTTTAGAAAATTAATTTATAAACAACCTAGTTTGATTTAGGCACGATTGTTAATAGATTATCGTGGCAATGGGCACGGTTCCCGTGACGTAGTTATGATACCTAATTCCCAAATTCGGGGGTGCATTTCATGTGACCCGATCATGACAACTTCAAACAATAATAAAATAAACATGTCGCGAATCCCGGGTGCATTTCATGTAGCATGATTCGCGGTGTGTGCCAAAACGGCAAGTGTACGACAATCGTAACTTGTTCAAGAAATAATTCCATAAATCCTAAAAGCGGTTTAAAATAATTAAAAAGCGGTTATAAAGGCTAAAAATGCACAATAAGTTTAAAACGTATAATAAGTCAGATAATTAGGCCAATTATAATAGTTTAAGCGACCGTGCTAGAACCACGGAACCCGGGAATACCTAACACCTTCTCCCGGGTTAACAGAATTTCTTACCCAGATTTCTATTTTCGCGGACTGTAATACAGAATCAATTTTTTCCTTGATTCGGGATTTGAACCGGTGACTTGGGACACCATAAATTATCCCAAGTGCGTCTCTGATTTAAATTAAATAATCTCGTTTCGATTGTCACTTAAATTGAAAAAACTCCCTTGCACCCTTCGGGGTGTAGTAAAAAGGAGGTGTGATAAATAGCATAATAACTTAGTAGGGAGATATGTCGTTTCCAGATACACCAAAATCATTATAGTATTGAGTGAAATGTTCAAGCAAGCAATTCAGATGAATAATTATGTGTTGCAATGTTTGCAAGAAAATCGAAATAATGATCCTATCAGAGTAGGCTCCGTTCAGGTCATTTGGTAATCAATCGAGATCATGAAGGTGCTGATAATAATTTATTTCTCGATTATTTTTCAAATAATCCCCACTTTAATGATCGTCAGTTTCATCGTAGATATCGGATGTCCTACAATGATTTCACTTTTATTTGAATTATTAGTTAATCTATAATAATTGCTTACAAATTATATTATTTAAAATTTGATGGAATTGTTTTAATGGAAATTACAAATCAATGAAAATAAAAGATGGATTTTTTTTAATGGAAATTAAAAAAATAAAATTGAAATGAAAGATAATAATATAATATAGAAAAGAGAGAAGAATATAAAAAAGAATATTCTCTTTTGGGGGGAGAAATGGGGGAATGGTCGGAGTAAGTTGTCCCCAAAATGGGAAAATCCCCATTATGAGGACCAAAAATGGGGTAAAGGTTAGAGCTCCCCAAATGGGTAAAGGTGGGAGATACCCTAAATGGGGTAAAGGTTGGTAGCAAAAAAGGTCGTTGTTACAATAGCTAAACCTCAATCTCAAGTAAGTAAGAGTCGGCTATCTCAATCCTCATCGTCCATGTTGCTCTATTTAAGCTCAACTCAATCTAATTTTATATAGAATAAAATTAGAAGTAAAATAAAAGGCAATAGAAGTTATGAAAAAATGTCATTACTATGGAACCAAAAAAGGATTTTATTATACATTGTGGGAAATCATTCTCACACAGAGTACAAGTTATCAAGAATCATCCTTTGTACAGTATAGCATCATTTCTCTTGATCAAAAACTTGTAAAATGAAGTGATCTCAGCACCATCACCCCTTTAAAAAATGAAATCACATTTGGCTTTAAGTGTTTCTAAAACCTCTCCTTTGAGTTGATGGTTCTTCTATAAAATGTGGGACTCTTTTCCCAAATGGAGATTTTCCCTCTTAACCAACTGTGGAAGAAAAAACAGTAAAAAAAAAAGAAAGAAACCTTTAGTTCTATCCAACTTTGATTTTTTCTTTGCAAACTTTTCTAACTTTGATGTTCATATTTCCTATACATTTCCTGTAACTTGCACTTCCTATTATCTGCAACATTCGCGAACACTTTGAATCATGCTTGCTCCTTGTTTCTTTTCTTCATTCTTTTTCAGCAACCGATAAGAAGCCAAGAACTGACGATCCAATAGAAAACCTATACAACGACCTGGCATTCATCGTAGTTGGTGTAATGAGTAAGGTGCAAGCTCAATTATTTTCCTTGAGTTGTTTGGGATTGAGGCGTTGTTGTTGTTTGTTTGTTAATTAACTGTGATCACGGGTTGTTCTCCTTCAAGTTCTGATATCACTATCAGCAAATCACCCGGTTCAAGAGAAAGGGGTTCTGATTTCGGGATTGGGTTGATAACCTGCAATGGATTAGGCACCAAGTTGAGCTTCTACATCCCTTTTTATTTTCAGAAGCAAATCAAGATTCTATACCTTCTTGTTGTGCTTCACATATCCGATAGCAACTTCTCTTCGCAAATGTGCTCTTTCAGAAAGTTCAGCAAATGAAGGTTTCTCATCTTCCTTCATGTAAAGGCGAATGTCCTGTAATGTAGGATGAAAGGAGTCATAACGAAGTTTTCCTTCTCTAAGTTACTTTTAGGTTTTTTCATTATTCGAGGTGTTTGGGGAAGAGGGGTAAATGAAGCAACAGTACAACTACACCTCAATCCTAAGCTAGTTGGTGCCAGTTACATGATATAATTCTCACTGTTCATTACGCTCCATTTTTGACAAGTTAAATTTTAATATTCAATAATTTAGGTTTTTTTAGCACTAGATGTTTTCTACATTTCAGAAAAATCTCTAGTAATATTAAAAGGATTTCCAGAAGAAACGGGACTTAAGAGCTAACTGACATGACTCTGTCTTAGTCCAAACTAGTTGGTATTGCCTCTATAGATAATTTTTTACCAATGCATTATATTTTTTCGCTAAGTCTGCATGGAATTCAAGAGATTGTAGGTTTTTAGAGACAACTTTCTTCCTTGTGATTTTACGTCCACACTTTCAATTATCATGGTTTCACACCAACTGACAGGTATATCGGGAGGTGTACATACAAACATAATGACCAAACCATCTCAAGCAACCTCCCATTTTATCAGGTATATGCTAGTGCCACTTTGGACCTTTTGTCGAATGTGATTATTATAATGTTGTATGATTGCACATCTATCTTAAGATTTGCATTTCTGCGACACTCATCTATTGAACCTTAAAGGCCCAACTTTTACTCTCATATAACATTGTTATACAACAATATAAAAGTTGCATTTCGCTTTGGTAGGTATCCTCATTTTGCGTAACACTCCAACAGCACTTCTCCATTTCTACCATTCGATTTTAGTTCTATCTGTTACATCTTCATATGTCATACCATTATCCTGAAATGCAGATCCTAACTATCTGAATTATCTACATTAAGCACGCAAGCCCATGTAATATCACATCAACTTCACTTTTCTTATGATAGCTGAATTCGCAGGCATATATTATGTTTTACTTCTACTTATCCTAAAATCATTCTCTCTCTCAGGAAACACATGCCAATTCATTCATGAACTAGACCTGCCGCAGAGAAGCGAAGTTTATCTGAAGATTTACTTCATGGGTTCGAGATAATTGACTTAATAATCTTGATTTAGAAGTTAACATTCCATCGGTGTTAGAAGAAGCTAATTATTACCTTAACATATATTTCATCTCCATCGGCGTTCAAAATCTCTTTCCAAACCTCATTCAATTGAATATTTTCTGCAACTGTGCCAGAAAAAAAGAAGAAGAATTAATTCAGAAATCAATTAAAATCTAATTAAGAAGAATTTATTTTGGCTTTATTAGGAAATAAATGAAACCTTGAGCAGTGACAAGACTCATTACTTCCTCTGCGGCAATGTAAGTGAGGGAAGGCTTGATTCTTGTAATCTGGAGAACAGAACATTCACAAAGGCCATCAAAAGTCCACAAATAAACCAAAAACAACCCTTTGTTAGAAACAAATTACCTGTTTACCCAATTTGGAATCGACAATTTCTGCAACAAGATTTTGCACCTGCAATTTGATCATTGATTCCGCACAGCAGAAAATTGATGAACCAATCAGTAATGTTATTTACCATGAAAAAAAGAATACATGAATAGTGATAAAATAGGAATGTTTTCTTCAAACATCAGGATACCCTGATCAGAAGATTTGAGCAGCACTTTAACCATTACATAACAGGTTCAAGTTTTTATGTGTTTTCTCTGGTAATAAGCAGTCAGCAGCTATGTTGTAAAGCCTGTATAAGGGATTATTATCTTGCCAAACTTCAACACAATTCAAAATAGTTTAAATTTAACAGTCTATATGATAAAAAAATATGATGCAAGCTAAGAAAAGAAGTTATCCTCTTACGGCAACCCCCACCCCAGTACCACACGAATAACATACTCATGATGAAGTAGAAAGAAAACCAGTACATATATATTTCCAAAACTACCAATATATCATGTTTTATTCTCCCTAAAACCCTGTTGTCCGTGCAAGTAACAAATCAGCCATCAACCTCTCTGCGTACTTAGACGCATTTGAACCTTGTCCGGGAGCATCTTACACACTGACGACAACAACAACAACAAACTCAGTGTTATCCCACAAGTGGGGTTTGGGGAGGGTAGTGTGTACGTCGACCTTACCCCCCCCCCCCCCCCCACACACACACACACATTGAGAAGGTTGCTTCCGATAGACCCTCGGCTCAAATAATACCCACTGAAGAGCTTTATTAAAAAAATAAAGTAGGAAATAGATTTGTTAAGACATATTTTGAGCAAATACCTTCATGCCAAGCTTGTCGCAGATGTTTTCAGCAAGGAGGAGAGAATATGCAGATTGCTTGTCTGCCTTCGATGCATCTGGAGAAATGAAATGTATATTTAAATATGCGTTTATACCAGAAATAAGAAAATACCATTTCTCTTACCTCCTAGTAACCATTCTCTATCAGATATCACGACAATGGAGAATGGAAATTCTTCGCCTTGTTTAAATGATTTTTGAATGTTTGCAATGGTATCTGTCAGCATGTCATAGTCCATTGGGTTTCCAATCTGTAGCATATTACGAATGTGGACAGATTAAGATGGACAGATCTAAATCTAGTCCAGATAATCAACATAAGATACTGAGTCAGAAATACCCTGTGGGAGACTCGGACATTTTTTAGCTTTCCTTGACCAGCAAGTCTGCTAGCTTTATGTCTGTCATCCATAGGGACATCTGATAACACCTCCTACAAGTTTATGTGACGGAAAATGAAAGGATTAATAAGAAGACTTAGTCTAAGTAAGTAAATCTACAGGTACTCCGTCAGAAAGTCCAACAGATATGGTGACTAATTCAGATGCTAATCCATAAATGCTTCTTCGTTAATTATCCAATTTTATCAGCCTATAATGTAGAGGTTGGAAGTGGATGTCTTCCATTGCCAGAAGAAGAGCATGACTTACCAGTGTGCTTCCAGGTCCCAGGTAATTATCATATTCTTCAATCATTTCCACAATATCAGGACGCCATCCCAGCATTAGTATGCATTCTTTAGGTCCCAGACACGAATCAGATGCCTGTATTCAGATGCTTAAAAGTTAGTTAAGATACACAGTAATGGAGGTGGCAGGTGCTGTAAAAAGTTAGCTAAGATGCACACTAATGAAGGTGGCAGTTGCAGCAACCATTCCTAAGTATGTTATACCTTAGACCCTGATTTTGTCCGTTTCACTATATTCTCAAGGCGTGCTTTTGTTATCTCCAAAGCATTACCCCGGAATTGTCCATTCTTTTCCACAGTGTGAGAATCATTTAGGGCGTTGTCACTTTCGCCAGAAATATTTAAGTATACTAGCTGCGGCCTTTTTTTCCCATGAATGGGTCCAATAAACAAAACCTGTATACATCAAAGTGAGAGAATCAGCATCAAGTAAACTAAATTAGGGACTGTAGCAAAATGTAAGGCATTATTGGCAGAAAAGACTCTCTTTCGCATTCAAACTGATAAAATGTCAAAGCTTAAAGCAAGAAGAAATATTCACTTCAATGGAAATCATGAAAGCAATAAATACCCGTCTAAGAATACATGTCACCTAGTACAGTGTCATACTTAAAGAAACTCAATTAGCAAGTCAATCAACCTGCTTCTAGTTATTATTTCTTTGTCCTACTTGAGACTAATGTAGTCTGCTTATACTAAATGCACAGTTTACAAATCAATGAGCTGCATACAATATCTTTAAAGGACATATGCAGAATAATTAAATCAGTATAAAAAGCAGGGTGCTGAGTGTATCACTGAAATTCTCATTTTTTCCACAATGACAATCCAAAACTATTTAACATATCCAGTTGGATTATTCATATGGGTGACACAACTGCAATATATAATGTTGAGAACATACTTCATCAGTTTCTTCCAAAACTTCGTCATCCCTTGGGTGGAAATTTATCTTCCCTTGTCGATAGAGACCGCAAACAACAGCCTGAAGGAAAAGCAGAATTAAAGATGACTTGAAGACCTACAAACTTTAAGAAATCGCTCGTTAAAACAATTCTAGTCAAATAACTACCTCTTGGAAGCCACGTCTTAATTGCTTATATTTTAATCCCACAAGGTGAGGGAAACTGCAAAGATTGAATACGTTCTCTGCCAGATGAAACGGTGGTCTTCTTAGAAAACAGTGTCCAATGATGACATAAGATCCATATACATTTTTATGCTAGTTTCACTGTCAGGATACAGCGAGATATAGGACATGATTATATGAACAAAAGAAACATACTACATAAAGCAAAAATTTCAACGGCCAGACACTTCAGACTTGAAATATTATCCCACAATTAAGGACAGAGCAGACTTCCAGTTCGCTGAAAACTTTGAGAAACTTAAGAAGATATTAGTGCTTTGAAATATGCACCGGATGTCCAAAGTTCAAGGTTATGGACCACGAAATCGTAACGTCTTAAAGAACTTAGCTCCTTACCAGACAGAACAAAAGACACAATCAAACTAAAGTTGATTTTGTCACAAATGGCTACAGGCAGATGAAGTAAAAGAACCTAAGTAGCCATCATAATCAAACAAACTACATGATATTTAACTCAAGTCTACCAATCCACCGGTGGATGATCCACTCTTCGACAAAAATTAAATGCATTTGAGACCATTATCAGAATGCAGCAGTTAAAACAGTGGAAGACAATGAGAGACATGCCAACTCTTCCTTTTCAGGTTATGCATTCGATAAAATGAATTCATGAAACCAAGATGATTTAACTGAGAAACAGCACATTACTTCGATAATTAAGCAAATGTTTGTATATCTTAATGAGTCCCTTTTGGCGAGAGCATTGAACAAACAATTTTGATGTGACATTTTGAACAGGTTCCACTCTTAATCCTGAAATTGACTTCAAGAGTTCACATGTGTTGTAGCTTGAAACCTGAAAGAAATCCGGGAAGGAGTCACTAACTTATAAATGATAATTCAATTCGGTTAAAATCCTCTTCCAGCGCAACATACCTCAACTATGGTAGGCACAGAGATCATTTCTGGAAGGGGCTGAAGGGCAAGCACTGAGAGAAATGCATCTGTGTCGACCTCATACCTAATTAAATAAAGAATATGGCAAATAAGAAAACAGGAAGAAAGCACAAGCACAAAATTCAAATTGTACGTAAAACGCCATTAGTTTAAAAGTAGATTAGTGCAAACATAGAAAAAGACTCAAAGTACCGTGCATAAAACTACTCCCACTAAGAGATCCCATTTCACATAAATTTCATCTGGTGCTCAGGGCATAAAGCCTTTCATAAGGTCTTGACTTGAGCACTTAAGTTGCAGATAACAGATTGAGTTTCTGTTGCATGGTTAAATGTGTTCTATGATTCCCACATGTTCTGTCTATGGCTTACAAGGACTTTTTTTCCAGAAATTATCTTCGGAATCAATTGCATACTGATTCAACCAATACAGAAAATAACTGAGAGAACGACAGACCACATTGAAACTCTAAGGTGTAAGTTTAACTATTACAAAAACACAGGATTATCTAAATTATGTACAGAAAATGTTTCAGTAACCTTAAAACCCAATTATAATATATATTTAGGATAAAAGAATACAGATTGACCTCTTTCAAGTGAAAATCAATACTTTACCCAGCTGCTAACGTTGTCAATCACTCTTCAATATTTTAAATTCTGATGAATATAAAACTAGTTATTTTGGATTTAGTTTTCTAAATATATTGTCTTGCTATTACTTGCTATCAGTGCTTGGTCCATCTTTTCTTTAGCCGAGGGTCACTGCGAAGGAAGGGCAGGGGTAAGGCTGCGTAACTACCCTCCCCAGACCCCACTTGTGATTACACTGGGTTGTTGTTGTTGTTGATGAAAACAAAACTAAGTACGTTGGTCATTTTCCAAATATTGAACCAAATGTCGGAAAAGTTTCAAATTCAATTGTCTTCCATCCCTTTGTCCACTTACCATTTGAAAGAGAACTAAAGAACAAGAAAATCGATACGACTAACATTTCATAATGTGCCCAAGTAAAACAAATCACTTGCCTATTTCCCTTTGTTGGAAGTATAACAATTGCGCGTGCCTTATTGGCTGCAGCTCTCTCAAATGATTTTGTCATACTTAAACTGCAACTGTTAGAGAAAACATATGAAATGTTAGATTGAAGGCAGCTGAAATTACAGCAACTTCAATTATCCATAGAATAGCTCAAGAAACATGGACAGACTGAGGCCTCATATCCCGAGGCCAAAGTCGACCTATGAGATTTTGCACGGCACAACAAAACCCACTAGGAAAGCCAAACTACAATCACACCATCAGCAATATATACAAGTTAGAGGAATTTCAACCGGCTCCCCCTCTTTGAAGTGAGGGAGATAGATGCACACACCATGCTCTGAAGTAAGACTGGACCAGCATCGGCTACGGAAATATGTATCTCAGCAACAGCATATCAAATCTCAGGCTTGAATTTGCTAATTACCAAGACTGGTTTAATAAAAACCTGATATTGTTTAATGCTAATTGAAGTCATGTTTTGGGAGTATTGACTGCTTTTTATGAAAAAAGTCAATTCGGATGAGATGTAGGTTCATATTTAATAAGGTTTCAAAGTAGACAAAGATCCTCAAATTAAGTAGCCACCCATAGTCAAAACAGAGTGGCGTGCTTAGCTCATGGAAAAAGAACCTCACCCCATACAAGAAAGGGTAGCTTGAAAATCTAATAAGATTAATAAACAAGTGGTTACCTCTCTCGAGACAGTATAAGTTTTAAGAGGATGCAGAGTAACATTATATAACATCATTAACAAAGCACATTTCACAAAGAGGGAATCCGGCAAAAATGATGTTTTCCATCTAAGCAGTTCAACAAATTGGATATTTGGAACAGCTAATGAAGCACTTCTATTCCATAAAAGAAAGTAAAGATTAAAGCTGATGGGCATACAACTTTGTTTGAGTATGCGTCTTCTATGATGTTCCCCTTGTTATACAGAACATACGCACATGGACCGGGTTAGTCGGTTTTTATCAAAACCAAACCAACTATATCGGTTTGGATTGGTTCGATTTTGTCGGGTTTTTGGGTTTTTTGTTACTTACATATCATTTCAATCTTACTTTGTTAAATATTTGATAAGTAAATATATATTTAGCAAAAATATAAAAACTTGACAAACATATCATCGATTAAAATATTCTTATGGGAGAATTCTCTTAGTAACATATAATAGTTATTTTTTTAATCGTCTGACAATAATTTTTCGTTGATAGACACTTTCAGGTTAACCTAATTTAGTAATTAAACATAAAAATCAATATGATACCTAAATATTAATAATCACTTCATATTTGAAAAAGATATAAGAACTTATTAGATCTTAACATATGATATGAATATGGAAGAACAAAGAGATAGACGCATTTCAGTAACACTTGATAAGAAAGTGATCATACAACCCATTATTTAAGGTCAATAAATATGGAGCACTTCATATTCTATTAAAATTTATATCCCGCAAGAGAATCCTAAATATTTCTATACATTTTTTAAAGAAAATTCTATATAAAATCTTAAAAATATATATAAAAGTTATATATTTATATGTCGGGTTGGTTCGGGTTTTTTACTCAATACCAAACCAAATCAAACATAACCAAGTCGGATTTTTTAATCGGTTTGGTGCGGTTTTTCGGTTCGGTCTGTACACCCCTACGCACAGGTGATCTATATAAGTAATGAAGTAGCTTCACTAGTGTTTAAAAAAGCGCCCGCTTCCTCGCTTTAAGCGAGAAGCGATGCGAAGCGAGAAGGTGCACGCTTCATATGGGTGAAGCGACTCAGGTATAAAAAAGCGACCGCTTCCCATTAAAAAGCGAGAAGCGATCAAGCGATGCGATGCGAAGGAAGCGACCGCTTCTGTGTTTTAAAACAGACCCAACCCTATTTTATTAAAAACGAAATCAGTTGTGTCTTTCACTAAACGAACAACAACAGCAGCGACTAGGGTTTTAAAGCAGAGCATCTGATAGCATCGACTAGGGTTCTTCTTCTTCAAGTTCAAGTCTTCAACAACAACAGGTATATTCTGATTCTTCTTCTTCTTTTTCTTTCACTGTTTAAACGTCCAAATAGCAACGAAATGCTGGCGAATTTTTTTTTACCTTCGGTTCTTTCTCAGAATTGATGCCAATCCTTGGGTTCTTCTTTCTCTGCCCAGTTTTTAACAGAGAATTACTGCCCTTCCTCTAATTTTTATATCCTTTATTCTTAGTTCTTATTTTATTTTAATTTAATTACTGCCCAGTATTTATTTTAATTTTTTTTTTTAAAATTCCGCTTCACTTCAAAAAGCGAGCGCTTCGCTTCTCGCTTTAAGCGAAATGGCGGTTGTCGCTTTTCCTCGCTTCACGCTCTTCACAACACTGAGCTTCACTAAGACTTGTTTGATCTTCTATAGCGACTTCCAGAACTTTGCACCCTAACAATTTTTGTTTCTTTATGAAGCGATTCTGACCTCTTTGTAAGGACATCAATATGATTGAGATCTTTGGTGATGTTGTCGGCCATTTTGTCCATTTGCTTTCTTGGAAGATCAGATAGCAGAAGAATTCTCTGCCGCCTGCAAACAGGTAACAACATTTGTAATACTTGCAGCACTGTGCATGGTTTTGTACGGTAAACTCTAAGCAGAGTGATTACCTAGCAGTGGCAGTACCTAAGCGAACAGCAAATTCATGGTACTTATTTAGCTGTTTTAGTATAAAGTTGAGATGACTGTTAACTCCACAAATTATAATATGATCAGTCTCCAAAACTTGCATTTGTGCCCCTTCTCTGAGTCTTTGCATATTATTCTGTCCAATTTCATGTCAGGGGACTGTCAAAGCTTGAACTTGAATGTAGCATTTTTCGGGAGCTTACCCGAAATTGTTCAGTCATGGTGCTCAATAGACGAGAATAAAATAGAATGCCCCATATAGCAAGGATGAATCCTATTACACGTTCAACTCTTGTTCTTTGCTGCAGTCAAATGCAAGTCCTTTTAGTATTGATAATTGTTACGATCTGCATATTGCTAATTAGTAAGAAGATTACATTTTATCAAAAAAATCAAATGTGATAAAGATAAACCACACTTTCAGGTGAGTAGATGATGAACAGAGGCATGCCCACGCCTCCCATAAGCAGTCCTCCAAAGAGTAAGCACTACCCCTGCTTTTTCTGCAGAATGAAAATATCCAGATCAGCAAACAAACATGTGGATAGGGAAATAACTGGAGAAGAAGATCGGCATATCAACAGACAAGGAGATAAGATTTGGTTGAATAATTTCCCATACATAGCTTCAACAAAATACACTATCAGAACAAAGCTGTAGACAACGACGATATAATGAAGCACAGTGAAAGCAAGTGATAAGAATATCCCATGTCTAAAATAATATCCATAAATTTTGCTTTTAATCCGAAAGCAACTAAACCACAAAATTTTGCCAAACTTCATACAAGGTAAAGTTAAAAAGTGAAGAAGAATCCTAATACACAGTGCTTTCAGTAATAGGAAGAAATAAAGGGAAAGAAAAGAAAGAGAAGGAAAGCAAGAAAAATAAGAGCAAAGAGAAGTAACATGACCGACTGGAGCATAGCATAAGTGAAGCCAAATAAACATGCTGGTTGCTTTATCATGGGTTAAAACCACGTCGGAACTTGAAGAAACTTAAGCCTCGCTTTGTACCTCTGGTGCAACTAAATATCCAAACAATATTTATTTTATTCAACATCCTAAAGAACTTCCAACTTTCTTAAAATGGTCATTATTAGTTGATAGTGGCTAATTGAGAGTATACTAGATGTTTTTCGCCATAAGCTGAAAGAATATATGGCTTGTTTTGTCACATATGAATTTTGGATGTAGCGTGTGTTTATACCAGAAAGCACGAAAAGCATCAAGTCTTTTGTGATTGTTCAAGTTGAAACTGGTGATTCTTCAAGTTTCATTTCCATCCATCAATAAAAATATTCTCACGTGCTTGCCGAAGGAATCATGCCTACATGAGAGGGGCATGCCGCAAGACGTGAAATAAATAAATAAAATATAACTCTACCAGCTTGTAGGATTTACTGGGTCGTTGTTGTTGTTGTTGTTATACCTCTACCAGCTTACACTAGGTAGTGCGGGAACAAAGGCATGAAAAATGGACAAAATGCTTCTGCTAAAGTTTTCTAACGTGCTTTAACAAGAAGATCATTGGAAAGTAATACAATAGGGGATTACTCGGCATTTGTAAACGAGAAACTTAATCTACTTATAGTTTTTCATACATTTGTAGACAACATCAGCACAAATAAGTATACCAAATATCATGTCTGAAAGAGTTTACCTGAATTTAAAGAACAGAACACCACCAATCATCACAAATGAGAAGCATGATACTAAAAGCACAATAAAAAACCTGCACAAAATGGAAAATAAATTATTCGGCTTTATCAGGAAAAATCAGAATAAGGTCTTGTGCGTCATGCAATTACCTCCTCGATGAATTTTAGTGAACGCACTACAAAGAACTACCATGTATATACGTTCTTCTAATCTCTTCATGCATTATAATCCTAAAGTAGCTAAAAAGATGGTAAGCCTATACAACGATGACAATTAGAATTCCGTTATTGCAACCCTACTAGTACAGGTCTATGAATACTGGAAAAGTTATAAGCATTAGGATTCAGGTCCAGAACAAATTAAAGAGGTAACAAATAGGAGTTTCCTGATTCAAGCCACATATATTTATTTTTAGGAAAAACAAATTTTTAATCTTTGTCTAGCACATAATATGATGTCATTTCGGCATCCATCATCGAGCTAAGCCATTAAGAAAGATAAATAGAAAAGCTACATACTACAAAGGAGGTACTTACGTGGCAACATTTTTCTCTAGTTGTATGTTGAACAAATATATTAACCGTGCTAAACTCCATTTGATGTCTTTCAGTGAAGGAAAGGACACATCCAACTGAAGTGGTGTTGGTTTATTCAAGGAGTTAGAAAGACAAGCAAAAGATAAACTTTGAGCGCCTGATGTTTGAGTTACAAAGAAGAATAACTCTCGGATCATCCCTATCTTCGTACCAATTAGATGTAGATGCTTCAACTTAATCAGGAAATAAGATGCCAACGAAGCTATTACAAATTTAGCTGGGAAGTCCTGCACATTTAAACATTCTCATTAGTAAATATTTAAATGATGTAATTGATCCAACTCTCAGCGTTTCCGATAAAAAAATTTGACATTGTAGAAACCAGTTTAAAGAAGAACACGCACAAATTTGGTCAGAAAATTACATCTCAATGAGATAGAGACTGGAAATATTCCTCAATATAATGGAAGTGGAATCAGCTAAAACATTGGAAGAACAGAGGTAGTTATATGCTCCCAATATGGAGCAGAAGTTCACGTCATCAAGAACCAGACTCACAACTTGATATTCAACTTTTCCTCATGAGATTTTTTAAATATTACATTAAATAACTGGAGAATTTGTAACCTACCTCAGTTTTCAGGACAAAGATGACATTAATATACTGCGTGCAGTATCGTAATTACAGAACTAACATAACAACCAAATATTTACTTCGTTAAAGATGGAATTTTCTCTGTAAACTCAAAAAAGGATTTTTCTCTCTGCTATGATAGAAGTTTTTGAAAAAGAAGTACCGATACTAGTTCCCCGTAGATTTCTGAAGGTGGTCAAGTTCAGATTCAAGGTGAGAACTGAATCAGAAGCAGATCATGAAATTCTAAATAGGATCCAAGGAGAAGTATGATTAAGTTTTATATGGACAGCCGTCAACATTCAGTTGCTTATCTCTTGATTGTTGATAAGACCAAATTCCCAAACTTAGGGAAAACACTACAGTGTTGAGAGATGTTATTTTGCCTCCGGTAAACAATTCAGAAGCAGAACCAAGAGCAACAAACTTGAAGATATCCGACAACAAATGATCCTGCACAAACCACATAATTCCTTTTTCTTGATAAGTAGAGGAATCATTGAACTATATATCATCCATGGCTGAAAGTAACATGGCTCAGTCAATTAAATCTAAAGAATTAAATACTACCTATACTAGAATCCTTAAAGCTTCTGTTTTAAAGTGAAACTAATTTAGAGTTGGTGGCAAGAAGCCTTTTGGAACCTCAGAATTATTCTTCAAATACATCTTCAACTGCTGAGGATTCAGATTTTCCCCGATATTCATGTTTCCTGAGGAATTTAGCTGTCTGCATGTCATCTTTTGAATGCTCGGCACCTTTCCTGGTTGAAGAGAGTAACGAGCATTACTAGGATGCAGTTCCAAAAAGGAGCTTATTTTTGGCATAACCACCCATCTCATACAGCATACAACAACAACAACAACCCAGTATAATCCCACAAGTGGGGTCTGGGGAGGGTAATGTGTACGCAGACCTTACCCCTACCCTAGAGTAGAGAGGCTGTTTCCAATAGACCCTCGGCATCCTTCCCTCCAAGAACTCCCTACCTTGCTCTTGGGGTGACTCGAACTCACAACCTCTTGGTTGGAAGTAGAGGGTGTTTATCATCAGAGCAACCCACCATCTCATACAACATACTGAAAATAAATTAACTAGATACTTACCTTTACTTTTGGCCAACCAGTCATTCATGCAAAAGGCAGAAGCACGGTTTCTCCGACAGGGACAAGCCAATGACTTTCTGGAAATTACAATCGCTTTAGATAAACAACGCACAAAAGGGGAGGTTCCATATCACATGAATAGTTTAGGCCGTAGCTGCCTTATGCACGAATATCTGAGCTTATGCATTCACTTTAACGTACCATCAAAAAATGTAGAATGCTTGGCCAAATTATGCTGTATTAACACTAACATATTTACTATTTCAATACAACCAACCAAATACCTGACTGAAAATGTATATCTAGTCCATAATCTACATACTATATGAATGAACCCTCCAAGATTTCAACCACGGTTTAACTTTACCCATCAAGAACTGTCACTTTAGAATATCCAGTATAAAATTGAGTATCTAGTGTTTCTTCAAGTTTGTTGAATTTGAAAGATGCGACATTTTGGTAGAGAAGAGGCTGGTACGGCTCTAGAAGAGACCAAGATCCAGTATTTCTACACACCCTTAGTCTGAAATAAAAGAGGTTGATTGAGACATTTCTAGACAACAAATTCAAAGAACATCATAGTCAATTTCAAATACACAGAATATTGGGACCAAATATACTTCCAACAGTCAACATTTTCCACAAAACAAATCAAGCAATTGCAGCAATTTCTTCCACCTTATGAAACTGTTCAGCTATTAAAGAAATATAGTTGGCGATCTATTCTATTCTGGTGGCAGCAAGATATGCAACTAACTCAAATGGAGGATAGTCCAACACTCACGACTCTGTTTATGAAGATGGATGAAACTACGGAACCAATAATAACAACAAAAAACCCAGTGTAATCCCACCACGTGGGGTTTGGGGAGGATAGTGTGTATGCAAACCTTGTGAAAGTAGAGACACCCTCGGCTCAAGGCAAGATGAAAAGGAAGATTAACAAGGATATCGTATTCAACTACGATACCAGTTCCATTTCTTAAACTATGTACAACGGAGCTGGTAGTCATGCTCTACAATGCACTGCAGTTTAAAACCAATTGCTAAATAATCCTATTCCATACTTACTAGGAGCACTTTTTACAATATCATTTCTGTTGTTCATAACTTCTTTTTCTTTTATGCCATGATAAGAACTATTGTGCACAAGACTACACCTAGAATACAACAACAACAACAACGAAAAACCCAGTGAAATCCCACAAGTGCGATCTGGGGAGGGTAGTGTGTACGCAAACCTCACCTCTATCCTGGGAAGGGAGAGATGTTGTTTCCGAAAGACCCTCGGCTCGAGAGGATGATTAGAAAACAATCGAATATCAATAACAATAGCCAGAAAAATGATAACAAACTATACCTAGAATACACTAGCAGGAATTCCAAAACAGGAGGTATGGCAGTCAATGGTAGCTCAATATGAGTGACATTTTTAATTACTTTAAGCTTGGCATTTTACCAAACACTTACACTAATAAATCACAACAATTATGTTTCTCAAAAACTGGACCATTATTCATCAGCATACTCAAGAAGAGAACTTCCACTGCATCTAAACTTCATTGCATATTTATATTCATACTAAACACATAAAATCTCTAACCCTCAATATCTAAAACATATAGATGACAAACATATACAGTTAGTTCTATACATGCATATACAAACAAACCTCTTAAAACGAGAAATCTGATTGAATCTTGGACTTAGTGTTGGAGCTGATGAGCGGGGGCAATGCAATTGAAGCATTTTAGCAGTAACCAATTCACCCTTTTCTTGTCTCAGGATTATGTAATGACCCTTTGAAGAATAACCAACAATGGAGATATTAAAGGCATTGTTTTCAACGAAATATTTTCAAGATTTTATAAAAAGAAGTTGTGTGCTACGATATAGGTGGAATGTGAGAAAATTAATTTGATGCGAATTTTTGGATTAATTTGAGAGATGGGTTGAAACTACAAATGAGTAGCGCTAATGGTGTGGAATAGTAAAATATATAAGTACACATCGAGGCAGAGCTTGGAAGTTAGCAGATGCTGATGTTTCAGTTGCCGTTTATTTACATGTTTGCCATTGGTAGCGAAATTTAGAATTTTAATTTGATGATTGAATCTTTACATATTTACAATTGAATCTATTAGGGGTCATTTGGTACGCGGAAAAATGTGGGATAAAGTGTGATACTAAATTTATATTATGTTTGATTGACTACCGTCAACTAAATAAAGTATAAATTTAGTGTCAGACTTAATCCCGGATATTTCATGTTATCTCACCTTATCCATCAAACTCGGTATTAATTTATCTCACTTCTCAGGTGGGATAAATTAGTCTAGAGATTATAATTTCAGGACTAGAATCTCGGGATAATTTAGTCTGCGTATCCAACGACCCCTTATATTTTTGAAATTATTGAGAACCTAATAGGTATTTATTAACAACAACAACAACAACAAAGTCAGAATAATCCTACAAGTGAGGTCCGGGGATGATAGTGTATATGCAGATCTTACCTATACCTTGAAGATAGAGAGACTATTTTCGATAGACCGTTGCTCAAGGAAAGATGAAAAGAAAGTAGTAGCAACAATAAGAAAAACAAAAGGAAAGGAACATAATATAGTAATAGAAATCTAACAATAATAGAATACAAGTTTTATATTATTAGTATGGGAAGAAACACTCTCTGACTACCTAATAGGTATATTTAAAATAGTAGTAATTTATTTACATATAATTTGATACTTCCATATCAGAAATATGAATTTTATACTTATGTATAATTCCCTCTTGATAAACCATATATTAATTTGTGCTCTACATCGGCCAATGGTATGTGGGTTCTTGTTTCTTTTTCTTTTTCTTTTTCCTATTAAAGAAAAATATCTAAAAAGGGGTCTCTCTAATTTTTCAACATAAAAATGGGATCACAAAAGTCTATTCTTTGCAATATCTTTGTCACCAATATCATTTTCATTTCTAAATTCCACACTTGTCATGATTTTCAAAAGTTTTCGAAATATACAAAAGTTGGGGTAATCTTATGGAGGGAAAATTTGCACTTCTGTCCCTAAATAATTAACAAATTTGTATTTTAGTCCTATTGAGTTGTGATCACATGTAATGTTTAAATAATTGAAATATATAATTTTAATTCATCTCCTTGCGAATTGTCGCAAATTATTATCATGTTGTAATATTTAATTATTCATGTATTATGTTAAATTTTTACTATTGCTCAAATTTGAGGATAAAATAGTTTTAAAAATAGTCATGATATAACTTGGTTCCACATAAAGGGACAAAAAATACACCATTTGTTATAAATAATTATCTAATGGTGGAATATCCACTACTCTTCTTCATTATCTCTATGACTCCCACTACTTCAATAATTATGGAGTTATAGTTGTAACTAATGTTGTATTCTGGCCCGGGCCTAACGGGCCGGGCTTCGTGGTCCTGGGCTCTGGCGGTCCCGGGCCTGGCGGTCCCGGTCTTCGTGGGCTCAATGGGTGGAACCGGCCCGTGACGGGCCTAAGCCCACATGGTCTTGTGCTTAACGGGCCGGGCTCGTGGGCTTCGCGGGCCTAGCGGGTTTTTTTATTTATTTTTAAAGGCAATTTCTTGTAGTATCATGGCTATATTAAAAATATATATGTAGTATATATGTAGATCTAATTATTAAAGTGCTTGACGAAAAAAAAAATAACAAAACAATAGTAAAACACTAAATTGTCGTGCATAATATATTGTCTTGTAGTATATATATATTGTATCTTATGTATATATATTCGCATAATATATTGTCTTGTAGTATATATATTGTATCTTATGTATATATATTCGTATAATATATTGTCTTGTAGTATATATATTGTATCTTATCTATATATATTCGCATAATATATTGTCTTGTAGTATATATATTGTATTTTATGTATATATATTCGCATAATATATTTTCTTGTAGTATATATATTGTATCTTATGTATATATATTCGCATAATATATTGTCTTGTAGTATATATATTGTATCTTATGTATATATATTCGCATAATATATTTTCTTGTAGTATATATATTGTATCTTATGTATATATATTCGCATAATATATTGTCTTGTAGTATATATATTGTATCTTATGTATATATTGTAGCTTATAAATAATTCTAAGTATAGATATTGCGAAAAGATATTCATGGGTAGAAGCAATAAATTTTATTACCAAAAATGGCATATCTTTCTTAGTCATCCTTCCCCCAATGGAATGAGCACAACAAGGTACTAATACCACCATTAGAAGGAAAAAAACTAAGGAAGATGTGCCAAAATACAAGTTACATATTAGTCTATGTATTATCTCTAACAAATCTCATAAATCCTTCAAGGTTCGGAGGAGGTTGCGTTGGTGGTGGTGGAAAAGAAGCTTGTTCATCACCACTTCCGGGCGAAGCCGAATCCTCCGCAAGTTCCGCTATCATTTCTTCATAAGCTTCATCTATCGCCGGTTGTGCTTCTGCAATTCCAAAGTTTCTTCTTTCCGAGCGGATCCAATCTCTAAACAATACTGATTTTTCCAAGCTATCCCTCATAGACGCTCTATGATCACCTATTTGCAGTCTTGCTTGACTGAAAGCGCTCTCTGATGCAACAGTTGAAGCTTGAATTGATAAAATATCCCGAGCCATCCTTGCAAGAACAGGAAAATGTTTTTCCCTTGCCTTCCACCATTCCAAAAGATCAAAAGAGCCGTCTGGATTCTCCTTTTCAAGTCCCTGAGACAAATAAACTTGAAGCTCATTTAGATGTGAAGTTTCATCATAATTTTCACCTTGAGACCCCCTGAACTCCGTCCAAGATTTAAGAGCTTTTAAGCCCGCAACTCTTTTAGACGATTGTGAGCTAGACGAAGTAGGGGTTGGAATAGTTGGCCTAGCATGCTCTAAGGCAAGTTGATAAGCATTATAAACTGTTTGAGCATTAATTTTAATTGAAGCTTTTGCATCTGCAAGTGTAGCAATTTCCTCATTTGAAAGATCTAAAGCCTTATAAATATTTGAATACCAAAAATGAGGACCTCCCAATTTCATTGTAGGATTTAGCATTGCAGCAAGACCATAAATAGGAGGGATAGGAAAAAAATATTTTTTAAACTTTTGTTTCATTTCATTTATAGCAAGTTCATAAATATCCCCACCCTCACCAAATTCAACAAACAAATCAGATAGTGCTGCAATATAAACTAAACAGTTTGAAATAGTAGGATAATATTGCCCAGAAAATGCATTTGTAGCAATTTGAAAATGTTCTAAAAAATCTAAAAGAATTTTAACATTCGTCCAATCTTGAGTAGTAAGCATTTCATCATCATCCTCACCACCTACCCGAGAATTAAACGTTGCATTAATTGGGTTTCTATATTCATATGCTACTACTAAACTTTCGTACATACAATTCCATCTAGTCGGGCAAGGTTTAGGAACCTTTCTTTCTCTAAGGCCATATTCATCACATTTTTTAAAATACTCTCTAAGTCTACTTCTACGGTTTGAATAAAAAAGCCAATTAAGAGTCATTCTAACCTTTTCAATTTCTATGTTTAATATTCGCATACCATCACCGACAATTAAATGATAAATATGACAAATACATCTAACATGGAAAATATTAGTAAATGCAGGATTTAGTGTTGTTGTAAGCATGCCTATAGCACTAGTGTTACTAGAAGCATTATCCATTGAAATTGCCATTATTTTATCGCTAAAGCAAAAATATCTACAAATATCTGCAACAGTGTTAGCTATAAACTTACCTGTGTGACGCGAATTAATTATTCTATATGCAATTATGCGTTTTTGCATTATCCATTCCTCATCTATCCAATGACTTGTAACAGTTAGATAATCACAATCATTACCACTTCTACCAATATCAGTAGTAATAGAAATCCGATTAGGTATATGAGTAAATAAATACCGCAAATATTGTTCATATTCATGTTTGAATTTATAAATATCACTCTTAACTGTTGCGCGAGGCCAACCTTTATAAGTAGGATTAAAAACTCTTCTAATATAATGAACCCAATTAGGATTAGATGCAAAAGTATAAGGTAAGCACATAACAGTAATCATCTTTGCTAATTCTTCACGATCTCTATTTGGATCGTAATATAAAATACCTCCGGTGACAGTGTTAATTCCTGGTTGAACTAGATTTGAACCTGTACTAGGGTTAACCGCAGAATCTACACTTGTCCCCTCTAGTTGCGCTTTCATTTGAAAAAATCTAGCCTTATCTCTAGGGTGTGTTTTTATGTGCCTAGTCAAACTACCCGTGCCGCTACGGTCTCCAGTATATTTATGCACCATTAATTTCCCACAAGTTTTACACTTAGCCTTATTTTGTTCTCTTACTTGAGTAAAAAAATTCCAAACTAATGATGTTTCTAGGCGTTTAGCAGGTTCTCTATTAAAAGTAGGAGTTTCTACAGGTGGGTCGACCGGTGCATCAGTTGGGTTATTAAGAGGACTAGTAGGTGTATCATCTAAATCCGGTGCTTGGGTTTCATCATCATCCTCATTTTCCTCATTATTTTCTAAGATGGTTTCATTAGGATAAAGAGCATTCATAATTTCATCATCTAATCTTTCACCTGGTGCAACATTATGGTAAAATTCACTATCGGTAAATTGAAAACAAGGGTGATCACTATCAAGAATTACGGAAGGAGGAGGACGTCTAGGTTGGCGACTACTTTCAACTTGCTTATCTTTTCTAGGTCGGGGAGCCGGGGGAAGGGTAGTTGGTTGGCCACTACTTTCACCGGTTTTATCTTTTCCTTTACCAAACATTTTTTTCAAAGTAAATGCCATATTAATTATAATTATGCAAACTAAACCACACAAAAATATATTCTTAAAACGTAAGAGTTGAAACGAGTTTACCGGATTGCCGAACAACTTCTTGAAAATTGAAAATCGTTGAACACTTGAAAACTTCAATTCAACAACTTCACAATTTTTCACGAAATTTCAACAATAAATTAAGTAATTGTAGTAGAGAGATTGAGAGAGATTGAGAGATATTGAGAGATATTGATGAATTGGTGAATAAAAATGAAAGAATGAGGGGGTATTTATAGTTGAGAAATGGGGAAAAGTGTAATTATATAAAGTTTGGGGTTAAAATAAAGTTTGGGGGCCAAATGGCCATTTTTTAAACTTAAAAACGGTCATATTTTCAGCCCAAACGGCTAGATTTTAAATATGGCCGTTGGAGAATTTTAATTTTTAAAAAAAAAAAAAAAAATAGCCGTTGGGCCCGTTAGGCCCGCCTCACGGTCCCGGGCTAAACGGTCCCGGGCTCGTGGGCTCAAACTAGAAGACCGGCCCGTCACGGGCTTCCCAGGACCACCAGGACCGGCCCACCCAAGACCGACCCACCAGGCCCACCAGGCCCGTTAGGACCGCAGGCCCGACCCACCAAGCAGCCTTAGTTGTAACTCTCATACCTCCATAACCTCCCCCATGATCTTCCTCCAGGATCTCAAATGTTATTCTTTTGTATACCTCTATGTAATACTATAAATACAGGATGAGAAATGATGTTGTACAGTTGAATACATGAAAGAATTAAGAATCTCTGCTCTCTTTCTCTCTACATTCTTGTCTATTTTCTTGTTTATATTGTTACTTTGATATTAGTTTCTTAACACGTTATCAGCACGAGTCGCTATCCAATTGAGTTACTACATCTACAAAATTGTCTTACAATAGAAAAAGCATATTTCAGTTGTGTCTAATATTCCTCGGGAAGAGATGAGTTTTTCTTTTCAATTTAGCAATTTCAATGAGTGGTATGAAATATAATAGAAGGAATAACAAGGTTGAAAGGCATATAATGCTAAGAAGCTTTTTCCACTTTTTTTAACTAATTCATTTTCTTGTTCGTTTCTCAAAGGTTCTTTGTTTATCATGAAAGTTTCCAATACTAAGTATTTTTTTTTAAAATCTATTCATATTCGTAAGTGTTTTACTTTATAAAGTTAAAAATACTTAAATATAAACTAATTACTACTCCATGTTTTTTTTCTAAAATTTATTGTAATCTTAGTCTTATCTCTTTCAACTAATGTTCAGGTTAGATCTTATATGAGAATCAGAAGCATATAATGATGTAGTCAAATGTTACGAACTAAACCAGAGACCAAAGATGTACATAAATTAGAAAGTTACGCCAACTTTTGCAAAGTGATCTGAAGAACTTTGATTCCTTCGTTACCAGTAAATAGATATTTATTGTTATGGCTTGTGTTATATATATATATATATATATATATGTATGTATATGTTTATTTCTATAACTATTAAAAGTGGTAATATTTTTAAAGTCTCAAGGGTGAGTCTCAGTTGCACTTTGGCCTATTATGTTATTGGTTATGGGTAAGATGGTGGGTTCAAGTCCCTTCGCACCTTGAGAATAAGACACCATGTTTAAGTCCTGATGCACCATGATGATAAATTCATCATATTGGGTTTGAGTCCCAACATATTTAGGCTAACATGCTTTTGTATGGTAAGGCATTGAGTTCAATTTTCAATGCACCATATTGATGATATAATGATGACGAAAGAAAAATAATGTAATTTTCATGAAAAAGCACGAAGCTTGTCCCACTTGATATGCTCCATTATTGAAGTGAATGAGGTAGCGGTGCATAATAAGTCTAAATGAAGATAAGTAGTTGACCAATGAACGTGGACATTCCAAAGATCAAAATAATAATAGTCATCATTATGGTAATTATAAAAAGGAGAACAATAATGGTTCTCAAAATAATCCTTCAAAGGTGAAGGAAATGTGTATCAATGTGGTCTGTAAATATGAGACACGTTCGGATGATTATGGTCAATTCTTTGAAAATGGGACTTGCGATAAGTATTGTAAATAAAGACTCATTCCTAAAAGTGAATGTGAAAAATATATATGTTATATAAATTCTGCATAAAAATATGCTTATGCATGGTTGGATAAATATTACAACTCACCTTTATGGGAGGTTTGAGAAAAAGAAATATAATGAATATTATTATGTAGTTATATGAACATGTCATTGATCGCATACATGTGGGATGCCGAAAATATTTTACCATGCCTTATAAAAGTTATTAAAGGGAAAAATTAAAGCAAGAAATGATTTTGCTTATGATGATTTTGACCATGATAATATTATGATATAATTTTCTCCGTGAAGGAGACATTCACCATGTGGATGGTGAGAAAAAAATCCTGTAGTATAAAATTAATTGAGAGCTCCAGAAGAGCTAATTTGTTACTACCCAGATAAATAAAATTATTCGTGATATTGATATTGTGGTAAATCTCAAAAGAAACTTTTGAGTTTCAAATATATTAGCCGAAGTGGTTGGCATTTGAGACTATAAATGAAAGGAAGATTGAATATCTTCATATTACTATAATCATATCAGGTAAATATAAAAGGTTACCCGATTTTTTTTCTATTTGTACTACACAAGTATAAGCATGATGTTAGAATCACATGCCATAGTAAATTAGATGTTTACTGAAATAAATATCAGTTGGCATGACCGGTTGGCCATCCCGGTTCAATTATGATGCGAAAAATGATTGAGAATTCACATTGACATATATTGAAGAATTAGGAGATATTCTCATGTACGACTTGTTCTCGTGATAAATTGATTATTATGCCAGCTGGGGTTAGGATTATATTCCCTAATTTTTGGAACGTATAAAAGGTTATATATATATGCCCAGTCACCTGCCATGTGGACCGTTTACTATTATACGATTTTAATAGATGCATCTATTCTATGGTCTCATGTAGGGATGGGCATATATCGGGTATAACCGATAGCCCGAACCGAAAAAAGCTTATTGGGGTATCGATATCGGGTTATTGGGTTAATGGTTTAATATTTTTTCACTATTGGGTTATCGGTTTGGGCCTCGGTTTGCCTAATTTCTTAAGGGTAAACCGATAACACAATAAGAATTAGTACTATTTCAGTTGTGTTTGAAAAACTGTTAAATTACTAGTACTCTTGTTGCTCTTGCTACAATTAGACTCTGAAAAAATAGATTGATCTCTTGATTATAGTTTGGCAGGAAACCAAAAAATTATTATTTATATTCCTGTTAACTTCTATTTCCAGCTAATTGGAGATGAAATATTTGTAGAGTTGTAATATCAATTTTTGAGATTGCACAAGTCTTGAATTTTTCAAAATGAAGCATGCTTCAAATATTAGTTGTGGTTAGAACGCAGAAATGGGTAGTATACTCTATATGAATTCTTCTCTTTTTTGCTTAATTCCAGTAAATTGTCTTTTTTTTTATTTAACTCTAGATTGAGTTATCTTATCGGGTAAACCGATAACCGAACCGATAATAGTCAATAACTGATTAACCAATAGCCGATATCTTATCGGTTCGGTTATCGGTTTATCATATTTGTAAATCGATAACCGATATGCAAAATCGATAATATTCACAATTGAACCGAACCGACCGATGCCCACCCCTAGTCACATGTGTGTTTGTTATCAACTTGCAGTTTGGCTTTTGTAAGGTTGCTTGCTCAAATTATTAGAGCACAGTTCCAGAATAAAAATTATGATAATTTATCTTGATAATGCTGGTTTAAATACAAGTTGGTTTAGCATAAATTATATGCCTCCAATTAAGCTAAACCATTGGTTATGAGAACATTAACTCCCAAATAGAAATTTGGTATGAGGTGTATTATTTAATATACAATAGCACTTGTACGCATCTAGCTAACAAGTTATGATAAATTCTCCCTATCTTAATTGGTTCAGAGTCAGGAACCAAATAATTTTCATCTAGAAATGTGGATGTTCTATATGATTTAGTTGTTCCACCACAATGCATAAAGATGGGTCCCCAAAGAAAATTGGAGATATGTGTTGGTGATCCCAGCATTAAGGGGAAAAAAATGAGCACCTAAAAAAGTAATACATGGAATGAATTATTATGAGTACACTTAGATCTTTGGACAAGAAAATATGAACTTGAAGTTCAAGTGATAATTCATTTGCAAAATATTGGCATGCGCATTTGCTGACCCAAAAGCTAAATATTATATTTCAACTACTAATGCCCCAAATAGAATAAAGTCCATGATGGACATAGTCTATGGAACATATGAAGCGTAATAGACTAATCGGTTCCAAAGATAAAACTCCTTGAAGAAGGAGAGGAGCAAATGATAAGGATGGTCATAATAAGGAGGCAAGTGCTTTATAAGAGCACCACGACATAACACTTTATAAGACCTCATGGGAGACACTTAGGTACCTGAAAATAATAAGATCTCGATAAGTTATGTCTTTATTGAGTGATAATGGAACCGATACAAAATGATCGTCGACGATGTTGTTAATATAATGTAGGGCTCAATATTATTAATATTGACGAGGATCTTGAGCTCAAATCTTCCATGGGATGTGGACAAATATATGATTGGCCAAAAAAAAAATGCAATCAAGATTAACTTCACTTGAAAAAACGTGAAATTTTGGACTGATAGTCCTAACACCTGAAAGTATAAAGCAGTAGGGTGACACAAGATTTTTCGTAAATGTCATGGCATTGATTATATGGAAACATGTTCTCTTGTGGCGGATGCAGTTGCTTTCAGATTTTAGTCTGGTAATACTTGAAATTTGATATGTGTATATAAAAATTGTTGAAGGATTTAAACTGTTCTGAAGCATATTAAGGTTCCCAAGAAATTTATTAAATAAAGTTTCAACAAATCCTTATCTGGATTATAGCAATCATGGTGTACATGATTTGTTTTTGTGTCTAGTGCAATTGGTGTACTAATGTATCTTGCTAGTGTCACGCCCTAAACCATGGCATGGGCGTAACACGACACTCGATGCCTGACTGCATGTGACCGAGCGAACCAACTGTATGGCTGGATCAACATGTGGTATAACTGTAAGCTAGATGTAAATATATAACATGATGATCTACTAAAGAGTCTGACTGAAATATCATAGATGCGAAAAATACTGAAAAGTCTGCAAGTATAAATGAGTAGTCGACAAGCCTAACACATAAAAGCCTGCTAATATCTAACTGACTGGGGTATAGCCTATGAAGCCTCTAAAGAATACTGAAAATGCTAATTGTTTACTGGGATAGGGTCCCTTGTATATCTTATTAACTGAAATACTATAAGGACTGAAAGAGAGAGGGATAATGTCCCGAAAGACTGGGGCTTACCAATAGCTGATACGAGATGTCCTAGCAAGCAAAATCGTTACCTGCATCGCGAGATGCAGGCCCCCGGCAAAAAGGGACATCAGTATATTTGAATTTCACTGGTATGTAAAACAACTGAAGGAAAGAATTGTAAATACTGAAACTGAAACTGAACTACTAACTGATAAACTGATAGGTGAACAAGGAAGTAAGGATATGAATACTCTCTCTTCTGAATGATGAATTAGGAACTGAGAATCATACTGCAATACATGATACTGAAATAATGAATCATACTGAGTTACATGATACTGGAATAATGAATACGACTAGACTGAGATGTGTAATCATAATAAGTTGATTTGTCATAATTGAAACTCATAGAATATTGAATGATTATGAAACTATGCCATCTAGAGAATAGAAGTTCTACTACTATTCATAGAACTAAGGCATAATTACTTTCTAAGGAAACTAGTAATAGTCATAATGAATGGGACGTAGGGGGAATCATAGACATTCCCAAACGTAAAGAGTTAGCCTCACATATCTCAATTTTCCCCCTTAGTGATACTACAATGATCCACAATATTAAGAACCTTCAATGTACAATGGCAACATCTAATGGAACCAATATTAGTAACAAATTTTATAACTTAAATCATTTAGGTATATTATCAAACACCCTGTAGGCATAAATTTCTACATTTCATCACCATATAATTAGTTCATCCAATTACCACCATTCATCAACAATTTATCTCACCATCAAGATTAACCAATTTATAACTTCCAAAATCACATACATGACCATCCATCCACACCCAACCAACAAACTTCCATTACAAAATCTTCTTTCAATATCTATGATAGTTATGTAATTAAATTGGGAATGTATGGATTCCAATCACCATACCAAGAGTTCCAATACTTATTCATACTAATATTCCCTTAATGAATTCATACATGTAATTCTAAGGGTGTAGGATTACCTTTTTGGAAGAAATCTTGCAAAACCCTCCTTTGAGTTCTCGAAGAAATCTCTTGAAGATCTAAGTATTTTATGTGTAGATTTCATCAATACTAGTATATAAATTATGGAATTCATACCAAGATAATGAGGATTGCTTACCTTGAAGATGGGAGGGGTTGGAGTGAGAGAGTGGGGGAAAACCCTAAAATTCGTCCAAAAGAAATGGGGGAAGTGAACCCCCGAGTTTGCTTAAAAAGACCTTAGCTAGGGCGTGCCCGGTCTAGAAAAGTGAGCCTCACTTCGCTGTCTAGCACCTTCAAGGGAAGGAAGGATCTGTGCCCGGTCTGGCGAAGCGAGTCTCGCTGTCCGCCAAAATAACTAGGTGGTCTGATTTTGGTAGTTTGATCATAACTTTGAGTAGGAATGTCCAAATGACAAATGGCTTGATGAGTTAGAAACTAGACTCCAAGATTTTTCATTTTATAGGTTGTGCATCACATAACTCCTTACATAAATTTAGATATTCTCATGCAAAGTTTGGTCTTGTGCGTACTCATTTGAAATTTTAGTCTATCATGAAATTTCCAACTTGGCTTAGACTAAGGTCTCTCCTTGGACCCCAAATCACTTATGATATACCTCGTGCACTTATTATCATATCCAATTGATTACCATCATATTAATACTCATTTAATGCATTCACAACTGATTCAAATTTACGGGTGTTACATTATCTCCCACTTGGGACCATTGTCCTCGAATGATTGTCTTGGTTGTACCTTCGGCTAACTCCGGACCTTAAATGGGTCTGGTGGGAACATGAACTTTCATTAACACTTGCATACTAAACTGAATGAATACATGATTACTGAACTGATGAGATATTGAACTGAATGACTACTAAACTGACTAAACACTAAAAGACATGGAGATTGTAATATAAGGTCTGAATGAGAAGGTTAGTTGCTGTCTAGATTATCTCCTTTCTATTCAAAGAGATGGGGACATTTGGACTTCATGTCTTCTTCGGCTTCCCACATATCCTCTTCAACATTTTGATTCCTCCAAAGCACTTTTACTGAAGCAATTTCCTTAGTTCTGAGCTTTCGGATTTGACGATCAAGGATAGCCACTGGAATGTCTTCATAAATTAGGCTATCTTTAACCCCTATAATCTCTGTAGGAGCTAGAAGAGAAGGGTATCCCATGAATTTCTTCAACATAGACACATGAAACACTGGGTGTACAACAACTAATTCTTTTGGCAATTCTAACTCATAAGCCACATGCCCAATCCTTCGCAAGATTCTATATGGACCAATATAGCGGGGACTAAGCTTCCCCTTCTTCCCAAATCTCATAACGCCTTTCGTAGGCGAAACTTTCAAAAAAACCAATCATCCACTTGAAACTCTAAGTCTCTATGTCGCACGTCCGAATAGGACTTTTGGCGACTCTGAGCCATCTTCAAATGCTCTTGAATCAACTTGACTTTCTCCATCGCCTGATAGACCAAATCGGTTCCTAACAACTCCGCTTCGCCAACTTCGAACCAACCAATTGGTGATCTACAACTTCGCCCATACAGAGCTTCGTACGGTGCCATCTTTATACAAGAGTAGTATATGTTATTATAAGCAAACTCAATGAGAGGTATATGATCATCCCAATTACCTTTAAAATCGATAACACACGCCCTCAACATATCCTTAAGAGTCTGAATAGTGCGGTCTGCCTAGTCATATGTCTGAGGATGAAAAGAGGTGCTGAGGTTCACCCTTGTGCCCAATCCCTTTTGAAAGGATTTCTAAAAGTTTGTTGTAAATTGAGCACCATGATTTGATATGATGGACAAAGGAGTCCCATGCAATCAGACAATTTCTTGGATATACAACTTGGCATAATCCTCGGCCGAATCTGTACTCTTCACTGGCAAGAAATGAGCTGACTTGGTAAGTCGGTCTACAATCACCCAAATTGAATCATGCTTCCGAAACAAGCGAGGTAGACCTGTTATGAAGTCCATGTTTATCATCTCCTATTTCCAAATGGGAATTACTATACTCTGAGTTAAACCACCAAGCCTCTGGTGTTCGACTTTCACCTGCTGACAATTTGGACACTTAGCCACAAAATTTGCTATGTTCTTTTTCATATCGTTCCCCTAATAAATCTCCTTAAGATCATGATACATCTTTGTGGGACCTAGGTGAATGGAATACTTGAAATTGTGGGCTTCTGACATAATCCACTCTCTGAGCCCATCACGTCTCAAACGCATAGTCTACTTCTGTACCTCAAAGTACCATAATCTCCCCTTGTTCAAAAGTCGTAGTCTTGTGTTTGTGAATTCCCTCCTTCAGCTGCAATAAGTAGGGATCACTGAACTGCTTTTCCTTCACTTCGGCTACTAAGGAGGATTCATCCCTATTCTGAAGAACAACGCCACCATCTTCGGAGTCCAAAAGTCGAACTCCTAGACTTGCTAAGCGGTGGACTTCCTTCATCATAGTTCGCTTGTCTGCCTCAACATGAGCTAAGCTTCCCATAGAATGCCAACTGAGAGCACTGACTACAACATTTGCTTTCCTTGAATGATAGAAGATATCAATATCATAATCTTTAAGTAATTCGAGTCACCTTCTCTAATGTAGATTCAATTCTCTTTTCTTAAAGATGTATTGAAGACTCTTGCGATCTGTAAAAATGTCAACATGCACCCCATACAAATAATGGCGCCATATCTTAAGTGCAAACACCACAGCTGCTAATTCGAGATCATGAGTCAGATAATTCTTCTCATGAGCCTTGAGTTGTCTCGATGTGTAGGCTATGACTTTACCATGCTGCATTAATACATACCCAAGACCAACCCCTGAAGCATCACAATAAACAATGAACCCTTCGGTTCCTTCCGGTAGTGTCAAGACTGGAGCTGAAGTCAACCTCTTCTTTAACTCCTTAAATCTTTTCTCGCAAGCGTCCGACCATTGAAACTTGACATTCTTATGAGTTAGTCTAATCAAAGGGGATGAGATAGAAGAAAATCCCTCTACGAAACGCCTATAATAGCCTGCTATACCCAAGAAACTTCTTATATCGGACGCTGAGGTGGGTCTAGTCCAATTCTTCACTGCCTCTATTTTCTGAACGCCCACCTTCATGCCTTCCCCTGAGATGACATGGACCAAAAATATTACTGATTTCAACCAGAATTCACACTTAGAAAAATTCGCATATAGCTTGTGATCCTGTAGTGTCTGCAACACAATTCTGAGATGTTCTGCATGGTCAGTCTCGCTACAGGAATAAATCAAGTTGTCATCAATAAATACAATAACGAACAAATCAAGATAAGGCTTGAAGACTCTATTCATAAGGTCCATGAAAGTTGCTGGTGCATTCGTTAAACCAAATGACATTACCAAAAACTTGAAATGCCTATATCGAGTCTTGAAAGCTATTTTTGGAATATCAACTTCCTTAACCTTCAACTGATGGTATCCCGATCTAAAGTCAATCTTGGAATAACACTGGGCACCCTGAAGTTGATCGAATAAATCATCTATTCTGGGAAGAGGATACTTGTTCTTGATGGTGACTTTATTCAACTGATAATAGTCAATGCACATGCGCAAAGACCCATCCTTATTTCGGACAAACAAAACCGGTACGCCCCAAGGTGAGACACTTGGCCTTATAACTCCATCTAGAAGAATTTTTAACTAGTCTTTTAGCTCTTTCAACTCTGCAAGAGCCATTCTATAAGGCAGGACAAGTATTGGCTTGGTGTCTAGGAGTATCACACCTCCTTTTTCACCCGCGCCTCCTCAAAGGGGCGTAAAAGGGAGTTTTTTTCAATTAAAGGACAACCAAAACAGGATTTGTTATTTAATTCAGAGTCGCCACTTGGGAGATTTATGGTGTCCCAAGTCACCGGTTGAATCTCGAATCGAGGAAAAGAATGACTCTGTTTAACAGTCTGCGCACCAGAAATCCGGATAAGGAATTCTGTTAACCCGGGAGAAGGTGTTAGGCATTCCCGAGTTCCGTGGTTCTAGCACGGTCGCTCAACTATTATATTCGGCTTGATTATCTGATTTTATACAAATATGAACTTATGTGCAAATTTTATCTTTTTACCGCTTTCATAATTGTTATTATTATTTTTACAAGTATTATTATTATTATTATTATTATTTTACAGAGAATTGCAACGTTGTGAAAATGTATCTCGAACCACGTCACAATTAATGTACCCGTGGTCGTCGACGCACTTCGACTCCATTGAGATTTGGATTTGGGTCACATCAATGTACACCCGCATTTAAGAAAGTAAATTATTAAAGGCGCGCCTAAAGCGATTAGCGCATTATTATTTTTTGAAAAGACCGTGAAATCTTGCTAAAACGACCCATCCGAAGTCTAATTAATTATTAACCATTTATTGAGGGCCTTGCAGCTTGCGTTTTGTTTGGCGAGGCTCGTCTCATTTATTTTTTAAAGGGCAATCCTAAAGTGACTACATTTCTATTAAGTTTGTCTCTAAAAGAAACGAGAAAAGTCTTAATTAATTACATGCTTGACAAGTAGCTATTGGATTACAGTAGATGATAACGGTAATTTACACTCGAACTCATAAAAATGGAGAAATGTTTCGTGCCTTTATTCTATAAGTGAACTACTAAAGCTGAAATTACAAAATGCATACAAGATTGTCAAGATATTCAAAACAAACTAACCATTCTCCAAATTGATTTAAACTAACATTCCTAAAATTGATTTAAACTATTTGGAATTATCGGCTAGGAACTGTTATCAACGCGGATTCGAATATTGGCCTATATGTTGCCTAACGGAATCAAACACTATCTAAGAGTCTGCCTCAAATACAAAAGAAAGTTAGAAATATGGCAACTAATCCCTTAACTTATTTGTTCATTGTACAAATTACATATTTAAATACATGGAATTTGTAATTGACAACTACGAACTATAGTTTGAAAACCAAATAGTTTCAGTTAAGTACAAGACTACGTCATGCATTCCAGTTAAGTTATAAAACTAAACTATATGAATACTTGTCACGTATCTTATTAAACTATAGATACAACACTAATTCATCAAAATACCCTAGCATGTCATTTCACTTTCACATCTCACAGCCACATCAGTATTGATTCGAAAGTGTACCTGGTATTGAAATAAAAGAAGAGGAAGATGAGAAATCAGCGGGGCAGTAACATTGCAGCAATAACAACAACACAACCAGCAACTAGGAGATAGCAATCATAAACAGAACAGTAGAACCAGAAGTGCAATAGAACAACAAACTTTTATTTCTATTTTTTAAACTTTCCAAGAAAGAAACACTTTGAACTTTTTATTAAACACTAACAAAACTGATTCTGATTTTCAGAAGTGAAAGAAAACCAAACTCCCCAGCTTCTTTTTTTTCCTCTTTAGTATTTTTCAGAAGATGTTTTTCAGTCCTTTTTCTCTTAGTCCTCTCTATATATCCTCCTTTTCTCTACAGACCTCATCCCCCTCTTATACAAGTCTGCCTTCCTTCCAAACCTACTGCCTGACCCCCTTCTCCCCACTAAATCTGAAATTTTCCACTTAAAATCCACTAAGGAAAACTTTTCCTTATTTTCAGCCCCCATTCCCTTTTGTTCCCCATTAATACTAATCAATTCATTAGTTTAATGGTATTTTAATACTTAGTGGACAGAACACTCAAACCACCCATCTTCCCTGTTTTCAATTCCCAAATTACCCTCCTAAAATCCCTGAAATTGCAGCTATAGCCAATGCTCCTAAGTTCTGAATGCAACCTTATGACTCACTACTATCTAGTTGACATTATCACCAATACTGAATTCAAATCAGTTGTCAGATTCATTTCAGACCCTAGACAGTAGGATTCGATTTATTAATTGCTTAAACTTGAATCAAACAGCAACAACATAAAGGCTAAGGCTATCGATTGACATGGCATGACACAACAGGTTTAGGTGACAACCAAAATAACAGCTGTGATGAAGTAGTTCGATTGACCAAGCAATTCAGAACATTTCAAATGATCAAGCAAAAACAATGTGACGAACTGAATATACCCACAGGCTCAGTACTAAGTTCAACTATACCAACATGCTCGTTTCAACACAACATTTAGGACAGAAACGAAGTAGGAGGGGAAACAGACTAGCATGAACCATGAAATCAAAACCAACATTACACTACTATCATGTTAAATTAATATTCAGGCCTACCGAACTAATCGACGTCACTTATTCAATCAATTACACAAATTATAACACATAACAATTACAGCAAACAGAAGCAATGATAGAATTGGACCAAATAAAAGGTCTACTGAAGATGAATAGAATTAATTAAAAGAAAAGTAGAAAAATCACACAAACTACTAAAACATGCAAAGAGATACAAATAGAACACATGAACAGAAGGAAGGAAAGGAAAAATACCTCTGAATCTTAAGAACAAAAATGACCCAGTCTCGAGCCGAACTCGACCTCTTTAGGTCGAACGGACTTTAATCGAAGTGTTCTCAACTAAGAACACCTCGATTAAGGTCTATTAGACCCCAACCCTTTGTTTAGTTGGACAGACCCTAAGGTTCTGGATTTCTAGGGTTCATACAGTCGATTTGGGGATTGAAGGTTTCTGATTAGATTCGAACCAAACCAAGCTTGGTTTGGTTATGAGTGAGGTCAGGGGAGTAACTGGTATGAATTTGGGGGCGTTTGGCTATGGGGGCATGGGGTGAGAGATGGGGTCTTATATACGAAGGGAGGGATGGATCCTGGCCGTTGGATCAGGTGAGATTGATGGCCAGGATCTCTTCACTTAAGGGAACGGTGCCGTTTTGATTGAGTGGGGATTGGGTCGGTCTCAGACGGGAGTGGGTCGGGTCATGGGGAAAGCCTGGGAGCTGTTAGATCAAAAGCAATGAACGGTCCCGATCAAATACAACCATACGGCATCGTTTGGTTTAATGAAAGAACTGAACTGGACCGTTAGATCTGTTTGATCAACGGACCAGATGGAAAGTGCTAATACGGCGTCGTTTCCTTCGTTTGAGATACCAGCTAACCGGACTGGGTCAAATGATTTGATTTGGGCCTGGTTTTTGGTCTCAATTTTAAGCCCACATCTGAATTCCTTCATTTTTTGAACTCTTTTTCTTTTCATTCTTTAATTTCTAATTTAAACACAATTCTTAATTAAATTGTAAAATCAAAAATAAAACTGCACAAATATTAATTAACACTTACAACAATTAACACACAAATTAAAACCTTAAAATAAAATCACACAATGACAACAAATAGAATAAAATGCATATTTTTGTGATTTTCCTTTTAGAGCCAAATGATGGTTTAATTAATTCTTAAATGCATATTTAAATCCTAAATATGCATGCAACATTTATTTTTGTAATTTTCAATTAACTACAACAAAGTAAACATTTATGGACAAAATAATTACCAAAAATGTCACGCAAATTCTCAAAATTGTACCCGAAGGCAACTTGCTTTATTTCTCGATTTCTTTTGGAGTAATTTCCGTGAAGCAAAAATCACATGCTCACAGCTGCCCCTCTTTGTCCGAAAATACAAAGAGTTTTCGTGCAAAGATAAAGTGAGCGGATACGAGCGATTTTTGCCCGTTGGAGTACTCCGTATGAAGCATTTTTTGAAAAAGATTTAACCGAACCTTTGATTCAAAGGTTTCCTACATATCCCTGGCTAGAAGGGAATCAGGTTAATGTAGTTCAGGAAATTTTTGTAGTTGGAACTACCATGGGACTGCCTTTGCTGTTACTGCGGCTGCATGCTGTTGCTACTGCTTTTCGACCTCCTTATTACACCATTGCTTAAAGACAAAGAAGTTATACTAAGCTATGAGCTATGCATTACAAAATTTTATTCTCAAACTTGGTCATGTGACTGATGTTGCCTTGTGTTTCCTCTGATGTTGCCTTTACTTCTGAATTGACTTTTATTCTCCCTTGATATTCGATCTCGAACTGTTTATTTCCTTCTTGTGAGCTTTGCGTTATTTTCCTTCGAATCTTGAACTGCCTTCCTCTGCTAGGGATTTTGTTGTCTCCCGCTGCTTTACTGACTTCAACAACAATTACTTCTTAAAATATAACACCTCAATTCTCCAGGCGGGCTCCTGACTTCAACTACTTCTTCAAAATCATTCAGCCTCCATTCTCCAGGCGGGCTCCTGACTTCAATAACTTCTTCAAAATAATTCAGCCTCCATTCTTCAGGCGGGCTCCTGACTTCATCAGCAACTTTGAAAATAAATCAGCCTCCATTCTCCAGGCGGGCTCCTGACTCCAACAACAACTTAAAAATAATTCAGCCTCCATTCTTCAGGCGGGCTCCTGACTTCAACAACTTCTTAAAAATAATTCAGCCTCCATTCTCCAGGCGGGCTCCTGACTTCAACAACTTTTTTAAAAATAATTCAGCCTCCATTCTCCAGGTGGGCTCCTGACTTCATCAGCTTCTTAAAAATAATTCAACCTCCATTCTCCAGGCGGGCTTCTGACTTCATCAGCAACTAAAAAATGTAACACCTCCATTCTCCAGGCGGGCTCCTGACTCCAACAACAACTTAAAAATAATTCAGCCTCCATTCTCCAAGCAGGCTCCTGACTTCAACAACTTTTAAAAATGTAACACCTCCATTCTCCAGGCGGGCTCCTGACTTCAACTACTTCTTCAAAATAATTCAGCCTCCATTCTCCAGGTGGGATCCTGACTTCAACAGCTTTTTAAAATGTAACACCTCCATTCTCCAGGCGGGCTTCTGACTTCAATAACTTCTTCAAAATAATTCAGCCTCCATTCTCCAGGCGGGCTCCTGACTTCAACAGCTTTTTAAAATGTAACACCTCCATTCTCCAGGCGGGCTCCTGATTTCAACAATTTCTTAAAAATACAACACATCCATTCTCCAGGCGGGATCCTGACTTCAACTACTTTTTCAAAATAATTCAGCATCCATTCTCTAGGCGGGCTCCTGACTTCAACTACAGCTTAAATGTAACACCTTCATTTTCCAGGCGGGCTCCTGACTTCAACAACTTGAATCATCTTCTTTCAACTGTTTCCCTCAAAAACTGGTGTCTTATTCCTCCGAAATCCGCTGGGGACAAATGCCGGTGTTTTATTCACAACTATGTTATTTTCCTTATTCACGGACTACTTCCTTTAAAGCTGGTTCCTTCCTTCCACTTGGAACTACTTTCCTCAAGCTGGTGTTTTCACTTCTCTGAAACCTGCCGTGGATATCACTGCAGGGGAATTATCTTCCTCTTTTTAATAATGGTGGGGATGATATTGATTCAAAGGCCATTACTTTTACAACTTTGGGTTATCTTGCTTCTTCCAAGATTGCTTTTCTTTTAAAACTTGTATCTCCCTTCTCGTATACTGCTGGGGATTTTACTTCCTTCAAAACTTGTGTTATCTTCTCTCTTTCCAAAATGGCTATCTGATTTTCAAGAAAAATTTTGTAATGAGAGAAAATTTTCTGCCCCAGTTTGATAATCTTCTTTATGACCCTGTCTTCCTGCTGTCAATAATATTTCCTTTCCCTGCTTTAAATCAAAGAAAAATTTGTTAGTTTAAAACGGGGCGAGTGGTCGTGCCACTTCTGCTGGGGATGGTTTTTTCCCTTTTCTTTTCCCTGCTTTGCTATAAAACTTGCTGGGGATGATATTATTTACTGGGGCTGACATTCCTGTTGGGGATGATTTTTATTTTCTCTTCCTTCCCTGCTCTGTGTTGTTCGACCATTGTGGAGCTTGGTTGAGAATCTGTCGGAGTTGTTCCTGTATCTTGCAAATCTGCTGGGGATCCTCTTGGAATTTGATCAATAACTTTTCAACTATTGTTCTTTCTGTTTTTCTCCGACTTCCCCTGGAAATTTGGGCCTCTTGGGATCTGGACCCATTCATCATTTGGTCTTGCGACAAACTTCTTTTTGCTTTGTCGCCTTATCTTTGGCCTATCCTATTCGCATTTTGCTTTGCCCCATTTTGGCCACTGGTAGTAAGCTCTGAAAATTCTTTTCAAAAACAAACTGCTGGGGAGGTAAAGTCTTTAAACCAAGAAATAAAAAAGTGATGATTTCAAAAAATAGAAAAAGAAGAAGTCTTTCTGGACAAATGTTGGGGAAAAGGAAAGAAAAGAACTTATCTGAATGATATAACCAATCCCAACGATCATGTTGTGCATTCCGGATTGATCAACTCAGTCTATTCGTATCAATCAATCTTTCGGATGGCCTCATCTCGCTGGGGATAAATAAACACTCAACTCTTTGCCAAATGTGGACCCTTTCCGCCAATCTTGCCTTGTCGCCTCATAGTGCCCTTCGAGGGGTTTTCACTAATAAGACTCTCTCATTTCTCTCAACTCCCGTCGCCTCATGGTGCCTGTGAAGGTTTTCACCAATAAGACTCTCTCATTTTTTTTTATTTTTTAGCTGGGGATTGGAGTGCTGTCGATATGACTCTCTTTGCTGGGGATTCTTTCGGCTATAAATTCATTTCCAGCTTATGATCTTCTTCTTTGTTGGGGATTAGAGTGTTATTCCCGACTTCCATTTTCATTGACTTAGCACTTCTCAGATACTGATCGGGAGATCTTTTTTGGACATCAATAGGGGTTTTTGTGAATGGCTAAAAGGAAAAGGGGTATCAAAAGTTCAAAATAATTTATAGGGGTAAAACAGTACAACTCTTGGAATCAAACTTTCTTACCAAAATTACAAACGCAAACTTCTGCCCCAGTTTTTCTTGCTTGGGGATTTTTATTATTATTTTTTTTGTTACACTATGTTACATTATGCACACTATGTTATACTATGACCGAGCCATGAGGCGCCTACGTATCCTTCTTTGAGGAATCAGATCAAACGTAGTTCCCAATTCCTTTGTTTTTCTTGTGACTTTTCTTTTGTTTTTTTTTTCATTTTCAATACTGATTCTAAGAGAGGGGTATGAAAGAATAAACAAGGCTCAAAAAGAGAAGCAAAGATTAAAGTGTTTGGATAGAAGAAACAATGCCTCCGTCATTTCATCCTCCGATACAATGCCAAATACAAACACACAACAATTACAATCAAAAGAAATCCAACATAATATCTCTTGACTGTGTCAGAACTGATAGCCATGCCGATACATCTTCCCTCGACATCTGTCAAACATAAAGCGTCATTGGGCTTGCTCTGATCAGATTACGATAATCAACACACACCCTGATTTTTCATCATTTTTGGCACTGGCACCACATTAGCCAACCAATCAGGATATCGAGTGACCCGAATAACCTTAGCATTCGACTGTTTGGTTACTTCTTCCTTAATCTTCACACTCATGTCGGTTCTGAACTCCCTCAATTTTTGCTTGACGGGAGGACATGCCGCGTCAATGGGCAATTTGTGAACCAATAGATTGGTGCTTAAACCCGGCATGTCGTCGTATGACCATGCAAAAATGTCTTTGAATTCAATAAGTGCTTTGATTAGTTCTTCCCTAATATTTGGTTCAATGCGGACGCTTAACTTAGTTTCCCTAATATCATCCGCATCCCCTAGATTGACGGCTTCCGTGTCATTTAAGTTGGGGCTTGGGTTTTTCTTTAAATTGGCTCAACTCTCTATTAATTTCTTCGAAGGCTTCATCCTCATCGTATTCCGACTCATCATCATAATCTTGTACTATAAGTTCAGAATCAGATTGATTTTTTAGACTAGGTTGAAGATCCGTCGTGCACGCCATGTCATTAGAACCAGTATAAAGAGAACTGTTCAGAAGAGAAAAAGAAGAAGAAAAAATTAAAACAAAATAAGGAATGAAGGAAGAGAAAAAAAACTTTCACTTTATTAAAATACTGGATAGCAAAGTTTCACACTTTGACGAGCACAAAAAGAAATCTGGATTACAACCCTGGAATAATCCAGAAAACAAGAAAGAAAATCAGAGCCCACTACCAAGACTCCCTTCGGATAGGAAGAGGAGTAGCCATCCAATTGTTGATTTTTGCTTTCAGCCCCACAAACTGTACATCCGCCTTGCTGGACCCTTCCCCCATCACCATATCTGGCTTGTCATCTACACACTGCACCACTGCCTTTCCACTGGTCGGTTTTTCTTTTGAACTATTTTCACTAGCACGGATCATCATTACCGTTTGTGAGGGCTTCTTAAGCTCCCCTCCCTTGTGCACTTGTTCGATCATGTGGGTCTCATGGTGCGCTGGTAGCGGATTCTGATTAATGTTTGGTGCTTCTGGAGCCTGGACCTCGATCCTATTTGTATCAATAAGCTCTTGCACAACATTCTTCAACTTCCAACATTTCTTAGTATCATGTTCGGGAGCCCCCGAACAATATTCAATACTCTCTAAAAGGTCAAGATTTCTAGGAAGGGGATTTGGCAATTTGGGTTCAATAGGATTCAACAGGCTTAACTGCCTCAATTTGTGGAACAGAGTAGTATAGGATTCTCTCAGCGGAGTATACTTCTGCTTCTTCTCATTCTTGAAAGCTTGATTCCCACGGAAACCTAACCCTGGAGGATTTCTATAGGCCCTCGGAGGTGGATATGTGTTTTGTGGATGTGGGTATGTGTTTTGTGGAGGTGGGTATGTATTTTGGGGAGCCAGCGCATGCCATTGCGGGCAAGCCGGAGGCTGGGTGTAAATTTGGGCGTGGTGGACAAAGAAATGTGGCTCTTGTGGTGGTTAGTAGGGCTGTGGAGGGCCATATAGGGTGTATGGGTGATTTGAGTGATGGGGTTTAGGCTGGTAGTGAGGGGAGGGACCTCCGAATCTGGACCAAGTACCAGCCTCGACTATTGTGACATCTTCCCTTTTTTTCTTTCCGAGCGCACCTCCCGTGCCGCTCTGGATGGCCTGAGTTGTGGCCTTGATTGCCGAATAGCTCATTATCTTGTTGGATCTGAGTCCCTCTTCAACCATACTGCCCATTTTTATTACTTCGTTGAAAGATTTACCAACTGACGTCACCAGGTGACCGAAGTAAGTTGGCTCCAAAGTTTGTAAGAAGTAGTCCACCATTTCACCTTCCCTCATTGGTGGATCGACTCTTGCTGCTTGTTCTCTCCAACGGAATTCGAATTCCCTGAAGCTCTCTCCAGGCTTTTTCTCAAGTTTCAACAGTGTGAGACGGTCAGGGACGATTTCAAGGTTATACTGGAAGTGACCTGCAAATGATTGTGCTAGATCGTCCCAGGTATACCACCTGCTAGGATCCTGCCTCGCGTACCATTCCAGTGCGGACCCGCTTAAACTTTGACCAAAATAAGCTATCAGCAGCTCATACTTTCCACCTGCCCCTCTCATCTTACTATAGAAACCTCGTAGATGTGCCATGAGATCACCATGTCCCTCATATAGATCAAACTTTGGCATCTTAAAACCTGCCAGCAACTGAACATCGGGGAAGAGACACAGATCTTTATAGGCCACACTAACTTGGCTTCCCAATCCATGCATATTCCTGAAGGATTGCTCCAGGCTTTTCACTTTACGAAGCACTTCGTCCTGCTCCGAATTCTTAGCCAGCCTCTCAGTTTCTGCCGGGAGCTGAAGGTCAGGGGTGTAAGTGTATGGCTCGGGTGCTTTGAAGGTGAGTTCGGGAGGATAGTATTGGTTGTCGTGAACCTGAAACACTGGTTCATCGACTGATTTTTGCAACGTGGCGGATGGAGGTGCCACGAAAACAGGAACAGTTGGTGGAGGAGGATTTTGTTTGGGTGGTGGAGCTTGGGGATTATAGGAAGTTTCCCCTTGATAGTATTGGGCAATGGGGAAACTCGTTGATGGACCAGTGGGAGGGTGTTCCGGAGTCCGAGCCGGTGAGAGGGTAGGAATAGGGGGAAGGATTGATGATGTTTGTCCCCTAGCCCAGGCTAGGTGCATCCCAGCTATCTCTTGTCTCAACCTGTCTACTTCCTCCTTTATCATTTGCATCTCTGTCTTTTCCTCCTCAACACTTTTGTCCGAACCAGACATACTTTCCGGAATGGGCCCTTTAGATCTTGTGTGGTAATGGTAATATGCCAGAACGTTCTAACGAGCTAACTGTTTCGAAATCTCTGGATCAACAACAAACTTGTTAGCGTTAGAGTTTAACACATATTGCAATTTCACGTTGGGGATGCAATGTTCCTAGGCAGTTTAACCATTTTAACATGTCTTTGCTTCGACTGCATGCGTCATTCCGACTTACTTTCTTTATCTCTCTTTTTATGTCCTTGTTTTCCTTTCTTTTATTCACTTTGCCTTTTCTTTTTTCTTTTTAGTGGTGGTCGAATCTTATGTGGATTGCCTACATATCATGTCCCCGCATGAATCAGACCGGGCATAGTTCTGCCACATAAAAGGTAAACAACAATAAAACATTTTTGGAATCACTTAAAGACAAACAACAGACTCGAAAGTCAAACGGCCCACATAATCTAATCAAAAGAAATACAAACTCAAGAGAACTAAAATGACAGATTCCTTCCTCTATATGCCGATTTTAACCAAACGGCTGTTTTTGCAAACGTGGCCCCTTCCCAATTTTACATGAATTTTGAGGCCGGGAAGATTATTTTATTACACTTCACAAACTTGTCTGTTCTTTTACGAAAATAGCCTTTTGACAACTGAAAGATACTCTAAGGCTATCTCGGCAAGAACGGTTTAAAACACCGCCGAAGTTGGCTCGACTTAAAAAATCTAAACGGTATTCTTGACCACTGACTCTTTTTCTTACTATTTTTCAAATTAAATAAAATAAAAGATCGGGTTTTGCCAACGCGGCCTTTCAGCACCTCGGGGACGAAGATTTTAAAGTTGCGTTAGCTAACAGACTAAAATCCTAAAAACATGACCAAAGGTGGTCGTTTATGCAAAGTCAGCCTTCCGGCATCCTTTTTGGGAACATTTGACTATTTCTGACAAAAACAGCATCACCCAACTCTATGACGAAAAATTAAAATTTTTGACATTTTTTGGCTATTTTTGCAAAAGGGGAGGTTGGACCCGATAAGGGCTGCCTACGTATCACACATCCTGTGAGAATCAAACCGGCGTAGTTCGGGCAACGACAATAAACTAATTCTGACAACAAGACTTGTTTAAATAAATTACACTAAAAAAAACATTTTTTTTAATTTTTTTTTCACGAAAATTTGGCAAAGTTCGTCGGTAACTCAGAATTATCTTACTGCTATTTTTTCTTTTCAATATTGTCAGAAGCCGGTCGGCATGCAAGTCTGTGGCAAATAAATGCGTAAGACAAACAGGATGCCGCAAGATGGTCTTTTTAATTTGAGGTTGCTTGTCCTAGACGGACCCTACCCCTGTGTTGAGTCCCCTAAGTCAAGTGCACATGATGCAAATAAGCGTTCCTACTAGGGATCTGTCATGAAGTTTTGTTATACTAGGTTTATCCTGGGTGTTTGTTCTAGACCTGGCTTACCCGAGCGGACAACTCGAGCCGAGGATGGGAACTGCGTACCGATAACCAAAAGATCATCCGATTTTGCAACTCCTCCGAATCCTCGTTATATTTTGGGATATGACACTAACAGAAAGAAGTCACGACTAGCGTGCACTTCTCAAGAGAGAGAAGAGAGGGATTTCATAGCAGTTTTTATATACAGTTCAGATAATATCAAAGCGGTAAGAGCAACATTTTGCACATTTAGGCTAAAACATGTAATAAAGTCAGATAATAAATAAAGCCAAATAATAACAATTAATCTAAGCTCGAATTCTGAACCCTGAACCAGAGATTCTGGGTTCGTGTCCCCAGCAGAGTCGCCATAGCTGTCACACCTCATTTTTCACCCGCGCCTCCTCAAAGGGGCGTAAAAGAGAGTTTTTTCTAATTAAAGGACAACCGAAACGGGATTTGTTATTTAATTCAGAGTTGCCACTTGGGAGATTATGGTGTCCCAATTCATAGGTTGAATCCCGAATCGAGGAAAAGAATGACTCTGTTTAACAGTCTGCGCACCAGAAATCCGGATAAGGAATTCTGTTAACCCGGGAGAAGGTGTTAGGCATTCTCGATTTCCGTGGTTCTAGCACGGTCGCTCAACTGCCATATTCGGCTTAATTATCTGATTTTATACAAATACGAACTTATGTGCAAATTTAAACTCTTTACCGCTTTTATTATTGTTATTTTACAGAGAATTGCAACGTTGTGAAAATGTATCTCGAACAATGTCACAATCAATGTACCCATGGTCGTCGACACACTTTGACTCCGTTGAGATTTGGATTTGGGTCACATCAATGTACACCCGCGTTTAAGAAAGTAAATTATTAAAGGCGCGCCTAAAGCGATTAGCGCATTATTATTTTTTGAGAAGACCGTGAATCTTGCTAAAATGGCCCATCCGAAGTCTAATTAATTATTAACCATTTATTGAGGGCCCCGCACCTTGCGTTTTGTTTGGCGAGGCTCGTCTCATTTATTTTTTAAAGGGCAATCCTAAAGTGACTACATTTCTATTAAGTTTGTCTCTAAAAGAAACGAGAAAAGTCTTAATTAATTACATGCTTGACAAGTAGCTATTGGATTACAGTAGATGATAACGGTAATTTACACTCGAACTCATAAAAATGGAGAAATGTTTCGTGCCTTTATTCTATAAGTGAACTACTAAAGCTGAAATTACAAAATGCATACAAGATTGTCAAGATATTCAAAACAAACTAACCATTCTCCAAATTGATTTAAACTAACATTCCTAAAATTGATTTAAACTATTTGGAATTATCGGCTAGGAACTGTTATCAACGCGGATTCGAATATTGGCCTATATGCTGCCTAACGGAATCAAACACTGCCTAAAAGTCTGCCTCAAATAAAAGAAAGTTAGAAATATGACAACTAATCCCTTAACTTATTTGTTCATTCTACAAATTACATATTTAAATACATGGAATTTGTAATTGACAACTACGAACTATAGTTTGAAAACCAAATAGTTCCAGTTAAGCACAAGACTACGTCATGCATTCTAGTTGAGTTATAAAACTAAACTATATGAATACTTGTCACGTATCTTATTAAACTATAGATACAACACTAATTCATCAAAATACCCTAGCATTTCATTTCACTTTCACATCTCATAGCCACATCGGTATTGATTCGAAAGTGTACATGGTATTGAAATAAAAGAAGAGGAAGATGAGAAATCAGCATGGCAGTAACAGTGCAGCAACAACAACAACAACCAGCAACCAGGAGATTTAAAACCCAGCAATAAACTCAGAAATCCAGTTGCAATTTCAGAAATACAAGGCAACAAAACAGATATACCAGAAACAACAACAAATAACCAGTGCAGACCAGAAATAACAAACTCAGAAAACCACTTGAAACCTCAATGAAATCCCAGAAACAAACCAGCAATCATAAACAGAACAGTAGAACCAGAAGTGCAATAGAACAACAAACTTTTATTTCTATTTTTTCAACTCTCCAAGAAAGAAACACTTTGAACTTTTTATTAAACACTAACAAAACTGATTCTGATTTTCAGAAATGAAAGAAAACCAAACTCCCCAACTTCTTTTTTTTCCTCTTTAGTATTTTTCAGAAGATGTTTTTCAGTCCTTTTTCTCTTAGTCCTCTCTATATCTCCTCCTTTTCTCTACAGACCTCATCCCCCTCTTATACAAGTCTGCCTTCCTTCCAAACCTACTGCCTGACCCCCTTCTCCCCACTAAATCTGAAATTTTCCACTTAAAATCCACTAAGGAAAACTTTTCCTTATTTTCAGCCCCCATTCCCTTTTGTTCCCCATTAATACTAATCAATTCATTAGTTTAATGGTATTTTAATATTTAGTGGACAGAACACTCAAACCACCCATCTTCCCTGTTTTCAATTCCCAAATTACCCTCCTAAAATCCCTGAAATTGCAGTTATAGCCAATGCTCCTAAGTTCTGAATGCAACCTTATGACTCACTACTATCTAGTTGACATTATCACCAATACTGAATTCAAATCAGTTGTCAGATTCATTTCAGACCCTAGACAGTAGGATTCGATTTATCAATTGCTTAAACTTGAATCAAACAGCAACAACATAAAGGCTAAGGCTATCGATTGACAGGGCATGACACAACAGGTTTAGGTGACAACCAAAATAACAACTGTGATGAAGTAGTTCGATTGACCAAGCAATTTAGAACATTTCAAATGATCAAGCAAAAACAATGTGACGAACTGAATATACCCACAGACTCAGTACTAAGTTCAACTATACCAACAGGCTCGTTTCAACACAACATTTAGGACAGAAACGAAGTAGGAGGGGAAACAGACTAGCATGAACCATGAAATCAAAACCAACATTACACTACTATCATGTTAAATTAATATTCAGGCCTACCGAACTAATCGACGTCACTTATTCAATCAATTACACAAATTATAACACATAACAATTACAGCAAACAGAAGCAATGATAGAATTGGACCAAATAAAAGGTCTACTGAAGATGAACAGAATTAATTAAAAGAAAAGTAGAAAAATCACACAAACTACTAAAACATGCAAAGAGATACAAATAGAAACACATGAACAGAAGGAAGGAAAGGAAAAATACCTCTGAATCTTAAGAACAAAAATGACCCAGTCTCGAACCGGACTCGACCTCTTTGAGGTCGAACGGACTTTAATCGAAGTGTTCTCAACTGAGAACACCTCGATTAAGGTCTATTAGACCCCAACCCTTCGTTTAATTGGACAGACCCCAAGGTTCTGGATTTCTAGGGTTCATATAGTCGATTTGGGGCTTGAAGGTTTCTGGTTAGATGCGAACCAAACCAAGCTTGGTTTGGTTACGAGTGAGTTCAGGGGAGTAACTGGTATGAATTTGGGGTGGTTTGGCATAGATTGGGTTTTGGCTCGAATCTTCAAATGAAGATTCGAGAAGATGGGGATTGATTCGAGCCAAGGGAGTAGTGGATTCGTAACTAGGTTGTTAAGGTGGATCTATGGTGTTAAGGAGGTGGCCGGCGGCGTAGTTGCCGCCGGGTTTCAGGCGAAGGGGAGCTATGGCGGCTAGGGTTTGACCTAGGTTCCGTCTCTGAAACGAGAGAGACGAAGTGAGGAAGGGGGGGGGGGCGTTTGGCTATGGGGGCGTGAGGTGATAGATAGGGTCTTATATACGAAGGGGAGGGATGGATCCTGGCCGTTGGATCAGGTAAGATTGATGGCCAGGATCTCTTCACTTAAGGGAACAGTGCCGTTTTGATTGAGTGGGGATTGGGTCGGTCTCAGACGGGAGTGGGTCGGGTCATGAGGGAAAGCCTGGGAGTCGTTATATCAAAAGAAATGAACGGTCCCGATCAAATACAACCATACAGCGTCGTTTGGTTTAATGAAAGAACTGAACTGGATCGTTAGATCTGTTTGATCAACGGTCCAGATGGAAAGTGCTAATACGACGTCGTTTCCTTCGTCTGAGAGACCAGCTAACCGGACTGGGTCAAATGATTTGATTTGGGCCTGGTTTTTGGTCTCAATTTTAAGCCCACATCTGAATTCCTTCATTTTTTGAACTCTTTTTCTTTTCCTTCTTTAATTTCTAATTTAAACACAATTCCTAATTAAATTGTAAAATCAAAAATAAATCTGCACAAATATTAATTAACACTTACAACAATTAACACACAAATTAAAACCTTAAAATAAAATTACACAATGACAACAAATAGAATAAAATGCATATTTTTGTGATTTTCCTTTTAGAGTCAAATGATGGTTTAATTAATTCCTAAATGCATAATTAAACCCTAAATATGCATGTAACATTTATTTTTGTAATTTTCAATTAACTACAACAAAGTAAACATTTACAGACAAAATAATTACCAAAAATGTCACGCAAATTCTCAAAATTGTACCCGAAGGCAACTTGCTTTATTTCTCGATTTCTTTTGGAGTAATTTCCGTGAAGCAAAAATCACGTGCTCACAGGGAGTAGATCAATTCCAAAGTCAATCTCTCTAACAGGAGGGACTCCAAGAAGATCTTCGGGAAATACTTCTAGGAACTCATTTACAATTGGTACCGACTGGAGAGTTTTGAGCATCTATATCCGTAACTCGAACCAGGTGATAGATATACCCTTTGGAAATTATCTTTCTAGCTTTAAGGTAGGAAATAAACCTACCCCTTGGTGCTACTACATCACCCTTCCATTTTAAGACTGGTTCACCAGGGAATTCGAAACTTACTAATTTGGTTCTACAACCCACTGTGGCATAACATGACTCTAACCAATCCATGCCCATGATTACATCGAAGTCAACCATATCCAATTCTACTAAGTTGGCTATAGTAAGACGATGATACATTTTGACTGGACACCCCTATAGATATGTCTAGCCATAATTGATTCTCCAATAGGAGTGGACACTTCAAAGAGTTCACACAAATTTTCTGGTTCTATCCCAAATTTCATAGCAATATATGAGGTTACATAAGATAGGTGGACCCCGGATCCGCAAGAGCATAAACATCAAAAGTGAAGACTATTACCATACCTGTGATAACATTTCCACGATCCTCTATATCCTGATGGCCTGCCAGCGCATACAAACGGTTCCGACCACCACCCGTATTACTGGACTTTGCTGCACAACGCCCTTGTTGGGCCTGAGAGTTATGAGGGGCTATTGAATTAGTGGACTGAGCTACATTGCCTTCATTGTTCTGCTTTGTTGATGGACAATCCCTCAAGAAGTGGCCCTGCTAACCGCACCCAAAGCAACCATTTGTGCCCAATCGACACACCCTTGAATGCTTCTTACCTTATGCGTTGCAAGTAGGGTACTTAAGACCTTTGTAGCTCACACTAGTCTATGACTGTGAGCCTGCTGCTCTGAAATTTTGGTCTTTCTTATTAAACTTGGACCTCTGAACTGGTGCACTAGCTGAAGACGGAGCAGGTCCTAATTTTGGTTTCTTAAAGAACTAACGGTTACCACCTTGTTGAGATCCACCATGGCTGAAATTTCTTGTAGACTTAGCTCTCTTGTTGAATTCCCTAACCCTCTCTCTCTCTCTCTGTAGCCGCGCTTCTTCCTTCAATCTGTCTTCGTTCCCTTGAACAATGGATACCATTTTAGTAATGGTCATGTCATTATTCTGAGCAACTATATTAGCATTAACAAACAAGTCATTTGAAAGCCCCAAAACAAACCGCCTAACTCTGGCCCTCATATCACGTACCATTTCCTGAGCATACTTAGCCAGAGAGACGAATTTGAGGTAGTACTCATTCACACTCATATCATTCTGTCTGAGTCTCTCAAACTCCAAAGCCTTAGCTTTTAAGACCTCAATGGGTAGAAAATGCTCGAGAAATGCATCTACAAACTCCTTCCAAGTTGTAGGAGCCACATCCTCCCCTCGGGACTCTTCCCATATTTCATACCAAGTGTTGGCAACATCCTTCAGCTGGTACGTAGCAAGCTCTACCTCAGTGTCTGTAGCATGCATCACTCGAAATATCTTCTTAACATCATCAATGAAGTTTTGAAGATCCTCATCCTTTTCGGACCCTGTGAAGACTGGAGGTTTCATGCTGAGGAATTCCCTGGATCTGGAACTACCCGTCTCAACAACAACACTTGTCCCCTGCCTTTGAGCCTAAGTAGCAACAATTTGGGTGAGCAACTGGATAGCTCCCCTGACATCTATGTTAGAAGCATTAGGCATTAAGCCTGTTGCACCTCCCTGGGCTGGAGTGACCCCTCACCCCGAGCAACATTAGCCGTATCCCCTTAGCTAGTAGCTAAGGGCCTTGTGGTGTACTTTCTTTTTGTAGGCATTTTCTGAAATACATAATTCATATGAGTTAGAAGGATTCCTGAAGCATAGCTCTAACTACACGATCTAGAGTATGAAAGAAATGAAACAATCCTAAATGTCTTGGTGGTCAACTGCTTACATGTGTGGCGCGCGCACACACATAAAAGTGACCACACTAGACAAGGCTTCATAGACTCCGTAAGACTCTTGAACCTAGGCTCTGATACAAGCTTTGTCATACCCCAAACCATGGCCTGGGCGTAACACGACACTCGATGTCTGACTGCATGTGACCGAGTGAACCAACTATATGGCTGGATCAACATGCGGTATAACTGTAAGCTAGATGTAAATATATAACATGATGATCTACTAAAGAGTCTGACTGAAATATCATAGACGCGGAAAATACTAAAAAGTCTGTAAGTATAAACGAGTAGCTGACAAGGCTAACACATAAAAGCCTGCTAATATCTAACTGACTGGGCTATAGCCTACGAAACCTCTAAAGAATACTGAAAATGCTAATTGTTTACTGGAACAAGGTCCCGATATACCTTATTTGAAATACTATAAGGACCGAAAGAGAGAAGGATAATGCCCCGAAAGACTAGGGATCAACAACAGCTGATACGAGATGTCCTAGCAAGTAGAATCATCAACCTATATATCGTTACCTGCATCGAGAGATGCAGGCTCCCGGCAAAAGGGACATTAGTACATTTGAATTGCACTGGTATATAAAACAACTAAAGGAAAGAATTGTAAATATTGAAACTGAAACTGAATTGCTAACTGATAAACTGATAACTGAACAAAGAAGTAAGGATATGAATACTCCCTCTTCTAAATGATGAATCAGGAATTGAGAATCATACTGTAATACATGATACTGAAATAATGAATCATACTGAGTTACATGATACTGGAATAATAAATAGGATTAGACTGAGGTGTGTATTCATAATAAGTTGATTTGTTATATCTGAAACTCATAGAATATTGAATGATTATGAAACTATGTCATCTAGAGAATAGAAGTTCTACTACTATTCATGGAATTAAGGAATAATTACTTTCCGAAGAAACTAGTAATAGTCATAATGAATAGGACATATGGGGAATCATAGGCATCCCTAAACGTAAAGAGTTAGCCTCACATACCTCAATTTCGTCCCTTAGTGATACTACAATGATCCACAATACTAAGAACCTTCAATCCACAATGGCAACATCCAATGGAACCAATATTATTAACAAATTCTATAACTTAAACCATTTAGGCATATTATCAAACACCTTGTAGGCATAAATCTCTACATCTCATCACCATGTAATTAGTCCATCCAATTACCACCATTCATCAATAATTTATCCCACCATCATGATTAACCAATTTATAACTTCCAACATCATATATATGACCAGCCATCCACACTCAACCAACAAAGTTCCATTAAATAATCATCTTTCAATATCTACAATAGTTATGTATTAAATTGGGAACCTATGGCTTCTAATCACCATACCAAGAGTTCCAATTAGGGTTGTGCATAATTTGGTAAATACTGAATTACTGTACCAAAACCGAAAATTTTGGTACTTGGTATATGTTATTTTGATATTTGGTATGGTATGTGGTTTAAGTTTTTAAAGTATGGTATTTGGTATTTTAAAATAAAATACCTAAATACCGATACCGTACCGAAATATATATATATATATATAGAAATACCGATACCGTACCGAAATATATATATATTATATTACACAAAACATATATTATCAATTATAACATAAATATAAAAAATCTAAAATTTTACTTTTCTTTATTCTCTAAGTTCATCAATTAACTCTAAACAAGTAACAAGACATTTCTAATGATCAAATATTCTTTTATGTACAATTTTCTCTATTTGGGTCGATATTTGCTAGTTTTGGACAAAATTTTTGTCAACAAATATTTTCAGTTTTGTATTTTTGAGTACTTTAATTAAGAATATTAGAGTCTATAGCTCTATGCACTAGTTAGTATTCAAACCGAATAAACCGAAGTTACCAAACCGAATAAACCGAAACGAAAAGAGAAAAACCGAACCATACCGAATTTAATTTGACACGGTATTGGTATAGGATTTTAAGAAACCGAATACCGAACCGAAATGTCTAAATACCGTACCGGACCGACAAACACCCCTAGTCCAATACTTATTCATACTCATATTCCCTTAATAAATCCATACATTTAAGTCTAAGGGTGTAGGATTACCTTTTTGGAAGAAATCTTGCAAAACCCTCCTTTGAGTTCTTGAAGAAATCTCTTAAAGATCTAAGTATTTTATGTAGTAGATTTCATCAATACTAGTATATAAATGATGGAATTCACACCAAAATAATGGAGATTGCTTACCTTGAAGATGGGAGGGGTTGGAGGTTTTAAGAGAGGAGGAAAACCCTAAAATACGTCCCAAAAAATGGGGGAAGTGAACCCCCGAATTAGCTTAAAAAGACCTTAGCTAGGGCGCGTCCGGCTTGGAGAAGTGAGCCTCACTTCGCTTTCCAGCACCTTCAAGGGAAGGCAAGATCCGCGCCCAGTCTGGCGAAGCGAGTCTCGCTTCGTTGTCCGCCAAAATAACTGGAAGGTCTGATTTTGGTAATTTGATCATAACTTTGAGTAGGAATGTCCAAATGACAAACGGCTTGATGTCTTAGAAACTAGACTCCAAGATCTTTCATTTGATAGGTTGTGCATCACATAACACCTTATATAAATGTATATATGCTCGTGCAAAATTTGGTCTTGTGCGTACTCATTTGAAATTTTAGTCTATCATGAGTATTGCCATGAGTATAATAGATATAAATTTGTTTATTCTAACAAATATTGCCAAAGTTTTGTTGGTTATGCAAATGCAGGGCATTACATGGAATTCGTTCTTCATACGAAGATACTAACATCTTATAAATTAAGTGACTCAACACGAATGCGATGTGTGATTTTGTTTTGAAGAGAAGATTCTAATAATATTGAAGACGATGCTGCCTGCATATCTCAATTGAAAGAAAGATATATTGGAGGAGACAGAATAAAGCACATTTTGCAAAAGTTTTTTTTGCATAGACGATTTTCAACAGAAAGATGAAATAGATGTTCAAGAAATTCGTTCAAGTCATAATTTGGCGAAATAATTATTAAAGCATTGCCAATCTCAACATTAGAGAAGTTGTTATACAAGCTTGGAATTCGTCGTCTCCGAGAAATAAAATGATGTTTCATCAGGGGGAGACACATACGTATTGCACTCTTTTTTCCTTAGTTGAGATTTTATCCCACTGAATTTTTCTAGCAAGATTTTTAACGAGGCAACAAACAATGCGTATTACAAGATATGTGCACTCTTTTTCCTTCACTAAGATCTTTTCCCACGTGATTTTTTCTTAGTAAGGTTTTAATTAGACACATTATCTATGGACATCCAAGGGGGAGTGTTATAAATAATTATCTAACGGTAGATGTCCATAACTCATAAAGGAGTAATACCCACTACTCTTCTCCATTATCTCCATAACCCCCATTACTCCAATACTTATGGAGTTATAGTTGTAACTATCATACCTCCATAACCTCCCCCATGATCTTCCTCCATGATCTCAAATATTTAATATCATGTTCATGACTTTTTTGTATACATCTATGTAATACTATAAATAGAGGATGAAAAGTGATATTGTACACTTGAATACATGGAAGAAATAAGAATCTCTGCTCTCTTTCTCTCTACATTCTTGTCTATTTTCTTTTTTTATATTGTTACTTTGAGCTTAATTTCTTAACACTATTTAATTTGTTGAAAATTATGTGCTTATTCATACATTACAAGAATTAAATTTATAATTTATCAATAATTGCAAGGTTAAAATGCTAATATCCCTTTTATGAATGATCTCCAACTTCTCGTTTATTGCACCAAAATAACAAAAAGAAGAAGAAGAAGAAGTTGCTACGTCTATATATTACATAAAATAAAATAAAAAGCCAATAAATATTAGATTATATCCCAAAAACCATAAATAGGCTGTCATATGTATAAAAATGTTAATAACTACATTAACAACTTATTTTACATAATATTATGTGTTGAAGTAGTACAACCTATCTTTGCTTTTTGGAGCAAATTGGCTTTGTCGTATCATATGTATTTCAGGACGCATGTTAATTAAATGTTGATTAAGCTTAGAAACAAACATGAAGATGTACACAACTACACATCAAACAAAACTATAGCTGCAGAAACAGATTTAGAGGAACACAAAAATAAATCAAATTTAACTAAAACCGAAAACCTCCTAATTAATGCCCATTTTTATTACAGAAATTTGTATGTTTCAAGCTCCTGATTAGATCAAGGGGATCATATTACAATCTGATTTAATTCTCATTTTCTGAAATATATAGAAATACCAGAGTGTATGCATATTAGAAAGAGTTTAATTTAAATAGACAGTCTTGTGTAAAGAACTTAACACTGTACTGTCACGTCATCTTTACCTGTTGTAGTATGTAACATATCTTATTTTCAAGGAGACTTATATGTAAATATATTCTTTGGCCAGTTAAGAATTTACATATCCAGAAGATGAAAGTAGTAGAAATAAGGATGTTGAGGGCATGTGCGGGCACACTAGGATGGATAAGATTAGGAATGAAGCTACTCAAGAGAAGGTGGGTGTGGCTCCTATGGATGACAAGATGCGGGAAGCGAGACTCAGATGGTTTGGACACGTGCGAAGGAGAAACCTAGATGCTCCGGTAAGGAGGTGTGAGCGGTTGGCTTTGGCGAGTACGAGAAGAGGTAGAGGGCGACCTAAGAAGTATTGGGGAGAGGTGATCACGCAGGACATGACGTGACTTCAGATTTCCGAGGACTTGGCCCTTGATAGAAAGGTGTGGAGGTCGAACATTAGAGTTGTAGGCTAGGAGGTAATTGAACAATTTTTACTTCGTACTGGGTGTGAGGCTAGCCTAATAAGGTTTTGTCTTAGATGCTAGTGGTTAATGTTGTGTTCACACTATTCTTCTGTTTTTCATAGTATAGGGCCTTATTTACTTGTTATTGTTGTTGTTTTTCATCTATTTTTTGGTTCTTATGTCACTGTTATTATTTATATATTTTGTGATGATGGTAATGATGTTTTTGTCTCTTTTCGTCTTTTTGAGTCGAGGGTCTTTCGGAAACAACCTTTCTACTCCCTCGGGGTAGGGATAAGGTCTGCGTACTCTTCCCAGACCCCACTTATGAGATTTCACTGGATTGTTGTTGTTATTGTTATTGTTGGTGACTTAATAGTATAAAGAGTTCTTTATACTTATAATCTATTGGTAATTCTCTCTGCACACACATAGGCAAGAGAAAAGATGTAAGCTTAGCCTAACCCCTTTACTAGTTAAAAATGAACCACCAGCAGAAGCTAGACTAAAGGCTTTTACCTAACACCTACCAAATAGATATAATTAAGGCCAAAATGTTATTTGTTATGCTTTATGGCATTTTGAATGGCGTGCTACTTTAATTATTAGAATTTTTTTTCAGCACTTTAATTGTAAGTTGTAACTACTCATTGTTTGTCATCATCTTATGTTTGAAAATGAATTTAAGTGCTGGAGAAATTTTATCCGATCCACAATATAGATAGAGATATAATTCCTTTTTAATGAAGCCCTACTCTTAGTGCTACCCTACATTATTTAGCAACAAACTGAAATATATTTGTTTAACGAATAAGTGAAACTAAAATTAAATTATAAACATCAACCACTTCATTTTCTATACAATTATTTGTACAACAGGTACATTATCATATAAAACACAAGATGATCATGTCGTCAATATATATGAAATATAAAGTTTTTGGATAGCAGACCACAGTCAGGCTTAGGAAGTAATGGGGAAAGGTAATTAGGCAGGACATGACACCACTTTAGTTTAGCGAAGACATGACCCTCGATAAGGAGATGTCGATTGAGATCGAGGATTAGGTTTGTGGATTGATAGGTAATTGGGAGTCTCTTCTAGTCGTACTAGTAGTAGTAGTAATAGCAATACTAATAGTACTCTTGTATTCTCTTATTCCGAGTCCTTGTTGTTAGACGATGTGGCATTATTGCCGGTAGTTTTGCCCTTCTCTTGTAGCTTCGTTTTCCTAGTTCCTTGCTATTACAGGCTGTGCTATTTGTTTATGTTATCTTATTTCCTTGCCATTGTTACTGTTTGTTTATTGTGTCTTTTTCACTGTTCTTGAGCAGAGGGTCTATCACAAACAACCTCTCTTCCTTCATAGGGTAGAGGTAAGGTTTGCCTATACATTACACTCTCAGACCTTACTGTGTGAGATTGCACTGAATTTATTATTGTTGTTATTATTGATACCAAACCACAGTCCATAATTATAAAAAGAATGTAGTATACAGTAAAGTTGTTTTTAAAAAGTTGCTTTGACTATATATAGACTTTATCTAATTCAGCCAAGTTTTTGTTAAAAGAGATTAAAGGCAGCTAAGCCACTATTTGTTTAGAGAAAATTAAGCAAAACAATTTAAATTAGGCAAAATGACACTGTATAGTTGTTCTTCAAATAATAGTCGAAAAAATATAGTATATATATTTTTTGTATATATACAAAATTTATATATTTTTTCGGCTATCGAATATAAATAGTTTTTGGTGCGGGCTCAAAGTAATAATACCCCTCTAAATTATCCAAGCTAAAATGGTTTCACATGCTTGCTGAATCATTGGATAAACCAAATATAAAACTGATCATCTGTGTAAAGTTAGAAAATTTGATCAACGAAATGTATCCCCGATTTCCAAACACTTGACAATAGAATATTTTTGGACAGTCCATGAGAAGCAAGGTAAGGTTGCGTATTATAGATCCTTGTGATTCGGCCTTTCTTTGAACCCCGCGTATAGCGTGAGCTTAGTGCATCAGATTGCCTTTTTAATAGGAATTTTTACCTCCTATAGCAAAGGTTAACACCTTATTTATTTTAAATAAATACCATTTAAAAAAATTATATTCTATAGATACCTTTTAAGGTTTATAGCAAATTTAATTTTGGTTACCTCCTAGCCTTAAGCCACTAAATACGCTATTTAGTTACACTATTTTTTTTTCTCTCTCTACTTTGATACATCTCATTCTCTTCCCCCATTCCCTGAAAATACGATGCTCAATCTCAAAATTTCTCTCACCCACACTATTTTCTTTTCATTCCGATCAGTTCTTGCACCGAATTGAATATGTTAGGTAGTAGCGGACCTCAGGCTTCCTGATCGAGTCTTTCCCCAGGCAAAAATCCATTCGCAATCCATCAAAACTCAATTATGAGTCTTTAGCGTCGTTAAGCAATGAATCAATTTCGAAAATTCTGGATTCGGTTGCAACGATCGGGTGCTTTGAGGTAGGTAACCATGGAATTTCAAGGGATCTCATCAAATCAGTCTTGTCCGTCGGTGTCAGAGTCTTTGAGATTTCATCAGAGGGAATTCAATCTGACCACCCTCATTGCTTGAAAATCCTTCTTGGAAGGTAGCATTCCTGTTTCTTAATGATAACCGGTCAATACTAAAGGAGCTTTCACTTGTTTGGCTATGATACATCCGCTGCTCCCTTGTATAATTCGAGCAACATTGGGTAGCAGGTAATGAAAAAAGGTGTCGCGTGTTGTACCTTCAAACGTTGCTACGGCGGATTCGCCGAAAATTAGGGTTTGTTCTTGAACAAATATGACGGAGTTTGGGGGCTGAGCAACTTGATTTTCTGTTAATATATTTCAATGTATTTTCATGTATTTCATTGTATTCATTATCTTTTTTTCATTGTAATTCAATGTATCTCGTTGTATTCCATGTATTTCATTGTATTCACTGTCTTTTTTTTCCATTGTATTTCAATGTATCATGCTGTATTTTATGTATTTTATTGTATTCACTATCTCGCTATATGTCATGAATGTATTCATATATTTTTTTAATTAATATAATTTATGTATTTAGATGTATTATATAATTTTTCTAAAGATTGCTATGTTTTGGGGGTATTTTTCGGTTGAGAATCTTTTTTATAACTGAAAATATAATTTTTGTGTGTTATAATTGAGTTTGTTGAGTTATATTAGGAGTCTATTATGTTAATTGATTCACTTTCCATTTTAAAAACAATGTAATCCCCTATTTCGCCGTGAATACAGTCGAATACAATAATCTGTCCAGCTGTAATCCCATGTTTCACTCCATGAATACAGTCGAATACACTCGAATACAACAACTGATTAGCTGGACTTCCCTGATTCACGCCTATTTTTGCTACTGTATTCATGAATACAATAGCTTAAATACATCAAATATATCTTATAACCACAGAAAATGTATCTATAATCCGTAATATAGCAAATGGTATCTATAGATAGCTAATTACTACTAAAAGATAGTGTTTTATGAAAATTTTCTAAGAAGCACGACAATTCATTAATCTTAGGTAGTATGGCCCAATCATTAAATGAAGTGCTATAACTGCAATACATCATTTTCTTAATAAAAACTCATAAGCTAAGATACTAAAGGCCCTACTTTAATTAAGAATTATTAAATACTCCTAAGAAAAGAAAAAATAAGAAGTCCCTACAAGGAAGTGAGCCTTGTAGCAATAGTAAAGTTGTCTCTGATATATAAGTCGCGAATTCAAATTATGAAATCAACCACTAATACTTGCACAAGGATAGATTGCCTACATTCGTCGGGCTGCCCTTTTTTAAGTCCCTGCAATATTGGGTGTGTGACTATTTATTCAAGTGGTGATCCTATGTTTTTGAGCCTTTGTGGCTAGCTAACACGAATAAAGTAAAGAAGAAAAGATTTGTAAGCATTTTGAGAGTTCTCTGTTAGTGTTGAAGGGAATTCTCCAATTTAAGATTCCTAAAGAAAGATACTCTTTTTTCTTTTTGGAATCTTACGGAAATGTTCCAAATAAGTCCTAAGTTATCAAAATTAGCCAAATACATATAAAAATTGAAAATCCAAATAAATAAATTTTTTTTCTCCGAGAATCACACGCAAAAATCTCCTTTCCATATCTTTAAACTTGGTTAGCAACATTAGATGCAAGACGGAAAGGAAATTTTATGGACGAGGTAGCAAACAAGGTGATGGGTCAATATACAAAATTTGAGAAAGATTGGAGGTGATTTAGACTGATTTCATATCAAAATTCGTAAAAATTGAGTTCAAAAAATTCTTCTGCGACACATGTATCAAACATATATTACGCATGTATCACACACACAGATATACATGGATATACATGTGATATACTTCTGATACATATGTGATATACAAATGATACACAATGTGATACACATTATTTTTTTCATGTTCATGTTCATCTTCTACTTCTAATTTTCAATTCAAACCACCTCAAAGTCCATCAAATCATCTCAAAACTAAGATTCAAACTCCTTATGGTGTACTCAATCTATTCTAATAACACTCACTCAAAAGAAAGCAAAAAATTAACCTTTTTTTGGTTAAAAATAGTTAATTGACTAATATTTTACGAATTGGCCAAATTTTGTAATAAACTACTTATAAATGAACACAACTGGTAATTTTTTCTCTTTTTTCTTCAATTTGTGTACATTGAAAGGGGCCCTCGTATTATAAGATTCTCTCACTCTGTGGTCGAAATTCTATTCCCCTTAGTCGTATGTATTCACTCTATTTTGATTTGAATGAGCCAGGCTCCCGATATACATATGGTCGATCCTTCGAGTGTAATCGTGTAGGGATATAAATGATGTGAAAATTAAAATGTACAATAATTTATATGAGTTTTAGGGATGGCAATGGGGCGGGACAGAGCGGGATAGGGCGGGGCAAGTTTTATTTGATGGGGGGCGGGGCGGGTTAAAACATTATTTTTAACTTTCAAAGTGGGACGGGGCGGATTGCGGGTTTAATACGGATTCAATGCGGGGCAACTATGAATTTGACAAACCCGTCACAGAAAATCCAAATTTCAGATTGAGAACCACAATTTCTCCTTGTTGAGTATATTTTTTGAAATGAACACGCACCATGATACAATGATATTTACAGGATAAGCTTTTCTTGTAGAAGTAAAGCTTCTACAAGAACATAAAATGATACTCTCTCCGTTCCAATTTATGTGAACCTGTTTGACTGGACATGAGGTTTAAGAAAAAATGAAGACTTTTGGAATTTGTGGTCCTAAACAAGCCAAAAAGGGCCCCAGAGTATTTGTGTGGTTAAAAAAGTTTCTCATTAAGGATAAAATTGTAAGTTTAAGCTGAATTGTTACCAAATTTAGAGAGAGGTCATTCTTTTTGGAACGGACCAAAAAGATAATAGGTTCACATAAACCGGAACAGAGGGAGTAAATGATATGCTCCACAAGTATGAGCATGTAGTTTCACGCTACGATAAAGAGAAAAACATAATTGCTTGAATAATATTAAACTCTTCAATTTATAAAATAATAAAATATCAAACTAGTTTGTTTTAGTAGAAGAAAAAAAACATATGCGGGGCGGGCGAAATTTTTGTGGGTTTTGACTTTTGCCAAACCCGCCCCGCCCCATTGCCATCCCTATGAGTTTATGACTAGTCCTTCGTACATTAGTTTCATATATTTTTTCTATAGCGAGATTACTCTTATTGTGGTTTCTATCTCAAATTTCTGATAGTATATGCTCATTCACGCCAAGATTCAATCTTGTCATTGCCTACGCTTCCTGCAGAAATCTTATTAAAGCTTCCAGTTAAATCCCTGTTGCAATTCAGGTGTGTTTCTAAATCTTGGCTTTCTTTAATCTCTAGCCCTAAATTTACCAAGACCCATCTCAGCTTATCTGCTAGTAACATGGATTACACCCGCAATTGGACAAAGATATTTACCGTCAAGTCTCCTATTGATTCCATGGGAAAGATATTTTGTCCACCTATTTTAACGTCAAATGAAGGTGAAATTTTGCTTTAGTTTGGACCACGTTTTACGAAGTAAAGTCCAAAGGATGACTCGATCAGATATCTAGATATTACTTTGTTCAATTTCTAGAGGCAGTAATCTATGTTAATAACTTAGTTTGTCCCTTTTCAAAGGAGGGACCATGAATGCAACAACGGAGGCTGAAATAACTCAGATGAAGACAATCGTGTGACTGATAGCCTGTACGAGTTACACGCTATGTATTTTTCTTAATTGCTGTTAAATTCTGTTTACATATTGTCTGGGAATATCTTGTTAGTCGGTTATTTGATCCTTAAAGCCATTCTATCCGTGATTAATATTTAGAGGATCAAACTAATTTGCCATGATTGAAAAGTTATTTAAAATATACTATAACACTGGGGAGATGTAGAGCATACACCATTAGCACAGGACATAAATATTCTTGCTAGAGTAGCCCAGAATACAATTTGACTTTTGAGAAACGTCTTGGGGGAGAGCCACATCAACTATCCATTGCAATAATATACTTAAATTACATTACACTTTACAACAACCAGTTGATTACTTTTACATCGCCCCACCAATCCACTATGCAAAAGATAAAGGAGTCCCCACTATCCCACAAACAAAATGGCAGAAGAGCAGCTAATCATAGATAACTTTGAAAAAGCTGCTCACCTCATCCAAAATGATGATAATGGATTGGGTGCTTTCAGACGTTTACCTTTGCCCAAGGTATGACATCATGCCTTGTTTGACGAAAACTCCGGAAAGGTAATAAAAGGGGCCAATGGTTGGGCTAAAAGCAAAAATTGTGGCATCTGACATTGATTGCATTGCCACCAATTGCAGAGGAAAATACAAGTGATAGTAGGTAAGGATACAAAGGAGGGTAAGACACAAGGCTATTAGGAGTTCTCAGAGGCACGTGCAACAAATTGGAGGTCTATGACGGGGCTGCCGGTTCCGGCTTGACCATTGACAGGTCATCCGGTTGCTGAGTAGGATAGATAAGTGCAGCAAGTGATATGGGCATGATGCAGAGTGATTTGGACTGAAGGTATTGCATGGCTGCTCCAACATCTTCCTCCATGAGCTTAGCGACCTCTTGTTCTGTGTCGACATTGGACCACTTTTCCCAGATATGCTGGTTGGATCTACTTTCGGCACTGTCCCCCTAAAATATAAGAAAACAAAAGGATTTTGAAGCAAATGAAGCAAATCTGGAGTTCGAGCTAACCCTGTTTTTAGGGTCTCAGTAGAAGCAGGATTCATTACCTCCACAGATTGCAACGGAATGTCAGCAACAAGTTGTGCCACTGCACTGGCTCCTCCCAGCCTACTCATGCTCAGTACCTTTAGGCAATTTAATGCACATCATTTACAGGACAGATACAATAATGAAAACTGGCAATCAAAAACCAGTACGAGACAGCGATGGCCAAGAAATCCCAAATACATTGAACTAACAGAACAGAAAGTGGGAAACTATAGAACCAATAAGGAGGCTATGGCATGCATCAAAACCCTCCGTCCTCCATTATAGCCAAAAATTTCCATATGATACAGCAAATGACGTACCAGAACATGACACTAAAGGCTACTAGGTTGTTGAAGTAAAGCAATCACTTGGCACTCTGTTATGCAGGGTCACAGTCAGATAAGATATAAGTTTCTCACTGAAGCAGCAACCATCGCTCGTGAGGTTATTTATATATAGTAAAAATGAAGACTTTCAACTGTTGTATGAGATTCCTCCTTTTGCTATTTTCTTGTACACATCTAAACATTACCTTCCTCCCCATTTTATGGAACATTTAAAACAGAACCAAATAGTTTAGTTTGACTAACATAGTATACTAGTAATAGAGCCTATTAAAAGAATAGTTGAAAAGTTAGTTCAATTGAAAAAACATTACCTCAAAGTTCAAATCTGATCAGTTAAAATGATTTGAAAAGCTTGTCTAAAATATATAATAAGTAGAAAGATGTCAAACCCAAAATAGTAAGCGAGTAGGTGGTAGAACAACCCAGGATGAGAATTACTTTCAAGTTATCCAGGAGATACAGAAATTTAAAATTAAAAAAAAAGGTGATAATTGCCTATTTGCAAACTGAAATTAGTACACACGCAAAATTGTTAACCTGTATTATCTCTCGAAGAAAATTCTTTTAAACAAGGGTATTATCTCTCGATATTCCTTATGAAATCAAGCTAAAAAATGGCTCAAGGTACCGCAACCATTGCCTAGAGACAATCAGATGATGTTAACTCAATCACCTTTAGAGAAATCAGAAATCAAATGATTTCAAACCACTAAACCCCTCAGAAAGAAGGTTTCTAGCAGAACATGATGATCAAGTTGAATAAGCTATCTCAGAAGAACAAGCTGATCAACATAAACTCAAGATACTTAAATGGAATGGAGAACACCACACGAGTAGTCGCACACAGATTGTGAACTTCTATAAATTATAATGGCTCCAACAATTTGATACTTTGTAAACAACTCTTTCATTGTAGAGAAATCAGAAGCCAAGAACTTAATTTGCTCCGGAACATGGTAGGAAGAGTGATTGACTAAATAAGCAATTAAGATGAATGTTAAAAATTGCACGTTACCTTAACTTGAAGCCTTAAGAACTTCACATAGTCCAGAATCTCATCAAGCATTGCGGCCCTATCGGTCTGGAAAGAGAAAAAAGAAATAAAATCTCAATACCTAAAGCAGCCACATCTTTCTAATTTCACTCTTCATGGAGGGGACTGTTCATATTAGATGCTGAAAAAACAAAGATAAAGTCCAATTCCGAAAGTCCCACTCAAAGCGAAAATTAGCACTTAACTGAATCCCACAAGTCTAACTAATGGAGAACAGTAAATTGAACCATCAGACAGCACTCTACTGCAAGTAAAAATTTGCCTACAAAATTTGAATGATCCTTTTTCGATAAGTTACAAGATGTAAATCATCTTTTTCCTGCTTTTTTTTTTCAAGCACTGGTATTTTATGGTCATGATGTGCACCAGAAAGTAAAATTGCCGTTATCTGTAAACATAAGACTTTGTGTTTTAATGAGCCTCAGTATGACAATGCCATGAGTAAAGAAACATACTCGCCACTAAAATAAGAACTTGTTGCCACTAAGAGAGTGAGACACACCTTATTGCAGCTGGGGACAAGTTCTTGCAAAGCCTTTATTCTTTCTGATATCCTCTCTCGTCTCAACTGCAAGGGAGACAAATCATTACTCAGCACTTGTTTCTAGAGGACTCTAATAACACCTTGTATCATACTACACGATTCGCGCTTGTCCTTATAAAGCTTATCTACATAACATGGTATATCAATCTTATTACCCTCTCAGCTATGCTATGTGGATCTGTGGCTTGTCCCCTCCGAGCTCGAACCCTAGGACGAATTACTGGTGGGTGCGGTACAGTTACTGTTGTGCTTGTTGTTGGTTGGCCTTGGAAAGGCTGAAAGAAACCAAGAGAAATTATTAGCTCAATAAATGCAGTAAACGTCACACCCCTCATTGACAAGAGACCATGTTATTCTTAAAGAAACATAATTCAAATCAAAGTTACCATGTCTGAGTCATGCAACTAATTAGACTTCAAAGTAAAGAGAAATTAAACGGAATACTGCATGCAATTCCATCCTTCAACAGTGTTTTACTGTCTTATAATCAAATGATATGCTTCGGTTAGAAAACAGTTATTTGTTAATGCCAATATGCTTTACTCATAGTCAAGGAGTATTAACATTGTCTAAATAAAGATTATGGACTTAGTGCTTCAGACAACTTACTGGCTACAAATTTGGACATGCATTTAGATTTCAGCTTATGAAACTTCAATCATTTAAGCAAAGTCTACGAAGGGCTCGAGGACAAAGTTATTTCTCATAAAACATCAGAAACCAAAATCCTTAACTGTTACCGGAGATTGCAATATGCACAAAGTCAACAAAGAAACAAAACTATGGATCGAAGATGCTGGAAAAATAACAAGCCATATTTATAACAAGCGCTTTTTAAAAGACAATATCTAGTAACCATGCGACTTAATTTTTTTTCCAATTTTAACATTCTTCAATACACACTGATTCCTCCATTTTCACCAGAATCAATATCAACTCTTCATAGGGACCCCCTCCAAGTCACTATAAAATCATAGTACACATAACATACCAAAACCTCAAAACCTATCATAATCTCAAAAAAAAAATGAATCAACACATGAAATGAACTTAAATTTTACATTTCCCTCTATTATATCGACACATTATCCGTATTAGAGAGTAATAATGAGCAATTCTAGAGACAAAATTGAGGGCCACAGATACTCTTCACACGGTGTGATATTGATGGCAGAATAGTACAATTTTTCCCAAAAAGTCTTACACGATTAAGAGTATTCCTACGCATTATATGTAGCTTCCTAATCTTTTCATCTACCAATGAAAACAATTCGCAGACACGTAATCTTTTTAGCTTTAATAAAAGATTTACACACACACACACAAGTAACCTGGATATGGTGAACAGGAGGCACAGCGTGACGAACTGCATGAGATTGCAAATGTTCTAGACCAGCATATAAATTCCCGATATTTATTCCTTCTCTTTCCTGCAAAAAATAAACCAAAAAAAATTAAGTTAAATATTCTAAAATTTGGAAAATGCCAAAACGCAAAAAAAAATAAAAAATAAAGCTTACATGCTTCACTGCATAAGCACCAGCATCGCTGACGTCATCACGGCCGTTATCCAAGCTAAGTCCCAACGGGAACAACGGTTGCTGTAGACCAGAAGCAGCAGCAGATGCCGAAGTGAACGACGTCGTTTCTGATGAAGTCCCGACGTCAGCTACCGGCGGCAAGCCAGTGTAGGAAGGAATCGCGAGAATTTGCTCTAGGAAATCGTCGGCATAGCCCTCCGGTTGGTTTGTCGCCATGCCGGAGATTATCTCCGGCGAGAAAAATGTTTTTTCCCGGCGAGAAGAAGTTAATAAAGGGTTTTGAGGAACGGAAATGGAATGGAATGACTCTGTTTTGGCTTTTCGTGCTTTTGTGGGCATGCGTTTTAAAAAGTGTGATGATTTTTCTGGATGGGTTTGTTGTTTTTGCGGGTGGCCCTTGGATTTTATTGTAGTATCTATATTTACCTCTATAGTTTTGTAAATGGGCAAATTGCTCATTATTCTTACAACAGGTAATGACAAAATCATGAACCCTCTGTAAGAAAATGTACACACTAACAAATGATAAAATATAATTACTTAATAATAAGCAATGGCAAGATGAGAAAAAAATAAGGTAACGATGCGATCACACCAAATCAATCGTTCCATAAAGTTGCACTTTTTATCGTTACGTAACGATGGATTTAACGATACGATACAATCAAATTTAAGTAACAATCAAAATAAATATTGTATTAAATTAATAATACGATACAATACAACAAGTAACAAACCTTCCAAACACGCTGTTACATACTACTATTTTGACTGAGCATATATATATATATATATATATATATATATATTATGACTAGTACTTATAGGGGTCGTTTGATATGAGGTATAAATAGATATAATGATGATATAAGAATATAATACCACCTTAATACTTGTTTGGTTAGCAAATCCGGTATAAGTTATTCCGAGATTAAAATTAGTACCGAGATAACTTATACCTTATAGGAAGTGGGGTAATTAGTGCCGGGATAGCTTATACCATCTTCTTAGAAATTATACAATTGTCATTTTTAATACAACATACCAAACAATGGATAAAAAATAATACTAGAATAACTAATCTCAGCATAACTTATCACGACATAATTTATCCCAGCATAAGCTGTATTCAAACCAAACGACCCCTTATAATCTTAAACATACCATGAATTTTATGGAAGTAAAAGTTTGCTATCAAGGATAAAATGAAATGTTTAAAATGAAAAACTTTTTAAATATAAAAATATTTTTTTTGAAAAAAAAAACAAAAAGAAAATAGTCATATTAAATAGAGCATAGGGAGTACTAATTAAGATTAGCGGGCGTTTGGACATAAGAATTGTAAAAATCCAAAAAAAGTAAAAAAGAATTCAACTGAAAATAATATTTAAAAATTAGAGTTGTGTTTGGACATGTGTCGTTTTTGAAGTTTTGTAAGAGATCTCAGTGAAAATTTTGAAAAATAACTTTTTGAAGTTTTTCAATTTTTTGAAAAATTCCAAAATTTATCTTCAAGTGAATTGAAAATTTTATTGTCAAACACTGATTTTAAAAATAGTAAAAAAATTCCAAGAAAAAGTAAAAAAAATCTTATGTCCAAACGGGCTTAAGTAATAAATATTGACTATTTGTTACAAAGTGTGTAGTTTTGTATATGGTTTATGTTGTTCATCTTATAGTACATATTAAATTTCATGAGACAAACGTTGAATTAGTTGATGCTTAGAGATTATGTGTAATTATTGTTGTTATATACGCATTTCGTCTTTGTTATAGGGTATTCCTTAAACCTAGCAGATATTAAGGTGCTTCTTCTTTAATCTTTTGACTTGATGGTTAACACGTATACTTAATTCCGTTCAATATTTATGAGAAGTTTATTATAGCATATATCTATTACTTCAAATTAATTTTTTGGCTTTCCTTGAAATGATGAAATTCAACTTTTGTCTTTTGTTTATATCTTTATAAACATAAGGAAACTACAAGTTATGTTCATTTATAAGTGGCTCATTATAAAAATTAGTCAATTCATAAAATATTACTAATATTAGCTAAATATTACTAATTAACCAATTAGCTATTTGTCGCAAAAAAGTCAAAATTTTGCTTTCTTTTGAGTGGGTGTCAGAATAGATTGGGTACATTTTAAGGAGCTTGAATCTCAATTTTGGGATGATTTGGTGAAGTTTTGAGGTGGTTTGAATTGAAAATTCGAAATAAAAACTGAACATGAAAAAAATAATATGTGTATCATTTGTGTATCACATATGTATCATATTTGTATCAGTTGTGTATCATATATATATATATATATATATATATATATATATATATATCCATGTATACCTGTGCGTGAGATACATGCGTGATACATTTTTGATACATGTGTTGCAGAAGAATTTGTTTAACTCGATTTAATTACGAATTTTTGATACCAAACCAGTTCAAATCACCTCCAATCTTTCTCAAATTTTGTATATTGACTTATGTATATGTTTTCAATGAATTTCAACTATACCCATTGAAAAAGTTTCTTTTTTGCTTAGATTTTTGGAATATTATATGTATATTTTTTTTTATATTTCATCACGTTATCTGCTACCTCATCCATGGAATTTCCTTTCCGTCTTGCATCTAATGTTGCAATCACACTTAAAAATATGGAAGGTAATTTTTGCATTTGATTCTTTGAGAGAAAGAGCTTTATTTATTTGGTTTTTCAATTTTTATATGTACTTGACTAGTTTTGCTAAGTTTATTACTAATGACTAGAAATTGATAAGTTGAGACTTATTTGGAACATTTGTGCAAGTTTCCATAAACATAAGGTACAGTGGTAGAGGTAGACAAGATCTTGTATCAAAACCTGAGTTGTTCGGACTCAGGTCTAGATATTTTATACGGTTATAAATCTAAAGGTCGGATTCTTTATTGTCTAAATTTTAAGACTCAATGTACATATATTAGTATGGAGATTCGCTAACAATAATTTAAATATTTAAAAGTCATCAAACCTCAGAGGGAGTTGAAGAGAGGCCTTTCAGTTCGTTCAAAGGCACTAGGGACGAGCCATTATTGAGTTATAAAAGTATGCTTAAATTATGAGACATTATACAACAACCTAATAAAATTCCATAAGTGAGGTCTGAAAAAAGTAAATTATGAGATATTATGTGAAACTTAAATGTTGCCTAAATCCGGGAAGGAGATAAAAGTAAAAGGACTGACATAGAAATATTTGCATACAAGGTATTCCATTTTTTTTTTGATTTCAGAAATTATTGTACTTGTTTCGAATTCTCCGTTGATTTTGGCCAAAGTATCCAAAATAGATTGACTAGATCCGATATGGATCTCACACCCATGCCTACACCCATACTTTCACCTATGTCATATCGACATTCGATCAACTTAGATTAGTTCACAGGTGCCCCATGAGATGCTCATTTGAAACCTTTGTCTGGTCAATACGAGAAAGAAAAGAGTATATTTCAAAACAATGTCACACACCTACATTAAACTAATTTCTCCTTCCCTTTTTAACATTTTGCAATAACAAACAAACTCAACGAGGATCTTATTTATTCTCACACTCGAGATATCAACACCTCTTAAATACACATATTTCAACAGGATTTTCCACTACGGCTAGAAAGATAAAAGAAAAATACTACTAATATAAGAGTTATATTACACATAGAAGCAAAGTTCAAAGTAAAGTAAAAACCTCAACACTACAAAATGCTACGTAGTCCACTTCAAACCTAATTTACATAATAGACTCTGCATTACTAGAGAAAATACCTCGAGCCAATGTTTGATTATCAGACATTACGACACTGAAGTACCAAGCTGTCTTGTTCGGGCTCTCCAAAAAGGTCTCTGGGTATGTATCGGACCCTTCAAAAGTAATGCATTTTTGGAGGATCCGACAACATTTTGGGGAGGCCGCGCAACATAGGTACCACGTCCTCGTGGGACCATAAACTGTAGTCTATCTTGCTGTCACTTGCCTCGGAGAGAATCCCTCCTCTGATACATCAGAAAACAGATCAATACTTTTGGACAAAGCATAGACAATTTCCACCATACTAGGCCTTTTTGAAGGATCTTTATTCAAACAAGAAATGGCCACAGACATCACATTCATAACACTCTCCATTGTACATTCCTCCCTAAGAAGACTATCATCCATCCATTCTTGCAATTTCTTCAGTTTTCTCTCTTCACTCCCTTCCAAAATTTCGCCAACTTTCGCCCATAAAACTTTCCCTTCATCGTCGATGGCTTCTCTCCCTGACATAAGCTCGAGCAACACCACCCCGAATGAGAAAACATCCATTTTAATCGATACAATACCATCAGTGAGATACTCGGGGGCAATGTAACCCTGAGTTCCAACAATGTGCATCGTTATCGCATTGCAGCCTGATTTAGCAAGTCCAAAATTGGCAACTTTGGCTCTCATGTTTGAGTCTAAGAGAATGTTGCTACTCTTGATATCTTTGTGTACAACCCTTGGCCTTGTGTGTTCATGGATATATAAAAGACCATTTGCAACATCAATGGCAATTTTTAACCTTGTTTTCCAACTCAATTTTTCTTTTTTGTCCTCGTGAAGCCACGAATGTAGTGAACCATTCTCAACATATTCATAAACTAAATAGCAATTTGCTTCTTTAGGGTCTATGCAAAAACCCTCTAGCTTCACTAAATTCCCATGGTTCACCTACAAAAACAAAAAAGGGAAAATCATTAAGTCCAAATTTTCATGGTTCCAATTCCTTTGTTTTTTTATTCCAAGACTTAAATCTGACTCATGTAGCCAAAAGTGACAGCACTGCAAGAGGTTGCAAAATAGGACATGATGACAATTTCTTTCTTAAATTTAATTTCTAAACAGTAACAACGTAAAGAATTTTACACTATCAGTATCAGATTACCTAAAACATAATTAGACGAAACTATTATAGAAGTGAAAATATTAGTGACGTAAAAATAAGACAAATACTATACTAATGCCCCGGTCGTCCATAAAAAAATACCTTTTTTTCACATTTTCATGCCCCGGTCGTCCATGAAATTTTGCAAGTTTTGAAAAATTTTCGAAAATGAATTTATCAAAAATAAAAAAATTTGACCACTTCTTCAAAATTTTCAGAAAAACTTTTTTCCTCACTCACAAAAATTACAATATTTTTTAAGTGAAATATAATTTTTATGTCCAAACGCCTGATAATGACTGCAAGAGAGGTTGCAAGATAAGACATGATGACGTTTTGTTTATTAAAATAGGACAGCAGCTAATAAAATCAATCAAATTTCAAAGTAGGACAGCCAAGCCAGCTAAAGGATGACGCATTGATGAGAGAAATCAGGCAGAGTATTAGATGTAGGAGGCCACAATCAATTGCAACTAACAAACTTGAGGTTATAGAGAAGAAAATTTATTTAATTTGGTTTGAGTTTTTGTTTTATATAATAAAAGATACCCTTTTCAATGGCAAAGTTTCTGTCTTTTTGTATTCTATCGAGTACTTAATTATGTACATGTACATAGAAGAATCACTTTGTTTTTTCTCCGCTAAAATTTAACCTCAGAGACCTGATAATTCTTCTTCCATTTCATTAGCCATATTGTTAATTTTTGATATACAATAGTAATTGGTAGGGTCTCCTCACAAACACCAATGAAAAAGAAGAACAAAAGGTGAATAATTGAGGAGCAGAGAGAAAAAGATTTTAATGAAGAGATATATTGCAGAGGACAAATAAGTTTTGAAGACAGAATGATGTTGATTACCTTAATAATATATTATTAAATCCAAACGGGCATAATAGTGCACTTGAATATTATACTTCTAATAACTTAAGAATACGACAGGTCACTAAACCTAACCAATATTTAATTAAATATTGAATCTAATACTTTGGTGGAAAAGCTATTCTGCAGTGGAATTCTAACATTAGTAAATTTGTCAATTATGCAAAAGCAATTAAGGTTTAAATTTGGTACTAAGTGGTCGTTAAAGATAATAATTTCGGGATAAAATTTAATATTACATTTATCCTATGTTTGATTACAAGTATTAACCAATCCCCGAATAAATTTTACAATGAAATAATTCGATTAGCTATCTTATTTACAAGGTGAAATAGATAGCTAATCGGATAACTCATGAGATATTCCTGAATATTCACTATTGTACCAAACAATCCTAAGGGTGGGATCTAATAGCCGATAAAGTATGTGTAAATGTCGAAGCTAATGTTCAAATTTTAGCAAAATCAAAAAAATTATTAGGTAATTGTTTTCCCTACTTGTCTAGGTAGTGCTGATAAATGATAGCAGATAGTTAATACTCCCGCCGTTTCAATTTATGTTAACCAATTTGACTGAGCACGAAATTTAAGAAAAGAGGGAAGACTTTTGATCTGGTGGTGTAAAATGAGGCACATATATTTTGTGTGGCTATAAATCATTGTTTAAAGGTAAATTATTTCCAAATAAGGAAATGAATCATTCTTTTTGGCACAGACTAATAAGAAAATAAGTTTATATAAATTGAAACGGAGGGAATAGAACAATTCACAACAAATAATCTATGACTTTTCGAGGTAGGCATAAACTAACTCAAACTCATGATATTTACAAAAAATCTAACTTTCTACTAGTAGTGTCAGGTAAGAGCTAGTCGATAGAATAGTTCACAACAAATAATTTATGGACTACTCGAGTTACATGTAAACTAACTCGGACCCGCAATATTTATAAAAAAAATCTAACTTTCTACTGGAGTCTTTTTGGGATGAATACAAAGGCTTAATTAAAGTATAAGAATTTTGAGTAAAATTTTACCTTTTGCAGGATTTTGAGTTCTTCTCGGGCATTCCACTTCATTTTCTTGATTGCAAACACTTCTCCATCAATTATACCTTTATACACAGACCCTTGAATCAAACACCGTTCATCAAATCCATCTGTTGCTTCCCAAAGTTGTTCAATTGTATACATTTTATACTTATCCAAACAGTCTGAAACATCAGCCATTAAATTCACTTCAACATCTTTATTTAAAGACTCCTTTTTTGATCCAAAATATAAACTTTTCTGCCTTTCCACATCACTAAACTTTTCTCTCTTTGTTGACTTCTCTCTATAACCCCATAAACCAAAGACCAAAATCAGTAGCAGCCCACAAATTCCTAAACCAATAGCTAATCCTATGACTGTTCCTTTTCTGTCATTTTCTTGTACTGTTGGTGTATTTGTTGGTGGAGGAGGTTGGGTTGCATTTGTAGCTGTTGGCTGTGTAATATTAGGAAGTTTAGACAGTGGAATGAAAAGGATATCAAAAATCTTGGGATTATTTCCATTAATTTCTCTTATAGATTGTGGGGTTGTTCCAAATCTTGAAGCAATTGAAGAAATATTGTCAAAAGGTTGAAATACATAACTAATAAGATATCTTGGTTGGGTTTGGTTTTGGGGTTGTGTTTGTGTTCTGTTTGGACACTTACAAAAAATTGGGAATTCTATAGCTTGACCTATTTGAATATTTTCTGGTACAACAGTTGGATTAACAGCCTCAACATATTGATAATTTGTAAGGTTTTGGAACTTAATAGTTGAGATCCTGTACATAGTATCACCTGAGTTGAAACTATAGTTAAGGCCAGCATATGAGATGTTACCAAGAGTGGTGTTGATGTTTTTACAAGAACATGTGATTGGTACTAAGAGGGATTGGTCATTAACTAGGGTTGTGTTTGGGGTAGAAATATTACTAGGTTTTGCAATCATAAGCCTACTTACTGAGAAAAGGTCACCAATTGAGGCTAAATCAAGAAATTCTGGTCCTGTTGCTCTGTAAAAGACATATGTTTGACATGGATAGAATTGGCTTGGATTGCAGCTATAGCCTGTTGTACTTGGTGCATCTTGTGCATCACATGAATTTTGGTTATAAAAGAGGAAGATGAAGAAGAAAAGAAGTGAAAAAGTACCGTACATAGGCTTGATTCTCATTTTCTTGGTTTGTTTTGGTTTTGTGAAGAAAGACATGTTTAAATTATTAATGGAGATAAGAAGTTTATATATACAGAAATTCTTGTTGTTTTTCTTATAGTCTTGGTTTTTGACCATTAATGGTAGATGGGTTTTTTTTCATTTGATTGGTGCTTGTTGTTTAATTTCTCGTAGGGTCTTGTCTTGAGAATTAATGGAAGATGGTAAGTTTTCCAATTTGATGGTCCCACATAGAAGACTTTTTGGTCAACCTTATTGTAGAAAATACTCTTATTTATCTTTTGTTGTTTTCTGCAAATTATTAGACTGCAAAATGATTTCACATGTTTGGACTAGTTATCAGCCTTTTAGACACATTTTTTTCTAATGAAGTATAGCATACTATATAAAACTATCACAACAGTGGGACTATTAGAAAATTAAAAGGTTTGGCTTCTTTATGATTGGAATGTTTATTGGACTAGAGGAGAGCACGGTGAGGAGATGTTGACCCTGAAGTGCCTACAGAAAGGTAGAGACAGATCGAAGAAGTATTGGGTGAGGTGATGAAGCTTACCGAGGACATGACCGTGGTTAGGTAGCCGAGCGTTGTCCTTGTTCGTAACAGTAGCTTTAGTACATGACTTAGTGTTATTTTTGTATTTTTGTATTCTTTATCTTATGTTATTACTGACTGTTGCTCTCATTTCGGCTTTCTGATTGCAGTAGCTGTCACACCTCCTTTTTGCGCGCCCGCCCCGAAGGGTAGAATGCGCGAGGGGAGTTTTTCCAATTTAAGTGACAATATTCGAAATGAGATTATTTATTTAGTTCAGAGTCGCCACTTGGGAAAGGTTTGGCTTTTGGTGTCCCAAGTCACCGGTTTATCTTGAATCCCAAATCGAGGAAATTTTCGACTTTTCCAAATGAAGTCTGCGAACCAGAAATTCTAAGTAAGGAATTCTGTTGACCCGAGGGAAGGTGTTAGGCACCCTCGAATCCCGTGGTTCTAGCACGATCGCTTAAATTGTTATAATGGCTAAATATCTGATTTAAATACATGTTGTGACTTATGTGCTTAAGTTTAAACCGCTTTTATCATTTATTTTTATAGAATTGCAACGTCGTGAAAATGCATCTCGAACCACGTCACAATCAATGCACCCGTGGTTGTCAACACATTTCGACTCCGTTGAGATTTGGATTCGGGTCGCATCAATGCGCACCCGAATTTAAGAATATAATTTACTTAAAGTCGCGCCTAAAGAATCTAACGCGTTATTCTCTTTGGGGAAGGCAGTGGAATTCACTAAACAGTCCGTCCCAAATTCTAAGTATTTATCATGATCAATTATTGAGGGCCCCGCAATTTGCATTTTTATTTGGCGAGGCTCGTCTCATTATTTTAGAAGAGTACCCTACAGTGGCTACATTTCTACTACGTTTATCTTTTAAAAGAAGGATGATACCGAACTTTGCTTGTTTGAAAAAATACAGACTGAATCTTTATTATGTTTGCCGAACCTAAATTTGTTTGATTACCTGATTGATTGTTTATGAGGTGAGAGTTGCCTCATGCTTTGTCTTCATCGAGTGAATACGCTTATTAATTTGCTAAGTGAGATTGCAAGCAAACTAACAACATATATTGAGTTATGTTTAACGACCTCCAAGTTCTATTTTTAAACTCTAACCTGTTTGAAATTGATAAACGAAATCGGCTGTTTATTAGGAAAATTACTACTAATTGAACTCAAAATGACTATTAGTTTCTCTCAACAATCATCACATTATTTCGAAACAAGGAATCTATACCAAAACCCGATATCGAACCTATATTGGAACAAATAATCTGACAGGAGAGGTGGCATTCATAGCCAGACTCTTAATGTGACTGCATGAGAGTTTGTTCGGGATATATTTATCCCAGACCTAGTACCACAGATTTGTCAATTCAGTGGTCTAGGCAAAAATACATACAAGTGCTTGCCATGACTCTATGTTATACAGTCATAACTAAGCCAAACAGAGTGTTATACTGAACTGAATGTATACTAAATCAAACATGCTGTCTATGTCATACTGTCATTACTATTGAACAATGATATCTAACAGTTCATCTCAAACAGAATGTATGCTAGTTTATACAAAATATTTGCAGTTTGCAGTAAAAAAAAAATACAAGCCCAACTAACATTCGACCTATTTTTTTAACACCAATGTTATAACATAAACAGCTGTTCGTTTCTTTATTTCTGCTTCAACTTCAAACTTTCAACAATACAAGGTTTCAGAGGTTGTGTACCTGGAAATATTTGACAATTGAAGAAAAGGGCAGTCAGTAGAGTACAATGACAACAAAATGCAGCAGCAATCACAGCACTATCAGTAGCAGCAGGGCAGAATAGCAGCAGCAACAAGAAACAGAAGAGTAGCAGCCACAACTCACAAAACAATTGGAGTGAGATCAAGACCCCAACTAAACCAAACTTTCGAGTAGAACAAACAAACAACCAAGCAGACTCAGTTGGGAGAAATCAGTGTTGCACAAAACAGGTCCAGATTTAGTGAAATCAAAACAAAAGAAAGGAAACAACTTCTGGTTTTTTTTTCTGTCTGAGTTGTCAGACAAATATTCTTTTCCAGTTTTCTGTTTCCAAAATTAAACTCTCAGATGTTCCTTCTCAGTGTCTCTCCCTATCTCTGTATGCTCTGTCTGTGTATCTCTATCAACTCTCTCTTTTTCTTTCTCACAGTGTATGTCCTCTCCTTAATATCAGGTGGTATCCTTTTCTCTTTTGCTCTCTTCTCTGTGTGTGTGTTTTTCTTTTTCAGCTCTCAAGGTCCAGTGTGTATCTCCCCCTCCTCTGTATCTTTATCCCTTTATATCTCTCAATGTCCCCTTTATAAGCCTTCACATTACTCCTTTTAACAGTCTGTTTAGAATATCACAGTACCCCTCCCATGTGCCCTTTTTCATTTTCAGATTCCAATTAGTTATTTAAGTATTAACCCCCATCAACATTTCCTGGCAGACTTAACTTTTAAAAGGTTTAATACTTTTAAACTAAAGCAAGGTATGGGCAGTAGAATCTATCTGACAGCATATGCTGTCAAATTATTTAAAACTTAACAAAGACCTTTATGCAGGCCACAGGTTGTGCACAAAGCACATGAGGTGCACCAATGCACATGCTGTGCACGAGTGCACATGCCCTCCAATTCAGCATTTAAACCAAACATCCTTTTTACATTACTGATCCAAATCAACAGCTATAAGTAAACAAAACTGGTTCTTAATTGATTCAACAAATGCTTAGCAGAAGTAAGTCGATTTGTTATTGTTCGGACAGTTGAAACTAATTGACGACACATGTCGACTCGACTATATTAGCATTAACATACACAATCGTAGCCAAAAATCAGACATTTAAACAGTATCGATACATGGTTCGAATTATACTGACTAAGCAGAAATGCACTCGAGGAGTCAACTAGTCAGTCCAAACTCGAAAATCAGCTACTTGCACAAACAAATACATAATGCCTTATCAGAATAAGAGGGGGGATTTAGATAAACAACAGAGGTTCAGGCAAAGTGGTTGAAGCACAGTTGATAGAAGTCAAGGACATAAACAGAAAACGAACAGACCCTTACAACAATCAAACGAACCAAAACAACTAAGAAAAGAAAGAAACTCACCTTAAACCGCAAAAGATCAAAACCTTAACTCGGACTCGGTCAGGCCTTTCTTAAGGCTGAACGGACTTTAAACGAAGTGTTTCTCAGATGAGAAACACTTTGATTAAAGTCCATTAGACCTTAATCTCTTCGGTTGAACCAGTGACGGAGGAACACAAAATTTCCAAAACTCAGATCTGGGATTCATGCTTCCCTGATCAGATTCGGACCAAACCAAGTATGGTTTGGTCACGAGGGGGGTCTGGGGAGTGTCTGGTATGAATTTAAGGCAGATCGGTGTAGATTAGGTTCCGACTCGAATCTTCAAATGAAGATTCGAGAAGGTGGGATAGGATTCGAAGTGTGTGGTTGGTAGATTTGGGTTCAGGACGGCATGGGGGTTCTATGGTGTTCAGGTGGAGGTCACCGGCGTTCATGCCGCCGGGTTTCTGGTGAAGGTGTGCAGGGGCGGCTAGGGTTTGAGGGGAAGGGTTTGTGGAGACGAAGGCTGGGGTTCGGATAGGGGGGCAGGGTAGGATTATGGGCTTATATAGTTAGTGGGTAGGTGGATCTCAACCGTTAGATCAATCAAGATCTACGGTCTGGATCTGATGGCTTAAGTGGAACGGTGTCGTTTCGAGGGTAAAGGGTTTGGGTTGGTCCGGGTGTAAACGGGTCGGGGCCATTAGTGGGTTATGGAAATGTGATCTTGGCCGTTGATCAATCTGAGATCAATGGCCCAGATCACATTGGATTGAAACGGCGTCGTTTGGACACCCTGGGTATCAGGTGGTCTGGACCGGGCAGGCCTGGGATTTGGGCTGAGTTTGTTGGGCCAATTTTAACAAATTGGCCCAAGTCCGGAAGGGGGTCTTTTCTTTTCTTTCTTTTATTATTATTTTTTTATTATTTTTATTTCTTTTCCTTATTTATTTTAAAAACAAAACTAAGCAAAAATCAAAAATAAAAATTAAATACACACTCACTACAATTATTTGCACACACACTAAAAATATTTCAAAACAAGTAAAATCAAACAAAACAAAATCACGGACAAAGATGCCCGTTTTATGCCTTTCTATTTAAACAACCACGTTACGGTTCAGATTATGCATGACACGCATTTTGTATTTTGTTTTAAATAAATAAATAAATAAGAAAATAAAAATAAAAATAAAAATGGGCAAAAGTCACAAATAAATCAACAAAGTGCCGCACAGAAAATCCGAAAATTGTACAGTAGGGCCAATTATTATTATTTTTATTTCTTTTGGAGCGATTGTCGTGCGAAGCAAAAATCACGTGCTCACAGCTGCCCCTCTTTGTTCGGAAACACGAAGAGTTTTCGTGCAAAGATAAAGTGAGCGTGTACGAGCGATTTTTGCCTATGGACCACTCCGTATGAAGCATGTTTTTGAAAGATCTGACCGAATCTTGCTTCAAAGATTTCCTACATATCCTGGGCTAAACAGGAATCAGGTCAATGTAGTTCGAGAAGTTTTGGTAGCTGGGACTACCATGGGATTGCAATGCTTGCTGCTACTGCTGCTGCTGTTGTCACTGCTACGTTACTGACCGCCTTATTACAACCAAACGAAAATTAGAAACTGAACTAACTACTTATATGTATGTCAACTGCTAGTTACAAGATTCCTATCTATGATTCTTTTACGACTTGATCTTGGGTCTTAGCTGATTCTGCTTGTAGACTCCGATCTGAATCTTGATGCTTGCGAGTTGCGGTGACCTGTTTAATCTCTGGGATACTGAGGGAGACGCGATTGGCAGGGTTCAGGACCTTAATCAAATGTTGGAGTCAATCCGCCTTCCATTTACTCCGAATCTTGGGACATCTTTTTTTTTCTTTGATTCTGAATTGGGACTCATCTCGTGGGTCATTTCGATCCATGTGGCTCGAGGTCAGACCTGCGGGAGAAAACAAACGAACGAAATTTTCTGCCCCAGTTTCACTAAGAAAATTTCGCTAATTATTCGCCAGGAAGTTCATAGAATTGATGAAAGAGGATATGCATGCTCAGTTCAGGGTTGGAGCCCTAATACTGACTAGCTGGGGAAAGGTTCAGTTTAGGGTTTAAAACCCTAACGCCGAACAAAGGAAGAATTCAGTTCAGGGTTTAAAACCCTAATGCTGACTAAAGACAAAATTCAGTTTAGGGTTTGAAACCCTAATGCTGGCTGAAAACAAAAAGTTCAGTTTAGGGTTTTAAAACCCTAATGCTGGCTGCTTGGAAAAGCTCAGTTTAGGGTTTAAAACCCTAACTCTGGCTGAAAGGAAAAAATTCAGTTTAGGGTTTAAAACCCTAATGCTGACTAAAAGGAAAATTTAGTTTAGGGTTTAAAACCCTAATGCTGATTGCTTGGAAAAACTCATTTTAGAGTTTAAAACCCTAATGCTGGCTGAAAGGAAAAGTTCAGTTTAGGGTTTAAAACCCTAATGCTGACTAAAAGGAAAATTCAGTTTAGGGTTTAAAACCCTAATGCTGATTGCATGGAAAAGCTCAGTTTAGAGTTTAAAACCCTAATGCTGGCTGAAAGGAAAAGTTCAGTTTAGGGTTTAAAACCCTAATGCTGATTGAATGAAAAAGCTCAGTTTAGGGTTTAAAACCCTAATGCTGGCTGAAAGGAAAAGTTCAGTTTAGGGTTTAAAGCCCTAATGCTGATTGCATGAAAAAGCTCAGTTTAGGGTTTAAAACCCTAATGCTGGCTGAAAGGAAAAGTTCAGTTTAGGGTTTAAAACCCTAATGCTGATTGCATGAAAAGCTCAGTTTAGGGTTTAAAACCCTAATGCTGGCTGAAAGGAAAAAGTTCAGTTTAGGGTTTAAAACCCTAATGCTGACTAAAAGGAAAATTCAGTTTAGGGTTTAAAACCCTAATGCTGGCTGAAAGGAAAAGTTCAGTTTAGGGTTTAAAACCCTAATGCTGACTAAAAGGAAAATTCAGTTTAGGGTTTAAAACCCTAATGCTGATTGCATGGAAAAGCTCAGTTTAGAGTTTTAAAACCCTAATGCTGGCTGAAAGGAAAAGTTCAGTTTAGGGTTTAAAACCCTAATGCTGATTGCATGAAAAAGCTCAGTTTAGGGTTTAAAACCCTAATGCTGGCTGAAAGGAAAAGTTCAGTTTAGGGTTTAAAACCCTAATGCTGATTGCATGAAAAAGCTCAGTTTAGGGTTTAAAACCCTAATGCTGGCTGAAAGGAAAAAGTTCAGTTTAGGGTTTAAAACCCTAATGCTGATTGCATGGAAAAGCTCAGTTTAGGGTTTAAAACCCTAATGCTAGCTGAAAGGAAAAAGTTCAGTTTAGGGTTTAAAACCCTAATGCTGACTAAAAGGAAAATTCAGTTTAGGGTTTAAAACCCTAATGCTGATTGGCTGGGGATAAAGCTCGAGAATACTACACGATCTATTTTTGAGTTTTTCTTGTTTTAATAGAAGATAAAAGGGAGTTTCGTGGAAGCTTACCTTTCGAGTGAATTCATCATTGCCGAAGTACTTCCTGTACCCGTATACCTTCTTCTTTGGGCGACACCTGCTTCTTGCACGGTTATCTTGGATTAGACCTGTTTCAACCAAAGAATCGTTTGTTAGTTCGGAAATGGCGGTCGGTTTGGTGACCTTGACCGTTCCCAGTTGCTTTCTTGCGTCTTTATTTCTGTTGTGAAGTTCCGCCATTGATTTGATTCGAATGGCGAAACCCTTCTAGACTGTTCAGGCTTGTATTTCCAGATTCTGCGATGATTTGCCTTGTAAGGCGCCCCTTTGTCTTTTGGTCCCGTTTCGATTGAAGGTTCTCAACGGGGATTTTATTGGAGGTGTTCTGTGGGAATTTGTACAAAAGTAAGCTCTGTGGGGGGAATATTTACAAAGTGGATTCTCGTGCGGATTCTGTACAATGGGGTATGCTGGGTTTTTGTTTCAAAACGGGTTTCCCAGGGTTTGTTGGGGTCAGCTTGTTGGGGAATATTTACAAAAGGACTCGCTGGGGATGTGCTGATGAAATTCCAACGGGGAGATTTGTACAAAAGGAGAGACTCTGTGGGGATTTGTATATGGGGAGATTCTGTGGGGATTTGTCCGAAGGCGGACTTGTTGGGGAAGATTTCAAGATTTCTCTCTTTCCTCTTTACTCTGAAACACCATCAAACATCATGATTCATCATGCTTGGGCAATCATACCAACGAGATGAGGCGCTTTCCTTCATGAGACGGGATTCCGTGCAAACAAACCATGCCACCTGTCCTTTCCGGTGTGTCCTGAACTCGGGGTTAAAATGCAAAAGGGATTCGAAAAGAAACAAAGAAAGGGGAAGACAAATCAGAAAAGGAATACCCTTTTCGGGACGAGAAAGACTTATCTGAGGAAGATAACGCTGGCTTTAAATGACATGACATGCTCTTTGGACTGGACGTCTGACCTTCTAAGAGCTTGCGTTTTCCTGAACCAGAACGGATCTGTGATTCCAAACCGGTGGCACTTGCCGAGACCTCCTTGGGGTGGAGTCATTCTTTTTCGGCCAACAGCGCCCTTTGCGGGTTTTCGCTGGCTAACCTCTCTCATTTCTCTTCCTGTCATCGCTTGATAGCACTCTTTGCGAGTTTTTACTAAACAAGCTCTCTCATTTTGGTTTCTCTACTCCCGTTGCCTCGTGGTGCCCGAAGGTTTTCACCGCCGAGGCTCTCTCATTTTATCTCTCTCAATTCAGAGTGTGCTGGTCTCCATTTGTGACACTTATTGGTTTCCCACCACATTTGGTAATTGTTGTGAAGGCTTGTGCTTGGTAAAAAAAAGTAGATGATACTAACTTCTCAACTGCTCGACGTGCCCCGGTTTCAATTTCAGGGTGGATGGGATTTTATTGTTGGTGTGACTGAACCTCAGGGAGAGGCTGCCTACGTATCCTTTCGGAATCAAGTCAAACGTAGTTCAGGCTTCAATCAATGTGTTGTTTTGTTTTCCTCTTTTTTTTGTTTTCTTTTTTTTTTCTTTTTTTTTTATAGAGAGGATTGGGTAGTGTTTGGGAGTAGTGGGGGATAAAACCTTCACCATTTTCAAATGTGTCAGGACCACTTGGAGTATGATCTAGACGTAGTATCTCTTGACTGCATCTGCATTTACTGCTGTGTCGGGGTCATTTCCTTCGATATCACCCAAATACAGTGCTCCTCTCGGCAATATCTTCCTTACGATGTATGGGCCTTTCCAATTTGGGGCAAACTTTCCTTTTGCTTCTTCATGATGCGGCAGAATACGCCTTAGTACCAGCTGACCTACTTCGAAATTCCGGGGTCGGACTTTCTTGTTGTAAGCACGGGCCATCCTTCGTTGGTATAACTGTCCGTGACAAACTGCGGCCATTCGCTTTTCATCAATCAACGTCAATTGCTCCAGTCGAGCCTTAACCCACTCGCTGTCTTCGATTTCTGCTTCGACAATGATTCGAAGCGAAGGAATTTCTACTTCTGCCGGTATTACAGCCTCGGTCCCATAAACCAAAATATAGGGAGTCGCTCCCACCGATGTGCGTACCGTAGTGCGGTACCCCAATAATGCAAAAGGTAACTGCTCATGCCACTGTCGGGAACTTTGGATTGTTTTCCTCAAAATCTTCTTGATGTTTTTATTTGCAGCTTCCACAGCACCATTGGCTTTCGGCCGATAAGGAGTAGAATTCCTATGCGTTATCTTGAACTGCTCGCATACATCTCCCATCAAGTGACTGTTCAAGTTTGCTGCATTATCTGTAATGATAGTCGCAGGAATACCGAAACGACAGATAAGATTTGAGTGCACAAAATCTACTACAGCTTTCTTAGTGACCGACTTGAGAGTGACAGCTTCTACCCATTTTGTGAAGTAATCGATGGCAACCAGTATAAACCTGTGTCCATTCGAGGCCTTTGGTTCAATTGGTCCAATGACGTCCATGCCCCAGGCGACAAATGGCCAAGGCGCAGACATGGGATGCAGTTCCGTGGGAGGTGCATGAATCAAATCACCGTGCACCTGACACTGATGACATTTCCGAACGAAGCTGAAGCAATCCTTTTCCATGGTCATCCAGTAATAACCTGCTCTAAGGATTTTCTTCGCTAAGACATACCCGTTCATGTGAGGTCCGCACACACCTGCGTGTACTTCGTGCATGATCTTTCTCGCTTCCTCGATATCGACACATCTTAGGAGATTGAGGTCCGGGGTCCTCTTATACAACAATTCGCCGCTCAGAAAGAAACCACTTGCATGTCGCCTAATGGTCCTTTTTTGATCTCCAGTAGCGTGCTCGGGGTATTCTTGTGTCTTCAGGAATTTCTTGATGTCATGGTACCAAGGCTGCGTATTTGATCCGGCCTCGATTACACTGCAGTAACCGTGTCTTTCCTTGATTTGGATTTCCAAAGGATCGACGTGGGCGTTGCCCGGGTAGGGTAACATTGAAGCCAAAGTAGCAAGTGCATCTGCCAGTTCATTGTGACACCTCGGAATATACCTGAACTCTATTGAGGTAAAGCGCTTGCTGAGGTCCTCCACATGTTGTCGGTATGGGATAAGTTTGACATCCCGAGTTTCCCACTCGCCTTGAGCTTGCCGGATGATCAGGTCAGAATCTCCCATAATCAGTAAGTTTTCGACATCCTGATCGATTGCCATATGCATGCCCATAATGCAGGCTTCATACTCAGCTGTATTGTTTGTGCAAAAGAAACGCAGTCTAGCTGTGGCGGGATAATGCTGACCGGAAGGCGAGATCAAAATTGCCCCAATCCCTACACCCTTGGCGTTCACGGCTCCGTCAAAGAACATCTTCCAAACATGTGCTTCCTCCGAGATCACTTCTACGGTGTTTACCTCTTCATCTGGAAAGTAGGTATCCAATGGCTGGTATTCCTCATCAACCGGATTTTCGGCCAAATGATCTGCTAACGCCTGGGCTTTCATCGCCGTGCGGGTGACATAAACTATGTCGAATTCCGTAAGCAAGATTTGCCATTTAGCCAGTCTCCCAGTAGGCATTGGTTTCTGAAATATATACTTCAAAGGATCCAACCTGCTTATGAGGAATGTAGTGTGGGCTTGGAGATAATGTCTCAGCTTTTGTGCAACCCATGTGAGAGCGCAGCATGTCCTTTCCAGCAGAGTGTATTTGGCCTCGTAGCCGGTGAATTTCTTGCTCAAGTAGTAGATTGCTTGGCTCCTTCTTTCCGGTTACGTCGTGTTGCCCGAGGACGCAGCCGAAAGAGTTCTCCAAGACTGTCAGATACAAGAAAAGTGGCCTCCCTGGTTCTGGAGGGACCAAGACTGGGGGATTCGAAAGGTATTCTTTGACTTTATCAAAGGCTTCTTGACACTCAGGTGTCCATTTGATCGCCGCATCTTTCCTTAAAAGCTTGAATATGGGCTCACACGTGCTTGTCAGCTGGGCAATGAACCGACTGATGTAATTCAACCTGCCCAACAGACTCATCACGTCTTTCTTTGTTCTCGGGGGAGGTAGATCTCTGATGGATTTTATCTTAGTTGGATCTAGCTCAATTCCTCTCCTGCTTACGATGAAGCCCAAAAGTTTGCCCGACGGAACTCCGAAAGCACATTTGGCTGGGTTTAGCTTCAAGTCATACTTCCTTAGCCTCTCGAAGAATTTCCTCAAGTCTTGGATGTGATTATCCTGCGTCCTGGACTTGACTATCACGTCATCCACGTACACCTCTATTTCCTGATGCATCATGTCATGGAAAATGGCAGTCATGGCCCTCATGTAAGTAGCCCCAGCATTCTTCAAACCAAATGGCATGACCCGGTAACAGTAGGTGCCCCAAGGCGTGGTGAAGGCAGTTTTCTCGGCGTCCTCTTCATCCATCAATACCTGATGATACCCAGCGTAACAATCTACAAAAGACTGTATCTCGTGTTTGGCACAATTATCAACGAGGATGTGGATGTTGGGCAGCGGGAAATTATCTTTAGGACTTGCTCTGTTCAGATCTCGGTAATCTACACATACCCGAGTTTTCCCGTCCTTTTTTGGTACTGGAACCACATTCGCCAACCATGTTGTATATTGGACTACCCGAATCACTCCCGTTTTCAGTTGTTTGGTGATCTCCTCTTTAATCTTGTCACTGACCTCAGTTTTGAACTTTCGTTGCTTTTGTTGAACTGGAGGACAATCAGGATGAATCGGCAATTTATGAACCACTAGATCAACACCTAGCCCCGGCATGTCATCATATGACCAAGCAAACACGTCTTTAAATTCAAAAAGAAGTTGAATTATCGCCTTTCGCGTTTTCTTGTCCGTGTGAATGCTTATTTTGGTCTCCCGGATTTTTTCCGGGGTTCCCAAATTTACCGGTTCAGTGTCATTCAGATTTGGCTTAGGTTTATTCTCGAAATATTCCAACTCTCGGTTTATTTCCCTAAAAGCCTCTTCCGCATCATATTCTGGTTCTGGGTTCATTAATTCGCAGTTAAATAGCTCATTGTGATCTGGGCGTGAAGTCCGCAAGCATGTCATATTTAAAGCCGCATTATTAGGACTGAAAAGGAAGATAAGAGGAAAAGTAATAAAATCAGAACAAAAGAAAGAATAGGAAAGCAATGATGATTTTTTTTTATATTTTCTTTGGAAAGTTGGAAGACAACAATGTTTACAACTAGGAATTCAAAGCAACAATTGAAAAGAAGAAAACGTTCAAGTTATGTCCTGGAGATAACTTGTGACACAGGAAAGGTGGCAGGACAGGTCTACCCGGACTTCCGTCTAGTCGGGAATGGCGTGGCCTCCCAGTTTTGAAGTTGGGCGCTCGGCCCCATGTATAGCATCTCAGCAGTGCTTGTGCCTTCACCCGGTTGAACCATGTGGACCTCGTAGAGCATCTCTCTCATTGCCCCACATATCTCCTCGATTTCCTCAACTGTGAAGACTTCATCATCTTCTTCTTCAATGTACCTCGGCCTGATGAAAGTTACGTATAAATCTGGCAGTGGTTGTGGTAACTTCCAACCCTCATTTTTCCTTTTCTTTGCCCACTCTTCGTCTGCTGGAGTAGGTTTGAAACCTAGTCCAAAAGGTTTCTTGATGATTGGCAAAGTAATGGGTTCTGTTATTCCCTGAAGGGTTCGTCCAAGTCCCTTCCCTGGCCTAAATCCGTGCCGGATCATCTCTTTGGCCACCATAACCGAGGCGTTAGACAAGAAAGGCTGGGGGCAGGGTATTCCCTCTTCGTGCTGCTATGCCAGTACAATCTCGAAAGCTTGATAGACCGTATGTTCGCTTCCATCTCTCGGTTCAAGGTACGGGATGGATGGGTCCCGATAAATGGCATGCTCATCTTCCCCATGGACCATGATCTCTCGGTCTTCGTACTCGAACTTTACCATCTGGTGAAGAGTGGAAGGCACGGCTCTTGCCGCATGGATCCAGGGTCTGCCAAGGAGAAAATTGTAGCATGTGTCCATGTCGATCACCTGGAAGGTTACTCGAAATTCGACTGGTCCTATGACCAACAACAGGTCTATTTCTCCCATGGTGTCTCTCTTGATGCCGTCGAAAGCTCGCATGGCAGAATAGCAGCAGCAACAAGAAACAGAAGAGTAGCAGCCACAAATCACAAAACAATTGGAGTGAGATCAAGACCCCAACTAAACCAAACTTTCGAGTAGAACAAACAAACAACCAAGCAGACTCAGTTGGGAGAAATCCGTGTTGCACAAAACAGGTCCAGATTTAGTGAAATCGAAACAAAAGAAAGGAAACAACTTCTGGTTTTTTTTTCTGTCTGAGTTGTCAGACAAATATTCTTTTCCAGTTTTCTGTTTCCAAAATTGAACTCTCAGATGTTCCTTCTCAGTGTCTCTCCCTATCTCTGTATGCTCTGTCTGTGTATCTCTATCAGCTCTCTCTTTTTCTTTCTCACAGTGTATGTCCTCTCCTTAATATCAGGTGGTATCCTTTTCTCTTTTGCTCTCTTCTCTGTGTGTGTGTTTTTCTTTTTCAGCTCTCAAGGTCCAGTGTGTATCTCCCCCTCCTCTGTATCTCTATCCCTTTATATCTCTCAATGTCCCCTTTATAAGCCTTCACATTACTCCTTTTAACAGTCTGTTTAGAATATCACAGTACCCCTCCCATGTGCCCTTTTTCATTTTCAGATTCCAATTAGTTATTTAAGTATTAACCCCCATCAACATTTCCTGGCAGACTTAACTTTTAAAAGGTTTAATACTTTTAAACTAAAGCAAGGTATGGGCAGTAGAATCTATCTGACAGCGTATGCTGTCAAATTATTTAAAACTTAACAAAGACCTTTATGCAGGCCACAGGTTATGCACAAAGCACATGAGGTGCACCAATGCACATGCTGTGCACGAGTGCACATGCCCTCCAATTCAGCATTTAAACCAAACATCCTTTTTACATTACTGATCCAAATCAACAGCTATAAGTAAACAAAACTGGTTCTTAATTGATTCAACAAATGCTTAGCAGAAGTAAGTCGATTTGTTATTGTTCGGACAGTTGAAACTAATTGACGACACATGTTGACTCGACTATATTAGCATTAACATACACAATCGTAGCCAAAAATCAGACATTTAAACAGTATCGATACATGGTTCGAATTATACTGACTAAGCAGAAATGCACTCGAGGAGTCAACTAGTCAGTCCAAACTCGAAAATCAGCTACTTGCAGAAACAAATACATAATGCCTTATCAGAATAGGAGGGGGGATTTAGATAAACAACAGAGGTTCAGGCAAAGTGGTTGAAGCACAGTTGATAGAAGTCAAGGACATAAACAGAAAACGAACAGACCCTTACAACAATCAAATGAACCAAAACAACTAAGAAAAGAAAGAAACTCACCTTAAACCGCAAAAGATCAAAACCTTAACTCGGACTCGGTCAGGCCTTTCTTAAGGCTGAACGGACTTTAAACGAAGTGTTTCTCAGATGAGAAACACTTTGATTAAAGTCCATTAGACCTTAATCTCTTCGGTTGAACCAGTGACGGAGGAACACAAAATTTCCAAAACTCAGATCTGGGATTCATGCTTCCCTGATCAGATTCGGACCAAACCAAGTATGGTTTGGTCACGAGGGGGGTCTGGGGAGTGTCTGGTATGAATTTAAGGCAGATCAGTGTAGATTAGGTTCCGACTCAAATCTTCAAATGAAGATTCGAGAAGGTGGGATAGGATTCGAAGTGTGTGGTTGGTAGATTTGGGTTCAGGATGGCATAGGGGTTCTATGGTGTTCAGGTGGAGGTCACCGGCGTTCATGCCGCCGGGTTTCTGGTGAAGGTGCGCAGGGGCGGCTAGGGTTTGAGGGGAAGGGTTTGTGGAGACGAAGGCTGGGGTTCGGATAGGGGGGGGCAGGGTAGGATTATGGGCTTATATAGTTAGTGGGTAGGTGGATCTCAACCGTTAGATCAATCAAGATCTACGGTCTGGATCTGATGGCTTAAGTGGAACGGTGTCGTTTCGAGGGTAAAGGATTTGGGTTGGTCCGGGTGTAAACGGGTCGGGGCCATTAGTGGGTTATGGAAATGTGATCTTGGCCGTTGATCAATCTGAGATCAACGGCCCAGATCACATTGGATTGAAACGGCGTCGTTTGGACACCCTGGGTATCAGGTGGTCTGGACCGGGCAGGCCTGGGATTTGGGCTGAGTTTGTTGGGCCAATTTTAACAAATTGGCCCAAGTCCGGAAGGGGTCTTTTCTTTTCTTTCTTTTATTATTTTTTTATTATTATTTTTATTTCTTTTCCTTATTTATTTTAAAAACAAAACTAAGCAAAAATCAAAAATAAAAATTAAATACACACTCACTACAATTATTTGCACACACACTAAAAATATTTCAAAACAAGTAAAATCAAACAAAACAAAATCACGGACAAAGATGCCCGTTTTATGCCTTTCTATTTAAACAACCACGTTACGGTTCAGATTATGCATGACACGCATTTTGTATTTTGTTTTAAATAAATAAATAAATAAGAAAAAAAATAAAAATAAAAATGGGCAAAAGTCACAAATAAATCAACAAAGTGCCGCACAGAAAATCCGAAAATTGTACATCAGGGCCAATTATTATTATTTTTATTTCTTTTGGAGCGATTGTCGTGCGAAGCAAAAATCACGTGCTCACAGTAGCTAGTGTTAGTTTTGTATTTTCGCTTCGGTTTTCTGATTAAAGTGCTTTTTTTTGCCCTTCTTTTTACCTAAACAACATCTGTGTCTTCTTGAAGGTAGGTAAGGTCTGCGTATACACTACCCTTCCCAACCCCCATTTGTAGGATTACACTGGGTTTGTTATTGTTGTTGTTGTTTATTGGACTAGAAACTCAATTTATTAACATGGAAAAATATCATATTATTATAAAAGCAGTATTAAGAGTCTCTCTAAATATACTGCCGCGATTCTACCGCGGTCGTGGCAGAACCGCGGCCAGCGAGGCACTCTGAACTTTCAGCATGGTTATGGCGTAGTTTCAGCAGTGATTTGACATTTAATTAATTATTAAATAATTAAATAAATTTTGTCCAAAAAATAATCTTATCGATCGTTTGACAAATCCAAATCCAAATCATTTGACAAAGCCGAAGCCGAAGCCGAAGCCGAGCGAGCGACGACGACGGTGCGAGGGTTCATTCTCTTCAACTCCTTTTAAGAGCTTTAAGAAATGAATCTATATATAAGCACACAAATGTGATTGTCTCTCACCAATGAGGGACAAAGTGCAAGACAAAAGTTCACTTCTTCAAATTTTCATTTTCCCTCCATTTTATTTCCCTCCATTTCCAATTCACACTTCTTCTACTTTAAAGCCCAATGGCTTAAAATCCAACAATCCCCCACATGAATGGGAATGATTGTATCAAGAAAGATCATAGATGAAAGCTATGTGATTTTGCAAGTAAGGATTAATTACATCTGGATAAGTAGGTTTCCCTTTGAACTTTCCGTAGTGAACATATGTCGGATATACTCGGTCAATCGGTAGATTTGATATCTTTGAATCGTCGAACTTTAGTGTATACCTAGATAGCCATAGGCCACACAACCAACCCTTAACCGTCTTTTGGTTCTCATTGTTGTGTTCGTTTTAGCCATGAACACCGCCTGGTCTCATAAGTGCGTAGAGAAATGGCCTTACAGAATTCTCCTTGAAGCGGCTTAAACTTCACACTTACGTAGGTGATTCCTAAACGTGTAATCCTTTAGATTGACACTATTTTATAGATACCTCATCAAACTTTGGTAATCATTAAAGAACGTGTAAAGTTCTATCCTTGTTACTGAACATTGTCTTCATCACGAGAATGGACCAAAGATTTTGTTTTGACAATGTTGAACCGGTCAATCACAACTTTGTTTGAGCTCCTTGAACCTAGATCTCGGAACATCCAAAATTCTAGGTAGAGTTACCGCCATGTTGACTTGTCCTCGGCCATAGTCCCATTCCCTTAGATGATTTCTCAACTCCCTCTCTAGTTAAGCCTTTTGTAAGTGGATCCGCAACATTATCCTTTGATCTTACATAATCAATAGTGATAATTCCACTAGAAAGTAGTTGTCTAACGGTATTATGTCTTCGTCGTATATGACGAGACTTTCCGTTATACATAACGCTCCCTGCCCGTCCTATTGCAGCCTCACTATCGCAATGTATGCAAATAGGAGCCAAAGGTTTTGGCCAGAACGGAATGTCTTCTAAAAAATTCCGAAGCCATTCAGCTTCTTCACCGGCTTTATCCAATGCTATAAACTCTGATTCCATTGTAGAGCGAGCGATATATGTCTGTTTGGAAGACTTCCAAGATACTGCTCCTCCACCAACAGTAAACACATATCCACTTGTGGAATTTGTTTCTAATGAGCCGGTTATCCAATTAGCATCACTATATCCTTCAATAACTGCAGGATATTTATTGTAGTGCAAAGCGTAGTCTTGGGTATACTCCAAATATCCCAGAACTCGTTTCATAGCCACCCAGTGATGCTTGTTGGGATTACTTGTGAATCGACTAAGTTTACTTATTGCACAAGCTATATCGGGTCGTGTACAGTTCATGATGTACATTAGACTTCCCAACACACGAGCATACTCCAATTGAGACGTACTTTCGCCTTTATTCTTCATAAGATGATGGTTTAAGTCAATTGGAGTCCTTGCACTTCTAAATTCCAAGTGTTTGAATTTTTCAAGTACCATTTTCACGTAATGTGATTGAGACAAAGCTAGACCTTGAGGAGTCCTCTGGATTTTAATTCCTAGAATTACATCGGCAACTCCTAAGTCTTTCATATCAAACTTACTAGCAAGCATACGCTTAGTAGCTTGAATGTCGGCAATGTCTTTGCTCATTATTAGCATATCATCAACATATAAGCAAACAATGACTACATGATTTTGAACGTTCTTAATGTAAACACACTTATCACATTCATTAATCTTAAAACCATTTGACAACATTGTTTGGTCAAATTTCGCATGCCATTGTTTGGGTGCTTGTTTTAGTCCATAAAGAGACTTAACAAGTCTACACACCTTCTTTTCTTTTCCCGGAACCACAAACCCTTCAGGTTGGTTCATGTAAATTTCTTCCTCAAGATCACCATTTAAGAAGGCTGTTTTTACATCCATTTGATGGATTTGAAGACCATACAAGGCGGCTAACGCTATTAGCATCCGAATAGATGTAATTCTTGTTACCGGCGAGTATGTGTCAAAATAGTCAAGACCTTCTCGTTGTCTAAATCCTTTGACAACAAGTCTTGCCTTGTATTTGTCAATAGTACCATCGTCTTTCATTTTCTTCTTGAAAATCCATTTAGAACCCAACGTTTTGTTACCCGGAGGAAGATCAACCAATTCCCAAGTATGGTTGCTCAATATGGATTCTATTTCACTATTGACAACTTCTTTCAAATATTGTGCTTCTGAGGAAGACATTGCTTCCTTGAAGGTACGAGGCTCATTTTCTAACAGAAAAGTCAGAAAATCTGGACCGAATGAAGTAGATATCCCTTGACGTTTACTTCTTCTTGAATTTTCTTCATTAGGCATACCATTTGTTATTTCCTCCCGAGGTCGTTTTGACTTTTGGCAGGTCACTTCACTTTCCTTTTTATACGGATAAATAGTTTCAAAGAATTTAACATTATCTGATTCTATTATCGTATTAATGTGAATCTCAGGATTTTCTGATTTATGAACCAGAAAACGATATGCCTTGCTATTGGTTACATATCCAATAAACACACAATCAACCTTTTTTGGACCTATCTTAACTCTTTTAGGTTTAGGAACTTGTACCTTAGCTAAACACCCCCACACTTTAAAGTATTTCAAGATTGGCTTCATTCCTTTCCACTTTTCATAAGGAATGGACTGTGTTTTACTATGAGGTACACGGTTGATTATCCGGTTAGCTGTAAGTATAGCTTCCCCCACAAGTTCTGTGGTAAGCCAGAACTTATTAGCAATGCATTCATCATCTCCTTCAATGTTCGATTCTTCCTCTCCGCAATTCCATTAGATTGTGGAGAGTAAGGGGCAGTTGTTTGGTGAATAATGCCATTTTCCAAACAAATTTCTTCAAAAGGAGATTCATATTCGCCACCCCTATCACTTCTTATCATTTTGATCTTTTTGTTTAGTTGCGTTTCAACTTCATTCTTGTATTGCTTGAAAGCATCAATTGCCTCATCTTTACTATCTCGTGCTATCGTCAATAAAAGTAATAAAATACTTTTTCCCACCGCGAGATGGTGTTGACTTCATGTCGCAAATATCTGTGTGAATTAAGTCTAAAGGACTTGAATTCCTTTCAACGGACTTATAAGGATGCTTAGCATACTTTGATTCCACACATATTTGACATTTGGAATTAATGCAATCAAATTTTGGCAATACTTCTAGATTTATCATCTTCCGCAATGTTTTGAAGTTTACGTGACCTAAACGCGAATGCCATAAAGTGTTTGACTCAAGTAAGTAAGAAGAAACATTCACTTTATTGATAGGAACTGCTATTACATTTAGCTTAAAAAGGCCCTCATTTAGGTAACCTTTTCCTACATATACATCGTTCTTACTAAGTACAACACTATTAGAAACCAAAATACATTTGAATCCATTCTTGACAAGAAGTGAGGTAGACACAAGATTCTTGCGAATTTCTGGAACATGGAGGACTTGGTTTAGAGTCACTATTTTTCCCGACGTCATCTTCAACGCAATCTTGCCAACTCATTCAATTTTGGCCGTAGATGAATTTCCCATGAAGATTGTCTCGTCGGGACTTGCGGAGGCATAAGAAGAAAATAACTCCTTGTTAGCACACACATGGCGTGTGGCTCCAGAATCTATCCACCATTCTTTCACATTTCCTACCAAGTTGCATTCAGACAACATGGCACACAAGTCTTCCATTTCATCTTCAACCATGTTGGCTTGATTCTTTTCCTTCTTATCAGTCTTTGGCGCACGACAATCCACTACCTTATGCCCAGTTTTTCCACAATTGTGGCAATTACCCTTGAACTTCTTCTTGCTTGGGTAATTCTTTGGTCCAGAAGCCTTCTTCCTTTTCTTATTTTGTGGTGCCTCCTCAACAATGTTTGCCCCCACAATTGTTGAGTTTCCACGTGACTTCTTTTCAGCATTTTTGTTGTCTTCTTCTATCCTCAGACGAACAATCAAGTCTTCTAGTGTCATTTCCTTCCGCTTGTGTTTAAGATAGTTCTTAAAATTCTTCCACAACGGAGGTAATTTCTCAATGAAAGCAGCGACTTGAAAGGCCTCATTTATGACCATACCTTCAATAACAAACTCATAATTAGTAATAAGATAAATCTTATTAATAAAATTATTGACTCGGGTCATACCTTCACCAAGGAGGTCATGCACAATGACTTGTAATTCTTGGACTTGGGTTATGACTGACCTAGTGTCAATCATCTTGAAATCCAAAAACCTTGCAGCCACGAACTTCTTAAGTCCGGCATCCTCAATCTTGTACTTCTTCTCAAGTGCATTCCATAAAGCTTTTGAAGTTTCCATGACACTATAGACATTGTACAAGCCATCTTCCAAACAACTCAATATGTAGTTTTTACACAAGAAATCAGAATGTTTCCATGCTTCAGTTACAACAAGTTGTTCATCATCCGGATTATTCTCAGCCATGACCGGAGGATCCTCCTTGATGAAATGTTGCAAACTCAACGTAGTAAGATACACGAGCATCTTCATTTGCTAGCGTTTGAAGTCAATACCGGAAAATTTTCCGGGTTTTTCTGTCGGTGCCATAGCATGAGCAGGAGTAGAACGGCTTGACGAGGCAGCAACACTCATAACAGTAGCATCCGTTCCCGCAACACTTCCATTAGTTTGGTTTTCATTCGTCATATTTCTGTAAAGTTGAAAACAATACAGAACTTGTTAAATCAGTGAAGTTTTGATATCTTCAAACTGAATACCAAACCAAACATAGAACACGTAACAATGGTGAAGTTTTTATATACTTCAAATCCGTACGTTTATTATTCTGGCAAAGTTTTTATGTACTTTAAATCGGACAAAAACAATTGTAGGAGTAGAAAACAACAAGGCTTTAGTCTCCAACAAAGTATATAGAAAACAGTTTAATAATCAACATAGAAACGTTAGTAAATTTAAAATTCCTTAAGCTTGTGAGCGTAACTTTGTTAAAACAAAAATCAAAAAACTGTTAGAAGAATAAAGAAATGTATAAAATAGTAAAGAATCAGAAATATTCCGAGTGCACAATTTTTCTTGTGCGTCCTTAAGGAATTTTAACCCCCTCACACGTTGCCAAGGTAATGGATTAAATCCTCCCAGGATAAAACAGAATAAACCTTCCTGCAACAGTGGCAATACAAACTGCAGGATACCAACGAACTCAAAGAACGGAGCAAAATCACACTTACGAATTTGAGAGAGAGAGACTGCGAATTAGGATGCAGTATATTCAGAAAGAAAGAAGTTCTAGAGTGTTTTTTGTGTCAAGAAGATGCAGCCTTGCCTCAGAATTTATAGGCAAATATCAGAAGAGGTGTCTGGAAAGGTGCCTTTTCAGAAAATACGCGGCCTACCGCGGTTCTACCGCGATCGTGGCAGAATCACGGCTAGAGAGGCTCTCTGAATCTGACTGCCGCGATTCTACCGCGGTCGCGGCAGAACCGCAGCCAGCGAGGCCCTCTGAACTTTCAGCAGGGTTCTGGCGTAGTTTCAGCAGTGATTTGGCATTTAATTAATTATTAAATAATTAAATAAATTTTGTCCAAAAAATAATCTTATCGATCGTTTGACAAATCCAAATCCAAATCCGAAGCCGAAGCCGAAGCCGAGCCGGGCGAGCGATGACGACGGCGCGAGGGTTCATTCTCTTCAACTCCTTTTAAGAGCTTTAAGAAATGAATCTATATATAAGCACACAAATGTGATTGTCTCTCACCAATGAGGGACAAAGTGCAAGACAAAAGTTCACTTCTTCAAATTTTCATTTTCCCTCCATTTTATTTCCCTCCATTTCCAATTCACACTTCTTTTACTTTAAAGCCCAATGGATTAAAGTCCAACAATCCCCCACATGAATGGGAATGGCTGTATCAAGAAAGATCATAGATGAAAGCTATGTGATTTTGCAAGTAAGGATTAATTGCATCTGGATAAGTAGGTTTCCCTTTGAACTTTCCGTAGTGAACATATGTCGGATATACTCGGTCAATCGGTAGATTTGATATCTTTGAACCATCGAACTTTAGTGTATACCTAGATAGCCATATGCCACAGAACCAACCCTTAACCGTCTTTTGATTCTCATTGTTGTGTTCGTTTTAGCCATGAACACCGCATGGTCTCATAAGTGCGTAGAGAAATGGCCTTACAGAATTCTCCTTGAAGTAGCTTATACTTCACACTTACGTAGGTGATTCTTAAATGTGTAATCCTTTAGATTGACACTATTTGATAGATACCTCATCAAACTTTGGTAATCATTAAAGAACGTGTAAAGTTCTATCCTTGTTACGGAACATTGTCTTCATCACGAGAATGGACCAAAGATTTTGTTTTGACAACGTTGAAGCGGTCAATCACAACTTTGTTTGAGATCCTTGAACCTAGATCTCGGAACATCCAAAATTCTAGGTAGAGTTACCGCCATGTTGACTTGTCCTCGGCCATAGTCCCATTCCCTTAGATGATTTCTCAACTCCCTCTCTAGTTAAGCCTTTTGTAAGTGGATCCGCAACATTATCCTTTGATCTTACATAATCAATAGTGATAATTCCACTAGAAAGTAGTTGTCTAACGGTATTATGTCTTCGTCGTATATGACGAGACTTTCCGTTATACATAACGCTCCCTGCCCGTCCTATTGCAGCCTCACTATCGCAATGTATGCAAATAGGAGCCAAAGGTTTTGGCCAGAACGGAATGTCTTCTAAAAAATTCCGAAGCCATTCAGCTTCTTCACCGGCTTTATCCAATGCTATAAACTCTGATTCCATTGTAGAGCTAGCGATACATGTCTGTTTGGAAGACTTCCAAGATACTGCTCCTCCACCAACAGTAAACACATATCCACTTGTAGACTTTGTTTCTTATGAGCCGGTTATCCAATTAACATCACTATATCCTTCAATAACCGCAGGATATTTATTGTAGTGCAAAGCGTAGTCTTGGGTATACTCCAAATATCCTAGAACTCGTTTCATAGCCACCCAGTGATGCTTGTTGGGATTACTTGTGAATCGACTAAGTTTACTTATTGCACAAGCTATATCGGGTCGTGTACAGTTCATGATGTACATTAGACTTCCCAACACACGAGCATACTCCAATTGAGACGTACTTTCGCCTTTATTCTTCATAAGATGATGGTTTAAGTCAATTGGAGTCCTTGCACTTCTAAATTCCAAGTGTTTGAATTTTTCAAGTACCATTTTCACGTAATGTGATTGAGACAAAGCTAGACCTTGAGGAGTCCTCTGGATTTTAATTCCTAGAATTACATCGGCAACTCCTAAGTCTTTCATATCAAACTTACTAGCAAGCATACGCTTAGTAGCTTGAATGTCGGCAATGTCTTTGCTCATTATTAGCATATCATCAACATATAAGCAAACAATGACTACATGATTTTGAACGTTCTTAATGTAAACACACTTATCACATTCATTAATCTTAAAACCATTTGACAACATTGTTTGGTCAAATTTTGCATACCATTGTTTGGGTGCTTGTTTTAGTCCATAAAGAGACTTAACAAGTCTACACACCTTCTTTTCTTTTCCCGGAACCACAAACCCTTCAAGTTGGTTCATGTAAATTTCTTCCTCAAGATCACCATTTAAGAAGGCTGTTTTACATCCATTTGATGGATTTGAAGACCATATAAGGCGGCTAACACTATTAGCATCCGAATAGATGTAATTCTTGTTACCGGCGAGTATGTGTCAAAATAGTCAAGACCTTCTCGTTGTCTAAATCCTTTGACAACAAGTCTTGCCTTGTATTTGTCAATAGTACCATCGTATTTCATTTTATTCTTGAAAATCCATTTAGAACCTAACGTTTTGTTACCCGGAGGAAGATCAACCAATTCCCAAGTATGGTTGCTCAATATAGATTCTATTTCACTATTGACAGCTTCTTTCCAATATTGTGCTTCTGAGGAAGACATTGCTTCCTTGAAGGTACGAGGCTCATTTTCTAACAGAAAAGTCAGAAAATCTGGACCGAATGAAGTAGATATCCTTTGACGTTTACTTCTTCTTGGATTTTCTTCATTAGGCATACCATCTGTTATTTCCTCCCGAGGTCGTTTTGACTTTTGGCAGGTCACTTCACTTTCCTTTTTATACGGATAAATAGTTTCAAAGAATTCAGCATTATCTGATTCTATTATCGTATTAATGTGAATCTCAGGATTTTCTGATTTATGAACCAGAAAACGATATGCCTTGCTATTGGTTACATATCCAATAAACACACAATCAACCGTTTTTGGACCTATCTTAACCCTTTTAGGTTTAGGAACTTGTACCTTAGCTAAACACCCCCACACTTTGAAGTATTTCAAGCTAGGCTTCCTTCCTTTCCACTTTTTATAAGGAATGGACTGTGTTTTACTATGATGTACACGGTTGATTATCCGGTTAGCTGTAAGTATAGCTTCCCCCACAAGTTCTGTGGTAAGCCAGAACTTATTAGCAATGCATTCATCATCTCCTTCAATGTTCGATTCTTCCTCTCCGCAATTCCATTAGATTGTGGAGAGTAAGGGGCAGTTGTTTGGTGAATAATGCCATTTTCCAAACAAATTTCTTCAAAAGGAGATTCATATTCGCCACCCCTATCACTTCTTATCATTTTGATCTTTTTGTTTAGTTGCGTTTCAACTTCATTCTTGTATTGCTTGAAAGCATCAATTGCCTCATCTTTACTATTAAGTAAATAAATATAGCAGTATCTCGTGCTATCGTCAATAAAAGTAATAAAATACTTTTTCCCACCGCGAGATGGTGTTGACTTCATGTCGCAAATATCTGTGTGAATTAAGTCTAAAGGACTTGAATTCCTTTCAACGGACTTATAAGGATGCTTAGCATACTTTGATTCCACACATATTTGACATTTGGAATTAATGCAATCAAATTTTGGCAATACTTCTAGATTTATCATCTTCCGCAATGTTTTGAAGTTTACGTGACCTAAACGCAAATGCCATAAAGTGTTTGACTCAAGTAAGTAAGAAGAAACATTCACTTTATTGATAGGAACTGCTACTATATTTAGCTTAAAAAGGCCCTCATTTAGGTAACCTTTTCCTATATATACATCGTTCTTACTAAGTACAACACTATTAGAAACCAAAATACATTTGAATCCATTCTTGACAAGAAGTGAGGTAGATACAAGATTCTTGCGAATTTCTGGAACATAGAGGACTTGGTTTAGAGTCACTATTTTTCCCGACGTCATCTTCAATGCAATCTTGCCAACTCCTTCAATTTTGGTCGTAGATGAATTTCCCATGAAGATTGTCTCGTCGGGACTTGCGGAGGCATAAGAAGAAAATAACTCCTTGTTAGCACACACATGGCGGGTGGCTCCAGAATCTATCCACCATTCTTTCAGATTTCCTACCAAGTTGCATTCAGAAAACATGGCACACAAGTCTTCCATTTCATCTTCAACCATGTTGTCTTGATTCTTTTTCTTCTTATCAGTCTTTGGCGCACGACAATCCACTGCCTTATGCCCAGTTTTTCCACAATTGTGGCAATTACCCTTGAACTTCTTCTTGCTTGGGTAATTCTTTGGTCCAGAAGCCTTCTTCCTTTTCTTATTTTGTGGTGCCTCCTCAACAATGTTTGCCCCCACAATTGTTGAGTTTCCACGTGACTTCTTTTCTGCATTTTTGTTGTCTTCTTCTATCCTCAGACGAACAATCAAGTCTTCTAGTGTCATTTCCTTTTGCTTGTGTTTAAGATAGTTCTTAAAATTCTTCCACAACGGAGGTAATTTCTCAATGAAAGCAGCGACTTGAAAGGCCTCATTTATGACCATACCTTCAATAACAAACTCATAATTAGTAATAAGATAAATCTTATTAATAAAATTATTGACTCGGGTCATACCTTCAGCAAGGAGGTCATGCACAATGACTTGTAATTCTTGGACTTGGGTTATGACTGACCTAGTGTCAATCATCTTGAAATCCAAAAACCTTGCAGCCACGAACTTCTTAAGTCCGGCATCCTCAGTCTTGTACTTCTTCTCAAGTGCATTCCATAACGCTTTTGAAGTTTCCATGACACTATAGACATTGTACAAGCCATCTTCTAAACAACTCAATATGTAGTTTTTGCACAAGAAATCAGAATGTTTCCATGCTTCAGTTACAACAAGTCGTTCATCATCCGGAGTATTCTCAGCCATGATCGGAGGATCCTCCTTGATGAAACGTTGCAAACTCAACGTAGTAAGATAGAAGAGCATATTCATTTGCCAGCGTTTGAAGTCAATACCGGAAAACTTTTCGGGTTTTTCTGCCGGTGCCACAACATGAGCAGGAGTAGAACGGCTTGACGAGGCAGCAACACTCATAACAGTAGCACCCGTTCCCGCAACACTTCCATTAGTTTGGTTTTCATTCGTCATATTTCTGTAAAGTTCAAAACAATACAGAACTTGTTAAATCAGTGAAGTTTTGATATCTTCAAACTGAATATCAAACCAAACATAGAACACGTAACAATGGTGAAGTTTTTATATACTTCAAATCCGTACGTTTATTATTCCGGCAAAGTTTTTATGTACTTTAAACCGGACAAAAGCAATTGTAGGAGTAGAAAGCAACAAGGCTTTAGTCTCCAACAAAGTATATAGAAAATAGTTTAATAATCAACACAGAAACGTTAGTAAATTTAAAATTCCTTAAGCTTGTGAGCGTAACTGTGTTAAAACAAAAATCAGAAAACTGTTAGAAGAATAAAGAAATATATAAAATAGTAAAGAATCAGAAATATTTTGAGTCCACAATTTTTCTTGTGCGTCCTTAAGGAATTTTAACCCCCTCACACGTTGCCAAGGTAATGGATTAAATCGTCCCAGGATAAAACAGAATAAACCTTCCTGCAACAGTGGCAATACAAACTGCAGGATACCAACGAACTCAAAGAACGGAGCAAAATCACACTTACGAATTTGAGAGAGAGAGACTGCGAATTAGGATGCAGTATATTCAGAAAGAAAGAAGTTCTAGAGTGTTTTTCGTGTCAAGAAGATGCAGCCTTGCCTCAGAATTTATAGGCAAATATCAGAAGAGGTGTCTGGAAAGGTGCCTTTTCAGAAAATACGCGGCCTGCCGCGGTTCTACCGCGATCGCGGCAGAACCGCGGCTAGAGAGGCTCTCTGAATCTGACTGCCGCAATTCTACCGCGGTCGCGGCAGAACCGCGGCCAGCGAGGCCCTCTGAACTTTCAGCAGGGTTCTGGCGTAGTTTCAGGAGTGATTTGGCATTTAATTAATTATTAAATAATTAAATAAATTTTGTCCAAAATATAATCTTATCGATTGACAAATCCGAAGCCGAAGCCGAAGCCGAGCGAGCGACGACGACGCGAGGGTTCATTCTCTTCAACTCCTTTTAAGAGATTTAAGAAGTGAATCTATATATAAGCACACAAATGTGATTGTCTCTCACCAATGAGGGACAAAGTGCAAGACAAAAGTTCACTTCTTCAAATTTTCATTTTCCCTCCATTTTATTTCTCTCCATTTCCAATTCACACTTCTTCTACTTTAAAGCTCAATGGCTTAAAGCCCAACATTGTTTTCAATTTGATTTGTGGATGACTTGGATATATATTGGAAGACCAAGACTTTTAAACTTGACAATGGTGCCTCGGCGTATTGGAGAGGTCATCAAAAGACTTGTCATCAAAACTACGTGACAATGGTGCCTCGGCACTTACTGTGAAAGTCTTTTGACTAAGTCCATTTGAACAAATCAAGCCCTCTCTCTCTCTCTTTTTTCCTTGTGTAACAGCGGTGTCAGATTAGATTGGATGTATAACGGGTTCTAGATGTGGAAGCAACAACTAATGCTTGTATTAGGCTAGACTGTTTATGTCACATCCTTTAAGGTGCAGTTTTTCCCCAAAAATAGGGAATGCTTTGTGCACCCCACTGCCGTTTTTTTTTAAAAAAAATACATATTGTCTGTTATCAATATAAAGTATCAAGTAACGTACTCCGTCCGTCAAAACTTAGATAGATATTAAAAATTAGTACGTGATACTTTTTGTCCAAGCAAAAAGTCATGCTATATCCTCTTACTAGTAGAGTTAGAAATATGAAAGCATTAAACAAGAAAGTTGGCACATGATGAAAGAAAGCGCATAGGATAGTTGAACATTATACAATCTTTGCTCCAATCAAGCTTCACCTCGCGCATTTGTTACCTTTTTGCTAATTAGTAATTAAGTACTTAAATCAGTGAGCATGTCGACATTTCTATTGCAGCCTTACCAAACTTTCTGGTTTCACCTTTTCACTTACTTCCAAATTCATCAGTAACTGTACTTTTTCTCATGTCGAATCCTTTGGGAGCTTATGATCAAGTTAGTGGTACTGGTATCATTGTTAATGGACCTACTCTTACGAGTAGGAAAGATCTTTTAATTCTTCTTCGTATCGTCCGCCTAAGCCGAAGGTCTATCGAAAATAATTTTTCTACTCCTTGGGGTAGGGATAAGGTGTGCGTACACTCTATCCTCCTCAAACTCTATTTTATGGAATTTTACCTTTCAGCAAAGACGAATCTGAATTTTAAGTTAGTGGATGCGAATAATTTTTCGTGACAATGGGTGAAAACTAGGTATAACTATTCTCCTAGTTCTTTTAAAAAGGATTAAATATAAACTATGCAGTAATAATAAACATATTTCACAAGCCTCATTTACCACAATCATCTTTGTTATATAGGAATCTAACTTTCCTAGTGCTTACACAAGAAAGGCACAAGGGTTACAGACCCTCACAGTGACTACTTTAGACCAGCTTACACGCACGTCGACTATTTTACCTGATACTTGCTTCTGCCCACCAACAATACAAGAAAATTAAACGATCCGTAACAAATTCTGTCGTTGTTCTAGTTCCTCTGATCTGCCAGCAAAAACTAATCTACAGCATTAACTAAATATGAAAAAGATATCATTCACATGAAATGTCATATATACCTTGATTATACAACTAGGTTGACGATTCAAACCACAATTTGTTTCATTTTACTTTTATCTTTTCATGATATCGTCCTTCTGAATCTTAACAGTGAAATCCCAGATATCACCATATTTCTCATTGAATTCCCAAATGTCCATAGTGTTATAATCCGATATCAACTTGTCTCGAGCTCCTCGTTCCATGTTATATATCTGAGGCTCAAAATTATGAGCTTCACTTGGTTTGTCCATCTCAATAATGCAGAACACAATTGTAAACACAGCTGCTCCGATATATAAGTACTCCCCCTGCATGTCAAGAGGTGAAAACACCAGACTTTAGTTTGCTAGAAAAGGCTGTTTTCGAGTGTCAAATTTCGTCGACTTACTGGAACATTGAAGTACATTCCAGCAGCAATTGCAGGAAGGAATAGCCATGAAATAATACCTACAGGAAACACCAGAAAACAAGGTGAAGTTTATCATATGAAATGCGACAACAACAAACTTAGTATAATCCCATAAAGTGGGATCTGAGGAGGATAAAGCCCCCAACCAAGGGAGTGGTTATGTTCGCTATATCCCCTTATTCCCGACATGCTTGTTAGTAAACTGTATTTGTAAAATAATCCTGGAGAAGATAAAATAACATATAAACAGAAATGTAAACGGAACAAAATTTAATCTGAGCCCACTGAATTCACAGTGTTTCCTTAAGGAACTTAATTCCCTCATTGTACCCTAGGTTTTGGATTATTTCCTCCAGGATAGAACGAATTATACACTGGTGTAACGATACTTCAAACCCCATTGTTTCAGCGAACACAATGATCGGCAACAAATCACACTTACTGTTGCTTTCTTTGTAGTTAAAATAATACAGAAGAAAGGAGGAGAATCCAAATATTCGTATGGAAAATCTGAAAGAATGGACTGCAATTTATAGCCCCAACCTGTTGAGTTCAAACGAAGAGGTGTAAACGTAAATGGCCATTTACGCAAATTAAAACGGGCACGAGGTTTGCCTTCTTCTTAACTCCTTAAGAGCTAGAAGAAGAGCAATTGTATATATACCCATCAAAAATCTTTTCCTCCTCTATTATGGGACAATGTTCCTTTGTCAAGGAGGGAAACTCAAATATTTCATTTTCCATCCATTTCCTATTCACCCTCTTTTAAGCTAAAATAGTTTAAATAACCCAACAATGTTATGGTGTCCCGGGGCTGTCTCGTGAAGATCTTCGATCCGAACTTTCGCATCTGCTCTCTCTTAGAGGATGAACCAGCGTATGCAGCCTTACCCCTACCTTGAGAAGGTAGAAAACCGTTTCTGATAGACCCCAACACAAATAAAGATAAAAAGAAACAGATACTATTATGTGAAATGCATGACTAGATAAACGGACGTTAACGATCATATGGTTGGTAATTTAGAATATACCTTGAAATCCTGTTGGGGGTGCAACAGAAGCATAATCTTCTTTTATGGATTCCCAAAATGTAGCTGCAATGCAAGTTCACAGATGACAGGACTAACTTATCAGATAGCTGAGATCATATTGAACATAAAGATCAAAGTCTGAACTTCAAAATGCTAAATATTTTTTCTAAAAGTTGGGATCAAGTTAACTACTAGCTGCGGCTGAGCTAGAATTTTGAACTCTATGAGTTCTAAATTCTAAGTTAGCGGCATTAGATGTTAGTAGCTGGTTCTGAATTTAATTTTCGCACATATTTAGTGGATTTTTAAAAATAAATATAGAGTTTGGACTAAAGTTACTAGGTTCGACCGAACCCGTACACAACCTTCTAGCTTCGACCCTGACTACTAGTTTGGACATAAATTAGGCGGAAAGAACTATAATCCAGCAAAGTTAATCATTCAAATATTAACAAGATTTTGAGAAAATTGTAGTAAAAAATTGTTTAATTCCTCAAATAATAATAGTAGTGTCATATAAATGGGATTATGCACCTTTATCTTCACTCTCAAAATAGGTATGATGATCATCGTACTTTCCAAACACAAAGTCTTCCTGCAACAATCAAGAAACCAGTTCTTTATGACATGCCTATCTCCAAATTCATAGAACAATTATGAAAAATTCATGGGTTCGGGTCGTAAAAGCAGCCACTAAAGCTTGCGTTAAAGTAGACTGCCTACATCACATCCTCTTGGGTGCGACCCCTTCTCGGACCCTGCTTGAATGCAGGATGCTTCATGCACCGGGCTGCCTTTGTAACATAACTATGAATAGATAAATCAAAGAGAAATAGAGAAACATTACAATTTCAATGCCATTAGTTCTCCATCTATCAACAGGATCTTCATTAATGTCTGGTTCTATTTCCGTCAACCCTGCATACAATCTTGTTGATGACCTCATTCCACTACATTTTGTACCAATTTTCGAAGAAATAGAACATTGGTTTCCTCGAAAAAGAACATTATATTTGAGTTGAGATTCTCCAGATTTTGTTGACAGTACTGGATTGGGAACTGGAACAGTGGAGAGTAGTGAAATTGTTACTGAATCCGCCATGTTTACTGAGTCAATATTTTTGTTTCCTGCTAATTGTTTAGTCTGCTGCAATCTCTACTAAGTTATCCATATTTTGAATGGCAACGGCCATGCGTGGATAAGGCCATAATTTTATGGTGGCTTATATTTTTTTGGCTCTTATGTTCTTATTGTTTACCTTGTTATAAATAGACCACATTTTCACTTTGCTTATACAGTCAATTAAGGGGTCGTTTGGTGGGGACGAGTTATTTCGGAATTATAATGATAAAATTATAATACAAGAATTAAATAATGACAGAATTATTTAATAAATATATTTTTATTGTTAAATATTTGGTTTATTGTACTAAAAATTGAATATACTGGATATAAAATAAATACTACTATGTGTTTTGTGTATACCAGATAAGTTGAGATAAACTTTTATTTTCAGTTTTAACCTTGAATTGTTTAAAACATCTTTTGGGAAGAGCCTTGGAGAACGACATCTTTGTCATTTTAGTATTTATCCTGGAATTAACTAATCCCGAGATTGTTATTTCACGTACGATGTGGGATAGAATAATATCAAATTGCGGGATTAATTAATCTCAGGATTACTAGTTCCGAACTCAAAAATTCTACCCAACGCGAATAAAATAATCCCGCATCTAGTTCCGGAATTATTTATCCTTATCCCACATTTGGTAAATAAGATAAGAATGATGGGATTAACTACCCCTTATAGAAGATGGGATAACTAATCTCATGGATATCCCACCATTGTACCAAACGACCTTTAACAATATTACTTTTATAATGAAAGTAGGGGTGGTTATGCAAGTTACCTCCTCTAGCAAAGTTTGATACATTATTTATTTTAAATAAATACCCTTTTACAAAGCTATATTCCATAGCTACATTTTGATTTTTTATAGCCAAATATCTATTTATGATTACCTCCTACCCATAAGCCATAAAATAAGCTTCGTATTATTTTTCTCTCTCCACTCAAATTTCTCTTATCCCTAACCAAAAGCTTCAGCCGAGGACCCCTAAAAAAGCTGCCCACCCCCAATCTCTCACCCACCTGCAGCCCCATCTTGTTCTCATTCTCTTCAATGGAGGATAGATCTCCTCCTTCTTGAGAGAGCAACAACCATCCTTCCCATTCCCCTTCTCCAAGAACGCCCAACACTCCACCCCTCACAAACTTGATCATCCGCCCACCTTCCTAAGAGAGGATCATCATCCTTGAATTCCAAAAAGAAAGCTGATAGCAGCCAACTCCATTAACAACCTCCAGTCGCCACCCCAAGAAAAAGGAACGAAGACGACGGAGTTTGGGGCTGAGCAACTTGAATTTTCTGTTAATATATTTCAATGTATTTCAATGTATCTCGTTGTATTTCCATCTATTTCATTGTATTCATTGTCTTTTTTTCATTGTATTTCAATGTATCTTGCTGTATTCCACGTATTTCATTGTATTCACTGTCTCGTTGTATTCCATGAATGTATTCATATATTGTTTTAATTAATATAATTTATATATTCAGATATATTATATAATTCCTCTGAAGATTGCTATATTTTTCGGGTGTTTTTCGGTTGAAAATCTTTTTTATAACTGAAAATACAAAATTTGTGTGTTATACTTGAGTTTGTTGAGTTATATTAGGAGTCTATTATGTTAAATTCACTTTCCATTTAAAAATAGTGTAATCCCCTATTTCATGCCGTGAGTACAGTCGAATACAATGATCTGTCTAGCTGTAATCCCATGTTTCACGCTATGAATACAGTCGAATACACTCGAATACAAAAATCTGTCTAGCTGTAATCCCCTGTTTCACGCCTAGAAATGCTACTGTATTCATGAATACAATAGCTTAAATACATCGAATACACTCTAAAAAATCTGAAAACATAGTTATGGGAAGTAATATAGTAAATGGTAGCTACAACCATCTAATAACCACTAAAACATAGTGATTTCTGCAATGATTGCTTATTCTAAGGGTCTCTCTAAATAGTTTTATCCGGATATTGACAGATTTAAGTATTTTTATTCCGCATATTGACATACATAAATCGTACATATATTAATTTTGATATAAGTTATGCGGTATTACTAATACACGCTTAATTTTTTATAATAAACTCTACATAAGTTATATAAAATTTAGTTTAACCAAATACTACAGAAGTATAATTATGTAGAGATTATATTAGTACTACAGAAATCTGTATCTTTGGGCTGAAAAAATAAAAAAACAAATCTGTATCTCTGATTTGTCATAATAAACAAGACTTTATTATCTATTTCGAAAACAGATACCAATTTCACAATTTCAGTTTTAGGAATTCACATACTATAGAATGTTCGTGTCCTTTAGAAAAATCAATAACCTACCCTATTGAGATGTCTGCTTTAGACTTTAGTTGTGTTCAACATTATTCTTCGTTTTAATGAATTGGTGTAGAATTCGTACGATGTGCGAACAATATTAAAAAGTATAAATCATGCAGAATTGTGATCTAACTTAATATTTACTATAAGGGGTTTCTGATTGCATACTTACTTTAATAATAAAAGGGGTTCTCATTACCTTGTCAAAAAATGAACTTGAAATTAGATTACTTTCCAAACACCAAATCAGGCAAATTAAGTTACTAACTTTTCCAAATAGATTATTAGTAATCTTGGTTACTATTTTCCATCAACTGAAAATTCATTGCAAGTCTTCTGCTTCCCTACAAATTCAGTGCTAAAAACAACAGTTAAATTGCAAGAGATATCAAAATACTTAGGAAGAGAATGGAGAAGGCAACATTTTTCCTAAAGATTTTCTTGGTGTCCTTTTTGCTTATTTCATTAGGTAAATAAATAATCTAGCTCATCTATATTCAATTTTATACGCCACAATTTCTACAGTAATTTTAAAACTTTCAAATTCAATAAGGTAACAGACCATTGACCCAGTTAAATTTCTTATTATAGCTTTTAAATTTTGAAAAAGTAAAAAATTCAACAACTTAGTAATTCACATTTTTTGATAACGCCATGGATAGAGATGTAATGTCACAGTTTTATTTGTTTTTTTCTCTTTTTTTTGTTTGAGTTTTTCATTCGATATCTGGTTCCCGATTCCTGCGTTGGATTCCGACTCATGTGGATTCGTACGGCTCCACCACAACCTTTGGTGGGTGCTATTTAAGTTAGACCTCCATTCATCCTTTATTAACTCTCACAGAAAATGTCAATTATGTAATAAATCATATTCAACCAGGTTATAAGTACACTTTATTAATAAACATTAAGATAATTATTTTTTTTTAATTTGATGTAATTAAAAGTTACTGTTCATATTCAAAGCTCTTTGTTGTTTCTCTTTGCACTATATAGCCCAATTTTTTTAGTTAATTTTTTGCTCTTTTTTATGATGAGTTTTTTTTAAAGTATTGATTTAAACTAATATCACACTATTACATGCTAAAAGAACATGATAGTTAACATTTTATTATTAAAAAATTTGTACTCCTGCACAAAATTTAGCAATTTGAAATAGTCTTTCTACCTCACACCCAGCATGGTAAGATTTGCGTATATCTCGTCCTTCCTAAGTACTGCTTGTGAAATCAGACTGAGTACGTTATTGTTGTTATTTATTATACAAAATTTTGCAATTTGCGGGTCTTTTTTTTATTTAATTAATTATGGTAACCCTAGTTACTTCTTTTCCAATAACTTATTCAACAATTGGTATTAATTAATTAGGTCAAGCAAGCAATGGGCATGTGTGCAATAAGGATGACGACTGCAATGAACAAATGTATTGCATATATTTGTTATACGTGAAAACACACAAGTGCTACTGTAAAATTCCTTCATACCCACCTACTTATAACGTACCAGAAGAGAACGAGAATGATCAAGAGTGATTTTATGTTCTTTTTCATCATTTAGAATGATTAATAAAAGTCACTTATCTTCATTTTGACATTGGAATGTGCTTCACTCTTTTGGAATTTGTTGGTGGCACATAATATTGTATTTTATACTATCATGTCACCGAAAAATAATTTCAGATAATTATTTATATAAAACAGAGTTAGTGATATGAAAATAAGAATAGTGTATAAAAAAAAGAAGGAAAAATGACATCGTATAACCGCTTACAAAATAATAGCCGAAAAAATATATGTGTATACACACACACACATTTTGTATGTTATATACAAAAATTATACAAATTTTATACATTTTTTCGGCTACTAAATATAAATAGTTTTTGGTGCGAGTTAGAAGTGATAATACTCCTATAAAAAACTGCACTTAATGTCCAAAGGTTAAATCCTTAAAAAATGTATAGATCGCTATAGGGGTATCAAACGGCGTGTTGAGCTGAATTTGAATGGGTCAAAATGGATATTGTCCTGCCAAAATACTACCTGGGCTGGGATTAACTGATTCAAGATGGACTAAGTAATGAGTCGTAGTCCAATTAAGTTTTTTTCCAATAATTTATTTAATTACCAAATGAAACAATAAAACTCCTTTTATCTTTATTATAGCTATATAATTTCAAAAAAACAAATTAAAAACATTTTGAATCTTTTGCAAATTAAATTATACCTCTTAGATTCGAAACAAAGGCGTTCTAGACTAAAAAGAAAAAAATATGCCTTTCTAAGTTGCAATACTTGCAAAATATAATTCATAAAAGAAAAAAAAACTTCATTTTATAGTAAAAAGAGGGTCTTACCGAGACACTGGGAACAAAGCTTGACTCATGAATCAACTGCCTTGAAGAATTATAATAAAGCATACAACTTGAACCACATAAGCTTATTGAAGTAAATCCAGATAATTGAACCATCAAATAACATTAGGGGTGGCAAACAGGTGGGTCGAATCAAATATGAGTGAGCTGCAAAAAGGTAATATAAACACGGATAAATTATAGTCACGATCCAAAATCTCAGATTTCGTGATAGCGCTTATCTCAATATTAGACAAGCCGATAACCTCAATAAATCACAAATTCCTTTAAGTTTGAAAATATAATAATTAGATTTAATAGAAAATCTCAAAAATACTGATACAAATATACTCCCAAAATTCGGTGTCACTGAGTACATGAACATCTAAATGATAACATAGTTTGACTGATAGAACACTGTCTAGAAATATAGAACAATACAAATAGTTGAAAGGAAAGAGAGTCAAGGTCTGCGGACGCCAAACAACTACCTCGATAGTCTCCAACAAATAGATCCTCGAAATCTAGCAGCCGCCGTATCCGGAAGTACCTAGATCTACACACGAAGTGCAGAGTGTAGTATGAGTACAACTGACCCCATGTACTCAATAAGTAACAAGACTAACCTTTGGGCTGAAAGTATAATATAAAAATAACAGTACAGAAATGTAAGCATGCTTTGAAGTTCAACAGTTAACTTAGTACAAGTAAAAATAGATCAATTCTGAATGATATGAAGAATATGACATCTCTATATCTACATGCCAATGTACATACTGTATGTGATGCACCTCAATGGAAACCTCATGCACTCATACTCTCAAAATACTCAATCACTCAGTACAGTATATGGCCAATCTAGCCTAGATATAAATCAATAAGGCAAGTCCATGCCCCTGAGAACTTCATCCCAAATGTAAATAAATAAGACAACTCCATGCCCTGGGATGTCCATCCCAAATATAAATAAATAAGGCAACTCCATGCCCTGGAAACTCCATCCCAAATGTGAATATATATGGCAACTCCATGCCCAGGGAACTCCATCCCAAATATAATATCCACTGCGCTCACTGTGTGGGGTGCATACTCCGAAGGAGCTCCTTTAGCCCAAGCGCTATAATAAGCCAGGTCCATGCATAAATCAATAAAATATGCTACGATGTGCAGTCCGATCCCCTAAATATAACTCATAATCAGGCCGTCGGTCTTACTCAGCCATTAACCTCTCCAGTCTCTCGGGTTCACAATGTCATAAAAAATCAGCCCGACATAATGATATGATGTATCAATGAATGGAAACATAGACTGAGATATGATATGCAAATAATAGATGTGACTGAGTACAAATTATATTTTTAACAATTAATTCAACAACAACACGGCCTCTGTGGGTCCCAAAAATATCGGCACGTAGCCTAAACATGATCTTTAATATGAGTCTTAGCTCAATTTCTCTAACACGTAGAGGATAGTGGATAATAACATGATTATTTAATTAAGCAACTCCACAGAATCAATTAAGTCACAATTTCTATGGTGCATGCCCACACGCCCGTTACCTAGCATGTGCATCACCTCCATACCAATCATATAACACATAATTCAAAGATTTATACCCCAGAACCAAGTTTAGAAGTGTTATTTACCTCAATCGTGTAATTCTTTATTCCAATAAGCCCTTTCCCCGCGATTCGTCCTCTGAACGCCTCGAATCTATTCACAAATAATTCGATACAATCAACACAAATTACCAGAATCAATTCCATGTGGAAATACTATATTTTCCAATAAAAATACAAAATTCAACTCAAAAATCATCAGTGGGCCCATGTTTTGGAACCTGACAAAAGTTAAAAATATGAATGCTCGTTCAACCATGAGTCCGATCATACAAATTTTACCAAATTCCAACATCAACTCGACCTCCAAATCCTCAAATCTTATTTTCAAATCCCTAATCCCAAATTCTCGAATTACACCTCAAAAACATGTAATCTAGTTGGAATATTCGATGATAATTCAATATTATTGATTAAGAATGATCACAAGCGACTTACCTCAAGATTTCCTATGAATTTTTGCTCAAACATCGTCCCAACCAGTTCTTGAAATGTCCAAAAATGAGAAAATCTCGGAACCCATATGTTTTTGTACACAAGCCAATGTTTTTGCACCTATGACTCACTTGGACGCATCTACGGTCTCACACGTGCGAGAATTACCTTCGCTTCTAGGGCTTCATCGCTTCTGCGGACAAGAAGTCCACTTCTGTGGACTCGTTTCTGCGGACTCGCTTCTGCAAAGAAGTTGTCCGCTTGTGCGACGCTTCCTGCCCTTCCTTCACTCCGCATATGCGATGCCTGGCTCTCACCTCCAGGCTCGAATCTGCGAAGATCCTCATGCACCTGAGGTGCAGCCCAGGCCAGCCCCATTTTTCGCTTCCGCGCGTAGCCAACCGCACCTGCGACCATTTCATCGTAGGTGCGATTGCACCGGAACTGGAAATTTCCATCAGTTATTTTAAGTCCAAATTTGATCTATTAACCATACGGAATCCACCCGAGGCCCTCGGAACCTCAACCAATTATATCAACAAGTATACAAACTTAGTCGAGACCTCAAATCACATTAAACAACACTAATAACATGAATTGCACCCTAATTCAAGCCTAATGAAACTAATAAATTCCAACTTCTACATTCGATGCCAAAACCTATCAAATCACGTCCGATTGATCTCAAATTTTACACAGAAGTCATAAATGAAATAATCGAGCTATTCAAATTTCCAGAATTGGATTTCGACTCCGATATCAAAACCTTAACTACAGGTCAAACTTCCAAACTTTCAATTTCCTATTTTCGGCATTTCAAGCTATATTTAGTTACGGACCTCAAAATAAATATCCGGACACACTTCTTAGTCCGAAATCACCATACAGAGCTATTAGAACCATTAAAAGTCCATTTCAGGGATCGTTTACACATAATTCACAATCCGGCTAATTGTTTCAACTTAAACTTTAAATCTTGGTACTAAGTGTTCCAATTCATTCTGAAACCTCACCGACAAGTCAGATAATTATATTGAGCACATGATAAACAATAAATGGGGAAACATGACTGTAATCCTCAAAACAACCGGCTGGGTCATTACATTCTTCCCCACTTAAACAACATTCATCCTCGAACAGGTTTAGAATTATACCTGGAGTCTCAAATATGTGTGGATATTTGCTCCGCATCTCCCGCTCAGTTTCCCATCTAGATTCTCCGACTGCCTGGCCTCTTTATTTTACTTTCACTGAAGCTATGTTCTTTGACCTCAACTTTCGAACCTGCCAGTCCAAAATGACCACCGGCTCCTCATCATAAGTCATATCACCATCCAATTGAACTGTACTGAAATCTAAAACATGAGACAGATCTCCAACATACTTCCGCAGCATGGATACATGAAACACTAGATGAACACCCGATAGACTAGGCAACAATGCAAGTTCATAAGCCACCTCTCCTATTCTCTTAAGTATTTCAAAAGGCCCAATAAATCAAGGACTCAACTTGCCCTTCTTCCCAAACCTCATAACACCTTTCATAGGTAAAATTCTGAGTAGTACCTTCTCTCCTACCATGCAAGCAACATCACGAACTTTTCGGTCAGCATAACTCTTCTGTCTAGATTGCACCGTGCAAATTTGATCCTGAATCAATTTAACTTTTTCCAACACATCCTAAACTAAGTCAATATCCAATAGCCTAGACTCACCCACTCAAATCGACCTACCGGAGACCGACATCGTCTCCCATACAAAGCCTCATACGGAGCCATCTGAATGCTCGATTGGTAGCTGTTGTTATAGGCAAACTCTGCTAGCGGCAGAAACTGATCCCAAGAACCCCTTAAATCTATAACACAAGCGCGTAACATAGCTTCCAATATCTGAATAGTGCGCTCAGACTGCCCGTCTGTCTGAGGGTGAAATGTTGTACTCAGCTGTACCTGTGTGCCTAACTCTCGCTGCAGTGCTCTCCAAAACTGTGATGTAAATTACTTGCCCTGATCTGAAATGATGGGCACTGACACACTGTGAAGGCGAACAATCTCGTGGATATAAATTTCAGCTAACCGCACAGAAGAATAAATGATACCAACTGGAATAAAATAAGCAGACTTGGTCAACCAATCCACAATCACCCAAATAGACTTAAACTTCCTCAATGTCTACGTGAGCTTAACTATAAAGTCCATGGTAATACGCTCCCATTTCCACTCCAAAATCTCAAGTCTCTAAAGTAATCCGCCCGATCTCTGATGCTCATACTTCACCTGCTGACATTTAAAAATCGAGCTACAAACCCCACTGTATCTTTCTTCATCTTCCTCTACCAATAATGCTGCCTCAAGTCCTGATACATCTTTGCGGAACCCAGATGAATGGAATACTGCGAAATGTGGTCCTTCTCAAGAATCAACTCATGCAGCCCATCTGCATTTGGTACACAAATCTGACCTTGCATCCTCAACACCACATCATCTCCAATAGTAACATTTTTGGCATCGCCGTGCTGAACTGTGTCCTTAAGGACAAATGAATGAGGGTCATCATGCTGACACTATCTGATGCGGTCATATAAGAAAGACTGAAAAACCACACAAGCTAAAACCCGATTGGGCTCTGAAACATCTAATCTCACGAACTGGTTGGCTAAGGCCTGAACATCTGAAACAAGCAGCCTCTCACCAACAAGAATAAATGCAAGGTTGCCCATGCTCACTGCCTTTCTACTCAAGGCATTGGCAATCATATTGTCCTTCCCAGTATGATACAAAATAGTAATATCATAGTCCTTTAGTAACTCCAACCATCTGCACTCTATCAAATTTAGTTCCTTTTGTTTGAATAAATGCTAAAGACTCCCGTGATCAGTAAATACCTCACAAGACATACCTAGAGATAGTTCCTCCAAAGCTTTAATGCATGAATAATGACTGCCACCTCTAAATCAAGAACATGGTAGTTCTTTTCATATGGATTCAACTGGCACTAAGCACAAACAATCACTATACCCTCCTGCATTAATACACACCCAATAGCAATCCAAGAAGCATCATAATATATAGTATAAGAACCCGATGCTAAAGGTAAAACTAGAATTGGAGCTGTGGCCAAAGTAGTCTTGAGCTTTTGAAATCTCTCTTCATACTCATCCGACCACCTAAATGGAGCACCATTCTAGGTCAATTTAGTCATAGGCACTGCAATAGACGAGAAACCCTCCACAAAGCAACGATAGTATCTGGACAAGATGAGAAAACTCCAAATCTTAGTAGCTGAAGATGGCCCAACTCTGAACTGCCTCAATCTTCTTCGTATCCACCTTAATTCCTCACTAGACACTATATGTCCCAAGAATGCTACTAAACTAAGTCAGAAATCACACTCAGAGAATTTGGCATAGAATTTCTTCCCCATCAACCATTATAGTACAATACTCAAATGTTGTGCATGCTCTCTTGGATACGTGAGTATAACAGGATGTCATCAATAAATACTACAACAAACAAATCAAGATACGATTGGAATACACTATTCATCAAGTGCATGAATGCTGCTGGAGCGTTGGTTAGCCTAAAAGACATCACGAGAAATTCACAGTGATCATAACGGGTCCTGAATACCGTTTTAGAATATCTAAATCCTGAATTTTCAACTGGTGATACCCAGACCTCAAATCAATTTTAGAGAACACCCTCGCTCCCTGAAGCTGGTCAAATAGATCATCAATATGTGGCAAAGAATACTTGTTCTTGATTGTAACTTTGTTCAACCTCCTGTAGTCGATGCACATCTGCATAGTACCATCTTTCTTTTTCACAAACAAAAATGACGCACCCCAAGGCGAAACACTAGGCCTAATAAACCCCTTATCAAGCAATTCCTGAAGTTGCTCCTTCAATTCTTTCAATTCAGATGGTGCCATACGATATAGAGGAGTGGAAATAGGTTGAGTGTCCGGTACCAAGTCAATACCAAAATCAATATCCCTATCGGGTGGAATACCTAGCAGATCTGCAGGAAATACATCCGAAAAGTCTCATACTATCGGAATAGAGTCAATAGTAGGAGTGTCAGCATCAACATCCCTCACAAAAGCCAAATATGATAAACACCCCTTCCCAACCTTTCGTTGGGTCTTTAAATATGAAATTATCCTATTGGGAACATAATCTGGTGAACCTCTCCATTCGACCCTTGGTAACCCCGGCATTGCCAAGGTCACGATCTTAGCATGATAATCCAAAATAGCATAACATGAAGACAACCAATCCATACCCAAGATTACATCAAAATAGACCATACTGAGAAATAAAAGATCAACTCTGGTCTCCAATCCCCCAATAGTCACTACACACGATCAATATATGCGGTCTACAATAATAGTATCACCCACCAGCATAGACACATGAACTTATGAAATTAAGGACTCTTGTGGCATATCCAGATAACGAGCAAAATATGACGAGACATATGAATATATGGAACCAGGGTCAAATAATATAGAATCATTCTGGTGGCATACTGAGACAATACATATGATTACCGTATCTGAGGCAAATGGTCTAATCTGGTAGGAATAACATAGAATCTAGCCTGACCTCCACCTGATCTGCCTCCCCCTCTATGGCAACCTCTAGCTGCCTATGCCCCACCCTGTGCTAGCTGGGCGGGTGGTGACATAACTAGTGCGGGAGCCTCCGCCTGACATGCTGAACTAGACCTCGTGAAAGGCAGGGACAATGTATCTTTATATGTCCCAAATCTCCAAATCAAAACAACCCTTCTCTGACAATGGTGGCAAGTACTAAGGTGGACCTCGAGAACCAGAATAACTACTAGAAGAACCTAGTACAGATGAACCATCACTGATGGTGCCCGAGATGAACTCTAAGCTGGAAGTGCACTAAGAGATGACTGACTCGGTCGAGTACTTTATGAACCATGGCTAGCTGATGCACCATAATGAGCTGAACGAGCCATCTGATCGGGCCTATATGGTCGACCCCTACTGTGATAGAACTGTCCTCCAAAAGGAATACCGTTGGAATTACCGAGACCACGAGACCTCTTGTTCTCGTTCTCCTCACGCTCCTGAGTAAGAACCTTTTCTAGCTGCCGAGCACTATAAACCACCTCATCGAACTTACCTGCTATATTCCTCAAAGTTATAACAAAACAAAACTGCTGGTTGAGGCCATTAATGAACCTTATAATCTTTTCTCTCTCAGTGGGAACCAACTAAATTGCATGACAAGCCAAGTCTGGAAACCTCATCTCATACTGCTTAACAAACATTTTTTTCCTAATGTAGCTTCTTGAACTGCCTATGTAGCTCCTCTCTATGGGTCTGTGGTACAAACTTCTCCAAAATGAGAATGGAGAACTCATGCCATGAAAGTGGTGCTGCACCAATTGGTCCGCTCCTCTCATAAGCCTCCCACCATCTGAAGGCTACCCCGGTCAGCTAAAACATAGTAAATAAGACCCCACTACTCTCTATAATACCCGCTATACGAAGAAACCTGTGGCATCGCTCTAAGAAATCCTAAGCATCTTCTAACTCAGTTCCACTGAATGATGGAGGATGGAGTTTTCCAAATCTCTCTAGTCTCTTCTTCTCCTCATCATTCATAATAGGACCCACCTGATACTGAGCAGCTATAACCAGTTGGGCTAGTAGTACCCCCCATTTCTGAAGTCCCTACACTACCTGCTCAAGAGTACAGGCAAGGGGGGTATGAGTACCTCCCCCAGCCGGAGAAGTGGCAGGTGTGGTCTGAGCCAAAATCACCTGAGCAAGGCCAATGCAAATAGTCAATATCTGGGCCAAAGCCTCCTGAAGACTTGGAATCACAATTGGCATAGCTAGAGCCTAAGCTGGTTCCACCGGCTAAACTATATCCGGAACCTATTGTAATGACCAGCCGATTATTTTGAGAGTTTTAGCCCCGTTCCCTATTTACTTCTCCTTTTATACTCGATAGTTGTTATATAACTTATCGGGATAGTTAGTTTAGGTCCGGAGAGATTTTATAGTGAATTGAAACACTTAGTCTCTTAATTGAAAGCTTATGTTGGAAAACTTGACCGGATATTGACCTATGTAAACGACCTCTAATTTAAATTTTGACGGTTCTGTTAGCTCCGTTAGGTGATTTTGGACTTAGGATCATGTCCGGATTGTGAGTTGGAGGTTCGTAGTAGAGTTAGGCTTGAAATGGCAAAAGTTGGAATTTTGGAAAGTTTGACTGGGAGTGGACTTTTTGATATTGGGGTTGGATTGGATTTCTAGAAATTGGAGTGGGTTTGTGGTATCATTTGTGACTTGTGTGCAAAATTTGAGGTCAATCGAACGTGATGTGATAGGTTTTGGCGTCATTTTTAGAATTTTAACATTTTAAGTTTATTAGGCTTGAATTGGGGTGAGATTCGTGTTTTTGATGTTGTTTGAGGTGATTTAAAGGCTCGACTAAGTTCGTATCGTGATTTAGAACTTATTGGTATGTTTGATTAAGGTGCCTCGGTGAGTTTCGGGGTTAACAGATCATTTTTGGACTTAGCTTGTTAGCTGAAGTTTTTTGGTTCTAGTTTCCTCTTATGCAATCGCGTGGGAAGGTCCGCGTTCGTGTAAGCTTAGTTGTGTAGCAGAGGAATTTTTTCTAAGCGATCACGAGAAGTAGGCTGCGATCGCGTAGTTGTGGAATGTTGTAAACCGCAAACGCGTGGCCAAGATCGCGTTCGCGTAGAGTATTAGAGTTAGGAGCTGGGATCAGGCAATTGCTTTGTGCAGTCGCATAGGTATGGACGCGATCGTGTAGCATTTGGGAGTTAGTTGTACGCGATCGCGGAAGGTATTACATGTTCACGTAGTGTAAGTTTGTGGGGCAGTCTAGTTTGTTCTATGCGAACATGTGGATTTTTCCGTGTTCGTGATGAAGACATCACTGGGCAATATAAAAAGGTTAAGAAATGAGGGTTCCGAGATTTTTCACATTTCTAACATTTTTGAGCTCGGTTTTGGAAAATTTTAATAGGATTTTCAAGGTGATTCTTGAGGTAAGTTGCTTGTGATAATTTCTATTCAATAATTATGTTTTCCCCCTGATTTTCCCTCCTAGTTGGTATGTTTATGAGGTGTAATTGTGGGTTTGAGTCTAGGGATTTGGAGAGTTATTTTGGAGATTTGAATGGCCATTTTTGTCAAATTTTGATGAATTTGGTATGGTTAGACTCGTTGTTGAATGGAATATCAGATTTTGTGACTTTTGTTGGATTTCGAGACTTGGGACCGGGGGTCGGGTTTAAGCCAATTTCGGATTTTGAGCTATAATTTTGTAATTCCTTGTAGAGTTAATTTCTTTAGCTCGTATTGATTGTATTGTTCTGCTTGTGGCTCGATTCGGGATATTTGGAGGCCGATTCGCGAGGTAAACGCAATTGGAGTAGAGTTTTGCTCGGATTGTGGTAAATAACAGTTCTAAATCTGGTTCTGAGGGTATAAAACCCCAGATTTTGTGTTATATGATTGGTTTGGAGGTGACGCACATGCTAGGTGACGGGCGTGTGAGCGTGCACCATAGAAATTGTGACTTGGTCCATTCCATGGAATTGTAAAGTTGAATAACTTGTTGTTAGCTATATGCTCTCCATGTATTATAGAAATTTGATTATGAATCATGTTAGAAATCATGTTTAGGCTATGTGTTCGTACTGTTGGGACCCACAAAGGCTGCGTTACCTGTTGAATTGCCTGCTAAATGCTATTTTTACTCAGTCTTAGTTTTTACTTGCATATCATATCCAGTCTTTATTATTTCCTTATTGATACATCATATTATTGTTGTTTGGGCTGATTTTCATGATTTCTGAGAGCCTGAGAGACTGGAGAGATTAATGACTGAGTGAGGATGGGGGCCTGATTGTGAGGATATTCATGGGATCGGGCTGCACGCTGCAACATGTTTTATTGATTTATGCCATGATTTGGCTTGATATAGCGCTCTGGCTGAAGGATCCCCTTTGGAGTCTGTACACACCCCAGTGAACACATGTAGCTATTGAGTGCGAGTGTCGAGTGTCGAGTGCTGAGTGACCATGAAGAATAAGTGACTGTGAGGAATGCGTGATTGTGAGGTTGGAGTAAATGGGATGACTGAGTCACTGTTGCCCTGAGAGGCTGTATATGATTTCATTGTTGTTGCATATAGTTGCCATATATCACTATTTTTGAAAACTTTTCAGAGATACTTTTTTATCTGATTTTACTCTAACTTGGAATGTATAAACTGATTTGACTAAATTTGCCCGATTCGAAAGCATGTCTATTTTCCTTGTTGAGACTACTGAAAATGAACTATAATTGTATAGCTCGTCACTATCTTTCTGTTCCTTATTTATTATTGTTACTTACTGAGTTGGTTATACTCACGCTATACCCTACACTTCGTGTGGAGATCCAGGTGTTTCCAATATGGTGGGCGTCGATATCGTGCACGGTTGATCTTTTGAGATTTTGAGGTAGCTGCCTGGCATTCATAGTCCTTGTTTCTCCTTTCTTATCTTTTCTTTCATTGTATTTAGATCCAAACTATTATGGACATTTTATTTCTAGACTTGTGATGTATAAATGGTCATGGCCTCTATGATGCCCCGATATTGGGAGCTAATTTCCGCACGTGTGTTTTTGGTTTTCTCCCATTTTTATGAAAATTTTGGTTATTTAAAATTATTTGATTCATTTTTTGTTAAATGTTGGGAGTACTTTGGAAATGTCGGCTTACCTAATATCATGATAGTCACCATCACGACAGGTTAGGATTTGGGTCGTGACAAAGTTGGTATTAGAGCCTAGGTTACATAGGTCTTACGAGTCTTGAGCAGGTTTAGTAGAGTCTTGTGGATTGGTACATAAACATCTGTACTTATCTTTGGGAGGTTGCCGAACCCTTATGAAAATTCACATTCTTGAATTCTTTTCATGTGAATCTGTTAATTCTGGTTACTAAACTTCTGTTATTCTATTCTTTCATAAATGGTGAGGACACATACTACCGGACAAGATGGACAACCACCAGTACCACCTGTCAGGGCCAAGAAATGCCAAGGGCGCAGTAGAGGCCATGGTAGGGACAGAGATACAGCTCGTACAACAGCTAGGGAAACACCTACAGATCCACCAGTTGCCCCGGTTCAGGAGCAGGTTCCAGCTGTGGATGAGCCAGTGGGTCCAGCTCAGGACCAGCTATGCCCATTGTGATCCTAGGCCTTTAGGAGTCCTTAGCTCAGATTCTGACCGTGTGCACCGGTCTTGCTCATACGGTCTCTATTCTGGTCGCATCAACCACTTCTCAGGTCATGGGAGGTACTTAGACTCCCACCGCCCGCACACCAGAGCAGGTAATACAGGGACTCCAGACACCGAGGGCACTACCAACCTAGTTGGTTGCAGCTGCTCAGGCCCATGTGGTTCCTGTTAAATTATTATAGAGGTTTGAGAGACTCCAGCCTCCATCTTTTAGTGGTACAAAGGCCGAGGATGCCCATGTCTTCTTGGACAAGTGTTAGAGGATTCTCCGTACAACAAGTATTTTGGAGACCAGTGGGGTCTCGCTCACTACATTTCAGTTCTCTGAGGCTGCCTTCAGTTGGTGGGAGGCTTATGAGAGGCGTAGGCCGGTTGGTGCAGCACCACTTATATGGCAAGAGTTCTCCGATCTCTTCTTGGAGAAGTTCATGATGCAGGCTCGTAGAGAGGAGTTGCGCAGACAATTTGAGCAGTTATGTCAGGATGATATGTCTATGATGCAGTACGAGATAAGGTTTTCTGAGTTGGCCCGTCATGCAGTTTGGTTGGTTCCCACTGATAGAAAGTGGATTAGGAGGTTCATTAATGGACTCACGTTTCAACTACGGTTGCTTATGACTAGAGAGAGGGTATCTAGTTCTACTTTTGATGAGGTTGTTGACATTTCTCGGCAGATAGAGATGGTCCGCAACAAGGAGTAGGTTGCAAGGGAGGCCAATAGGTCTCGTGGATCTGGTGATTTTAGTGGTGTTCCTTCCGAAGGTCAGTTATACCATGGCAGGGGTCGTTCTTATAGGTATGCTCAAATGGCTCGCCTAGTTCACCGTGGTGCATCATCTGGCAATGGTTCACATAGTTCTCAGTAGGGTTATTCATCTCTTAGTTCCCTTCTAGCTCAGAGTTCGTCCCGCGCTCCATTGGTTCAGGGCTCATCTATACCAGGTCCTTCTACTAGTTATCCCGGTGCTCGTTGCTCCCTTCAGTCCCCATCACTAGCACTAGGGAGTTGTTTTGAGTGCGGAGAGTTTAGGCATGTGTGGAGGCAGTGTCCTCATCGTCAGGGAGGTCCAGTGCAGCAGAGGAGTCAGGTTGCGTCTTATACACCAGTTGCCACACCACCCACTTTACCAGCTTAGGGTGGGGCACAGTCTGCTAGAGGTCTCCCTAGAGGAGGAGGCCAATTAGGTGGCGGTCAGGTCCGATTCTATGCTCTTCCCTCTAGACAGGATGCCATTTCTTCACATGCAGTGATCACATGTATTGTCTCAGTTTGCCACAGGTATGACTTTGTATTATTTTACCCTGGTCCACTTATTTGTATGTATCATCATATTTTGCTCATTATCTGCATATGCCCCGTGAGTCTCTAATTTCTTTGTTCATGTATCTATGCTGATAGGAGATACTATTGTTGTGGACCTTGTATATCGGTCGTGTGTAGTGACTACTGGGGGATTGGAGACTAGAGTTGATCTCTTGTTGCTTAGTTTGGTTGATTTCGATGTGATCTTGGGTATGGTATGGTTGTCTCCATGTCATGTTGTACTGGATTGTCATGCTAAGATTATGACATTGGCGATGCTGGGGTTGCCATGGATTGAGTGGTGAGGTTCTCTAGACTATGTTCCTAGTAGAGTGATTTCATACTTGAAGGACCAACTGATGGTTGGGAAAGGTTGTTTATCTTATTTGGCCTTTGTGAGGGATGTTGGTACTGAGACCCCTACTATTGATTCAGTTCCGTGGTGTAACATTTCCCGGATGTGTTTCTTGCAAACCTGACGGGCATGTTGCCTGACAGGGATATTAACTTTGGCATTGACTTGGTGCCGGTCATGCCGCTTGATAGTCCAGTATATGAATAACAATACAGAAATGTAGGTATGCCTTCAAGTTCAACAGTTAACTCAGTACACGTAATAATAGATAAATTATGAATGATATGAGGAATATGACATCTTTATATCTACATGCCAATGTACGTACTATATGTGATGCACCTCAATGGAAACCTCGTGTACTCATACTCTAAAAATACTCAATCACTCAGTACTGTATATGGCCAATCCAGCCCAAATATAAATCAATAAGGCAAGTCCATGCCCCTAGGAACTCCATCCCAAATGTAAATAAATAAGGCAACTCCATGCTATGGGAAGTCCATCACAAATATAAATAAATAAGGCAACTCTATGCCCTGGGAACTCCATCCCAAATGTGAATATATATGGCAACTCCATGCCCAAGGAACTCCATCCCAAAAATAGTATCCACTGCGCTCTTTGTGTGGGGTGCAAACTCCGAAGGGGCTCCTTCAGCCCAAGCGCTATAATAAGCTAGGTCCATGCATAAATCAATAAAACATGCTGCAACGTGCAGCCCGATCCCATAAATATAACCTATAATCATACCCTCAGCCTTACTCAGTCATTAACCTCTCTAGTCTCTCGGGCTCACAATGTCATGAAAAATTAGCCCGACATAATGATATGATGTATTAATGAATGGCAACAGAGACTGAGATATGATATGAAAATAATAGATGTGACTGAGTACAAATTACATTATATTAATTCAACAACAGCACGACCTCTGTGGGTCCTAAAAATATCGACACATAGCCTAAACATGATCTTTAATATGAGTCTCAGCTCAATTTCTCTAACACATAGAGGATATATGGATAATGACATGATTATTTGATTAAGAAACTCCAGGGAATCAATTAATCCACAATTTCTAGGGTGCACGCCCACCATCTAGTATGTATCACCTCCATACCAATCATATAACACATAATTCAGGGATTTATACCCCCAAAATCAAGTTTAGAAGTGTTACTTACCTCAACCGTGCAATTCTTTATTCCAATAAGCCTTTTCCCGCGATTCGGCCTCCGAACGCCTCGAATATATTCACAAATATTCGATACAATCAACTCAAATTATCGAAATCAATTCCATGTGAAAAATAATAAATTTTGCAATAAAAATCTGAAATTCAACTCAAAAATCAACAGTGGGGCCCATGTCCTTGAACCCGACAAAAGTTACAAAATATGAACACTCGTTCAATCACGAGTCAAACCATATAAAATTTACCAAATTCCGACATCATCTCGGCCTCCAAATCCTCAAATCTTATTTTCAAATCCCTAGGCCCAAACTCTCAAATTACACCTAAAAAATACGTAATCTAGTTGGAATAAGCGATGATAATTCAATATTATTGATTAATAATGACCACAAGTGACTTACCTCAAGATTTCATATGAATTTTCGCTCGAAAATTACCCCAACCCGTGCTTGAAATGTCCAAAAGTGAGAAAATTTCGGAACCCCTCTATTTTTGTACACATACCAATATTTTCGCACCTGTGATTCACTTGGCCGCATCTGTGGTCTCGCAGGTGTAAGAATTCCCTTCGCTTCTGCGGTTTCATCGCTTCTGCGAAGAAGCTGTCCGCTGTTGATACCCAATTTTTCCCTATAATATTTTCAAAACTATGCATTGGCATCAATTAGTATTTTTCATACAATTTCTGCATTCTTAAAAGATTTTAATTAATTTATCCCAGCATTTTATTTATAAAACAATCACTGATTGCATCACAAATAGTTTTATAATAATCTTGTGGCTTAATTTTATCATTTGCATTCATACTAAGTTTTGAAGCACAAATAGCCACATTTGTATTTTTAGGTTACAATTGCAATTACTTTGCAATTATAGCCTATGCATGCATTATTACATTATTTTACTGAGAAATAGCCTTTTATATTTTTAAAATATTAAGTAATTATTTTAAAACATTTCTAGGCATGAAAATCATTTTTTGTAATTTATTAACTATTTTTTAAAATTATTTTTATCAATTAAATGGGTATTTAACAAATGACCCCTTTTAAATCGGACCCCCAATTCAATTCAATTCAATTAAACCCAACCCAATTTAAACCATACCCATGACCCAATCCTTAACCCGACCCATCCAAGGATCAATCCTGGTCATTCATCTCAGAAGATCAACGGTCCAAGATTGACCTTCTATTTTTATTTCAACCAAACCCCCTATCCCGGCTCATTTTGTCACGCCCGCCGCCCTTGAATCCCTCGTCTCCCTCTTCTCTCAGAGACTCGCCCTAAACCTAGTGCCGTCACCTAAAATCTACCCCAAATCCCTTCGATTCCTACCTATTCCATGAGATTCCATGGTGGTTTGAGGCCTCTACCGACCTCTTACCTCTCCTGGTTCTTCGACCGTGTTGTTGCATGAAGGGATCTTGAAAAGATCCAACTCAGATTTGGTTCAAAGACCGTTCAAAGGTTTACCTATGGCCATTATCGTTTGTGAGTGATATTTTCTTCCTATTTTAGTTCGAACCTATGACTTTGGACCAAGTCTCTTTCACCTCTGTTATTTTCAAAACCCTAATCTCATGACTAATTGGGTCTGTTCAGATCTTTGTAGATTTGAAACGTTTTGAACATTATTTGGTATTTTCTTCGGAAAAAATTTCTATTTTCCTTATCATTATTCAATTTCAGTGACTTCCTAGAACTAGGGTTCATCCTAAGTTCTCTTTAAACAATTTTTCTTAATTTTCAAGTGTTAAACCTGATTATTCCTTTATTGGTTGGGCCAATTTTCGTGTATATGCTTAAATCCTAGGTACTTCTGTTTATGGCACTGATTTCTTTAATTTTTCTTCCGTTGTGTGTTTATTTTTGTCAATTAATTATTTTGCCTAATTTTATTAGGGATTCGAATCATATTTTTCGTTCAAATTAGTACTTCTTTGTGATTTGCCTATTTGCCTTATTTGTGACTTTAATTAGTACCATTTTTCTTAATTAAACTATTATTCTGATTCAAAAGTTTTATATGGTATGATTGATTCTCTTACTTTATTTGAGCCCTAATTTGTACCGTTGATTGACTCTTCCTATTCTGAAGGGTCTTTCCCAGATTTTCTATATGATTTGATTTGTTAAATCCCCAATTAACTGGTTGATTTATTCGATTACCCTTGTTTTATGAACTGACATATCCTTACCTTATTTGTTTTTACCTAACTAAGTGCTATATATACTCTCATTCTGATTCTTTTAAGGACGAACACTTAGTTCAGAATACACACACATACACACACACTCAAACTCTCTCTTCTTTCTCTACTATTTATGATAACTATTGGTCTAGCCGACTAAAAGTCAAGACTAGACAGTAACATTATACTTGCTTTACATTCTGCACTTTGCCTCTTTAAATTGGTATGTCGCTAGTTCAATTCTGAAACTCAAACTCTGTGTGTTCCATGTCTATAAATCTATTCCCACACTAGTTCGATTGGTTATGTATTCAATTTGTCTTCCTGTTTACTACTTTATTCAGTATGTCTAAGTTCTGTCTTCTTTGTTGAAACGTGTAATCAGCATGTCTAGGTCTCACTTGCTTGTTAGATACTTGGCCAACATGTTCATTAGTCTCTGTTTACTCCTCTCAATTGGTGTGATTATGTTAGTAACTTAGTCTCCTAATGTACTTGATTGGCCCTAATTGTATGGCTAATCCTGTTCAATGCTCCCATGTATTCAACATGGCTATTCCTACACTCTACCTCTATGTCTTAATTGCCTATTATCATGACTAACCTGTTAGGCCTCTGAATCTGTAGACTCCTGATTATTCTGTGCATTTGCTTCCCTCTTGTACCCTGATCACGTGTCCCTGATGTGAGCTCTATTTATTCCCAGCCCCCTGACCCTTGTTTGTAAAGCTGCCTGTTAAATGGTTGTGATTCTGGGCATTCCAAGTCTGTGTGATTGTATGTTTGAATGTTTGTTCTTCTCAGAATTGATTTCAAAAACTGTTTTAAACTCTTAGTAGTTTCTCAAAACTGTTTCTATTCCTGAAAATCTTTTCACTCCTGAAAGTTATCTCTACACTGTTTTACTAAGTGTTTTCTAAACTATGTCAAGCACTCTCACTTTACTCTTAGACTATTAAGTTCTTCCCCTCTAGTGTGTGTATTGCCTAGGAATCCTTGAGATTCCTCTAAACTCTGGCACACCAGGGCTGGCCCTTCCACACTGCACATAACAAGTTCTATATTTTAAGAAAGGGTCTTGGTGTGAGCACTGTCCGGGATCCCTAAGGTCCTTAGGGAACTTTGACATACCAGGACACACCATTGGCTATGAGACTCTTGGCATTTGAGACTATTCTGAAGGCCTGGCATCCCCAGGTTTACTTTGGGCCCAATTTTGGCTCCCTATAAATAGTTTATATTTATATATGTAATTCATTCACTATTGGTCTGTAATAATGATCATTGTAAACAGATGTTGGGGAAATTAGTAAAAGGGAAGGGGATTCTTATATGATTTTTGTAAGGGAAATCGGGTAGAAATCATGCCCCTTAGGATCACTATGCTTACTTGCAGTAGGAATCACGCCTTAGGTTTATTATGTTTGCTCTCTTTAGAAACCATGCTTTTAGGATTGTTTAGTATACTAGCAAACATGTTATAGGCTCATCACCTCATTTGTTACGAAATTCTACTTCTACATGATCATGATCACCTAGAAATCTTGTTATTAGATCACTACTATAATCCTGCTCAACAAAATGTCTATTCATCATGTGCATTAAAGATCCTGCCCTAGGACTATTATTGCATACACTTTAAAACCATGTCTATATCGCATAAATTAGTAACTATCCTGTTTAAGAAAGCAATCTCAACACCTATATATCACGTTCTAGGATTTAATATATGTAAACCAGCTCTGTAATGTTCAGCACCTAGACCAGCATGCCTATAGGACTTAATAAGTTTTTTTTGTTTTAAATGATCCGGTTTGCATTTAGACAGTATGTTTATAGGGTATCTCCGCCTAGGCAAGCTTGCAGGTAATTAAAATCTTATAAAACTAGAAACTATGTTGTGCTTATTTATGAACCGCCCAGATTCACCAGATCCTAAAATCAGTAGGCCCATTGATTAGGTCTTTAACACTTTTGCCTTAACTCAGCATTGCATATGTTCTGACTTGTGTTCACCTAGATATCCTATCATTAGGACTCTTTTCAAATGTCTAAAATACTACTGTCTGAGATGTGCATTTGTTTGTTTTATTTGTGGAGGTAATACATGAGCCCCTTTTAATTGTTCTTTATTTAACAATCTTAATTGTTTTGTTTGTAGCCTAGAGTTTTCTCCTTTAATTAATGTAGGAGAGTCGATATCCATCCTAACTAGAAGTCCTAAAATACCTCCGGGACTATATAAGTAAAGGGACGGGTAGTGCACGCATAGGATATATCTTAAGGTTGCTAGAACGCTTTAGGCTATGACCAAGGGGAGGGAATTGGGCAATAAAGGATATGATGACTTGTACGCCAATACCAAGCGTAACCCCTCTAGTTGAGGAAGGCTAACCGGGTATTGTACAAATGTGATCCTATAGGCTGACAAACCTAGGACCTCCCTCACCCTATGTATGCTTAGACTGCTTAAAATTCCTTTATCGTACATTTGTGCTTAGACTGCTTTCCTGTCAAATTCTCTCTATCTTATATGTGTGCTTAAACTATTTATTTGTTAAACGACTAATTCACATAAATCAAGTTCGGCCGGGACCCACTGCTGTGGACTACGAGGGGTGCCTAACACCTTCCCCTCAAGGTTATTTCGAGCCCTTACCCTAATCTCTGGTAATGCAAACTAGTTATATGAGTTAATTGCTCTAGGTGCCCTAACACACCTTAATCCGTTAGGTGACGACTCTTCAAATTCAAATACCCAATTCCCAAAAGGAACTGAGTTGTTCCCAATGAATGTCAAAACCTGGACTCCGTGAGGAAAAAATGGGCGCGACAGCATGTCGACTCTACTGGGGATTTTTTAGGCTCTTACTATAACGAACTTGTTTTGTGAATTAGTCTTAATCATGCTTTATACTGTGCACCCTCCCCCTTATTTGGATTTACCTGCTTATTTTCAAGCATTTATGATTTCCTTTACTTCCTGAAACTGACTTGTCTCTTAGTTTTCTTTTTCGTAACTCTCTTTCAATTTTTTAAATACCGCATTTATAATTTTTAAACGTGCAAATACTTGACAACATGCTATTTATTGTTGCATAAATCATGCTCAACATCATATTCCACTCGTGCGTAGTCAATACTATAACAACGCTTGATACGTGTTTGCACTCTTCCTATTAATCACCTTTTAAATTCGGAAAGGCGTATTTGCGGTAACACTAGTCGATCAACGGTGCTTTCGATGGTTCCGTGCCTTTCCCCCTCAAGTTGTCCGCTTGAGGGTCCTAGTCTAGACCTCTATAGAAGCCCTCCTCTGATCAATTATGCATGAATCATGGTCAAGCCTAGCCAGGTTAATATGTTGTCCACATAATAACCCTTTAAGACATGCCTTACCCAAAAGTCCATCGGGTTTTCTGTAATCCCAACGGACACAATCACGATTGTGTGCATTAATTTGGAGAAAATAAGTGCCAATATGCTAATCATTGTTGTATAAATAGACTAACATGGAGGGTAAAGGGCCTAACCATCTTTTGTTTTGTAGAAAATGAGGCACGAAGTCCCCAGATTCGGTATGGTCGGTAGCATATCTTTACTTTTGCTAGATTGGTGGAGGGATCTTCCCTCAAGTGACCAAAATCATGTGAAACGAGTCTTAGGAAATTTGCCTTCTCTGTTGGATCTTCAGCCAAACAAAATGTTGATCGAGGCTGCCACTATGTTTTGGGATAAGGAAAGGGTCGTGTTCCGCTTTGGGGACAAAGAAATGACCCCTATTTTAGAAGAAATAGGGGGGTTTGCTGGGTTGCCTTGGGATAGCCCTGATTTATTAGCGCTTGAAAATCACACCACTAGAGGATTCCTTAAGATGATGGGGCTGAAGAAAAATGATGACTTTGAGTGCCTGAAAAACTCCTACATACCTTTCGACTTCTTCTATGAATGATACAGTCATAGTAGCTCTTATCGTATTTTTGATGATGATTTCTCAATCACCTCTTTGGGCTGGGTTCATCATAGGGTCTTCGTGTTCATTGTGTGTTTCTTGGGCATGCTAGTATTCCTGATCCAAAGGGATAGAATCCATACCAGGCTGGCCATGGTGGCCAAAACTTTAATGAACGGGATCGAGGGGCAAACATATACCATTGTCCCTATGATCATTACAGATATGTATCGAGCCTTGGAGTGCTGTCAAAAGGGGCACAGATTCTTCGAAGGTTGCAATTTGTTGTTGCAGGTTTGGTTGTTAGAGTATCTCCAAAGGGGTCAATACCGCCAAGAGTTTCCACGAAGGCCGTGGAATAATCATATAGCTTTCCATCACCCTAAGAGAATGACTTATATTCCGAACATGTTTGCTCAACCTAAGGATGCTATAGGATGGGTGCAGTTTTTCAACAAGTTAACTGAGGGCCTGGTTCAGTGGATGTTTGAGTGGTTCCCCACTGACGAGTTCATCATTAGATCCAGGGATGTTCCACACTTGGTGTTGATTGGGTTAAGTGGCATATACCCTTATGCTCCCCTCAGGGTTATGAGACAGGCAGGTAGGGGACAGGTCATACCACGAGTCGCTAAAATGAGTCAGTTCATAGCTGATTTTCAGGGTTTCGCCATCCCATATAAGAATGAAGCACAATATGTATGGACTTTAAAGATTATCGTGGAAAAGGATACCATCGAGCCAGACCGATATCATGCGGGTCACTCATACTTTTACCCCTCATGGTTGGATGATAACATAGCAGGGCTTCGAACCAAGGGTTGGTCTAGGAAACATGGTCATAGATGAAGTTGCCGAAGCAGAGGTGAAGTATAACAAGCTGCGCAAAAGAGTTCATGAGTCTGAAGTTGAGCATATGGAGCAACATAAGGCCAATATGGAAATGATCAATGAGTGGAAAGAGATAGCTGTTAAATCCAGTGAAAGGTTGGAATATCTGGAGTATAGCCTGATGAAATTGGAAGGGAAAATAAGAAAGAGGGTCACCAATTTCCAGAAAGCTGAGGGAAACGAAGGAGGACATTTGGCAAGGGCATTCTTACTGCTGAACCTGTGCGAACTGGGGGAATTGATCGACAATAGCATCCGGTCTGGAGAGGGTCCTTCTAGGACCAAGTAGATTAGGTTTACTTGCTTTTCTTTTAAATGTAATAAGGCCAAGTGCCATTAGTAACATTATCTTATTTAGTGTCGTTTTGGGTCGTCTATTTTTAACATTAATGAAATGAGGCAATTATTGGCACTGAATTTCTCCAAATCTACTTGTCGCTAGGCCTACCTCGGGCACAACGAGGCTCCCAAAATTAGGACATGAATTTACATTTCCGCAATCTGTGTTTAAATACTGCAAATATTTCAGAACCCTTACTAACTTGTTTACCTTTTGTTTTTTTTTATTCTTTAGTATTCCCATTCCCTAAGGTTGGTTCGCACATACTAGCATCATCGGCATATCATACTAGATCTAGAGGCCCTCCACCTCCTCCTCCTCCAAGCAATACAAATAGTAGAGGAAAGCTAAAATACATTACTTAAGTGGTATTAGAAAGGAAAATGCAGAGAATGCGGAAACTTCAGACGGTCGGCATACTCCGACACCAAATGATTTGGTTTTATGGTTGGAACAAAAGATACTGGAATTACAGGGAGAACTTGAACAGGTCCACAACTTAGCAAACCTATCCCTTACCCTGAACGTCCCTGATATCAACCAATAAAACACCAAAAACCCAGCACTCCCCAAAATACACCAAACCAGCATCCACAAAACCATCCCGCACCACATCAATATGCAACTCCGCCTCCAAATCTCAATACTTTACCGATACGAACCCCACTACAACACCATTATCAAACAATCCAATACCCGCCAACCGCTACCTATCACACTCCTCAAAATACACTACAACCCACTCCCGATACTCAGAACTCAACCAATGACCACCACTACACCTAGGTCCCAGGCACTCACCAAAACAACCTATATATGTGGAAACCATACCTCACTCTACTCAACCAATCTCCTATACACCAGAATCCGCTGAGAAGGACCTGCTCATCAAGAACATGGCTGAAGAACTCAAGTAATTGACAAGTCGAGTTCAGGGTGTCGAAGGAGGCAAAGGGATAAAAGGTTTGAATTATGAAGACCTATGCATACAGCCGGATGTAGAACTGCCAGAGGGTTACAAACCTCCCAAGTTTGAGATGTTTGACGGTACATGTGATCCCAGGGAATCTAAGGGCCTATTGTGACAAACTTGTCGAGGTTGGAAAGGATGAAAAGATCCGGATGAAGCTTTTTATGAGGAGTCTTACAGGAGATGGTTTGTCCTGGTACATCAGCCAGGATCCTAAGAAATGGTCCAACTGGGTGAGTTTGGCATCTGATTTCATGGACTGATCAGGTTCAACATAGAAAATGTGCCAGATGTTTTCTACATTCAGAACCTCAAGAAGAAGCCAACTGAGACTTTCCGCGAGTATGCTACTCGATAGATGCCAGAAGCAGACAAGCAGACCGATACTAGAAGAAGAACAAATGAACAAGTTCTTTGTCAAGGCACATGACCCACAGTATTATGAAAGGTTAATGGTCATTGAGAATCACAAATTCTCCGATATAATCTAACTCGGAGAAAGGATTGAAGAAGGTATCATAAGCGGAATAGTGAAAAATTTCGACGCATTACAGGCTACGAACAAAGCATTGCAATCAGGCAACATATCAAAGAAGAGAGATGTGGGGGCAGTAATGGTGGCTCAAGGCCCAAAATCTCCACTCACATACCAAACATATCCACCCACATACGAAACACCTCCACCCACATACCAACCCTCATCTACTAGATATTCCAAACCAGCCACTGCCTATCACACATATAACTCCCAACCATTCGAGATAGTGATGACTTTAAACCTGTAGTCACACTTACTCCTATTGTAGTACAGACACAGTCGCTAGTCGAGATTGAGGTAGCCGCATCGGTTCCATTTGAGGTAGAGGTAGCTCCACCTGTAGCCACACCCATTTCATTTGAGGTAGAAGTGGCCACACCTTTTACAGTGACAGTATCAACCACACATCCTTTTGATTCAAAAGCAATACCCTGGGATTACGTTGCCGAAGCTAGGCGAAAGGGAAAGGCAAAGATGGAAAAATCTGATGTTGCACAAGGAATGACCAGGACTGAAAGGGTCTATACTCCTAAACACTTGGGAGGATCAAGTAAGGAGGCCACTACCAATCAACCTGTCATTGAAATAGGGTCGGGTAATCTTTGGAGGAAAGCACAGTGATAAGTTAGGATTTTAAAGTGTTTATGTCTCTACTTGCCTATGCTTTGAGTATAAATTGATACAAAAACAGTCTCAAAATGCTCACAAGTTGTGCTTGATTGCAGGGTTGATTGACAAAGTGACGAAATGTCAAAGATCGGCTCAAAAAGGAGTGAAACCTGCTCAAGTATCAAAGACCAAGAGAAGTGAAGAAAAAGGGGCCTAGTGCGGACCGCGTAACAATGACCGCGACCGCACTAGAAGGTTCAGAGACTGGACATTTTCAAGCATAAGGTCACGCAACCGTGGTAGGATTCACGCGGCCCGCAGAGAAGCTTCACGGCCGCACTCCTGCTCTATGCGGTCCACGTTCATAGGGTTCAGCAAAGGGCATTTGTCCTCACGCGGTCCACGGTCATGTCTACGTGGACCGCGCCAGTTGCCTTCGCGGCCGCGGTACACTCCCACGCGGTCCGCATCCCCCAGTTCAATTCATCAAACAACTGAAACCCAAGAGCCAGTGCGGCCGCGGTCCGTTTTGTACGGCCCGCACTGACCCCACAGGTGTATTTTTGTCCAGTTTTTCTAGCCTAGTATAAATAGAACATTTTACTATTTTTAGGGGGGTGGGGTCAGATCTAAGAACAGAAGAATAGCTGCGCTTGGTGTTGTAGCCATTTTTGGCATATTTGCTTCCCATTAACAATAGATTATTGTAGTTTCTTCTTAGTAATTAATTAATATGTGTAGTTCTTCATCTATTTCTTCAGTTTCTTCTTAATTATGTGTAGCTAAACCCATTACCTAGGGTTGTGGCTCAACCCTAGTGTGGGTAATTGATGGGTGTTGCCATCAAGGGTTAGATTGACTATGAGTGTTTGTTATTTAGGTTGATTTATGATTTAATTTAGAATTGGTGGTTGCAAACACCGATTCAAGCTTTGTGTGTTTAAATCTTCTTGAGAAAGAGAGTCTATGACCTCAAAATTGACCCAACAAGGAATTGGGATGGACTCATGAGAAATGATAGTCCCAATTAACGGGTTAAATTTTGAGAGAGTAATCACCCTACTTGAACCCGAGTTGCTTGGTCTAATTTTCCAACCCAATTGTTCTCGAGAGAGTCAATTGGGCAAAATCACTCTCTTTACCGAGAGGTGTGAGAGTGGGTAAAATTGTGCAACGGTTATAGCATAAGCCCCAAATAAGTCAATCGAACCTAAGTAACATCTACCCGTCAATTAGCCACCAAGGTAATGCCACGACCCTAGTGCTCTTCCTTCCCATTAATTACAACTTAGCAATATTCTCCTAGCATAATCTAGCTTTAATCCATAGTTTCATAATAGTAGTTATAAATACAAAAACTCAAAAGATTCTTGAAGTGACATTAGAAGCACAACTGCAACTCTAGGCTAGACAGAAAATACAACTCCACTACTAGCTCACTGTGAAAATTCGATCCCGGACCTCTATTCGGGTAAAAGCTATTTCGATCCACTCTTCCTACCATAGTGTAGTGTCGAGTCGGCAGCGATCAGTTTTTTGGCGCCGTTGCCGGGGAGCTTACGGTGTTGACTATGTATTTAGTTAGTTTTGTGTTTTGCTTCTCTTTCCTTCTTGTTTACTAATTTTGTTTGTGTCGATCAATCAGGTACAATGGCTCTTAATGCAAATGACCCTCTCGGCAATATGATAGCGGGGGAGGAGGTAGAGGATCTAGAACCAGATGAGGTCTTACCTCAAGTTCCACGGAGAGGCCGACATGTCAATGCAAATGAGAACAATAATATTCCAGACCTTCCTCCGGCACCACCGAGAGTGGCTCCTAGAGTTTTACCAAATCAAGGATACGCCAGTGCTATTGTTCCTCCCCGAATCCGGGCGAGGAACTTTCAAATCAAAAATGTTATGCTGACCTTGCTCGAGCAAAGACGGTATTTCACGGGTGCCTTCGATCAAAATGCCTACAAGCACTTGAAGGGGTTTGTAGACACATGCTGGGGTAGCAAGCAGACAAACGTGTCCGAGGATGCGTTGAGATTGAGGATTTTTCCGTTCTCTCTTCGGGGTAAAGCATTGGATTGGTTAGAAAGGCTCCCCAATCATTCTATTACAACATGGGATGAATTGGCGGACAAATTTATTTCCAAGTTCTTTTATCCAAGTCATATGGCAGCTCTTCGGTATGAAATTCTAGCTTTCAAGCAAGAGCCAATGGAACCTTTGCACGAGATATGGGAAAGATATAGAACAATGGTGAAAGAGTGCCCTAATAATGACATGACCGAGGCTATGATTCAATAAACCTTTTATCGAGGCATCAACACCACGAATCAATACATTGTGAACCAATTGGCTAGAGGGAACTTTATGAAACTTTCTTACCAAGAGGCATGTGATGTACTTAATGAAATGGCCGACACCTCTTCGGCATGGCAAAGCCGAGCAAATGTGCTCCAAGGTGACCCCACGGTCATCCATTTGCACAAGGAATTGCATGATCATGGCCAAGCCATCGCTGAGCTTACAACAACTATGAATTAATTGGCAAAGGCGCAATTGCAACAAGTCCAAAACCCGCGCCAAGTCAATGCAATGAAAGGTGTTTCTATGTTGAAAAGGAGGCAAAGAGGACAACAACCTCAAGGTAATTGTGAACAATATGACAACAACAATGATGGTGGTGGTTATTTAAATGAGTGCTATGGTGATCAAAGCGAAGAGGTCCAATATGTCAACAACTACCAAGGGAATAAAGGTAACTCTTCAAATCAACAATGGCATCGTCAAGGAAATTGGAGCAATCAACAACAAGGCGGAGGTAATTGGAATAACAACAACCAAAACAAAAATTGGGGTAATCAAAGCAACCAAGGAAATTGGAATGGTAGTAACAATAATTGGGGCAACAACAACAATCAAGGAGGGTGGAGCAATAGCGGGAACCAAGGTAATCGGGGGAAAGCTTTCAAAGGTCCCCCATGTACCAACAACCAAACAACCCACCCCCTTTCCTTCTCAAGGTCCGAGTTCGTCCGGAAGTGATATGGGGAGAATTTAAAGCATGTTCGAGCAAATGATGAAGGGTGGAAATAATAATCATGTGATGGCAGTTACAACAAGAAGTGGGAGAGGCGGTGATGTGAATGCCTCAATGCAAAAGCAAGTTATGGATGAAAATGTTGAGTTGCGGGATGATGATATACCTATGATTGTTGATAATATGATTAATCAAAATGCGAACAATGATGTGCATATTGATATTAATGATGGGGTCGAGGTAGAGACTCAAGATGCCGTGAACCCGTCTAGGGAACACGTGATTGACATGCCTGAGCCGGTTGTACAAAAAGCCAAGGCACCTTTGCCTAAGCCACCTCCACCTTATCCGCAATGGTTAGCAAAGCAAAAGAGTGACAATCAATTCAAAAAATTCATTGACATGATGACGAGCCTCACAATCAATGTCCCTTTGGTTGAGGCACTTGAGCAAATGCCGGGGTATGCGAAGTTCATGAAAGATTTGGTTACAAAGAAGAGGTCGATGGAGTGTGAAACAATTAATATAACTCATCAAGTGAGTGCCATAGTGCATTCAATGGCACCCAAGCTTGAGGATCCCGGAGCTTTTACTATCCCTTGTACCATCGGAAGTGCGGATTTTGCAAAGGTCCTTTGTGACTTGGGGGCTAGTATTAATCTGATGCCGTACTCGGTCTTCAAGACTTTGGGAATTGGGCAACCTCGACCTACCTTAATAAGAATTCAAATGGTGGATCGATCGATGAAGCGACCCTTGGGCATAATCGATGATGTTCTTATCCATGTTGATAAATTCATATTGCCGGCCAACTTTGTCATATTAGATTGTGAGGTGGATTTTGAAGTGCCGATTATTCTTGAAAGACCTTTCCTGGCTACGGGGAAGGCATTGGTTGATGTTGAAGGGGGTGAGTTGACATTCTGAGTGGGAGATGAGAAGGTGGTATTCCATGTTTGCAAATCAATGAGACAACCAAATAGCACAGAGGTGTGTTCTTTTGTGGACATTGTCACAGCTGTGATAGTGGATGACACAAATTCCATGATCAATGTTGAAGATCCTCTTGAGGCAGTGCTTCTTAACATGGATGTCAATGATGATGCTAGTAGAGTGGAGTGCGTGAATGCATTGTATGGTATGAGTTCATATTCTTATGAGCCTAGAAGGCTATCTTTAGATCTTGATAACCGCAAAACTCCACCAACGAAGCCATCGATTGAGGAGCCACCAGTGTTGGAGTTGAAGCCACTTCCTCCACACCTCAGGTATGAATTCTTGGGTTCAAATTCTACTTTACCTGTCATTCTTTCTTCTTGCCTTACTAACATGCAGGTTAAGGCCACCTTGACGGTTCTTCAAAAGCGAAAAAGGGCAATCGGATGGACTCTAGCTGATATTCGGGGTATAAGCCCCGCCTTTTGCATGCATAAAATCATATTGAAGGAGGATGCGAGGTCTTCACTTGAGCATCAAAGAATACTAAATGAGGCTATGCAAGAAGTAGTAAAGAAAGAGGTTATCAAGTGGCTTGACGCATGTGTGGTTTCTCCGGTACAATGTGTACCGAAAAAAGATGGAATGACTGTGGTGACCAAACGACAACAATGAGCTTATTCCGACTCAGACAGTTATGGGTTGGAGAGTTTGCATGGATTACCGGAAGCTGAACAAGGTGACTAGAAAAGATCATTTCCCATTACCATTCCTTGACCAAATGCTTGATCGTCTTGCGTACCGGGCTTTCTATTGTTTTTTGGATAGTTACTCGGGGTACAATCAAATTCTCATTGCCCCGAAGGACCAAGAGAAGACGAATTTCACATGTCCTTATGGCACATTCGCTTTCTCTAGAATGCCATTTGGATTATGTAATGCTCCGGCGACCTTCCAACGTTGCATGATGGCTATTTTCACCGACATGGTGGAGGACATCTTGGAGGTCTTCATGGATGATTTTATCTTGGTTGGGGATTCTTTTGAGGAGTGATTGGTAAATTTGGATAGAGTGTTGGCTCGGTGTGAAGATACCAACCTTGTTTTAAACGGGGAAAAGTGCCATTTTATGGTAGAAGAAGGTATAGTGTTGGGTCACAAGATCTTGAAGCGAGGAATTGAAGTGGATAAGGCCAAGATCGAGGTTATTTCAAGGCTTCCTGGTAAGGAGTTTTCTTGGGCACAGGAGATTCTACCGAAGCTTCATCAAAGATTTTTCTAAGGTAGTTAACCCGCTGTGCAAGTTGCTAGAGAAAGATGCCAAGTTTAGTTTTGATGAGAAATGCATGGAGGCTTTTGAGATCCTTAAACAAAAGTTGACAACTACCCCCATCATCACCGCACCAAATTGGAGCTTACCATTCGAGCTCATGTGCGAAGCTAGTGACGTTGCGGTGGGGGCGGTTTTAGGCCAAAGGATCAACAAGATGTTCCACCCTGTGTACTACTCAAGCAAGACCATGAATGAGGCTTAAAGGAACTACACAGTCACCAAAAAGGAGTTATTGGTTATTGTTTTTGCTATGGAAAAGTTCCGTCCTTACCTTATGGAGGCCAAAGTTATTGTGCACACCGATCATGCCACCCTTAGGTATTTGATGACCAAGAAAGACTCAAAGGCAAGATTGATGAGATGGGTTCTTCTTCTTCAAGAGTTTGATTTAGAAATTGTTGACCGGAAGGGTAGTGAGAATCAAGTGGCGGACCACTTGTCCCGTTTGGAGGAGGAGGGGAGGCCTTGTGACGGCCTTGAGATCAATGATACATTTTCCAACGAGCAACTCCTTGTAGTGTCAATGAGTGGAATGCCGTGGTTCGCCGATGTTGCAAATTATCTTGTTATCGAAATCATCCCGTGCGAGCTCTCTTCTAACCAAAGGAAGAATCTCAAGCAGGATAGCTTGGATTATTATAGGGACGAGCGCTATTTGTTCAAGATTTTCACTGATGGTGTGATTCGACAATGTGTCCCGGAGGAGGAGCAATTGGGTATTTTGGAAGCTTGCCATTCCTCACCCTATGGTGGCCATCATGGCGGGGCGAGGACGGCTTCTAAAGTGCTTAGTTGCAGATTTTATTGGCCTACTTTATTTAAAGATGCTAGTGATGTGGTCAAAAGATGTGATGAATGCTAACGAGCCAGCGGAATTTCAAAACGGGATGAAATGACCCTCAATACAATTCTCGAGGTAGACATTTTTGATGTTTGGGGCATCGACTTCTTGGGTCCTTTCGTGAGCTCTTGTGGAAACACTTACATTCTGGTGGCGGTAGATTATGTCTCCAAGTGGGTTGAAGCCGTGGCTTTGACCAACAATGAAGTCCGGAGTGTTGTGGCATTTCTTAAAAAGAGTATCTTCCTGAGGTTTGGCACTCCCCGTGCTATAATTAGTGACGGGGGATCTCACTTTTGCAACAAGGGTTTTGATTCATTGCTAGCCAAATATGGAATTAATCACAAAGTAACCACCCCCTATCATCCTCAAGCTAGCGGTCAAGTGGAAGTCCCCAACCGAGAAATTAAGAGTATCTTGTCTAAAACTGTATATGCAAATAGGACCGATTGGTCAAAAAAATTGGATGATGCTCTTTGGGCCTATCAGACAGCTTACAAGACTCTGATTGGTATGTCCCTGTACCGGTTGGTGTTTGGGAAAGCTTGCCATCTTCTGGTGGAATTGGAGCACAAGGCCATGTGGGCCTTGAGGAATTTGAACTTAGAATGGGATGTTGCTGCAAATCTGAGGGTTGAACAAATTAATGAGCTCGATGAGTTTAGATTCCATGCATACTCCAGCTCGTCCTTGTATATAGACAAAATGAAGTACCTTCACGACAAATATGCTCGGGTCAAGGAGTTCAAAGTTGGGGATATGGTTCTCTTGTTTAATTCCCGGTTACGTCTGTTTCCAGGTAAGCTCAAGTCAAAGTGGAGTGGGCCATTTGAAGTTGTGTTCGTGACCCCATTTGGTGCTCTTGATCTAAAAAACAAAAATGGTGAAGTCTTCAGAGTCAATGATCACCGCGTCAAGCATTATCTCGGAAAGTTCGATGGCAGCCACGTAGTGGTGCTTCTTCATCTAAAGTGATGTGGTGGTAACATGCGTCGTGCCGCGACGTTAAATCAGGCGCTTCTTGGGAGGCAACCCATGTGTAGCTTAGGATTTTTGAGCTAACTGTTTATGAGATGTTGCATGGATTGTATTGAAGTAGTGCAAAACAAAGTTGGAAAATGCCATAGTCTCTGAAGATTGCCAGCGCGGCCGCGGTGCATTTTGTGCAGTCCGCACTGGCATGAGTCAAAAGGGGGATTCTCTGAAGTTCTTCACCACGGCCGCGGTCAAGTTAGTGCAGTCTGCGGTGGGCTGACGCGGCCGCGTTACACGTTTGTGCGATCCGCGTAGGTGTCATCATGAGGGGTCACACAAATAAACCCAGCGCGGTCCGCAGTCACTTTTGTGCGGTCGCGCTGGTAGGTAAGTACGGGTCCTACTGGGGCTCTATAAATAGAGACCAAGGGTTTCATTTTACCCTTTTTGCAAATTGGAAACCCAGGACCCTAATTCTACTGTTCATCCCCATCCAAAAACTGAGATTCTTGCTTGTGTGGATAGATTGCATTCATTCTTCATAATCCTGGTAACATTTCATACATTTTTGATTATTACTCTTTTATTTTTATTTTAATTGCTTGCCAGTAGTCTGTAACTTCTTTGCCTTCACAATTGTCTTTGAATTGTTAGTCTAGGGTAGCTTCCATGTTAGTTTGAAATAACTAAGGATTGGGTACATGAGTAGGGACAAGTAGGGGTAAAAAGTTGAACAAAAATAGAACAAAAGCATGCAATCCCTAGCTTACTCACTGAACCTAACCTAGTGCGGCCCGCGGTCGCCTTAGCATGGTCCGCGGTGCTCTAACATGGTCTGCGTTACGCTTCTATGTAGTCCACGATGCTTGAATGACTGAGGAACAACTTGTGTCCAGCACGGCCGCGGTAACTTTTGTGCGGTCCGCACTGGCCCACCGTGGCCGCGACCCCATTTTGTGCAGACTGCGGTGTGAGAATCAGAGAAGACCCTTACTAGGGTTTTGTTCAGTGCGGCCCGCGGTCGCCTAATCGTGGTCCGCGGTGCCTCCAACACGGCCGCATTCCTGATGGTGCGATCTGCGGTGCCTGGTTCTGCAACAGTGTCTCCAACTTTCATTTTGCTTCTGTAATTTTAATTCAGTCACATGTTTCACTGCCTGTGCTTCAACTAACAATGTTAGATGTGTTTGTTTGTAGACAATGGTAAAACAACGAGGAAGAGGTGATAAATAACCTGGCCGAGGTGACACCTCCCGGGGAGGAAAAATGAAACAAGTTAAACTCACTTCCCGACCTAAACTGTAAAGAATGAAACAAATTGTTATAGACAACCAATCGGGGAGTGAGTACGTACCCTCTCAGGACCTCTCTTCTGATTCAGGGCCAGCTACTTCAGTCCCGACTTCACATACTGCCCAAGCCCTACAACATATACCTTCTGAGTCGTCTGATGGCTCAGCAGCAGGCAGTGGTGAATACTCCACCTCCCCTATAGCTTCAGTATCTCGGGAGAGTGAAGAAGGCGGGACTAATATTGATAATAAGGTACCAGACAGTGGGGTGCCCAAGGTTGGGGGTGTTGAGAGAACTAGAAAACCTGAAGTTTGGGAAGATCGATTTGTCAGCCAGGTGGCGTTCCACAAATTTAGAGAATGGTGGCCGGCACGGAAGTTGATACTTGAGCGAAGCTTTATTGACAAAGACCTTCTACCCCTAAACCCCAATGTGCATAGACAGTTCCAGGCTCGAGTGGGTTGGGATTTCTTTAAAGATAATTGTTTGAAGGCAAATGAGCATATGGTCAAGGAGTTTTACAACAATGTGGCTCATATCTTGAAAGGCACTAAAGTGACGAAAGTGAGAAACAAAAATGTGGTTTTCACCGGGAAGGCGTTGAATGAGTATTTGGGGTTCATTGACGAAGATGAGTCCCTATACAATGAAAAGCTAGCAATGGGCGAGGAGGTTCGTCCGTGGTTAGCTTCGTACCTGGAAATCCCAGGTACGGTTCCGGAATGGTTACAAACAGGGACCAAAATACTTCGAAGAACTTTTAACTTCGAGGCTAGAGGGTGGTTGACCTTTGTATGCAGTCGGCTCGACCCGACTACTCATGATCAGACTATTCCACTTGCCCGAGCGGTTCTTATTGCTTCTATTATGGCAGGTTATCCTATCAATATGGGCTATGTGATGTCCCACACCATTTCTGCAGTAGGGGTTGAGCATGACCGGAACTACCCTTTTCCCAGTACCCTTACTATGTATTTCGGTGACTTGAAGGTGGAGAAGAGACCGTTTGACGTCAAGGTAAAACCTGTGGCTCCATTCTCCTGGTACAGTTTGAAGGGGCCAGACAATCCCAAAGACAAAAGTTACAAGCCGCCTTCCTCTACTCCAGCTGGCCAGTCTGAGGAGCCAGTGGCGGTAGTGTCTTCGGTTGAGCCCCCCACAGAGCCTTCCACCATGCCTACTGTCACCACTGATGATGATTTGTCTCCATGACCCTCCTCCTCTGCTGGCCCAAGTACTTCAGTTGACACGGGGGTCCCTTCTTCCCGGACTCATCCTTTCACGGCCCAGTAGTTGAACCAGACACTAGCCAGTTTGAACAACTAGATGTCAGCTGCGACATCCAAGTTGTCTACATTGTCTACTACAGTTGAGGCCCATTCAACACCTTCTACTACTCAGTTTCCTCAGTCCATTGAGGACACACTGAAGAAGCTCTTGGAAAATCAAGAGAAGATTATGAGGACTCAGGACGCCTTGACTATGTAGGTGTATTCACATGGCAAGGCTTTGAGGGAGCTTGCCAAGGAGCACAAGAAGATGAGGAAGTCAAAGGCGTCTAATGAGTCGGTGAGAGTGCTACGGATTGATGTGGACAGGATATTGGCAGATCAGATACCTTTAGACTTGTTATTCGGGGATCCAACCCCAGCAGCAGATCCAGCCCCAGCAGCAGCACCAGCGCCATAGCCACAATAGGAGCAGGAGCAGGCACCCAGGCCCCTAAGAAAGAAGAGGAAGCTCCCCAGTTCAGTTGGTGCAGTTATTGAGCTACCAGACCCACAGGAGACCCCCTCCAGTGATGCACATATCAGTCAGCCGGTTCAGGAGCAGGCTCCAGTCCCAGCAGCTGGGCAGCAGGAGATCGGGAACCAGTCTGAGGTTCCCATACAAACAGAGGACTTGGGGACCACTGATGATCCCATGTAGACGGACCAGGCCTAGGGAGATCCTATATCCTTTCTTTTATTTTGATATTTATTTGATAGTTGGCATTGAGGACAATGCCAGCTTTTATTTGTGGGTGTGCGTCCTACTTTTTTCTGGATGACTGTATATATATAGATTCTTAGTTTATTTTTATTGATTTTGTGTTTTTTTTACTTTGGGCTGTATATAACTTTAAATTTCTGTATATATTCATCCCCCGTTGTATATTCTACTCCCCTATTGTACATATTCATTCTATTTTCTATTTTCACAAAATTTTTGTTTTTAGCTTTGTAGTTAGGCTCGTAGCTGCTTGTTTTGATTTTGGCGTTTCCAATAAGCCCTTGGTTTTCTTAATGCTACGGTTCTTTCCAAGGGTGGAGTATTGTGCGAACCGGGTGGATCTTCCCACTGATAGATGACGTGACAACCTTCTTAAGGGTTTGAGTCCATTTCTTTGATTTTTCTTTTGTTTTTGATAGCGTAGTTAAAGGCACCTCAAGTAAAGCTTCACTTGGGCCTAGCACATTTGCCTTTGATCCCATGGTCAAAGACATAATGTTGTGTTCAAGATGGTGAAAGTCGTGGTTTTGAGACTCTTGCATTGACCAAACGATCATCATGTGGTCTTTTTGGACCTTTGTGTGTTTAAATCATAACTAAGGTCGTTGTGGGCCCTCGACTCGATGTCTTTAGCAAATCCCTAGCGTGTGTGGTGAGGAATTGAAATTTGAGTCCAAGTCCCGAGCCAATGGTCTAGAACTTTCCCTGAATGTCTGTTTAGGCGAAATCCTAGGTGAAATTTGACTTGAGAAATGATTATAGGCTCTCCTTGATCCAAATGCTCAGTTGAACAATTTCATGGCGTTCCAATGAAATAATCCCTAGTTAATCCTTTTGATCCTTAAACCTTTTTCTTTCAAGAACCAATGCTACAAGCCTATACCCATTCTAAACGATTACCCTCTCTCGGCACCCAAATCTTCCCTTGAGTAATGGAAACAATCTAAGTTTGGGGGAGAGAGAAGAAAGGAAGCAAAGCAGTAAGGTACAAAAGAAAGAAAAGAAGGCAATGAAAAATCAAGAAAAAGAAAAAGGACAAAAAGAAAGTCCCATGTGAACAAGAATAAAAAGGGATTCAAGGAAAACAAAAGTGAAAAAGGTTGGAGAAAGTAGAAAAAGGAGAAATGTTTTGAATTGTATAAGAAAGAGTGACAATATGTCTCTCTAACCCCCTGTGAAGAAGTGAAATCCTCAAAAAGAGCCAAGAAAGTTGCGCCGAAATGAATCAAAAGAAGTGCGTAAGGGAAGATTGAACCCACGTGAATAAAAATATGTTCTACCCTTACCTAAAAGCCTTCACAATGACTCCACAAAAACCCTATTTGATCTCAAGTTGAAGGGAGCTTACATTAGTGGATACTTACATAAGGGGCAATCATATGGTACTTAGAGCCGTACTTGTGACCTTCCTTTTTTGAGAAAGATGAGTGAAATTTCGTTTGCTTCGATTTGTGTGTCAATATTTAAAAGGTGAGGTTCGCTTAGGGAGAGTTGAGGATGTGAGAGTTTGGGTTCCACAATGACCAAAGTAAATGAGAAAAGCTCTTTGATAAAATATGTCAACTCTTGATGCTCTTGTGTCACACTTGATCCATAGTTTTCAAAGTTTTAAATGTGTTAATGATGTATTTGTATTAAGGGCAATTGTTAGTCCCAATTAATGCTTGTTGAGGTTATTTTAGGATAGCTAGAATTACTTGGATGTTCCTTTAAGGGGTGAGTCTTATCTTGTTTGCTTAAGGACAAGCAAAGGTTTAAGTTTGGGGGAGTTGATAAGTTAAGATTTTAAAGTGTTTATGTCCCTACTTGACTATGCTTTGAGTATAAATTGATACAAAACAGTCCCAAAATGCTCACAAGTTGTGCTTGATTGCAGGGTTGATTGACAAAGTGACGAAATATCAAAGATCGGCTCAAAAAGGAGTGAAACCTGCTCAAGTATCAAAGACCAAGAGAAGTGAAGAAAAAGGGGCGTAGTGCGGACCACGTAACAATGACTACGGCCGCACTAGGAGGTTTAGAGACTGGACATTTTCAAGCATAAGGTCACGCGGCCGCGATAGGATTCACGCGGTCCGCAGAGAAGCTTCGCGGCCGCACTCCTGCTCTGTGCGGTCCGCGTTCATAGGGTTCAGCAAAGGGCATTTGTCCTCATGCGGTCCGCGATCACGTCTGCGCGGACCACGCCAGTTGCCTTTGCGGCCGTGGTACACTCCCACGCGGTCCGCATCCCCTAGTTTAAGTCATCAAACAACTGAAGCCCAAGAGCCAGTGCGGCCGTGGTCCATTTTGTGCGGCCCGCACTGACCCCACAGGAGTATTATTGTCCAGTTTTTCCAGCCTAGTATAAATAGAATATTTTACTATTTTTTAAGGGGGGGTCAGATCTGAGAACAGAAGAACAACTGCGCTTGGTGTTGTAGCCATTTTTGGCATATTTGCTTCCCATTAACAATAGATTATTGTAGTTTCTTCTTAGTAATTAATTAATATGTGTAGTTCTTCATCTATTTCTTCAGTTTCTTCTTAATTATGTGTAGCTAAACCCATTAGCTAGGGTTGTGGCTCAACCCTAGTGTGGGTAATTGATGGGTGTTGCCATCTAGGGTTAGATTGACTATGAGTGTTTGTTATTTGGGTTGATTTATGATTTAATTTAGAATTGGTGGTTGCAAACACCGATTCAAGCTTTGTGTGTTTAACTCTTCTTGAGAAAGAGAATCTATGACCTCAAAATTGACCCAACAAGGAATTGGGATGGACTCATGAGAAATGATAGTCCCAATTAACGGGTTAAATTTCGAGAGAGTAATCACCCTACTTAAACCCGAGTTGCTTGGTCTAATTTGCCAACCCAATTGGTCTCGAGAGAGTCAATTGGGAAAAATTACTCTCTCTACCGAGAGGTGTGAGAGTGGGTAAAATTGTGCAACGGTTATAGCATAAGCCCCAAATAAGTCAATCGAACCTAAGTAACATCTACCCGTCAATTAGCCACCAAGGTAATGCCACGACCCTAGTGCTCTTCCTTCCCATTAATTACAACTTAGCAATATTCTCCTAGCATAATCTAGCTTTAATCCGTAGTTTCATAATAGAAGTTATAAATACAAAAACTCAAAAGATGCTTGAAGTGACATTAGAAGCACAACTGCAACTCTAGGCTAGACAAAAAATACAACTCCACTACTAGCTCCCTATGGAAATTCGATCCCAGACCTCTATTCGGGTAAAAGCTATTGCGATCCACTCTTCCTACCATAGTGTAGTGTCGAGTCGGCAGCAATCACACAGGCGATGGAATACTCCGACATTGATTATTTGAGCAAAACCCCCGCTTAGATATCCATCCTATCACTATTGCAAAATTCAGAGGTGCACAGGAATGCTTTGATGAAGGTATTAAATGAAGCTTACGTACCCAACAATATCACCTGTAGAGAAATGGCCAACATGGTAGGGTAGGTACTGGAAAGTCATAAGATTACCTTCCACGAGGATGAATTACCGCCTGAAGGGTTGAATCATAACCGAGCATTGCATATCACGGTGCAATTTGAGGACAAATTCATTACCAGAGTCCTGATCGATGGAGGTTAAAGCCTCAACATTTGCCCATTGGATACTCTGAAAAGTTTGGGCAAAGGTTTTCATGAAATACATGTTACGCCCTGCAGTATTACGTCGATGTTATGCTCTGCAAATATTACGATGGTGCTACCTCTGTAGTAATATATTACAATGACGTTATGCCTTGCAGTATTACATTACGGTGATGTCACACTTCGCAGTATTAAGTTACGACAGTGTTGCACCTAGCAATATTACATTACGATGATGTTAGACTTCGCAGTAATAAGTTACGACCATGTTGCACCCTGCAGTATTTTACGTTGAATTTGTCGTAAGGTAGTTGACATCAGTCCAAGTAAAAGATTATTTGGAGATTATAAGGATTGTGATATTTCACAAGCGATGAATAAATTCGTAAAGGTGAAAGGGGAAGCAAGTCAAAGAAAACATTTTTTTTCGTCCAAGTTTGGCATATTGAGGTAAAATACGGCCCGAGCTAAAATACCCGGTATTTATGGACTAGTCACATGCAAGGTACTATATGCACATGCTAGAAAGGTGCATAAGGTATGTGAAAAGTGAGTAATATTTTAAGTAAGTGAGAATAATTCTCAATTTTTTGGGTAATTGGTTAATTACCGGGTAACGTGACATTACCCGATTAACTAATAAGTGGATAAAAATTTAATATATTAACCACCCTACTCACGTGGCACAAGGCCACTAATTAAAGAGGATGACTCATTACATATTGGTATAGGTGTCTAAGTGACTTAAAGGTGTAAGTCTTGTAAGAATCGTATCCAAAAATCATTGAATGTCTTAGGTTCAAAAACGTCCAAGCTTCAACAACTCGTCCAAAGCTTCATTTTCAAATCAGATCAATTCTTTCCAAACATCAGCATTAATCCTTCAAAATTATTAAGGAATCCAAACGTTTTCCTCTCAATTCCAAGGAAACCAAAAGTGTGATTTCGTTCCAGAACTTTTAGGAACCAGAAAACAATTTTTGTCCATGAATTTCTAAGGAGAAGAGGCAAATTTCATTCAAACAACGAAGGTTTTACAACGAAATATTATACGGAGTTTTCCCTACTCCAGGTATGTTAAAGCTAAGCTTTTTCTTTATTTTAGCATGATATCGTAATTACACAAGTTTGATAATGAGGCATAGAAAAAAATTCGTATCCCGGAATTTACATATATTTTGCTAGTCTTGCAAATTATGTATATTTTCCTAGTTTTGTAAGTTACAATATTCTCCTTATTGGGACTTCATATTCAATTGAGTATTTTCTTCTTCCAGTTAAGAGGGCAGAGAATTTACATATATACAATATTAAAAGGATTTTCATTACCATCGTGCTATAATCGATGGCCAGGCCCCTATTGGGCAACCTTTGATCAGATGGTAAGTTATATACCGAGCCTACTGTGGCCGAGCGCTTATGAGTGAGACCAGTTGGTCGAGATACAGAGCCTAGTATGGTTGAGCGCCTATGAGCAATCCTACTACGATAGAGCAGTTATATATATACCAAGCCTACTGTGGCCGAGCGCTTATGAGCGAGCCCAGTTGGTCGAGATAAAAAGCCTAGTATGGCCGAGCGCTTATGAGCAAGTCTACTACGGCAGAGCAGTTACATATATACCGAGCCTTATAGGGCCGGACAGTTAGAGAGAGTTGAGTCAGTATCAGCAGGTAAGCATATTTTCAGATTATCTTTGACCTCCAGCTACTTGCAGTTATTATATTATCAATTAAGTTTCAATTTTCAGTATATTTCCTTACATACTCAGTACATTATTTCATACTGATGTACTTTTTCTAGGGGCGCTGCATTTCATGCGTGCAGGTCAGACAGACAGACGGGTAGGCCTCTTCAATAATAGTTGCCCGAGTTCAGCTTGGTCGGTAAGCTCCATGCATTTCGGAGTTTTCGGGTCTAGAGCCTTATGTACATCTTGTATATATATGTATATATGTTATGTGTAGGTCGGGGAGATATTCCGATCATAGTATATCCATCAGTAGAGGCTTGTAGACATATCCTGTCAGTTAGTGCAATATGTTGGGCTTGCAGGCCTTGTATGTATATTTGGTTGGTTTGTCAGCTATAATAGTTATGACGGCCTTGTCGGCCCAGTTTTATATCGACATTTAGTCAGCATTCGTAGTTAACTTACAATGTGGCCCATGGCAAAAGTATTACATCATATGTTCAGAGTCCCTTAGTTGCAAGTTAGTACGCAAGGATAGGTGAGGCACTGGGTGCCGGTCTCGCCCCCCCAGGTTTGGGGCGTGACAAAAGTGGTATCACAGCAGTTCTGTCCTAGGGAGTCTATAAGCCGTGTCCAGTAGAGTCTTGTTTATGGGTGTGTCGTGCACCACACTTATAAGTAGGAGGCTATAGAGCATTTACGATTATCACTTTTTCTTTTTACTCTAGATCGTGTGGTAGAGCTCACTTATAAGAATTCAAATTATGATTTTTTTTATTCGTAATAAGACGATACCTACATCCAAAATGAAGGTTAGAAAGAGATATAGTTGTGGATGAGCTGAGTCAGAGGAATTGGATTTTTTTGTATGATGCCTACGATAAGTAAATGTGAGGTCTTTAGCAGATCATGGGTGTACTGAAGGGTCTAAGCTTCCTGATAAGAAGCCTTAAGGAAAGAATGCCTATCCATCTTTATGGTGAGGGATAATGAGAGACTTAGAAGATAAGTACAAGTTTCAGCAAGTAAAAGGAGCAAGGTGAAAAAGGGTACGAGATACCCAATTAATAAAGGTTAACAACGTTTATAATTGAGACAAAGGAACATAAGCCTTTTGAGTTATATTCAATAGAAACAGAGGTATATACAATTGGCCGCTCCTATTCCAGATATCCCCTATGGGGGTTAACAGAAGTAGTATAAGAAGATGTAATGGATGAATTGTTTGAGTCAGTTGACATTTCCGAAGGATATTGCAAATGTGCTAATAGATCTCTTTATGAAACACCCATATGGTGCACTCTAAAATAGTGCAGCCAGAAATGAGTACTACAAAGACATGCACTATAAGCCTTATAGGGATAAATATTATCTTAGCGTGGCTCGCGTCCCTAGTAAAACGAGAACGATAAGCAATTTGAAGAGCCATTGGATGGAGCAAAGGGAAGCTAAAAGCAAAAGAATGTCTTGTTCAAGTTTTCAGAATAGAGTGATAGGCAAAAATGTTAGCGAAAAATAAGAAAAGAGTTAATGAAGCATTATGAGTAAGATATGGTACATGGATGACAATAGTAGATCAAAAGATGACAATATTACAAAATCTATAGTCAAGTGAAGGAAGAGACGAGAGGTGATAGGCCTTAGGACAACAAAAGAGTATAGGCCATACAGTCATGTCCTCATTTCGAGAAATAAGTTTGTAACTCTAGCGCGATTACCAAGAGGAAAAGTTAGACCCCAGAATAATATAACCAGTATGGAATGGTGAACAAGATAAACTAAATATGAATTAGGGACTGAGTGATTTGATAATAGTCAGCATCATGAGAATTTCAGATCGCATTCCGGCAATAATAGGATGGACAATAGAAGAAGATTCATGAGAAATTCAATGGTCATTTAGGAAGGCGCTTCCCTAAAGCAATCAATGTTAACAAGGTTAAGCTTAAGGGACTGTATGTACCAGTTACATTAAGTGTCACCCTCGCGAGTAACAGAATTTGTCATCCTTGGTACAGAAGGATTGCCGAAAGGCGAGTAAGGATCATTGATGTTGAGAAACGACTCCAAAGATGAAGAGTTAAAACATCTATAGGTAGATCCTCGTGGCTTCAGCTCTTAGTACACCCCTAAAGGGGGGAATATGGAGTGATGTGACATTAAGTCAGAATTAAGTGGTTCTAGTGACTATGGGATGGTAAAGGAAGAATGCGATAAATGAAAGAGGAATGAGATGACACTTATCCAAATCTTACAGATACGCTACGATTCAAGAATATTGTGCTAGCACAACATCAAGGAGAGGAAGTAAAGGTTCCTACCCGAGCTGTTATTAATAAATCAGGAGCCAGTGCGAGACGTAAGTTAAGATAAAGGAAATAACCCAAGAAAGATTACGAGGAATATTAATATGAGAATGGGCCAACGAGTAGTTAGTAATTGGTTAGGAAGATCCCAGTTATGGCTAAACCAGAGGTTACAGACCAGTCATCAGATCGTGTAAGATAAACATAGTAGAACCCAACATGGAGAATTCAGCCTCAAATAATATCATTATAATACTTAAGATATATTCAAACAAGAGTCGGGGTAATTAAAGGTACCATATGAGTGTTACGGGGATAAAAGAAAGTGCCACTGGGAGGGCAGTCAAAATATTAGTTCAAAAGCAACCATACAAGCACAAGGGCATGGAAGTAAGCAACTACGGATGATTACATGCAAGTAAGGACATCAAAGAGGTCCGTAATAAGCTCACAAGCTTTACGAGAGTCAAGGGTTCTCCCTAAACGAAAGACTAGCTGAGGAGATAAGAAAGAAGGTTTCAACCTAGCACAACGACCTAAAGAGGAAATGGTCGTGTAACAACAATCTCGCAACAAAATTGTAAGCATTCCAAAGGAAAATAGAACCTATCGTGGCTAATGAACGGGAAGTAAGAATTAAAAGTAATATTCAAGATCATATGAGTTGTATGAAAACTCTAGCAAGTGTGGGCACTAAGATAATCTAAGTATGGGCGCAACAAGGGGGTAGAAAGACCAGGAAAAGTAATAGCTTACGTTGAATGAAATCTAAGAGAGAACGAAAGAATCATTCGATCAATGATCCAGAGTTAGTACATTGTGGATACACTCAAGATTTTGGAGAAGTATCTAGACAACTTATTTGTTGACAATCATACATGCATAAAAGACTCCAGTATAAGTTAAAAGAAAGAATTGAGCCCGGGGCATAAACAAAGGACTGAATTGTTAGAAGATTGTATCATGGATATCCCATAACACCTATTAAAGGCTAAGGTAATAACTGATATCATGAGCCACAAATCGGAAGATAGCTTAAGCCTATGTAAAGGCTGATTAGAAGGAACAATAAACTAAAGAAATTACATCACCCAAGTAAATCAGGAGTCTGATTATTGAACCTAGAAAAATAATAGAAGTTGTGCTTGAGAACATGACAAAATCACTCTTAATATCAGATGTTCAAGAGAAATAACACAACAACCATAATCTATAATGGCTCTACAAGGAAGCCAGTTAGAAGAAGTACTAGCCTCATTAAAAGTCAGTACGAAGCTCCTACCGGATTGTGTATGTACCAAAGATGTGAGTATTATAATAGAGCTTCAAGTTATGGACGTGAATGACACCTAGGTAGAAGGAAGGTCATAAAAGAGATAGAAGATATGATGCGAGATTTTAAGGTAAGTAAGGTAAAGGTGAACAACGTACAAGATACTCAAAGGCAGAAGATCGTGAATGGTCCATACTTTGGATAGAAGGCTATAAGCACGGGGATCTAATAACCGGGAATGATAGAGGCATGTCTTCCAGCCTATGGTTTCTAAGTACTGAGAGATCTAGTTAAGATAATAGAGAAAAGTTGGAGATGATGTGATGTATCGCTTGACGTTACAGAATAACATAAGGAAATCTATAGTGCAAGCAAGTTGAAGGAAAGTTTATAAATGGATATGTATAGGTTGCAAGCTAATGCTAGATTGACAAAGTTTTAAGGAAACATAAGTAAGGATGAGTAAAGCCAAGTAAAAAGAATGACGAGAATGGATAAGTCATTAGGATTAAGCCCATGAAAACAAGAAGAGCTGGCAGTTTCTCTATGTTATACAAAGCTCACTATAGTCTTAATTAACTCAAAGAAGTCTAAGATTAATATCATTTAGAAGGAATGAAATGCTGACCTGGTAATAAAATAAGGGTATAATTGTGACAAATAAAGGATGACATTTGGGCCTTCGTTTGAATAATGATTTGAAAAAAGGGAGAAGAGAAGGAGAAAAGATTTCGCTGGCGGCACGAATTTAGGATACCCCCATAAGGTGAATCACATTGAGACACTATGAAATACGATTATGGGAATCACTTTGAATATTCCTTGAGGAGCCCTAGGGGCAAAGTATTACGTAAGAAGTTTCAAGTTATCGGTGGTATTTTGTAGATCAATATTGAGGTGAATCAACAATGGATGGACAAAAGTCAAAAAGTATGAGATGATATTAGGCCATCATTCTAAAGATGAGCAGTAATGAGGAAGCATTAAAAGACTTAAATTTATACATATGGAATAAGCAACGAAAGTAAGCTGGGATTTGGTAGCAAACCTCAGCAACGATAAATTAAAGTAAGAGTTATGGTAGTAAATTCATACGGATGGCTAAATGAACCTATGCGATGAGATATAGCAATATTCGTGAATTCAACAAAATACCGAGCGAAGAACTTCAGTATACTCATATATGCCCAAAGGGACATTTTATCAAGTTCTACATATGAAGCCTAGAGATTGGGCACACTTACAAGATCAAAATTGTACAAGCTGCATGATGAATGGTAGCAACAATTACGAGAATGGAAGTATTTCGACTACAAGTTGTGGTGTGAGAAGGAGGCCTAAGGGGGTAATGCCCTAGACTTTGGACTCATTCACAGAACAGTCGCCTGGATGGAAAGGGAAGTTCTAAAGTATTCGGAAGATATAAGTTATGAAAATGATAAGTGCATCAGTCAACATTCGAGGGCGAATGTTCCAAAGGGGAAATAATGTTACACCCCGCAGTATTACGTCGATGTTATGCTCTGCAGTAAAATATTACGATGGTGCTACCTTCTACAGTAATCTATTATGCCTTGTAGTATTACATTACGGTGATGTCATGCTTTGCAGTATTAAGTTACGACAGTGTTGCACCCAACAGTATTAAATTACGATGATGTTACACTTCACAGTAATAAGTTACGACAATATTGCACCCTGCAATATTTTACGTTGAATTTGTCATAAGGTAGTTGACATCAGTCCAAGTAAAAGGTTATTTGGAGATTATAAGGATTATGCTATTTCACAAGTGAAGAATAAATTCGTAAAGGTGAAAAGGGAAGCAAGTCAAAGAAAATAAATTTTTTCGTCCAAGTTTGGCATATTGAGGTAAAATACGGCCCGAGCTAAAATACCTGGTATTTATGGACTAGTGACATGCAAGGTACTACATGCCCATGCTAGAAAGGTGTATAAGGTATGTCAAAAGTGAGTAATATTTTAAGTAAGTGGGAATAATTTTTAATTTTTTGGGTAATTGGTTAATTACCGGGTAGCGGGACATTACCCGATTAACTAATAAATGGATAAAATTTTAATAAATTAACCACCCCACCCACGTGGCACAAGGCCACTAATCAAAGAGGATGACTCATTACATATTGGTATAGGTGTCTAAGTGACTTAAAGGTATAAGTCTTGTAAAGACTTGTAAGAATCTTATCCAAAAATCATTTAATGTCTTAGGTTCAAAATCGTCCAAGCTTCAACAACTCGTCCAAAGCTTCATTTTCAAATCAGATCAATTCTTTCCAAACTGCAACATTAATCCTTCAAAATTCTTAAGGAATCCAAAAGTTTTCCTCTCAATTCCAAGGAAACCAAAAGTGTGATTTCGTTCCAGAACTTTTAGGAACCAGAAAACAATTTTCGTCCATGAATTTCTAAGGAGCAGAGGTAAATTTCATTCAAACAACGAAGGTTTTCCAATGAAATATTATACAGAGTTTTTCTACTCCAGGTATGTTAAGGCTAAGCTTTTACTTCATTTTAGCATGATATCGTAATTGCACAAGTTTGATAACGAGGCATAGAGAAAAATTCGTATCTCGAAATTTACGTATATTTTGCTAGTCCCGCAAATTACATATATTTTCCTAGTTTTGTAAGTTACAATATTCTCCTTATTGGGACTTTATATTCAATTGATTATTTTCTTCTTCCCGTCAAGAGAGCAGAGAATTTAAATATATACAATGTTAAAAGTATTTTCATTACCGTCGAGCTATAATCAATGGGCAGGCCCCTATTGGGCAACCTATGATCAGATGGTAAGTTATATACCGAGCCTACTATGGCAGAGCGCTTATGAGCGAGCCCAGTTGGTCGAGAAACAGAGCCTAGTATGGCCGAGCGCCTATGAGTGAACCTACTACGATAGAGCAGTTATATATATACCGAGCCTACTGTGGCCGAGCGCTTATGAGCGAGCCCAATTGGCCGAGATACAGAGTCTAGTATGGCCGAGCACTTATGAGAGAGCCTACTACGGCAAAGCAGTTATATATATACCGAGCCTTATAGGGCCGGATAGTTATAGAGAGTTGAGTCAGTATCAACAAGTAAGCATATTTTCAGATTATCTTTGACCTCCAGCTACTTGCAGTTATTATATTATCAGTTAAGTTTCAATTTTCAGTATATTGCCTTACATACTCAGTACATTATTTCGTACTGATGTCCTTTTTCTAGGGGCGCTGCATTTCATGCGTGCAGGTCAGACAGATAGACGGGTAGGCCTCTTCAATAAGTGTTGCCCGAGTTCAGCTTGGTCGGTAAGTTCCATGCATTTCGGAGTTTTCGGGTCTAGAGTCGTATGTACATCTTGTATATATATGTATATATGTTATGTGTAGGTCGAGGAGCTGTTTCGATCATAGTATATCCATCAGTAGAGGCTTGTAGACATATCCTGTCAGTTAGTGCAATATGTTGGGCTTGCAGGCCTTGTATGTATATTTGGTTGGTTTGTCAGCTGTAATAGTTATGACGGCCTTGTCGGCCCAGTTTTATATCGACATTTAGTCAGCATTCGTAGTTAACTTACAATGTGGCCCATGGCCAAAGTATTACATCATATGTTCAGAGTCCCTTAGTTGCAAGTTAGTGTGCAAGGATAGGTGAGGCACTAGGTGCCGGTCTCGCCCTCCAGGTTTGGGGCGTGACAATACAAACAGGAAGTATGAACGTTAAAGCCTTCGATGGGTCTCAAAGGGCCACAATTAGGGAGATTAATCTTTGTTTGCAAATGAGTCCAACTTGGTTCGATGTTGAATTCCAAGTGCTTGACATATCAGCTACATACAATCTTCTGTTGGGTCGACCTTGGATTCATGCTGCTGGGGTTGTGGCTTCCACACTACATCAGTCCGTGAAGTTTGAATGGAACCCTCAGGAGGTGATTATTCATAGAGATGGGAGCAACCTCATTTACACCAGTCAAACCATCCCGATTATTGAAAATAGAAGAAGGCTAGGAGGGGAAACTTATCACCACATCGAACATGTCAATGCCATTGAGAAAGACAAATGGTGGAGTAACAAAACAGAAAGCATACTGGGATGGTTTGGCTATGAACCCGACAAAGGGCTTGGGAAGAATTTCCAAGGCATTACTAAACCTATACAGCTGAAATGTCATAGTACTACCTTCGGGCTCGGATACCAGTATATATGGCAGGAGTATGATGATTGGTCGCCTCCATGGCGTGGACCTTATTACCCTCTCGAGCAACTGGTGCCATATTTGGGTTAGACTTTTCACCTGGCTGATATAATATGGGGGATGACAGAGGAAGAAGCTTTAGCTGGGCTGAGGAATTTGTTCCTAGAGGACGAGGATATGGATTGCAGTGCGATAATTGAGGAGGAGGAGGAAGAAGGCCTCACCATTCAAACTATTGAGAAGGGAGCTGTTCTCAGGAACTGGACTGCCACACCATCCCAGGCCCGCCGACTCCCTGGGTAGCTTGGCAATCAGCCTAATTTTATTTCTATAGCCATGCTAGGCATATAATATATTTTCAGTAATTTTGTTTTAAAGACTCACTTGTTTCAAAATAATTGCTCGATTGAGCCATACCTATTTAGGATGTTTTCAATTTCTAATCAATGCATTGCTATTTATTATTCATTATTATCTTCAACACTTTTATTTTTACAACGTTATTATTACTTTTCCTGATGAACCAGTGACTGTGACATGTAATGAGATATAAGGATAATGACTTGGAGGAAGAAGATGAAATACCCGAGGAAGTTGTCAGAGAGGTTGAGAACTTTGAGAATAAGCCTAAGTCCAACCTGGATGAAACCGAAGCAGTAAATTTGGGAGATGCCGAAACCGTCAAGGAGACTCGCATAAGCGTTCACTTATCACCGACAGAGAAGGAAGAATACATTCGTTTCTTGAAGGAGTATGAGGATATCTTTGCATGGTCATATGATGACATGACCTGTTTGAGCACATCCATAGTGGCTCACAAGTTGCCTACCAATCCAATGTGTCCGCCGGCGAAGTAGAAACTCAAAATATTCAAACCAGATATGAGCCTAAAAATCAAGGAGGAAGTTACTAAGTAGATCAAAGCCAAAGTTCTAAAGGTGGTTGAGTACCCAACCTGGTTAGCCAACATTGTACCAGTTCCGAAGAAAGATGGGATGTCAAAGTATGTGTTGACTATCGAGACTTAAATAGAGCAAGTCCCAAGGACGACTTCCCACTGCCAAATATACACATCCTAATCGACAATTGCGCCAAGCATGAGCTCTAATCCTTTTTAGGTTGTTTTGCGGGTTATCACCAGATCAGGATGGACGAAGAATACGCAGAGAAAACAATTTTTATTACACCATGGGGGGTATACTACTATAAGATGATGCCATTTGGTATAAAGAACACTGTGGCTACTTAGATGAGAGCCATGACAATCATCTTCCATGATATGATACACAAAGAAATAGAGGTGTATGTTGATGATGTCATTATCAAATCCAAGAGGGTCGCAGATCACATAGCAGACTTGAGAAAGTTCTTTGACAGGTTAAGAAGGTACAACTTAAAATTGAACCCCACAAAATGTGCATTCGGGGTTCCCGCAGGAAAGTTATTGGGATTCATTGTCAGTCATCAGGGAATTGAGTTGGACCCGTCCAAAGTTAAGGCTATTCAAGAGTTACCGCCACTAAGAAGCAAGAAGGACGTGATGAACTTCCTAGGACGTATCAACTATATCAGTCGCTTCATAGCACAGTCCACATTTATTTGTGAATCTATCTTTAAGATGCTGAAACAAGTTGGACCGAAGATTGTCAAAGGGTTTTCGACCAAATCAAGGAGTACCTGTCCACACCACCAGTCCTAGTCCATCCAGAACATGGGAGACCTTTGCTACTCTATCTATTTGTGTTAGATGGAACTTTCGGATGTGTTTTGGGACAACATGATGAGACAGGGAGAAAGGAGCAAGCCATATACTACTTGAGTATGAAGTTCACACCTTACGAAGCACGATATTCTCTATTGGAATGCACTTGATATGCTTTGACTTGGACGGCTCAGAAATTGAGGCATTACTTCTGTGACTATACCACATATATCATATCTAGGATGGACCCTCTAAAGTACATCTTTCAGAAGCCCATGCCGACAGGAAAATTAGCCAAATGGCAGATACTATTAAGTGAGTTCGATATCGTCTATGTAACTCAGAAGGCGGTTAAAGGACAAGCATTGGCAGACTATCTTGCTGAAAATCCTGTGGGAGGAGAATATGAACCCTTGAAAATGTATTTTCCTGATGAAGAAGTGTCATTCATAGGAGTGGACATTGCTGAAGTAAACGACGGCTGGAGAATGTTCTTTGATGGAGCTGCAAATTTCAAAGGAGTGGGCATTGGAGCGGTTTTGGTATCAGAAATAGTTCAACACTACCTTGTATCTACGAAACTCAGGTTTCCATTTACCAACAATATAGAAGAATATGAGGCTTGCATCATGGGGCTCAATCTAGCCATCGATATGAATATACAGGAGTTACTGGTGATTGGAGATTCGGATCTTCTGGTACATCAAGTTCAAGGAGAATGGGCTACAAAGAACACCAAAATACTACCATACTTGCACCACGTATAGGAATTGATGAAAAGATTCACAAAAATAGAGTGAATTCAAAATGAGTTCACAGATGCACTGGCCACTTTGTCATCAATGATACAACATCCAGACAAGAATTTCATTGATCCCATCCTAGTGAGAATTCATAATTAGCCGGCGTATTGTGCCCATGTTGGAGAAGAAACAGATGGGAAGCCTTGGTTTCACAATATCAAAGAATATTTGGCGAAAGGAAAATATCCAGAGCATGCGAACAATACTCAGAAATGCACACTTCGGAGGTTATCCAATGACTTCTTCCACAGCAGAGGAAACCTATATAGAAGAACCCCTGATTTGGGATTGCTAAGGTATGTCGATGCAAAAGAAGCTTCTAAGCTACTTGAGGAGATACATGATGGGACCTGCGACCTGCATATGAATGGTTTTGTCTTGGCCTAGAAGATTCTTAGGGCCGGTTATTTTTGGATGACCATGGAGATAGATTGCGTCCAATATGTCCGAAAAAACATGTACAAGTTTATTCTAGTGGCCATTGACTACTTCATAAAATGGGTAGAGGCCACATCCTACAAAGTTGTAACCAAGCAAGTCGTCGCAGACTTTGTCAAGGATAGTATTGTTTGTTGATTCGTAGTTCCTGAGTCCATTATCACCGATAATGCTGCCAATCTCAACAGTGATCTGATGAAAGCCATGTGTGAAACTTTCAAAATCAAGCACAAGAACTCCATAACATACAAACCTCAGATGAACGGAGCCGTAGAAGTCACCAACAAGAACATCAAGAAGATACTAAGGAATATGGTAGAAAACCACAAATAATGGCACGAGAAGTTACCCTTTTTCCTATTGGGATACCGCACTATAGTCCGCATATCAACTGGGTCACCTGCCTATTTACTGGTTTATGGTACTGAAGCTGTCATTCCAGTCGAGGTAGAAATTCCTTCTTTAAGGATCACATAGGAAGCCGAACTCAGTGATGCAGAATAGATACGGAGCCGCTACGAGCAACTAGCCCTCATAGATGGAAAAGAATGAACACAGTATGTCACGGTCAGCTTTATCAAAACAGAATGTCCAGAGCCTTCAACAAAAGGGTCAGACCAAGGCAATTCGCACCGGGGCAACTGGTACTAAAGCGGATCTTCCCGCATCAAGATGAAGCTAAATGGAAATTCTCTCCCAACTGGCAAGGACCCTACATGGTTCATCGGGTGTTAACAGGAGGAGCACTCATACTTGCAGAAATGAACGGAGAAGTCTGGCCAAAACCAATCAATTCAGACGTAGTCAAGAGATACTATGTTTAGACTGTTTACATTTCTTCATCTGATGTAATTGAACTACGTTTGACCTGATTCTCATTTAAGTGGGGATACGTAGGTAGCCCTGTAGATTCGGTCATATCATAATAAAATTTTCATTTTCCCCCCAGAACTAGAAACTGGGGCAGAATTTTGAAGAGGACCCTCAAAATTCTGGAGCAAGTCCAGCCGACGCCATCACATGCCAGAAAGTCAGAAATTGCTTAAGAAATTGGGGCATAATTTTTAGAAGGATTCTCAAAATTCCGAAGAAGGTTCAACAAGTTTCTTCACTCGCAAGTGGCCGAAGGATCATTTACCAAACTGGGGCAGAATTTTCAGGAGAACCCTCAAAATTATAATACAAAGAAAGTTGTAATGTCTCTAAAATGTGTTACAGTTATCAGTTCATCTAAGCTACTTGATATTCCATTATGATTCCTGAAAATAACTCTATTTTCATCAATAATTGCATATTTTCGAAAATTCTCTTTCTGTAACAGCCAAGTGTTACCTAGGGAAACTCAACAAGGTCTGGAGAATGGAGCAGAGCAAAGCCAGCAGACAAAGGCACGAACCAACCTCTCCTTTTAAAACTTACAATTTTTCTTTGAGTCCAGACACATCTGACATAACATTTACATTCACAAATATATACACGCATCAGAATCACTATCAATCAGGCCACCAAACAGCGAATATATCTCCAGCTAAGAAATACTCTACTCCTATTTGCCAACTATTCACTGTATAAGGCTATGCTCTGCCTTCCATCTGCATAGGACTAAGCTCTGTCCCGCATCTTGCATGAGACTAAGCTCTGTCTCCAATCTTGCATGAGGCTAAGCCCTGCCTCCATATTTTCATAAGGCTAACCTTTGTCTTCCATCTGCATGGGACTAAGCCTGTTCCGCATCTTACATGAGACTAAGCTCTGTCTCCAATCTTGCATGAGGCTAAGCCGTGCCTCCATATTTACGTAAGTTAAGCTCTGCCTTCCATCTGCATGGACTAAGCCCTGTCCCACATATTGCATAAGACTAAGCTCTGTCTCCAATCTTGCATGAGGCTAAGCGGCACCTCCATATTTTCATAAGGCTAAGCTCTGCCTCCCATCTGCATGGGACTAAGCCCTGTCCCGCATCTTGCATGAGGCTAAGCCCTGCCTCCATATTTGCATAAGGCTAAGCTCTGCCTTCTCTTTGCATGAGACTAAGCCTTGTCTCCATCTTACATGAGGCTAAGCCCTGCCTCTATATTTGCATAAGGCTAAGCACTGCCTTCTCTTTGCATGAGACTAAGCCATATCTCTATTTGCATGAGGCTAAGCCCCGCCTCCATATCGGCATAAGGCTAAGCGCTTCCTTCTATTAGCACGGGACTAAGCCTTGTCCCGAATATTGTATGAGGCTAAGCCCTGCCTCCATTTTGTATAAGGCTAAGCACTACCTTCTCTTTGCATGAGACTAAGCCCTGTCTCCATCTGCATGAGGCTAAGCCCTGCCTCCATATCGGCATAAGGCTAAGCGCTGCCTTTTCATGGGACTAAGCATTGTCCCTCCTTGCATAAATGTTGCTCTATTCCAACACTATCTATTTGCTCCTCTTTCGGGCTAAGCTCTGCCCTCAACCTCACAAGAATAAACCTTGTCTTGTTGATTTCAGCATAATATTATTACATCTCATGGGCTAAAATATCGCCAACTTGTTCGAAGGCATCATTGTCTAAAGGCATCATCCTCATAGCTAGAAGACACGATGCCATGGTCTAAGGATCTCTCAAATTTGCATATCATTATTTAAAGGCATCATGGTTCAGAGGAACCATCCTCATGGCCCGAGAACATCATTTCATGGCTTGCGAATCTCCTATCCCACAATTCATGGCCCAATACATCATAGTCTAAGGACATCATCCGCACCGTCCAAAGGCAATGTTTCATATCCAAAGGGAATTTGCATCATGTTTAAATTCTCACAGTAATCTATGTACTTGCATGCATCGTATTTTGAGTTTGCAGGTGATCCCGTAGGTAACCATTTTTCAAACAGGAGCAGCTTTCGCTCTGGTTTCCGCTCGTACCGTTTTTCACTTTGCCATTCATAACCTATTCTCATCCGTTACCCATCCTACCCCTGGATATCCAGCTATCTACCCTATAATATATTTGATACATTCCGGATTCGTAATCATAACTCCATCAGACATTACCCTTAACAAAAGAACCTTTGCGGGAACTGGCCGCCATTCTTATAACAACTCTATCAGCTTCCGCTCGCTGTTGGGTTCGGAACTACACATGGGTTGAATCCTGTAAAACCAAATATACGTAGGCAGCTTAAAGATTAGAGTTCGACCTCTATTTTTCTAAAAACATCCCATTCAGTCAAAATTGGCCATCATTTCTTTACCCGAAAACTCTTTCATCCTTCCCGGGTAATGAGGGGTAGCTGTTGATACCCAATTTTCCATATAATATTTTCAAAACTATGCATTGGCATCAATTAGTATTTTTCATACAATTTCTGCATTCTTAAAAGATTTTAATTAATTTATCCTAGCATTTTATTTATAAAACAATCACTGATTGTATCACAAATAGTTTTATAATAATTTTTTGGCTTAATTTTATCATTTTCATTCGTACTAAGTTTCAATTATTGCACAAATAGCCACATTTATATTTTTAGGTTGCAATTACAATTACTTTGCAATTATAGCCTATGCAAGCATTATTACATTATTTTACCGGGAAATAGCCTTTTATATTTTTAAAATATTAAGTAATTATTTTAAAGCATTTCTAGGCATGAAAAATATTTTTTTTTATAATTCATTAATTATTTTATAAAATTGTTTTTATCAATTAAATAGGTATTTAACAAATGATCCCTTTAAATCGGACCCCCAATTCAATTCAATTAAACCCAACCCAATTTAAACCATACCCATGACCCAATCCTTAACCCAGCCCATCCAAAGGTTTAATCGTGGCCGTTCATTTCAGAAGATCAACGGTCCAGGATTGACCTTCCATTTTTAATTCAACCAAAACCCCCCTAACCCGGCTCATTTTGTCATGCCCGCCGCCCTTGAATCCCTCGTCTCCATCTTCTCTCAGAGACTCGCCCAAACCCTAGTGCCGTCACCTAAAATCTACCCCAAATCCCTTTGATTCCTACTTATTCCATGAGACTCCATGTTGGTTTGAGGCCCCTACCGGCCTCTTACCTCTCCTGGTTCTTCGACCCTGTTGTTGTATGAAGGGATCTTGAAAAGATCCAACTCAGATTTGGTTCAAAGACCGTTCAAAGGTCTACCTATGGCCATTATCGTTTGTGAGTGCTATTTTCTTCCTATTTTCAATTCGAATATATGACTTTGGACCAAGTCTCTTTCACCTATGTTGTTTTCAAAACCCTAATCTCATGACTAATTGGGTATGTTCAGATCTTTGTAGATTTGAAATGTTGTAAACATTATTTGGTATTTTCTTCGGAAAAACTTTCTATTTTCCTTATCATTATTCAATTTCAGTGACTTCTCAGAACTAGGGTTCATCCTAAGTTCTCTTTAAACGATTTTTCTTAATTTTCAAGTGTTAAACCTGATTATTCCTTTACTGGTTGGCCCAATTTTCATGTATATGCTTAAACCCTTGGTACTTCTGTTTATGGCACTGAGTTCTTCAATTTTTCTTCCGTTATGTGTTTATTTCTGTCAATTAATTATTTTAGCTGATTATATTAGGGATTCGAATCGTATTTTTCGTTCAAATTAGTACTTCTTTGTGATTTGCCTATTTGCCTTATTTGTGACTTTAATTAGTACCATTTTCCTTAATTAAACAATTATTCTAATTCAGAAGTTTTATATGGTATGATTGATTCTCTTGCCTTATTTGAGCCCTAATTTGTACCATTGATTGGCTCTTCCTATTCTGAAGGGTCTTTCCCAGATTTTCTGTATGACTTGATTGGTTAAATCCCCAATTAACTGGTTGATTTATTCGATTACCCTTGTTTTATGAACTGACATATCCTTACCTTATTTGTTTTTACCTCACTAAGTGCTATATATACTCTCATTCTGATTCTTCTAAGGACGAACACTTAGTTCAGAATACATACACACACACACACACACTCAAACTCTCTCTTCTTTCTCTACTACTTGTGCTAACTATTGGTCTAGCCGGCTGAAAGCCAAGGCTAGACAGTGCCATTATACTCGCTTTACATTCTGCACTTTGCCTCTTTAAACCGGCATGTCCCTAGTTTACTTCTGAAAGTCAAACTCTGTGTGTTCCACATCTTTAAATCTATTCCAGCACTAGTTCGATTGGCTATGTATTCAGTTTGTCTTCCTGTTTACTGCTTTATTCAGCATGTCTAAGTTCTATCTTCTTTGTTCAAACGTGTAATCAGCATGTCTAGGTGTCACTTGCTTGTTAGATACTTGGCCAGCATGTTCATTAGTCTCTGTTTACTCCTCTCAATTGGTGTGATTATGTTAGTAACTTAGTCTCCTAATATACTTGATTGATCCTAATTGTATGGCTAATCCTGTTCAATGCACCTATGTCTTCAACATGACTATTCCTACACTCTGCATCTATGTCTTAATTGCCTATTATCATGACTAACCTGTTAGGTCTCTGAATCAATAGACTCCTGATTATTCTATGCATTTGCTTCCCCCTTGTACCTTGATCAAGTGTCCCTGATATGAGCTCTATATGTTCCCAGCCCCCTGACCCTTGTTTGTAAAGCTGCCTATTAAATGGTTTTGATTCTGGGCATTCCAAGTATGCGTGATTGTATGTTTGAATGTTTGTTCTTCTTAGAATTTATTTCAAAAAATGTTTTCCACTCTTAGTAGTTTCTCAAAACCGTTTCTATTCCTAAAAATATATTCACTCCCAAAAGTTATCTCTACACTATTTTAATAAGTATTTTCTAAACTATGTCAAACACTCTCACTTTACTCTTAGACTATTAAGTTCTGCCCCTCTGTTATGTGTACTGCCTAGGAATCCTTGAGATTCCTCTAAACTCTGGCACACCAAGGCTGGCCCTTCCATACTGCACATAACCAGTTCTCTATTTTAAGAAAGGGTATTGGTGTGAGCACTGCCCAGGATCCCTGAGGTCCTTAGGGAACTTTGACACACCAAGACACACCATTGGCTATGAGACTCTTGGCATTTGAGATTGTTCTGAAAGCCTGGCATCCCAAGGTTTACTTTGGGCCCAATTCAGGTTCCCTATAAATAGTTTATATTTATTTATGTAATTCATTCACTATTGGTCTGTAATAATGATCTTTGTAAACAGATGTTGGGGAAATTAGTAAAAGGTAAGGGGAATCTTAAATGATTTTTGTGAGGAAAATCGGGTAGAAATCATGCCCCTTAGGATCACTATGCTTACATGGATTAGAAATCATGTCTTATGTTTATTATGTTTGCTTTCTTTAGAAACCATGCTTTTATGATTATTTGGCATATTAGCAAATATGTTATAGGCTCATTACCTCATTTGTTACGAAATTATGCTTTTACATGATCATGATCACATAGAAATCTTGTTATTAGATCACTACTATAATCCTGCTTAACAAAACGTCTATTCATCATGTGCATTAGAGATCCTGCCCTAGGACTGTTATTGCATCCTCTTTAAAACCATGTCTACATCGCATAAATCAGTAACTATCATGTTTAAGAAAGCAATCTCAACACCTAGATATCACGTTCTAGGATTTAATGTATGTAAACCAACTCTGTAATGTTCAGCACCTAGACCAGCATGCCTACAGGACTTAATATGTTCCAAAACTGTTTGTTTTGAATTGATCCAGTTTGCATTTAGACAGTATGTTTATAAGGTATCTCCGCTTAGGCAAGATTTCAGGTAATTAAAATCTTATAAAACTGGAAACTATGCTGTGCTTATTTATGAACTGCCTAGATTCAACAGATCCTAAAATCAGTTGGCAAACTGATTAGGTCTTTAACACTTTTGCCTTAACTCAACATTGCATATGTTCTGACTTGTGTTCACCTAGATATCCTATCATTCGGACTCTTTTCAAATGTCTAAAATACTGATGTCTGAGACGTGCATTTGTTTGTTCTATTAGTGGAGGTAATATGTGTGACGACCCGGCCGCTCATCTTAAGAATTAATGCCCCTATCCCCTATTAACTTCTTTCCCAAGTTTATTTCTGCTATTTTGAATTGCTGGGATGTTCGGTTTTGAGTTTCGGAGAGTTTTGCGACACTTAGTCTCCAAATGAGAGCTTAAGTGTTGGAAAGTTGACCGTAGTTGGAAAATTCTGAAGATGGCATTGGAATGGGAATACGATGGTTCTGTTAGATCTGTTGTGTGATTTAGGGCTTAGGGGCGTGTTCTGATTGTATTTTAGAGATCCGTAGCTAATTTAGGCTTGAAATGCCGAAAGTTGAATTTTTAAAGTTCCTAGTTCGATAGTGAGATTTTGATCCAAGAGTCGAAATGGAATTCCAGAAGTTGAAGTAGCTCTGTAGTGTTGAATGTGACGGGTGTGCAAAATGTTAGGTCATTCAGACGAGGTTTGATAGACTTTTTGATCGAAAACGTATTTTTAGAGTTTTTGGAATTCTTAGGCTTGAATCCGATGAAAAATAGGTGTTTTGATGTTGTTTTGACCGTTCCGAAGGTTGGAACAATTTTGAATGATTTTTTAGGATTGGTTGGAATGTTTGATTGAGGTCCCGGAGGCCTCGAGGGTGTTTCGGATGCTCAACGGACCATTTTTGGACTTGGAAAGATTGCAAATTTTCTACTGTTGTGTTGTAGAGAAAACACTCATCGCGTTCGCGAGGGGTCTCGCGTTCACGTAGAACATCTGGGAGAAGTAGCTGAAATGTGCTTCGCGTTCGCGATGATGTCCCACGTTCACGAAGGTAAGGATCCGTTGGTCTTCGCGTTCACGACATGACCCTCGCGTTCGCGTAGGGTCTGCCAGTGTAAGCTACGCATTCGTGAGTGGACCTTGCATTTACGAAAGTGGAAATTGGCTAGCAGGACTTTTGTGCATCACGTTCGTGGTAGTAGCCTCACGTTCGTGAAGAAGAACGCGCCTAGGCAGATATAAGATTTCAAAATCGATGGTTTAGCCATTTTTATCAAAAATTAAGCTTGGGAGCTCGGATTTGAGCGATATTTTGAGGAATTTTTAGAGATATCGACCATTAGGTTACCAATGCCCCAACAACCTTCATGTATTTGATGCACAGTGTGTTCCGACCATATCGTGACTCATTCGTCATTGTCTTTATTGATGATATTCTGGTATACTCCTGGAGTCGGGAAGATCATGAGCAATACCTGAGGATAGTACTTCAGAATTTGAGAGAAAAGAAGTTATATGCAAAGTTCTCGAAATATGAGTTTTAGTTGGATTCCGTGGCATTCTTGGGCCACGTGGTGTCGAGTGAGGGGATAAAGGTGGATCTAAAGAAAGTGGAAGTAGTGTAGAGTTGGCCTTGACCATCTTCAACTACAGAGATCCGCAGTTTTCTTGGCTTGGCGGGTTATTACAATCGATTTGTTGAGGGGTTTTCTTCTATTGCAACACCTATGACCAGGTTGACCCAGAAGGGTGCTCCGTTCCAGTGGACAGACGAGTGTGAGGCGAGCTTTCAGAAGCTTAAGATAGCTTTGACTACAACCCTAGTTTTGATATTGCTTACAGGTTCAGGGTCTTATACTGTCTATTGTGATGCCTCAAGGATTGACCTTGGAGCGGTATTGATGCAGGATGGTAGGGTGATTGCCTACGCATCCAGACAGTTGAAGGTACGTAAGAAGAATTATCTTGTCCATGATCTCTAGTTAGCTGCTATTGTTCACGCCTTGAAGATCTGGCGCCATTATTTGTACGGTGTGCCTTGTGAGATTTATACTAATCACTAGAGTTTGTAGCATCTGTTCAAGAAGAAAGACCTTAATTTGCGTTGGAAGAGGTGGTTAGAGCTACTAAAGGACTATGATATCACTATCTTGTATTACTCGGGTAAGGCAAATATAGTGGCCGATGCTTTGAGTCGCCGGGTAGAGAGTTTGGCTTATTTACCAGCAACAGAGAGGCCTATGGCGATGGATGTTCAGGCCTTAGCTAGCCAGTTTATGAGATTGGATCTTTCGGAGCCTAGTCGGGTTCTAGTTTATGTGGTTTTTCGGCCTTCCGTATTTGATCGTATTAGGGAGCGTCAGTATGATGACCCTCATTTGCTCGTCCTCAAGGACAAGGTTCTGTACGGTGATGCCAAATATGTGACTATTGGTGATGACGGGGTATTGATGATGTAGGGTCGGGTATATGTACCTAATGTTGATGGGCTTCGGGAGTTGATTCTAGAAGAGGCCCATAGTTCGCGGTATTCCATTCATCTAGGTGCCGCGAAGATGTACCAGGATTTGAGGCAGCACTATTAGTGGAGGCGGATGAAGAAAGATATAGTTGAGTTTGTAGCTCGGTGTCTCAGTTGTCAACAGGTGAAGTACGAGCACCAGAGACCAGGTGGGTTGCTTCAGCAGATAGAGATTCTAGAGTGGAAGTGGGAGAGGATCACCATGGACTTCGTAGTTGGACTCCCACGGACTTTGAGAAAGTTCGATGCTATTTGGGTGATTGTGGATTGGCTGACCAAGTCCGCTCACTTTATTCCTGTGTGTACTACTTATTCCTCGGAGCGGTTGGCAGAGATCTATATTTAGGAGATTGTTCGTCTGCATGGTATTCCGGTTTCCATCATTTCAGATAGAGGTACGCAGTTCACACCACGGTTCTGGAGAGCCGTTCAACATGAGTTGGGTACTTGGGTGGAGTTGAGTACAACATTTCACCCTCAGACAAACGGACAGTCCCAACGCACTATTCAGATTCTTGAGGATATGCTCCGTGCATGTGTGATTGAGTTTGGAGCGTCTTGGGATCAGCTCTTGCCATTGGCGGAGTTTGCGCTATCAGTCCAACATTAAGATGGCACCATATGAGGCTTTATATGGTAGGTGGTGTAGATCCCCAGTGGGTTGGTTTGAGCCGAGTGAGGCTAGATTATTGGGCACAGACTTAGTTCAGGATGCCTTGGAGAAGGTTAAGGTGATTCAGGATAGACTCCATACAGCCTAGTCCAGACAGAAGAGTTACGCGGACTGGAAGGTTTGTGATGTTTCCTATATGGTTGGAGAGCGGGTTCTGCTTTAGGTTTCGCCTATGAAGGGCGTTTTGAGATTTGGGAAGAAAGGGAAGTTGAGTTCGAGGTTTATTGGCCCTTTTGAGATATTGAGGCGTGTTGGGGAGGTTGCTTATGAGCTTCCTTTACCTCCCAGCTTGGCAGGAGTTCATCCAGTATTTCATGTTTCGATGCTCCGGAGGTATCACGGTGATCCATCACACTTGTTGGATTTTAGTTCAGTCTAGTTGAACAAGGATCTATCCTATGTTGAGGAGCCAGTGACAATATTGGATAGGCAGGTTAGGAAGCTGAGGTCAAAGAATATTGCATCAGTGAAGGTTTAGTGGCGGGGCAAGCCGGTCGAGGAGGCGACCTGGGAGACCGAGCAGGATATGCGCAGTCGTTACCCTCATCTTTTCACTGCTTCAGGTATGTTTGTATGATCGTTCGAGGACGAACGAATGTTTTAAGAGGGGGATGATGTGACGACTCAGCCGGTCGTCTTAAAAATTAATGGCCCGATCACCCTATTAACTGCTTTCCCCATGTTGGTTTCTACTATTTTGATTTGTCGGGATGATTTGTTTTGAGTTTCGGAGAGTTTTGGGACACTTAGTCCCTAAATGAGAGTTTAAGTGTTGGAAAGTTGACCGTAGTCGGAACAGTTTGAAGACGGCCTTGGAATGGGAATCTGATGGTTTTGTTAGCTCCGTTGGGTGATTTTGGGCTTAGGGGCATATTCGGATTAATCCGTAGCTAATTTAGGCTTGAAATGCCAAAAGTTGAATTTTTGAAGTTTCCGGTTCGATAGTGAGATTTTGATATCAGGATCGGAATGGAATTCCGGAAGTTGGAGTAGCTCTGTAGTGTTGAATGTGACGTTCTTGCAAAATTTCAGGTCATTCGGACGAGGTTTGATAGATTTTTTGATCGAAAGCGCATTTTTAGAATTTTTGGAATTCTTAGGCTTGAATCGATGTTAATTTCTTGTTTTGATGTTGTTTTGAGCATTCTGAAGGTTGGAACAAGTTTGAATGATGTTTTAGGATTGGTTGGCATTGTTGGTTGAGGTCCTGGGGGCCTCAAGTGTGTTTCGGATGCTCAACGGGTCATTTTTGGACTTGGAGAATTGCAGAAACTGCAGCAGGTCTCCAATTCTGGTTTCCTTCTTCACGTTCGCGAGTGGGGTCTCGCGTTCGCGAAGAGGAGCTGGGGCTGATGGAAGTTTAACGCTTCGTGTTCGTGAAGATGGTCCCGCATTCGCGTAGGAGGGGGAAAATGGTCACTATGTTCGCATCAGGGACATTGCGTTCGCAATGAAGCAAATCTGGACCAAGCGAAGTTGTGCTTCACGAACGCAAAGGTCCTTCCGCGTTCGCGAAGATGGATTTACCTAGACATATTATATAATTTCAAAGTCGAGGGTTTAGCCATTTTTATCAAAACTAGAGTTTGGGAGCTCAGATTTGAGCGAGATTTTGAGGGATTTTCAGAGATATCGATTGGGTAATGATTCCTAACTCCTTTTTGCTTATAACCCATTAATCTAAACGTGAATTCATCATCTAATTCCGAATTTTGGGGTGAGAAATTGGGGAAAAATTTGGAAAAGTTCTTAGGCCTAATTTTTGAGTTTTGATTGGGAATTTTACATCGGTTTTGGATAATTTTAGTATGGTTAAACTCGTGAGTGAATGGGGGTTCGTAATCCGTAACTTTTACCTGATTTCGAGACGTGGGTCTGGGGGTATTTTTGGGGTAATTTTCCTAATTTCGCGTATTAGCTTCGAATTAATTAGTTGAATTAGTTACTTGAAGTTATATTTACATTATGCAGTTACTTTGAATAAATTTGGTCCATTTGGAGTCGGATACTCGTGGCAAGAATGTGGTATTGAGTTGATTGAGCTGGTTCGAGGTAAGTGGCTTGCCTAACCTTGTGTGGGGGAACTCCCCTTAGGATTTGGTATTGTTGATATATGAAATGCCTTGTACGTGAGGTGACGAGTGCGTACATGTGCTTACTGTTGAAAATCCTGTTTTTATTAAGTAAATATAACTGTGTTTTCTTCCCCGTTTATACTACTTGCAATTTAAGCCTACTGTTATTTACATTTGGGACTACGGATCTGGATTTCGGTAGATCCCCGCACACTATGAGTTGGACTACGGGACGACGCCCGGGAGATCCACTGGATATTTACATTTGGGGACTACATGACAGTATCATGGGAGATCCCCGGTTGTTATCTCTGTGTTGAATTGTATTCCTTCTGTGATTATTTTTGCCTCTGTTGTAGTTGTTGCTACTCTTATTACCTTGTGTTACTTTAATACTATTTTTTTCCTTATATATTATTGTATATGACCGGTAGGGCCTTGACCTTCCTCATCACTACTCGATCGAGGTTAGGCTTGGCACTTACTGGGTTCCACTGTGGTGTACTCATGCCCTTTCCTATATATGTCTTCATGTGTAGATCTAGGTACTTCGACTCAGCCATACTATCCTTGAGGCAAGGTGATTCTCCAGAGACTTCGAGGTATATCTGCTGCGTCCGCAGACCGAGGAGTCCCTTTCCATTCTCTCTTCTAGTTTTAGCCCTTCTTTACTTATCTTGATTTAGACATTCTGGAGTTAGAGCACAATGTAGTATCCATAGCTTGTGATTTCATGAGATTCCGGATTTTGGGAAGTTGTTCAGTTTGAGAGTTATATTTGTACATGCCAAGCGGCATTTTAAACCTTCATTTTGTTTATTCCGCAATTTTTATTAGTTTTATCTATTGTTTTTTTCCTTTTTCCGCAATTATTAGGCTTACCTAGTCGTAGAGACTAGGTGCCGTCACGATAGTTCACGAAAGGCGAACTGAGGTCATGACACTTAGCATACTCAGTTTGAGAAATACTAGATTCCTTATTCTTTTTTCAAGTGTATGCTAGGATCTAAGGAGTTCTCACATGTGCTACATCAAAACAATTAAAACTTTTCAATATTTTCTCAATATAATGAGATTGAGACAATGAAAAACCATTAGAAGTTCTTTTGATTTTAATCCCTAAAATCTCATCTGCTTCTCCAAGTTCTTTCATTTCAAATTTAGAAGACAAAAAATTCTTAGTCTCATTTACAACATTTACATTAGCGCCAAAGATTAATATGTCATCCACATACAGACATATAATAACACAATCTGATCCTATCATCTTGGAATAAACAAGTAACAAATGCATTAACAACAAAATCATTACCCGCTAATGTGCTATTAAACTTTTTGTACCATTGCTTAGGTGCTTGCTTTAGACCATATAAAGACTTTCTCAATTTTCATACTTTATTCTCCTGTCCTTGGATCACAAATCCCTCAGGTTGAGACATATTGATCTCTTTCTCTAAATCACCATTTAGGAAAGCCGTTTTAACATCCATTTGATGTATCACTAAATTATGAATAGCGGCTAAAGCAACAAGAGTTCTAATAGTCGCGATCTTAGTCACAAGAGAATAAGTATCAAAGTAATCAATGTCTTTCTTTTGGTTAAAACCCCTAATAACAAGTCTAGCCTTATATTTCTCAATTGTACCATCAGATCTCAATTTCTTCTTAAATATCCACTTGCTACGTATGGGTTTACAACCTTTAGGAAAATCAGAAAAGTCCCAAGTGTGATTAGAACTTCGAGTTTCCGCACAAAGAGGGGCAGCTGTGAGCACGTGATTTTTGCCTTACGAAAAACTACTCCAAAATAAATCAAAATAAATTTCTTTTACTGTGTAATTTCTGAATTTGCGTGGTGTTAAATATTTGTTTATGTCCGTAAAATGTTTGCTTTGTTATAATTAAACAAAATTAAAATTAAAATACATGTTTCATGTATATCTAGGATTTAAGTATGCAATTAATTAAGTTAATTTAAATAAAATCATAAAAATATGCATTTTGTTCTATTTTTTCCACTGTGTGATTAATGTTGTCTATGTGTTAATAGTTGTTAAAAAAGGTAATTAATATCTTTGTAAGGGTAATTTTGTTTTTATAATTTTAATTAAGATTTTGTTATTTAATAATGAAATTAGAAAATAATAAAAATAAAAAAAATAATAATACAAGTTGTACAAAATCGGACCTGGATTAAAATCCAGGCCCAAAACATTAATTCCCCCCACAGCCCAATCCGAACAGCCCAAGTCTGACCCAGTCCCAAGCTAAGACCAAACGACGTCGTTTGGTCACCTCTCATCAAGGGCCGTTGGATTAAATCCAACCAACGGTCAAGATCCCCTGCCCTTACCCGCAACCCATAACCCGACCCATTGACCCGACTCAGTCCGACCCCAACGTTAAACCAAACGACGTCGTTTGGATTAGTGGATTGATCCTGGCCCTCCATCTTACTTGATCGGACGGACGATACCAATCCACCCCACCCCTATATAAATCCCAAACCCTTATCCCGGCCCCTAACTAAACACCCCCCATCCTCTCCTGTTCATCGTCTTCTCAAACAGACCCCTAACCCTAGCCGCCCCTATTCCCCTTCGCCTGAAACCCGGCGGCATCAACGCCGCCGGTCACCAAAGTAACACCCCAGAACCCCCTGAGCCTCCTCTATCCAAATATGTTATCTGCTTGGTTCGAATCTCCCTGAAGGTTCTCGAATCTTCATTTGAAGATTCGAGCCAAGTTCAGATCTAAACCAAACAACACCTAGTTAACACCATAGCTTCCCCTAGTCATCCTGAGTATGGATCTGTTGGTTGTTTGGCTCGAATCAGTTCTGAACTTCTCGAATCTTCTTTTGAAGATTCGGACCAAACAAGGACGAACTCAGATCCGTTTCAAACTAACACCAAATGACCCCTAGGCTACCCTCACCCTTATATCATGTTTGGTTCCTTTCGAATCTAACCAGAAATGATTAGGTCCCAAATCGAACCTTCAGGAAACCTAGAAATACCAAACTTCTGGATTTTTGTCCAAATTGATTAAAGGATTGAGGTTTAATCGACCTTAGTCGAAGTATTTTCAGTGGAAAATACTTCGACTAAGGTCTGTTTGATTTCAAACAAAAAATCCGAAAGCCGAGTTGAGTTCCAATCTGATTGAAGATTCAGAGGTATTTTCTATTTCTTTGTGTATTCTACGTGTATTGTTGTCTGTCTTTATAGCTTTTTAATTTTTCATATTTGTTTTGATCAATTCTGTCATTTTTGTCTCCTACCTATCTACTTAATCCGAATGTGAATTGTTTCTGTTGGTTGTGATTGTTTACAATGTGTGTAATCGACTCGATTAAGTTCGTCGATTAGTTATATTACGAATTTTCATTTCTGAAATGTTAACTAAAACAGTCTGCTTCTATTGTTTTAGACTAATTATTGACAAATATTGTAAATAGTCAATTGATTAATGCTCGTCAATTAAATCATGATTGTTTGTGAATCAGTGAATTCAAATGTATGTTGTATATGTTATTTTCTGAATAGGGCATTGTCAGTATATTGACAATGCTCCTGTGTATGTTTGATCTTAGTTCAATTATAAGTTCAATTTGCATTATTGTGCTGAACCCAGTGTAATATTGTCAAGTTTGAGTTCAAGTTTACAAATGATGATTAGATGTAATTGTGATAGAATGTTTACATTCTTAGGATTCAGTCCAGAACCTAAGAGAATTGGTTATAGCTGTGTTAAATCAGTTTGATAATTAAGTTTGAACAGATTTTTAAATCTGTTTTGTAAATTCTGTTATGATTTTTGCATTTAAGGCAGTAATAACAGTAATTACAGTAGGATTTCAGGGACATTTCTGGGTATGAAACAGATAAAACAGTAAGGGTAATATGATATAATAGTGGGCTGATAATGGAGTGTTAATGGCTATTAGTTAATGATACTAATGGGGAACAAGGGATAATGGGCTGCTGAAAATCAGGGAAAAGTTAGCCTAATGGGATTTAAAGTGGAAAAACAGATTTTTAATGGAAATTTTCTGTTTTTAAAAGATAAAGGGGGTCCAGGCAGCACTTAAAAAGAAAGGGGCAGACCTGTATAAATACAGGAAGCTGGACAGATTTTAGGGGGAGAGATTTTTAGGATTGAGATTTTGAAGAAAAGAAAAGAACTCAGATTTTGTTTAAAAGGAAAGAGAGGAAGAAAACAGAAAGAGAAATAGAAAAGAGAATATTCATACACACACACACAATCTGAAACAGATATAAAAGCAGAAACAGAAAATCAGAAATAAGGAGTCCGAAACAGAAAGAAAATGAAATCTGAAATGCCTTCTTTCTGGAATCTGTTGTTTGCCTGTGAATGTTGTTCAGTCCAAATCTGAAATTTTTCCTAAGTCTCTGTCACTGTTCATCTGGGTCAACGGGTCTTGTTCAGACTTGCTGTGTTATTGGTATATTCTACTGATTTTGTTATTGCTGCTACTGCTGAAATTTACTCCTTCCACCTTCATTTTCAGGTACATGTCTTTTAAATTTTAAGTTGGAAAGAGATTCAACATGACTCATCAATGAAGTTTGAATTGAAAGTCTATTTTTTATTTGTCCAAGTTCATCAATTTAAATTTCACTTTTGTTTCATGTTAGTTAATTAGTAGTGAATTCAATTTGATAGCTATGAGCTAATTGTCTTACTTTGAAAGTTCGTATAAAGGTTTGTAATAATATTAGTTCATTATCTCATTAGTTTAATAAATTGTCCAAGTAGGGAATATGGCATGAATGTTGGTCATTATTTAATTTTGTTGTTAGCTAAGTAAGAAGTGATGTAGAAGTACCAAGAAAACTACAATAATGATATTTATTGTTAAATAAGGTTAAGATGGTGTTGATGGTATATTTTTATAATATAATAGATGTGGGTATAAACGTTGGCGAAAGGTAATATGATATAGCTTGTTACAATGTTAAAACGTTATGAATGTTTATGATATACAGTTAGGTTGCATGTAAGGTAACTCTGTTGAATTAACTTGTATAATAATTCCCTTTCTATAAATTCGATGCTTATCTATCTTCATAAAACAAAGTGACCAAATAATTAGGCCTATTAGATTAAAAGCGAGTATATGAGAATGAAAAGAGATGTACAAGCATAAATTGCCACACTTTACATCAATGATAATTAGAAATAGAATTTGCATTAAGTAAATCATGAAAATTCTCGGAAAATATTTCCTTCCTTTATGAATCATTTATTTTCAGTTTCATATGCAATTTATTCTTTGGCATATATATATATATGTCATATTTGTTTAAAAATAGTATTAATCATATTTTTATTCTGTTCTTTGAATTTGAATAGTTGGAATGAATATAACTTATATTCGGAAATCATAATCGACGAACAACCTTTAATAGATTGCGAATTCTTTTCAAAGAATTTATAGGCCTCTAAATAGGAGTTTCTCATGATTTTCACATAAAAGAAATACATAAATATAATAAACAATTTGTGGAATATCCCTAAACCATTACAAATAGTTTGCGCAATTAGGGATACGTTCGCGTACCCTGATTATATTTTTAAAAGTAAAAATTCGGATTATGCGTACGCGCAATTTCGAACGAATATTTAATAAAAGGATTTATCCAAAGGCGTTAAATCAATTTCATAAAAACCCGAGATGTACGGTTCACTATTCAAGAAAAACAAATATTCTTGATTCGACACAATTTTGAAAAATGATTGCTTAATAAATATATTATCAAAAGTTATTGTGTACACGTACGCGTGACACAAGTCCGCAATTTTTTTTAAAACACGAATATACGTACGCGTAATTCGATTCAAAGAAGGGTCCTCAAACACAGTAAGTATAAGCGGTAGCAAAAAAAATCATGTAACATCAATATGTTTAATAAAAATCAAGATAATTAAGCCAATAATAAAAACAGTTAAGCGACCGTGCTAGAACCACGGAATTCGGAAATGCCTAACACCTTCTTCCGGATTAACAGAATTCCTTACTCAGGATTTCTGGTTCGCAAAATAATAAACAGAGTCATATTCTCCTCGATTCAGGGATTATAATTGGTGACTTGGGACGCCTTAAAATTCCCAGGTGGCGACTCTAAAACAGATAAACAAATCCCGTTTCGACTGTCCTTCAATTGGAGAAAACTCCCCACGCGCCCCGCGGGCGCGGTGAAAAGGAGGTGCGACAGCTCTGGCGACTCTGCTGGGGAATCTCCATTGTTATTGTAACCCAGAACCATTGGTTCAGGGTTTAAAGAATTCGAGCTTAAAATATCTGTTTTTATTGGCTTTACTTACTATATAATTTTCAACTGTTTATATGCTAATATGCTAAATGTTTTTTTTACCGCTTTAATATTATTTGAATTGTGAATATATACAACTGCTACGAAACCCCCTTCTTTCTGAGTCTTCTGAATTTATGGTGTACACGTGCGCGTGACCCACCTTTCTGTTAAAGTCATACCAAATAAGACGGAGTTGGGACAAGTAACTAGGCCGGGCAGACTTTCGTGCTCCCGGTACATTACCCCCGCTTCGGCTCAAACTGTCCGTTTGGGTAAGCCAGGTTTAGAACAATCAACCTAAGGTTTTACACTTAGAATAACTCAGCCATGTACCGGATCCCTAGTAGGAACGAATATTTGCATCATATGCATTTGGCCTTGGAGACTCAACACAGGGGTTGGGTCTGTCTAGGACAGGTGAACCCAAAATAAAAAGACCATCATGATGCATCCTACTTGTTACTTGTGCATTCATTTGCCTCGAACATGCTTGTTGACCAGCTTAAATAAAATCATGGTAAGAAGAAAGGAATAAAATGGGTTGTTTTTAAAAATTTCGAAAAAATATAGTTTTAAATTTTGAAATATTTAATAAATAAATAAATAAAAAATTTCGAAATGATTTTTAGTATAAATTTTCCAAAATGAATTTTGACTTCATTAAAATTAAATTTCAGATACAAAATGAGCACTACACAAAGCCCCTCATCCACAAGTACGGAGGAATTTCTATGTCAGCTTCAAATGTGGTGGTATGATTTAGGCGAAGACGGTCAAAAATGGGTCGTCAAGCATTTGGGAAATCTCACGGACATTATGAAAGTTGAGCCTCGGGATGATCTGATTACGGCATTAGTAACTTTCTGGGATCCTGTTCACAATGTTTTTCGTTTCTCTGACTTCGAGCTTACTCCTACATTAGAGGAGATAGCTGGCTATGTTGGTTTTGACGGAAGTTTAAGAAATCAAAGCTTGATATTCACAAAGGCTCCTTCGGTACATCGATTCTTCGGTCTTCTTGAACATCAGCAGTCAAATCAGGAAAAGCAATGTCATCAATGGATGTTGTTCCTTCAACTTTTTGTATTCAAGGTTCGGAAAGTCAGATGGGTTCGAAATTCATGAGAAAGGCCTTACTAATAAGCAAAACAAAGACACTTGGCAGATGCACCGTCGATTTGCTTTCATGGTGGCTTTTCTAGGAGTCATGGTCTTCCCAAATAAAGAGCGAACAATTGATATTCGCACCGCAAAAGTTGTGCAAATCCTCACCACTAAAGAAAATCACACCCTTGTCCCCATCATTCTATCAGATATTTATCGGGCTTTGACTTTATGCAAATCAGGAGCGAAAGTTTTCGAAGGATGCAAAATTTTGTTGCAAATGTGGGTGATTGAACATCTCCAACAACAACCCAAGATCATACAGTATGGGTCGAACAAAGCTAATTGCATCGAGAGCTATGAGGAAAGAACAAAAAATTATCAAGCTCCAGAAGGGATAGAAGCATGGGTATCTCATCTAAAGGCTTTAACGGCAAATCAAATTGAATGGACTCTGGGATGGCTCCCGATGAGAGAAGTAATACATATGTCAACCTCAAATAGTTATCTACTACTATTGGGATTGAGAAGCATTCAGCCGTATGCACCACTAAGAGTCCTAAGGCAACTAGGGAGATATCAAATAGTTCCTGATGAGGAAGATTTGAGTATGCAAGTAATCGAATTACACCCAGAAGCCACTATTCCCGAAGCTTTACTTCAGCAAATGTGGAATGGGTGCCGATACTTGAAAAGTGATACTCAAGTCCTAGACACTACCAAGGGTGAGATAAATCCTGGATATGCAAGGTGGTTCGAAAAGCGGTCTCGCATGGATGATGTTCCAGAACCTGAGCTAAAAAGGCCAACAAAGAGACCCCATGTTCAAAACTTCAATGATAAAATCCAAGAGCGGTTGATCTGGGGAGAAAAAGAAAAAGGGTACCAAGCCACTATCCATGCCCTAAAAGAAAATCTAAGAAGCCTCAGTTTGGAGAAAGATTTGCAAGAATAAGAAGCCAAAGGCGAGAAAAAGAGTCTAGCTTGTGAGAATGAAAATCTTCATGCTCAATTCCAAAAAATGAAAAGAGTTTCTGAAACGCCAAAGAGGAGCTGGAAGGATCAAAAAACCATCGCCAATCTCTTTGAAAAAATGCAAGATTATGATTCCATTCTTGCGGAAAACGAAAGGGCATTGAGCAAAGCAAAAGAAAGGATCCAACAATTAAACGAAGAAGCCAGATCTAACAAGGAACGCCAAGATAGGCAATCCGAAAAAGACAAGGCTCAATTCAAGAAGGAAAAAGACTATTGGATGCGATCAGAAGACCAGCTTCGTGCACAACTAGAAGAGGCAAGAAGATGCAACAGAGAATATCAACAAGCAGGACCTCGACAGGGAAAGATCGCAAGCAAGATTAGAGCAGGCCAGACTCCGAGCTCTATTAGAATCAGCTTTAGATCGTGAAAACCGTGTCAGAGACATAGCCACCACTCGTCAGCAGCAATTGCAAGACCAAGACCAACGTCTCCAAGGTTTCAGGGCACAAATCCACGACCTGACAGTCTTCACATCTCAAAGTTATGTAAACTGCCAAGGAATGGATTATGAAAGGTTTACAGAGCATGCGCCCACTTTTGCTCGTCATCTAGCAATGGAGTTGGAAAGGATGTATCGTACGCTGGGAGGCCATCCAGGTCAAGCCCCACATTGAGCAGATAATCCAATATTAGAGAACAAAAGTGGAAAGTGGGGCATGTTGTGAGATGTTATGAATTGTATCTTTTATTTTGATTTAAGTGTGTGTGTTTCAAGCTATTTTCTTAAAGTTTTTCAAATGTAATTCCATCTTTGTGTAATGAATAAACATGATTGACTTTGGTCCGAACTACGCAAGGTCTGATTCATGTTCGGCATGATACGTAGGCAATCTCTAAGATTCGACCACCACGATAAAGATATATATAGTAAATAAAAGCGAATGACAATTTTTCAATTTCAAGAAAGCTGGGACGACACAAGCAACCGAGCGAATGCATAATAGAAAGGGATTATTTGTCTAGGAGCATTGCATCTCAACGTGTGATTATATATGTGTTAAACTCTCAAAACTAACAAGTTTGTTCATTTTCAGAATTCAAGCAGTTAGTTTCTCTAAAGAGTATACTGGCATATTATCACTATCACACAAGATCAAAAGGACCAATACCCGAAAGTATGTCTATCCCAGATGTTGACACAGGTATGGAGATAGAAGAGATGGATGTCGGGAAAATGAAAGAAGAAATGCTTAAGCTCAAGCAGCAAATGGCTGAAATGTACCAAGCTTGGTCTACAGGACAGTTACCCCCATCTTACCCAAATAACCCTGCTCCATCAATGATCCAAACTCAGGATAATATCACCACTGAATTATCCCCAAGTTTCCCCATTTATCAGCACTACCGAGGCACCACCTCTCAGACACCACAGTCTCCACCTCCAAAACCAGTTCCGTACCTTCCTCCACCTATGACTCCTGTTTTCGTAGCACCTCCCCCTGCTACATTTCACAAATCTCCTAGTGAGCCTACATTTCAGGCCCAAGACAACCAATATTACCCCCCGGAGCCCACCTTCAAAGCCTCCGAAATCAATTCAACTGCTCCTCGGTTTGATCTCCCAACCGAAATTGACAAGCCAGCCAAAAATGCTGAACAAGAAGAGATGTTCAGGAAGGTCAAAAGTCTAGAACAGTCGTTCCGAGACATGCGGGGATTAGGTGGGCAAGTCAGTGTAGCATACAAAGATTTATGCTTATTCCCTAATGTACAATTGCCAGTTGGCTTCAAGATGCCCAAATTTGACCTATACAGCGGGCACGACGACCCAGTAGCCCACTTAAGGGGTTTCTGTAGCAAGATGCGAGGAGCTGGGGGAAAGGATGAATTATTGATGGCTTACTTCAGTCAAAGTCTAAGTGGATCAGCTTTGGAGTGGTATACACGCCAGGACCATGGAAGATGGTACACCTGGGATGACCTGGCACAGGCATTCGCATACCATTTCCAATACAATCTGGAAATCATCCCAGATCGATTATCTTTGACCAAATTTGAGAAGAAACACAATGAAAGTTTCAGAGAGTATGGTTTTCGGTGGAGAGAACAGGCAGCAAGAGTGGATCCTCCTATGAAGGAGAGCGAAATGGTAGACTACTTCCTCCAAGCCTTGGAACCAACTTACTATGCCCACTTGGTTTCAGCGGTTGGAAAATCATTCAACGAGGTAGTGAAGATGGGAGGTATGGTGGAAGAAGGCCTCAAGACAAATAAAATCATGAGCTATTCAGCAATTAAGGCAACTACTCAAGCTATTCAAGGCGGGGTAGGAGGAATCGGAAGAAAGAAGAGGGAGGAAGCAACCGTAGTTGATTCAGGAATTTGGCCGGGACCCAGGGGTTCACCGCTTTACTATAATCAGCAACGACCTCGCCAATCAGCTTACCACCATGATTCATCCCAACACTACTATCACCCTTCAGAGCCTCATTTTGCCATTAACCATGCTCAAGCATACAATCAGCCACCTGTTCACACCAATTGGCGTGCTCCTGTCACACCAAATACTTACCCACGAGCCTATCCCGGACCAGGTTTCAGGCCTAGGCCAGCATTCAGGGGAGAAAGGGAACAGAAAAAGAAAACTTACACTCCATTGGGAGAGTCTTACACTAGTCTGTTCCACAGGTTGAGACAGCTAGACATGCTGAGACCAATACAATCCAAACTACCCAATCCTCCACCAAAGAATCTGGATTACACCATTAGCTGTGAATATTGCTCCGGTGCACCAGGCCATGATACGGAGAAATGTTGGCATTTGAAAAATGCAATACAAGAGCTGATTGATACTAATAAAATCGAGGTTCAAACCCCCGAAGCTCCAAATATCAATAGAAATCCAATGCCAGCCCATCAAGAGGCTAACATGATAGAAATCATACAAGCTGATGGGGAGACAAAGAAGCCGTCACAAACTGTCATGATGATCAAGTCTCATGAAACCAAGCCAGATAAGCAGTTAATGGAGGAGAAGCCGGTGTCTAAGCAGAACAAAAATGGTGATGAACCGTCTATGATAGTCGATGAGGGATCATCGAGCAAAGTTTCCGCAAAACAAGAAAGGCCAAAAGTGATAGTACCAGGGGTTGCTAACAAACCCGTTGTATTCGTGGAAGGAGCACGTACAGATCGGGTTATTATTGCACCTGTAATCCAGCTGCCGATCATCAACAACAAAACCATCCCATGGAACTATGAACGGATGACCGTAATGTACAAGGGCAAAGAAATCAAGGAAGAAGTGTGTGAGGTGCAAGGCTTGACTCGTTCGGGAAGATGTTTTACTCCCGAAGAGCTGAGAAAAACTAAAAACAATCCAATGCCAACAAAGAAAGCTGTGACGGAAGAAGAGACGGAGGAGTTTTTAAGAAAAATGAAGCTCCATGATTATTCTGTTGTGGATCAATTAAAGAAGACCCCCGCTCAAATTTCATTATTGTCATTACTGATCCATTCAGAGGAACACCGTCTGGCGTTGATGAAAATCCTGAATGAAGCTCATGTTCCTGAAAAGATCTCTGTAAATCATTTGGGAAAAATAGCCAACAGAATCTTTGAGACAAACAGAATTACATTTGCTGATGATGAATTACCTGTGGAAGGTACCGAGCACAACAGAGCTCTTTACCTCACCGTGAAATGTGAAAACTCCGTAGTAACCCGGGTATTGGTTGACAATGGGTCCAGTGCAAACATATGCCCTCTCTCCACTTTAAACAAATTAAAAATTAAAGAGGAGAGGATCCAAAAGAATAGTATCTGCGTACGAGGATTTGACGGTGGAAGCAGAGATTCATTTGGCGACATAGTGTTGGAACTAACTATAGGGCCAGTTGAATTCACAATGGAATTCCAAGTGTTGGACATGACTGTTTCTTACAACTTGTTGTTGGGTCGACCATGGATCCATGCTGCTAAAGCAGTCCCGTCAACACTACATCAGGCTGTCAAGTTTGAATGGGACCATCAAGAAATAGTCGTGCATGGAGAAGAAAATTTAAATGCTCACAACAGCACCATTGTACCGATCGAGAAAACAGAAATTGACCAAGGACCATGGGTATACCAAGTGTCCGACATGGTGTCGGTAGAGAAAATTCCAGAAGGGAAACACCTTTCGAATCCAAAGATATCCTCTGCATCAGTCATGGTAGCTTATGAAATGCTGAAGAATGGCTTTATACCCGGCAAAGGTCTGGGCTTATCTCTGCAAGGAATTGTACAACCAGTATCTCTCCCCGAGAACTGGGGAACATTCGGTTTAGGGTTCACACCTACCGCCAATGACGTGATAAGGGCCAGGAAGTTGAAACACCAAGCATGGGTTCTTCCAAAACCAGTACCACAGCTGTCGAAGTCTTTTGTCAAGACCGGTGCTAAAAATCGCCCGATAACAACAATTCCTAAATCCCAGGTCAATCCTGAGGAGGAATTAATTGAAAGGTTCGAGAAATTGTTTAGTGATGTGAATATGCTGGAAGGCGGAGAAGGGTGTAGCAACGCAGAAGTTCAATTCGTTGGACCAGAAACAAAGCTCAAAAATTGGAAAGCCACTCCTCTCCCAATTCGAAAGGAGTCTTGGTAGTTTATTTTGATTTTTCTTTCAGTTTGTTTGGGTTATTTCAAGGTTGTAATCCCAAAGTTTATCTTACGGTTGGTTTGAAGTGTGCAAAACCTTGTTATCTTTCATCATCCAATAAAAAGCAGTTCCCCTTTTATTATCATTCCTGATAGTTTTCTTTTCTTTTTCTATACAGTTCCTTTTACGCTGGCTCTAGTGATATGGCATGCATGAGGAATCCTCAGCCCAGTCTTAAAAATCAATTTGGTTCCGAAGTAATAATTCAAGAAATATATTGTGATTATGAATCAGAATATGATGAAGATGAGGTTTTTGAAGAGATTAGTAAAGAGTTAATTCACTTTGAGGAAAAAATCAAACCTAACTTGAATGATACCGAGGACGTCAATATAGGGGACACGAGTAATGTCCGGGAAACTAAAATAAGTGTCCATCTCGAGCCAAAAATCCGAGAGGATTTAATTAAAGCACTCATAGAATTCAAAGATGTTTTTGCATGGTCGTATGACGACATGCCGGGCTTGAGCACTGATTTAGTGGTCCACAAATTACCCACCGATCCAACGGTGCCTCCTGTCAAGCAGAGGCTGAGAAAATTCAAGCCTGAGATGAGTATGAGAATTAAGGAAGAAATCACCAAACAATTGGAAGCAAAGGTCATTCGAGTCACTCGATATCCTGTTTGGTTGGCTAATATCGTTCCTGTACCAAAGAAAGACGGCAAAATTAGAGTATGCGTCGACTATCGCAATCTCAACAAAGCAAGTCCAAAGGATAATTTCCCATTACCCAATATCCATATTTTGATCGACAATTGTGCCAAGCATGATATAGGGTCCTTCGTGGATTGTTATGCCGGATATCATCAAATTCTAATGGATGAAGAAGATGCAGAAAAGACGGCATTCATCACACCATGGGGAACTTATTGCTACCGGGTAATGCCATTCGGTTTAAAGAACGCCGGAGCAACCTATATGAGAGCAATGACCACAGTGTTTCATGATATGATACACAAGGAGATTGAGGTATACGTGGACGATGTGATCATAAAATCAAAGCATCAGGCCGACCACGTTGGGGATTTGAGGAAGTTCTTCTTAAGACTTCGCAGGTACAACCTCAAGCTTAACCCTGCCAAGTGCGCATTTGGAGTTCCATCCGGAAAGTTGCTGGGATTCATAGTCAGTCGACGAGGCATTGAGCTAGATCCGTCAAAGATCAAAGCCATCCAAGAACTGCCACCCCCAAGAAACAAAACTGAAGTAATGAGTTTGTTGGGAAGGTTAAATTATATCAGCAGGTTTATTGCTCAGCTCACAACAACCTGTGAGCCAATTTTCAAATTGTTAAAAAAGGATGCTGCAGTCAAATGGACCGATGAGTGTCAGGAAGCGTTCAATAAAATAAAAGGGTACTTATCAAACCCACCCGTGTTGGTCCCGCCAGAGCCAGGAAGACCTTTGATTCTTTACTTGACGGTTTTGGAAAATTCATTTGGTTGTGTATTGGGGCAGCATGACCTCACTGGCAGAAAAGAACAGGCCATCTACTACCTTAGCAAGAAGTTCACAGCTTATGAGGTTAAGTATACTCATCTGGAAAAGACATGTTGCGCCCTAACATGGGTAGCTCAAAAATTGAAACACTATTTGTCATCCTACACTACTTACCTCATTTCTCGTTTGGATCCCTTGAAATACATTTTTCAAAAGCCTATGCCAACGGGAAGACTTGCAAAGTGGCAGATATTGCTCACGGAATTCGACATCATCTATGTGACTAGAACTGCAATGAAGGCTCAAGCACTGGCCGATCATTTAGCCGAAAACCCGGTCGATGAGGAATATGAGCCGTTGAAGACTTATTTTCCTGATGAAGAAACAATGCATATCGACGAGGTGGAACAAATTGAAAAACCTGGCTGGAAACTTTTCTTTGATGGAGCCGCCAACATGAAAGGAGTCGGAATAGGAGCTGTAATCATTTCTGAAACAGGGCATCACTATCCTGTTACGGCTCAATTGCGATTTTATTGCACCAATAATATGGCTGAATATGAAGCTTGCATTTTGGGGTTAAGGCTAGCTGCAGACATGGGTATCCGAGAAATCTTAGTCATGGGAGATTCGGATCTTTTGGTACATCAAATTCAAGGAGAATGGGAAACCCGAGACTTGAAGCTCATACCATACCGACAATGTCTACATGATCTTTGTCAGCGGTTTCAATCAGTGGAATTCCGACATATTCCAAGAATCCATAATGAGGTGGCCGATGCATTGGCTACCCTGGCATCAATGTTGCACCATCCGGACAAAGCTTATGTAGATCCGATACATATTCAAGTCCACGATCAACACGCTTATTGCAATATGGTTGAAGAAGAATTTGATGGTGAACCATGGTTCCACGACATCAAGGAGTATATCAGAATGGGAATATATCCCGCACAAGCCACAGGAGATCAAAAGAGGACCATTAGGCGATTAGCAAATGGATTCTTCTTGAGCGGAGGAGTTTTGTATAAAAGAACACCAGATCTTGGATTATTAAGATGCATAGATGCCAGACAAGCTACAGCTGTCATGTCTGAAGTACATTCAGGAGTTTGCGGACCCCACATGAGTGGATATGTGTTGGCAAAGAAAATCCTCCGAGCTGGTTACTATTGGCTTACCATGGAGAGAGATTGTATCAGTTTTGTACGCAAGTGTCATCAATGCCAAATACACGGAGATTTGATTCATTCTCCACCATCCGAGTTGCACACAATGTCGGCACCATGGCCTTTCGTTGCTTGGGGCATGGATGTGATTGGTCCAATTGAGCCGGCAGCATCCAATGGACACAGATTCATTCTGGTAGCTATTGATTATTTTACCAAATGGGTTGAGGCCAAGACATTCAAATCAGTAACCAAGAAAGCTGTGGTCGATTTTGTCCACTCAAATATCATATGTCGATTCGGAATCCCGAAGGTGATCATCACAGATAACGGTGCTAATCTCAACAGCAACTTAATGAAAGAAGTATGTCAACAGTTTAAGATTACACATCGTAACTCTACCCCATATCGGCCCAAGGCGAATGGAGCAGTAGAAGCAGCCAACAAAAACATAAAGAAGATACTTCGGAAAATGGTAGAAGGTTCAAAACAATGGCATGAAAAATTACCATTTGCATTATTGGGATACCGCACTACTGTTCGCACTTCAGTAGGAGCAACTCCTTATTTGTTGGTATACGGCACTGAAGCAGTAATTCCTGCAGAAATTGAGATTCCTTCCCTTCGGATCATCGCCGAAGCAAAGATTGATGATGATGAATGGGTCAAAACCCGTCTAGAACAGTTAAACTTGATTGACGAAAAACGATTGACCGCAGTATGCCATGGTCAATTATATCAAAGAAGAATAGAAAGAGCATACAACAAAAAGGTGCGTCCCCGGAAGTTTGAAGTAGGTCAGCATGTGCTGAAACGCATTCTTCCACATCAGGTTGAAGCAAAAGGCAAATTTGCTCCGAATTGGCAAGGACCATTCATTGTGACCAGAGTATTATCGAATGGTGCACTATGTTTAACAGATATTGAAGGCAAATGCATAGATATGGCGATCAATTCTGACGCGGTAAAGAGATATTATGCATAACTTTTTGAATGTTTGTATTTAGCACTATTTCGAAGATTGAAATGACAAAGGCAATTTATTCTGCTATCCAAACACTATACCATTTGCTTCCCCTTTGAGCCATACTTGTTTCTTTCCTACCCTCTCTTGGAATCAATAAAAAAAAAGATCAAAATCTTCACTATTATGTAGTGAACTACGTTTGACCTGATTCCTCAAAGAAGGATACGTAGGCGCCTCACGGCTCGGTCATAGGGTGCACAACATGCACAATGTGCACGGAAAAGAAATATTAAGAGACCCCAATCAAGAAACTGGGGCAGGAATTGTATTGGAAATAAGAAAAGATTCCAAGAGTTGTAATTTTAAACCCATACCAAAGCTATTTAGCTTTTAATACCTTTTCCATTCCTAACCTTAATACCAAAAAGACCTTTCGATCAATCTTAGAAAAATGCTGAGGCAAGCAAATGAAGTGGTTCATAACACTCTGGTACAAACAAGGAAAGAAAGTAAAATGAGAGAGTCTTATAGGTGAAAACCCACACGGGCACCATAAGGCGACGGAAGTTGAGAGAAAAGTAAAATGAGAGAGTCTTATAGGTGAAAACCCACACAGGCACCATAAGGCGAAAAGGAAGTGAAGAAGTGAAAAACGAGGAAAATTTATCGGTGAAAACTCCTTGAGACAATTGAGAGGAGATGGATTAAAAGACTGGGTTGATTAATCCGAAATGCATACCCTGATCATTGGTGCCAGTAATTCCAATCAGATAAGTCCTTTATTCCTTTTCCAACAGTCATCCAAAAAATTGGATTTTTCTTTTCATTCTATAATTGTCGAAATCAGCGTATTTCGTTACTAATAATCTTACTTTCTCCAAGCTTTGAGATAAGTTTTATTCCAAACAAATAAGAAGGAATGTCAAGGTATACTACCAAGATTCAAGGTTACAAAATACAGCCACGAAAGGTGGGAGATAAAATACGGGTGTAAGAAAGATGAAATCAAAAGTGGATCAGCAAAGTCAGAAGAGGCACATGATTACAGTTGAAAGGTTTTGAAGGAAAACACACAGAGGGGAATCCTATAGTCAAGGATCAATTACAAAGACAAAACAGTCTTTTCAATCATTCCAAGGCAATAAAGAGAGACGAAGAGAAACATCACCATCTGCAAGAATACCACAGCCAACCACCCTGCTTTAAACTAACGAAGTTTTCTTTGATTTAAAACAGGGGCAAAAACAATATTTGTGTCAGGAAATACCTGGTAAAGAAAAAGAAGAAGTCAGGCGTCCACCTGGAGAATGAGGATGAGAATTAAAAGAAGTCAGGCGTCCATCTTGAGAATGAGGATGAAGAATTAAAGAAATCAGGCGTCCACCTGGAGAATGAGGATGAGAATTAAAGAAGTCAGGCGTCCACCTGGAGAATGAGGATGAGAAAAAGAAGAAGTCAGGCGTCCACCTGGAGAATAAGGATGAGAATTAAAAGAAGTCAGGCGTCCACCTGGAGAATGAGGATAAGAATTGAAGGAGTCAGGCGTCCACCTGGAGAATAAGGATGAGAATTGAAGAAGTCAGGCGTCCACCTGGAGAATGAGGATGAAAGAATTAAAGAAGTCAGGCGTCCACCTGGAGAATGAGGATGAGAATTAAAGAAGTCAGGCGTCCACCTGGAGAATGAGGATGAGAAAAAGAAGAAATCAGGCGTCCACCTGGAAAATGAGGATGAAGAAAGAAAAGAAGCAGTCGAGGCACCCACCTGAAGAACGAGGGAATGCAATTGAAGTGTTGAAATCAAAAGCCCGCTCATATGAAAAAGGAGCACACTTAGAATCAATAAAGCAGAGGAGTCCAACAAAATCCCCAACAAGAAACAACAAGAGTTCCAAAAGGAATACGGAATAAGACCAATGCCCAAGAGTCACCAAGATATCAAGACAACAAGAAACGCAAGAGCATGATCTAGATAAGATTTTATAATTCATGTACCATAGTCTAGTTTAATTTTGTATTTCCTTTAAAGTAAGGTGTAATAAGGAGGTCAGCAAGCAGTAAAAACAGCACGAAGCAGCAGTAACATCACAGTCCCACGGTAGTCCCAGCTACCCAAAACTTCCCGAACTACATTGACCTGATTCCTTTATAGCCAAGGATATGTAGGAAACCTTTGAAGCAGAGGTTCGGTCAAATCTTTCTAAAAATGCTTCCCACGGAGTATTCGAACGGGCAAAAATCGCTCGTGTCCGCTCACTTTATCTTTGTACGAAAACTCTTCAAGTTTCCGCACAAAGAGGGGCAGCTGTGAGCACGTGATTTTTGCCTTACGAAAAACTACTCCAAAATAAATCAAAATAAATTTCTTTTACTGTGTAATTTCTGAATTTGCGTGGTGTTAAATATTTGTTTATGTCCGTAAAATGTTTGCTTTGTTATAATTAAACAAAATTAAAATAAAAATACATGTTTCATGTATATCTAGGATTTAAGTATGCATTTAATTAAGTTAATTTAAATAAAATCATAAAAATATGCATTTTGTTCTATTTTTTCCACTGTGTGATTAATGTTGTCTATGTGTTAATAGTTGTTAAAAAAGGTAATTAATATCTTTGTAAGGGTAATTTTGTTTTTATAATTTTAATTAAGATTTTGTTATTTAATAATGAAATTAGAAAATAATAAAAATAAAAAAAATAATAATACAAGTTGTACAAAATCGGACCTGGATTAAAATCCAGGCCCAAAACATTAATTCCCCCCCACAGCCCAATCCGAACAGCCCAAGTCTGACCCAGTCCCAAGCTAAGACCAAACGACGTCGTTTGGTCACCTCTCATCAAGGGCCGTTGGATTAAATCCAACCAACGGTCAAGATCCCCTGCCCTTCCCGCAACCCATAACCCGACCCATTGACCCGACTCAGTCCGACCCCAACGTTAAACCAAACGACGTCGTTTGGATTAGTGGATTGATCCTGGCCCTCCATCTTACTTGATCGGACGGACGATACCAATCCACCCCACCCCTATATAAATCCCAAACCCTTACCCCGGCCCCTAACTAAACACCCCCCATCCTCTCCTGTTCATCGTCTTCTCAAACAAACCCCTAACCCTAGCCGCCCCTATTCCCCTTCGCCTGAAACCCGACGGCATCAACGCCGCCGGTCACCAAAGTAACACCCCAGAACCCCCTGAGCCTCCTCTATCCAAATATGTTATCTACTTGGTTCGAATCTCCCTGAAGGTTCTCGAATCTTCATTTGAAGATTCGAGCCAAGTTCAGATCTAAACCAAACAACACTTAGTTAACACCATAGCTTCCCCTAGTCATCCTGAGTATGGATCTGTTGGTTGTTTGGCTCGAATCAGTTCTGAACTTCTCGAATCTTCTTTTGAAGATTCGGACCAAACAAGGACGAACTCAGATCCGTTTCAAACTAACACCAAATGACCCCTAGGCTACCCTCACCCTTATATCATGTTTGGTTCCTTTCGAATCTAACCAGAAATGATTAGGTCCCAAATCGAACCTTCAGGAAACCTAGAAATACCAAACTTCTGGATTTTTGTCCAAATTGATTAAAGGATTGAGGTTTAATCGACCTTAGTCGAAGTATTTTCAGTGGAAAATACTTCGACTAAGGTCTGTTTGATTTCAAACAAAAAATCCGAAAGCCGAGTTGAGTTCCAATCTGATTGAAGATTCAGAGGTATTTTCTATTTCTTTGTGTATTCTACGTGTATTGTTGTCTGTCTTTATAGCTTTTTAATTTTTCATATTTGTTTTGATCAATTCTGTCATTTTTGTCTCCTACCTATCTACTTAATCCGAATGTGAATTGTTTCTGTTGGTTGTGATTGTTTACAATGTGTGTAATCGACTCGATTAAGTTCGTCGATTAGTTATATTACGAATTTTCATTTCTGAAAATGTTAACTAAAACAGTCTGCTTCTATTGTTTTAGACTAATTATTGACAAATGTTGTAAATAGTCAATTGATTAATGCTCGTCAATTAAATCATGATTGTTTGTGAATCCAGTGAATTCAAATGTATGTTGTATATGTTGTTTTCTGAACAGGGCATTGTCAGTATATTGACAATGCTCCTGTGTATGTTTGATCTTAGTTCAATTATAAGTTCAGTTTGCATTATTGTGCTGAACCCAGTGTAATATTGTCAAGTTTGAGTTCAAGTTTACAAATGATGATTAGATGTAATTGTGATAGAATGTTTACATTCTTAGGATTCAGTCCAGAACCTAAGAGAATTGGTTATAGCTGTGTTAAATCAGTTTGATAATTAAGTTTGAACAGATTTTTAAATCTGTTTTGTAAATTCTGTTATGATTTTTGCATTTAAGGCAGTAATAACAGTAATTACAGTAGGATTTCAGGGACATTTCTGGGTATGAAACAGATAAAACAGTAAGGGTAATATGATATAATAGTGGGCTGATAATGGAGTGTTAATGGCTATTAGTTAATGATACTAATGGGGAACAAGGGATAATGGGCTGCTGAAAATCAGGGAAAAGTTAGCCTAATGGGATTTAAAGTGGAAAAACAGATTTTTAATGGAAATTTTCTGTTTTTAAAAGATAAAGGGGGTCCAGGCAGCACTTAAAAAGAAAGGGGCAGACCTGTATAAATACAGGAAGCTGGACAGATTTTAGGGGGAGAGATTTTTAGGATTGAGATTTTGAAGAAAAGAAAAGAACTCAGATTTTGTTTAAAAGGAAAGAGAGGAAGAAAACAGAAAGAGAAATAGAAAAGAGAATATTCATACACACACACACAATCTGAAACAGATATAAAAGCAGAAACAGAAAATCAGAAATAAGGAGTCCGAAACAGAAAGAAAATGAAATCTGAAATGCCTTCTTTCTGGAATCTGTTGTTTGCCTGTGAATGTTGTTCAGTCCAAATCTGAAATTTTTCCTAAGTCTCTGTCACTGTTCATCTGGGTCAACGGGTCTTGTTCAGACTTGCTGTGTTATTGGTATATTCTACTGATTTTGTTATTGCTGCTACTGCTGAAATTTACTCCTTCCACCTTCATTTTCAGGTACATGTCTTTTAAATTTTAAGTTGGAAAGAGATTCAACATGACTCATCAATGAAGTTTGAATTGAAAGTCTATTTTTTATTTGTCCAAGTTCATCAATTTAAATTTCACTTTTGTTTCATGTTAGTTAATTAGTAGTGAATTCAATTTGATAGCTATGAGCTAATTGTCTTACTTTGAAAGTTCGTATAAAGGTTTGTAATAATATTAGTTCATTATCTCATTAGTTTAATAAATTGTCCAAGTAGGGAATATGGCATGAATGTTGGTCATTATTTAATTTTGTTGTTAGCTAAGTAAGAAGTGATGTAGAAGTACCAAGAAAACTACAATAATGATATTTATTGTTAAATAAGGTTAAGATGGTGTTGATGGTATATTTTTATAATATAATAGATGTGGGTATAAACGTTGGCGAAAGGTAATATGATATAGCTTGTTACAATGTTAAAACGTTATGAATGTTTATGATATACAGTTAGGTTGCATGTAAGGTAACTCTGTTGAATTAACTTGTATAATAATTCCCTTTCTATAAATTCGATGCTTATCTATCTTCATAAAACAAAGTGACCAAATAATTAGGCCTATTAGATTAAAAGCGAGTATATGAGAATGAAAAGAGATGTACAAGCATAAATTGCCACACTTTACATCAATGATAATTAGAAATAGAATTTGCATTAAGTAAATCATGAAAATTCTCGGAAAATATTTCCTTCCTTTATGAATCATTTATTTTCAGTTTCATATGCAATTTATTCTTTGGCATATATATATATATGTCATATTTGTTTAAAAATAGTATTAATCATATTTTTATTCTGTTCTTTGAATTTGAATAGTTGGAATGAATATAACTTATATTCGGAAATCATAATCGACGAACAACCTTTAATAGATTGCGAATTCTTTTCAAAGAATTTATAGGCCTCTAAATAGGAGTTTCTCATGATTTTCACATAAAAGAAATACATAAATATAATAAACAATTTGTGGAAAATCCCTAAACCATTACAAATATTTTGCGCAATTAGGGATACGTTCGCGTACCCTGATTATATTTTTAAAAGTAAAAATTCGGATTATGCGTACGCGCAATTTCGAACGAATATTTAATAAAAGGATTTATCCAAAGGCGTTAAATCAATTTCATAAAAACCCGAGATGTACGGTTCACTATTCAAGAAAAACAAATATTCTTGATTCGACACAATTTTGAAAAATGATTGCTTAATAAATATATTATCAAAAGTTATTGTGTACACGTACGCGTGACACAAGTCCGCAATTTTTTTTAAAACACGAATATACGTACGCGTAATTCGATTCAAAGAAGGGTCCTCAAACACAGTAAGTATAAGCGGTAGCAAAAAAAATCATGTAACATCAATATGTTTAATAAAAATCAAGATAATTAAGCCAATAATAAAAACAGTTAAGCGACCGTGCTAGAACCACGGAATTCGGAAATGCCTAACACCTTCTTCCGGATTAACAGAATTCCTTACTCAGGATTTCTGGTTCGCAAAATAATAAACAGAGTCATATTCTCCTCGATTCAGGGATTATAATTGGTGACTTGGGACGCCTTAAAATTCCCAGGTGGCGACTCTAAAACAGATAAACAAATCCCGTTTCGACTGTCCTTCAATTGGAGAAAACTCCCCACGCGCCCCGCGGGCGCGGTGAAAAGGAGGTGCGACAGCTCTGGCGACTCTGCTGGGGAATCTCCATTGTTACTATAACCCAGAACCATTGGTTCAGGGTTTAAAGAATTCGAGCTTAAAATATCTGTTTTTTTTTTGGCTTTATTCACTATATAATTTTCAACTGTTTATATGCTAATATGCTAAATGTTTTTTTACCGCTTTAATATTATTTGAATTGTGAATATATACAACTGCTACGAAACCCCCTTCTTTCTGAGTCTTCTGAATTTATGGTGTACACGTGCGCGTGACCCACCTTTCTGTTAAAGTCATACCAAATAAGACGGAGTTGGGACAAGTAACTAGGCCGGGCAGACTTTCGTGCTCCCGGTACATTACCCCCGCTTCGGCTCAAACTGTCCGTTTGGGTAAGCCAGGTTTAGAACAATCAACCTAAGGTTTTACACTTAGAATAACTCAGCCATGTACCGGATCCCTAGTAGGAACGAATATTTGCATCATATGCATTTGGCCTTGGAGACTCAACACAGGGGTTGGGTCTGTCTAGGACAGGTGAACCCAAAATAAAAAGACCATCATGATGCATCCTACTTGTTACTTGTGCATTCATTTGCCTCGAACATGCTTGTTGACCAGCTTAAATAAAATCATGGTAAGAAGAAAGGAATAAAATGGGTTGTTTTTAAAAATTTCGAAAAAATATAGTTTTAAATTTTGAAATATTTAATAAATAAATAAATAAAAAATTTCGAAATGATTTTTAGTATAAATTTTCCAAAATGAATTTTGACTTCATTAAAATTAAATTTCAGATACAAAATGAGCACTACACAAAGCCCCTCATCCACAAGTACGGAGGAATTTCTATGTCAGCTTCAAATGTGGTGGTATGATTTAGGCGAAGACGGTCAAAAATGGGTCGTCAAGCATTTGGGAAATCTCACGGACATTATGAAAGTTGAGCCTCGGGATGATCTGATTACGGCATTAGTAACTTTCTGGGATCCTGTTCACAATGTTTTTCGTTTCTCTGACTTCGAGCTTACTCCTACATTAGAGGAGATAGCTGGCTATGTTGGTTTTGACGGAAGTTTAAGAAATCAAAGCTTGATATTCACAAAGGCTCCTTCGGTACATCGATTCTTCGGTCTTTTGAACATCAGCAGTCAAATCAGGAAAAGCAATGTCATCAATGGATGTTGTTCCTTCAACTTTTTGTATTCAAGGTTTGGAAAGTCAGATGGGTTCGAAATTCATGAGAAAGGCCTTACTAATAAGCAAAACAAAGACACTTGGCAGATGCACCGTCGATTTGCTTTCATGGTGGCTTTTCTAGGAGTCATGGTCTTCCCAAATAAAGAGCGAACAATTGATATTCGCACCGCAAAAGTTGTGCAAATCCTCACCACTAAAGAAAATCACACCCTTGTCCCCATCATTCTATCAGATATTTATCGGGCTTTGACTTTATGCAAATCAGGAGCGAAAGTTTTCGAAGGATGCAAAATTTTGTTGCAAATGTGGGTGATTGAACATCTCCAACAACAACCCAAGATCATACAGTATGGGTCGAACAAAGCTAATTGCATCGAGAGCTATGAGGAAAGAACAAAAAATTATCAAGCTCCAGAAGGGATAGAAGCATGGGTATCTCATCTAAAGGCTTTAACGGCAAATCAAATTGAATGGACTCTGGGATGGCTCCCGATGAGAGAAGTAATACATATGTCAACCTCAAATAGTTATCTACTACTATTGGGATTGAGAAGCATTCAGCCGTATGCACCACTAAGAGTCCTAAGGCAACTAGGGAGATATCAAATAGTTCCTGATGAGGAAGATTTGAGTATGCAAGTAATCGAATTACACCCAGAAGCCACTATTCCCGAAGCTTTACTTCAGCAAATGTGGAATGGGTGCCGATACTTGAAAAGTGATACTCAAGTCCTAGACACTACCAAGGGTGAGATAAATCCTGGATATGCAAGGTGGTTCGAAAAGCGGTCTCGCATGGATGATGTTCCAGAACCTGAGCTAAAAAGGCCAACAAAGAGACCCCATGTTCAAAACTTCAATGATAAAATCCAAGAGCGGTTGATCTGGGGAGAAAAAGAAAAAGGGTACCAAGCCACTATCCATGCCCTAAAAGAAAATCTAAGAAGCCTCAGTTTGGAGAAAGATTTGCAAGAATAAGAAGCCAAAGGCGAGAAAAAGAGTCTAGCTTGTGAGAATGAAAATCTTCATGCTCAATTCCAAAAAATGAAAAGAGTTTCTGAAACGCCAAAGAGGAGCTGGAAGGATCAAAAAACCATCGCCAATCTCTTTGAAAAAATGCAAGATTATGATTCCATTCTTGCGGAAAACGAAAGGGCATTGAGCAAAGCAAAAGAAAGGATCCAACAATTAAACGAAGAAGCCAGATCTAACAAGGAACGCCAAGATAGGCAATCCGAAAAAGACAAGGCTCAATTCAAGAAGGAAAAAGACTATTGGATGCGATCAGAAGACCAGCTTCGTGCACAACTAGAAGAGGCAAGAAGATGCAACAGAGAATATCAACAAGCAGGACCTCGACAGGGAAAGATCGCAAGCAAGATTAGAGCAGGCCAGACTCCGAGCTCTATTAGAATCAGCTTTAGATCGTGAAAACCGTGTCAGAGACATAGCCACCACTCGTCAGCAGCAATTGCAAGACCAAGACCAACGTCTCCAAGGTTTCAGGGCACAAATCCACGACCTGACAGTCTTCACATCTCAAAGTTATGTAAACTGCCAAGGAATGGATTATGAAAGGTTTACAGAGCATGCGCCCACTTTTGCTCGTCATCTAGCAATGGAGTTGGAAAGGATGTATCGTACGCTGGGAGGCCAATCCAGGTCAAGCCCCACATTGAGCAGATAATTCAATATTAGAGAACAAAAGTGGAAAGTGGGGCATGTTGTGAGATGTTATGAATTGTATCTTTTATTTTGATTTAAGTGTGTGTGTTTCAAGCTATTTTCTTAAAGTTTTTCAAATGTAATTCCATCTTTGTGTAATGAATAAACATGATTGACTTTGGTCCGAACTACGCAAGGTCTGATTCATGTTCGGCATGATACGTAGGCAATCTCTAAGATTCGACCACCACGATAAAGATATATATAGTAAATAAAAGCGAATGACAATTTTTCAATTTCAAGAAAGCTGGGACGACACAAGCAACCGAGCGAATGCATAATAGAAAGGGATTATTTGTCTAGGAGCATTGCATCTCAACGTGTGATTATATATGTGTTAAACTCTCAAAACTAACAAGTTTGTTCATTTTCAGAATTCAAGCAGTTAGTTTCTCTAAAGAGTATACTGGCATATTATCACTATCACACAAGATCAAAAGGACCAATACCCGAAAGTATGTCTATCCCAGATGTTGACACAGGTATGGAGATAGAAGAGATGGATGTCGGGAAAATGAAAGAAGAAATGCTTAAGCTCAAGCAGCAAATGGCTGAAATGTACCAAGCTTGGTCTACAGGACAGTTACCCCCATCTTACCCAAATAACCCTGCTCCATCAATGATCCAAACTCAGGATAATATCACCACTGAATTATCCCCAAGTTTCCCCATTTATCAGCACTACCGAGGCACCACCTCTCAGACACCACAGTCTCCACCTCCAAAACCAGTTCCGTACCTTCCTCCACCTATGACTCCTGTTTTCGTAGCACCTCCCCCTGCTACATTTCACAAATCTCCTAGTGAGCCTACATTTCAGGCCCAAGACAACCAATATTACCCCCCGGAGCCCACCTTCAAAGCCTCCGAAATCAATTCAACTGCTCCTCGGTTTGATCTCCCAACCGAAATTGACAAGCCAGCCAAAAATGCTGAACAAGAAGAGATGTTCAGGAAGGTCAAAAGTCTAGAACAGTCGTTCCGAGACATGCGGGGATTAGGTGGGCAAGTCAGTGTAGCATACAAAGATTTATGCTTATTCCCTAATGTACAATTGCCAGTTGGCTTCAAGATGCCCAAATTTGACCTATACAGCGGGCACGACGACCCAGTAGCCCACTTAAGGGGTTTCTGTAGCAAGATGCGAGGAGCTGGGGGAAAGGATGAATTATTGATGGCTTACTTCAGTCAAAGTCTAAGTGGATCAGCTTTGGAGTGGTATACACGCCAGGACCATGGAAGATGGTACACCTGGGATGACCTGGCACAGGCATTCGCATACCATTTCCAATACAATCTGGAAATCATCCCAGATCGATTATCTTTGACCAAATTTGAGAAGAAACACAATGAAAGTTTCAGAGAGTATGGTTTTCGGTGGAGAGAACAGGCAGCAAGAGTGGATCCTCCTATGAAGGAGAGCGAAATGGTAGACTACTTCCTCCAAGCCTTGGAACCAACTTACTATGCCCACTTGGTTTCAGCGGTTGGAAAATCATTCAACGAGGTAGTGAAGATGGGAGGTATGGTGGAAGAAGGCCTCAAGACAAATAAAATCATGAGCTATTCAGCAATTAAGGCAACTACTCAAGCTATTCAAGGCGGGGTAGGAGGAATCGGAAGAAAGAAGAGGGAGGAAGCAACAGTAGTTGATTCAGGAATTTGACCGGGACCCAGGGGTTCACCGCTTTACTATAATCAGCAACGACCTCGCCAATCAGCTTACCACCATGATTCATCCCAACACTACTATCACCCTTCAGAGCCTCATTTTGCCATTAACCATGCTCAAGCATACAATCAGCCACCTGTTCACACCAATTGGCGTGCTCCTGTCACACCAAATACTTACCCCCGAGCTTATCTCGGACCAGGTTTCAGGCCTAGGCCAGCATTCAGGGGAGAAAGGGAACAGAAAAAGAAAACTTACACTCCATTGGGAGAGTCTTACACTAGTCTGTTCCACAGGTTGAGACAGCTAGACATGCTGAGACCAATACAATCCAAACTACCCAATCCTCCACCAAAGAATCTGGATTACACCATTAGCTGTGAATATTGCTCCGGTGCACCAGGCCATGATACGGAGAAATGTTGGCATTTGAAAAATGCAATACAAGAGCTGATTGATACTAATAAAATCGAGGTTCAAACCCCCGAAGCTCCAAATATCAACAGAAATCCAATGCCAGCCCATCAAGAGGCTAACATGATAGAAATCATACAAGCTGATGGGGAGACAAAGAAGCCGTCACAAACTGTCATGATGATCAAGTCTCATGAAACCAAGCCAGATAAGCAGTTAATGGAGGAGAAGCCGGTGTCTAAGCAGAACAAAAATGGTGATGAACCGTCTATGATAGTCGATGAGGGATCATCGAGCAAAGTTTCCGCAAAACAAGAAAGGCCAAAAGTGATAGTACCAGGGGTTGCTAACAAACCCGTTGTATTCGTGGAAGGAGCACGTACAGATCGGGTTATTATTGCACCTGTAATCCAGCTGCCGATCATCAACAACAAAACCATCCCATGGAACTATGAACGGATGACCGTAATGTACAAGGGCAAAGAAATCAAGGAAGAAGTGTGTGAGGTGCAAGGCTTGACTCGTTCGGGAAGATGTTTTACTCCCGAAGAGCTGAGAAAAACTAAAAACAATCCAATGCCAACAAAGAAAGCTGTGACGGAAGAAGAGACGGAGGAGTTTTTAAGAAAAATGAAGCTCCATGATTATTCTGTTGTGGATCAATTAAAGAAGACCCCCGCTCAAATTTCATTATTGTCATTACTGATCCATTCAGAGGAACACCGTCTGGCGTTGATGAAAATCCTGAATGAAGCTCATGTTCCTGAAAAGATCTCTGTAAATCATTTGGGAAAAATAGCCAACAGAATCTTTGAGACAAACAGAATTACATTTGCTGATGATGAATTACCTGTGGAAGGTACCGAGCACAACAGAGCTCTTTACCTCACCGTGAAATGTGAAAACTCCGTAGTAACCCGGGTATTGGTTGACAATGGGTCCAGTGCAAACATATGCCCTCTCTCCACTTTAAACAAATTAAAAATTAAAGAGGAGAGGATCCAAAAGAATAGTATCTGCGTACGAGGATTTGACGGTGGAAGCAGAGATTCATTTGGCGACATAGTGTTGGAACTAACTATAGGGCCAGTTGAATTCACAATGGAATTCCAAGTGTTGGACATGACTGTTTCTTACAACTTGTTGTTGGGTCGACCATGGATCCATGCTGCTAAAGCAGTCCCGTCAACACTACATCAGGCTGTCAAGTTTGAATGGGACCATCAAGAAATAGTCGTGCATGGAGAAGAAAATTTAAATGCTCACAACAGCACCATTGTACCGATCGAGAAAACAGAAATTGACCAAGGACCATGGGTATACGAAGTGTCCGACATGGTGTCGGTAGAGAAAATTCCAGAGGGGAAACACCTTTCGAATCCAAAGATATCCTCTGCATCAGTCATGGTAGCTTATGAAATGCTGAAGAATGGCTTTATACCCGGCAAAGGTCTGGGCTTATCTCTGCAAGGAATTGTACAACCAGTATCTCTCCCCGAGAACTGGGGAACATTCGGTTTAGGGTTCACACCTACCGCCAATGACGTGATAAGGGCCAGGAAGTTGAAACACCAAGCATGGGTTCTTCCAAAACCAGTACCACAGCTGTCGAAGTCTTTTGTCAAGACCGGTGCTAAAAATCGCCCGATAACAACAATTCCTAAATCCCAGGTCAATCCTGAGGAGGAATTAATTGAAAGGTTCGAGAAATTGTTTAGTGATGTGAATATGCTGGAAGGCGGAGAAGGGTGTAGCAACGCAGAAGTTCAATTCGTTGGACCAGAAACAAAGCTCAAAAATTGGAAAGCCACTCCTCTCCCAATTCGAAAGGAGTCTTGGTAGTTTATTTTGATTTTTCTTTCAGTTTGTTTGGGTTATTTCAAGGTTGTAATCCCAAAGTTTATCTTACGGTTGGTTTGAAGTGTGCAAAACCTTGTTATCTTTCATCATCCAATAAAAAGCAGTTCCACTTTTATTATCATTCCTGATAGTTTTCTTTTCTTTTTCTATACAGTTCCTTTTACGCTGGCTCTAGTGATATGGCATGCATGAGGAATCCTCAGCCCAGTCTTAAAAATCAATTTGGTTCCGAAGTAATAATTCAAGAAATATATTGTGATTATGAATCAGAATATGATGAAGATGAGGTTTTTGAAGAGATTAGTAAAGAGTTAATTCACTTTGAGGAAAAAATCAAACCTAACTTGAATGATACCGAGGACGTCAATATAGGGGACACGAGTAATGTCCGGGAAACTAAAATAAGTGTCCATCTCGAGCCAAAAATCCGAGAGGATTTAATTAAAGCACTCATAGAATTCAAAGATGTTTTTGCATGGTCGTATGACGACATGCCGGGCTTGAGCACTGATTTAGTGGTCCACAAATTACCCACCGATCCAACGGTGCCTCCTGTCAAGCAGAGGCTGAGAAAATTCAAGCCTGAGATGAGTATGAGAATTAAGGAAGAAATCACCAAACAATTGGAAGCAAAGGTCATTCGAGTCACTCGATATCCTGTTTGGTTGGCTAATATCGTTCCTGTACCAAAGAAAGACGGCAAAATTAGAGTATGCGTCGACTATCGCAATCTCAACAAAGCAAGTCCAAAGGATAATTTCCCATTACCCAATATCCATATTTTGATCGACAATTGTGCCAAGCATGATATAGGGTCTTTCGTGGATTGTTATGCCGGATATCATCAAATTCTAATGGATGAAGAAGATGCAGAAAAGACGGCATTCATCACACCATGGGGAACTTATTGCTACCGGGTAATGCCATTCGGTTTAAAGAACGCCGGAGCAACCTATATGAGAGCAATGACCACAGTGTTTCATGATATGATACACAAGGAGATTGAGGTATACGTGGACGATGTGATCATAAAATCAAAGCATCAGGCCGACCACGTTGGGGATTTGAGGAAGTTCTTCTTAAGACTTCGCAGGTACAACCTCAAGCTTAACCCTGCCAAGTGCGCATTTGGAGTTCCATCCGGAAAGTTGCTGGGATTCATAGTCAGTCGACGAGGCATTGAGCTAGATCCGTCAAAGATCAAAGCCATCCAAGAACTGCCACCCCCAAGAAACAAAACTGAAGTAATGAGTTTGTTGGGAAGGTTAAATTATATCAGCAGGTTTATTGCTCAGCTCACAACAACCTGTGAGCCAATTTTCAAATTGTTAAAAAAGGATGCTGCAGTCAAATGGACCGATGAGTGTCAGGAAGCGTTCAATAAAATAAAAGGGTACTTATCAAACCCACCCGTGTTGGTCCCGCCAGAGCCAGGAAGACCTTTGATTCTTTACTTGACGGTTTTGGAAAATTCATTTGGTTGTGTATTGGGGCAGCATGACCTCACTGGCAGAAAAGAACAGGCCATCTACTACCTTAGCAAGAAGTTCACAGCTTATGAGGTTAAGTATACTCATCTGGAAAAGACATGTTGCGCCCTAACATGGGTAGCTCAAAAATTGAAACACTATTTGTCATCCTACACTACTTACCTCATTTCTCGTTTGGATCCCTTGAAATACATTTTTCAAAAGCCTATGCCAACGGGAAGACTTGCAAAGTGGCAGATATTGCTCACGGAATTCGACATCATCTATGTGACTAGAACTGCAATGAAGGCTCAAGCACTGGCCGATCATTTAGCCGAAAACCCGGTCGATGAGGAATATGAGCCGTTGAAGACTTATTTTCCTGATGAAGAAACAATGCATATCGACGAGGTGGAACAAATTGAAAAACCTGGCTGGAAACTTTTCTTTGATGGAGCCGCCAACATGAAAGGAGTCGGAATAGGAGCTGTAATCATTTCTGAAACAGGGCATCACTATCCTGTTACGGCTCAATTGCGATTTTATTGCACCAATAATATGGCTGAATATGAAGCTTGCATTTTGGGGTTAAGGCTAGCTGCAGACATGGGTATCCGAGAAATCTTAGTCATGGGAGATTCGGATCTTTTGGTACATCAAATTCAAGGAGAATGGGAAACCCGAGACTTGAAGCTCATACCATACCGACAATGTCTACATGATCTTTGTCAGCGGTTTCAATCAGTGGAATTCCGACATATTCCAAGAATCCATAATGAGGTGGCCGATGCATTGGCTACCCTGGCATCAATGTTGCACCATCCGGACAAAGCTTATGTAGATCCGATACATATTCAAGTCCACGATCAACACGCTTATTGCAATATGGTTGAAGAAGAATTTGATGGTGAACCATGGTTCCACGACATCAAGGAGTATATCAGAATGGGAATATATCCCGCACAAGCCACAGGAGATCAAAAGAGGACCATTAGGCGATTAGCAAATGGATTCTTCTTGAGCGGAGGAGTTTTGTATAAAAGAACACCAGATCTTGGATTATTAAGATGCATAGATGCCAGACAAGCTACAGCTGTCATGTCTGAAGTACATTCAGGAGTTTGCGGACCCCACATGAGTGGATATGTGTTGGCAAAGAAAATCCTCCGAGCTGGTTACTATTGGCTTACCATGGAGAGAGATTGTATCAGTTTTGTACGCAAGTGTCATCAATGCCAAATACACGGAGATTTGATTCATTCTCCACCATCCGAGTTGCACACAATGTCGGCACCATGGCCTTTCGTTGCTTGGGGCATGGATGTGATTGGTCCAATTGAGCCGGCAGCATCCAATGGACACAGATTCATTCTGGTAGCTATTGATTATTTTACCAAATGGGTTGAGGCCAAGACATTCAAATCAGTAACCAAGAAAGCTGTGGTCGATTTTGTCCACTCAAATATCATATGTCGATTCGGAATCCCGAAGGTGATCATCACAGATAACGGTGCTAATCTCAACAGCAACTTAATGAAAGAAGTATGTCAACAGTTTAAGATTACACATCGTAACTCTACCCCATATCGGCCCAAGGCGAATGGAGCAGTAGAAGCAGCCAACAAAAACATAAAGAAGATACTTCGGAAAATGGTAGAAGGTTCAAAACAATGGCATGAAAAATTACCATTTGCATTATTGGGATACCGCACTACTGTTCGCACTTCAGTAGGAGCAACTCCTTATTTGTTGGTATACGGCACTGAAGCAGTAATTCCTGCAGAAATTGAGATTCCTTCCCTTCGGATCATCGCCGAAGCAAAGATTGATGATGATGAATGGGTCAAAACCCGTCTAGAACAGTTAAACTTGATTGACGAAAAACGATTGACCGCAGTATGCCATGGTCAATTATATCAAAGAAGAATAGAAAGAGCATACAACAAAAAGGTGCGTCCCCGGAAGTTTGAAGTAGGTCAGCATGTGCTGAAACGTATTCTTCCACATCAGGTTGAAGCAAAAGGCAAATTTGCCCCGAATTGGCAAGGACCATTCATTGTGACCAGAGTATTATCGAATGGTGCACTATGTTTAACAGATATTGAAGGCAAATGCATAGATATGGCGATCAATTCTGACGCGGTAAAGAGATATTATGCATAACTTTTTGAATGTTTGTATTTAGCACTATTTCGAAGATTGAAATGACAAAGGCAATTTATTCTGCTATCCAAACACTATACCATTTGCTTCCCCTTTGAGCCATACTTGTTTCTTTCCTACCCTCTCTTGGAATCAATAAAAAAAAAAGATCAAAATCTTCACTATTATGTAGTGAACTACGTTTGACCTGATTCCTCAAAGAAGGATACATAGGCGCCTCACGGCTCGGTCATAGGGTGCACAACATGCACAATGTGCACGGAAAAGAAATATTAAGAGACCCCAATCAAGAAACTGGGGCAGGAATTGTATTGGAAATAAGAAAAGATTCCAAGAGTTGTAATTTTAAACCCATACCAAAGCTATTTAGCTTTTAATACCTTTTCCATTCCTAACCTTAATACCAAAAAGACCTTTCGATCAATCTTAGAAAAATGCTGAGGCAAGCAAATGAAGTGGTTCATAACACTCTGGTACAAACAAGGAAAGAAAGTAAAATGAGAGAGTCTTATAGGTGAAAACCCACACGGGCACCATAAGGCGACGGAAGTTGAGAGAAAAGTAAAATGAGAGAGTCTTATAGGTGAAAACCCACACAGGCACCATAAGGCGAAAAGGAAGTGAAGAAGTGAAAAACGAGGAAAATTTATCGGTGAAAACTCCTTGAGACAATTGAGAGGAGATGGATTAAAAGACTGGGTTGATTAATCCGAAATGCATACCCTGATCATTGGTGCCAGTAATTCCAATCAGATAAGTCCTTTATTCCTTTTCCAACAGTCATCCAAAAAATTGGATTTTTCTTTTCATTCTATAATTGTCGAAATCAGCGTATTTCGTTACTAATAATCTTACTTTCTCCAAGCTTTGAGATAAGTTTTATTCCAAACAAATAAGAAGGAATGTCAAGGTATACTACCAAGATTCAAGGTTACAAAATACAGCCACGAAAGGTGGGAGATAAAATACGGGTGTAAGAAAGATGAAATCAAAAGTGGATCAGCAAAGTCAGAAGAGGCACATGATTACAGTTGAAAGGTTTTGAAGGAAAACACACAGAGGGGAATCCTATAGTCAAGGATCAATTACAAAGACAAAACAGTCTTTTCAATCATTCCAAGGCAATAAAGAGAGACGAAGAGAAACATCACCATCTGCAAGAATACCACAGCCAACCACCCTGCTTTAAACTAACGAAGTTTTCTTTGATTTAAAACAGGGGCAAAAACAATATTTGTGTCAGGAAATACCTGGTAAAGAAAAAGAAGAAGTCAGGCGTCAACCTGGAGAATGAGGATGAGAATTAAAAGAAGTCAGGCGTCCATCTGGAGAATGAGGATGAAGAATTAAAGAAATCAGGCGTCCACCTGGAGAATGAGGATGAGAATTAAAGAAGTCAGGCGTCCACCTGGAGAATGAGGATGAGAAAAAGAAGAAGTCAGGCGTCCACCTGGAGAATGAGGATGAGAATTAAAAGAAGTCAGGCGTCCACCTGGAGAATGAGGATGAAGAATTAAAGAAATCAGGCGTCTACCTGGAGAATGAGGATGAGAATTAAAGAAATCAGGCGTCCACCTGGAGAATGAGGATGAGAAAAAGAAGAAGTCAGGCGTCCACCTGGAGAATGAGGATGAGAAAAGAAGAAGTCAGGCGTCCACCTGGAGAATGAGGATGAGAAAAGAAGAAGTCAGGCGTCCACCTGGAGAATGAGGATGAGAGAAGAAGAAGTCAGGCGTCCACCTGGAGAATGAGGATGAGAAAAAGAAGAAGTCAGGCGTCCACCTGGAGAATAAGGATGAGAATTAAAAGAAGTCAGGCGTCCACCTGGAGAATGAGGATAAGAATTGAAGGAGTCAGGCGTCCACCTGGAGAATGAGGATGAGAATTGAAGAAGTCAGGCGTCCACCTGGAGAATGAGGATGAAAGAATTAAAGAAGTCAGGCGTCCACCTGGAGAATGAGGATGAGAATTAAAGAAGTCAGGCGTCCACCTGGAGAATGAGGATGAGAAAAAGAAGAAATCAGGCGTCCACCTGGAAAATGAGGATGAAGAAAGAAAAGAAGCAGTCGAGGCACCCACCTGAAGAACGAGGGAATGCAATTGAAGTGTTGAAATCAAAAGCCCGCTCATATGAAAAAGGAGCACACTTAGAATCAATAAAGCAGAGGAGTCCAACAAAATCCCCAACAAGAAACAACAAGAGTTCCAAAAGGAATACGGAATAAGACCAATGCCCAAGAGTCACCAAGATATCAAGACAACAAGAAACGCAAGAGCATGATCTAGATAAGATTTTATAATTCATGTACCATAGTCTAGTTTAATTTTGTATTTCCTTTAAAGTAAGGTGTAATAAGGAGGTCAGCAAGCAGTAAAAACAGCACGAAGCAGCAGTAACATCACAGTCCCACGGTAGTCCCAGCTACCCAAAACTTCCCGAACTACATTGACCTGATTCCTTTATAGCCAAGGATATGTAGGAAACCTTTGAAGCAGAGGTTCGGTCAAATCTTTCTAAAAATGCTTCCCACGGAGTATTCGAACGGGCAAAAATCGCTCGTGTCCGCTCACTTTATCTTTGTACGAAAACTCTTCAAGTTTCCGCACAAAGAGGGGCAGCTGTGAGCACGTGATTTTTGCCTTACGAAAAACTACTCCAAAATAAATCAAAATAAATTTCTTTTACTGTGTAATTTCTGAATTTGCGTGGTGTTAAATATTTGTTTATGTCCGTAAAATGTTTGCTTTGTTATAATTAAACAAAATTAAAATAAAAATACATGTTTCATGTATATCTAGGATTTAAGTATGCATTTAATTAAGTTAATTTAAATAAAATCATAAAAATATGCATTTTGTTCTATTTTTTCCACTGTGTGATTAATGTTGTCTATGTGTTAATAGTTGTTAAAAAAGGTAATTAATATCTTTGTAAGGGTAATTTTGTTTTTATAATTTTAATTAAGATTTTGTTATTTAATAATGAAATTAGAAAATAATAAAAATAAAAAAAATAATAATACAAGTTGTACAAAATCGGACCTGGATTAAAATCCAGGCCCAAAACATTAATTCCCCCCCACAGCCCAATCCGAACAGCCCAAGTCTGACCCAGTCCCAAGCTAAGACCAAACGACGTCGTTTGGTCACCTCTCATCAAGGGCCGTTGGATTAAATCCAACCAACGGTCAAGATCCCCTGCCCTTCCCGCAACCCATAACCCGACCCATTGACCCGACTCAGTCCGACCCCAACGTTAAACCAAACGACGTCGTTTGGATTAGTGGATTGATCCTGGCCCTCCATCTTACTTGATCGGACGGACGATACCAATCTACCCCACCCCTATATAAATCCCAAACCCTTACCCCAGCCCCTATCTAAACACCCCCCCATCCTCTCCTGTTCATCGTCTTCTCAAACAGACCCCTAACCCTAGCCGCCCCTATTCCCCTTCGCCTGAAACCCGGCGGCATCAACGCCGCCGGTCACCAAAGTAACACCCCAAAACCCCCTGAGCCTCCTCTATCCAAATATGTTATCTGGTTGGTTCGAATCTCCCTGAAGGTTCTCGAATCTTCATTTGAAGATTCGAGCCAAGTTCAGATCTAAACCAAACAACACTTAGTTAACACCATAGCTTCCCCTAGTCATCCTGAGTATGGATCTGTTGGTTGTTTGGCTCGAATCAGTTCTGAACTTCTCGAATCTTCTTTTGAAGATTCGGACCAAACAAGGACGAACTCAGATCCGTTTCAAACTAACACCAAATGACCCCTAGGCTACCCTCACCCTTATATCATGTTTGGTTCCTTTCGAATCTAACCAGAAATGATTAGGTCCCAAATCGAACCTTCAGGAAACCTAGAAATACCAAACTTCTGGATTTTTGTCCAAATTGATTAAAGGATTGAGGTTTAATCGACCTTAGTCGAAGTATTTTCAGTGGAAAATACTTCGACTAAGGTCTGTTTGATTTCAAACAAAAAATCCGAAAGCCGAGTTGAGTTCGAGTCTGATTGAAGATTCAGAGGTATTTTCTATTTCTTTGTGTATTCTACGTGTATTGTTGTCTGTCTTCATAGCTTTTTAATTTTTCATATTTGTTTTGATCAATTCTGTCATTTTTGTATCCTACCTATCTACTTAATCCGAATGTGAATTGTTTCTATTGGTTGTGATTGTTTACAATGTGTGTAATCGACTCGATTAAGTTCGTCGATTAGTTATATTACGAATTTTCATTTCTGAAAATGTTAACTAAAACAGTCTGCTTCTATTGTTTTAGACTAATTATTGACAAATGTTGTAAATAGTCAATTGATTAATGCTCGTCAATTAAATCATGATTGTTTGTGAATCCAGTGAATTCAAATGTATGTTGTATATGTTGTTTTCTGAACAGGGCATTGTCAGTATATTGACAATGCTCCTGTGTATGTTTGATCTTAGTTCAATTATAAGTTCAGTTTGCATTATTGTGCTGAACCCAGTGTAATATTGTCAAGTTTGAGTTCAAGTTTACAAATGATGATTAGATGTAATTGTGATAGAATGTTTACATTCTTAGGATTCAGTCCAGAACCTAAGAGAATTGGTTATAGCTGTGTTAAATCAGTTTGATAATTAAGTTTGAACAGATTTTTAAATCTGTTTTGTAAATTCTGTTATGATTTTTGCATTTAAGGCAGTAATAACAGTAATTACAGTAGGATTTCAGGGACATTTCTGGGTATGAAACAGATAAAACAGTAAGGGTAATATGATATAATAGTGGGCTGATAATGGAGTGTTAATGGCTATTAGTTAATGATACTAATGGGGAACAAGGGATAATGGGCTGCTGAAAATCAGGGAAAAGTTAGCCTAATGGGATTTAAAGTGGAAAAACAGATTTTTAATGGAAATTTTCTGTTTTTAAAAGATAAAGAGGGTCCAGGCAGCACTTAAAAAGAAAGGGGCAGACCTGTATAAATACAGGAAGCTGGACAGATTTTAGGGGGAGAGATTTTTAGGATTGAGATTTTGAAGAAAAGAAAAGAACTCAGATTTTGTTTAAAAGGAAAGAGAGGAAGAAAACAGAAAGAGAAATAGAAAAGAGAACATTCATACACACACACACAATCTGAAACAGATATAAAAGCAGAAACAAAAAATTAGAAATAAGAAATCCGAAACAGAAAGAAAATGAAATCTGAAATGCATTCTTTCTGGAATCTGTTGTTTGCCTGTGAATGTTGTTCAGTCCAAATCTGAAATTTTTCCTAAGTCTCTGTCACTGTTCATCTGGGTCAACGGGTCTTGTTCAGACTTGTTGTGTTATTGGTATATTCTACTGATTTTGTTATTGCTGCTACTGCTGAAATTTACTCCTTCCACCTTCATTTTCAGGTACATGTCTTTTAAATTTTAAGTTGGAAAGAGATTCAACATGACTCATCAATGAAGTTTGAATTGAAAGTCTATTTTTTATTTGTCCAAGTTCATCAGTTTAAATTTCATTTTTGTTTCATGTTAGTTAATTAGTAGTGAATTCAATTTGATAGCTATGAGCTAATTGTCTTACTTTGAAAGTTCGTATAAAGGTTTGTAATAATATTAGTTCATTATCTCATTAGTTTAATAAATTGTCCAAGTAGGGAATATGGCATGAATGTTGGTCATTATTTAATTTTGTTGTTAGCTAAGTAAGAAGTGATGTAGAAGTACCAAGAAAACTACAATAATGATATTTATTGTTAAATAAGGTTAAGATGGTGTTGATGATATATTTTTATAATATAATAGATGTGGGTATAAACGTTAGCGAAAGGTAATTTGATATAGCTTGTTACAATGTTAAAACGTTATGAATATTTATGATATACAGTTAGGTTGCATATAAGGTAACTCTGTTGAATTAACTTGTATAATAATTCCCTTTCTATAAATTCGATGCTTATCTATCTTCATAAAACAAAGTGACCAAATAATTAGGCCTATTAGATTAAAAGCGAGTATATGAGAATGAAAAGAGATGTACAAGCATAAATTGCCACACTTTACATCAATGATAATTAGAAATAGAATTTGCATTAAGTAAATCATGAAAATTCTCGGAAAATATTTCCTTCCTTTATGAATCATTTATTTTCAGTTTCATATGCAATTTATTCTTTGGCATATATATATATATATATATATATATATATTTATTCTTTGGCATATATATATATATATATGTCATATTTGTTTAAAAATAGTATTAATCATATTTTTATTCTGTTCTTTGAATTTGAATAGTTGGAATGAATATAACTTATATTCGGAAATCATAATCGACGAACAACCTTTAATAGATTGCGAATTCTTTTCAAAGAATTTATAGGCCTCTAAATAGGAGTTTCTCATGATTTTCACATAAAAGAAATACATAAATATAATAAACAATTTGTGGAAAATCCCTAAACCATTACAAATATTTTGCGCAATTAGGGATACGTTCGCGTACCCTGATTATATTTTTAAAAGTAAAAATTCGGATTATGCGTACGCGCAATTTCGAACGAATATTTAATAAAAGGATTTATCCAAAGGCGTTAAATCAATTTCATAAAAACCCGAGATGTACGGTTCACTATTCAAGAAAAACAAATATTCTTGATTCGACACAATTTTGAAAAATGATTGCTTAATAAATATATTATCAAAAGTTATTGTGTACACGTACGCGTGACACAAGTCCGCAATTTTTTTTAAAACACGAATATACGTACGCGTAATTCGATTCAAAGAAGGGTCCTCAAACACAGTAAGTATAAGCGGTAGCAAAAAAATCATGTAACATCAATATGTTTAATAAAAATCAAGATAATTAAGCCAATAATAAAAACAGTTAAGCGACCGTGCTAGAACCACGGAATTCGGAAATGCCTAACACCTTCTTCCGGATTAACAGAATTCCTTACTCAGGATTTCTGGTTCGCAGAATAATAAACAGAGTCATATTCTCCTCGATTCAGGGATTATAATTGGTGACTTGGGACGCCTTAAAATTCCCAGGTGGCGACTCTAAAACAGATAAACAAATCCCGTTTCGACTGTCCTTCAATTGGAGAAAACTCCCCACGCGCCCCGCGGGTGCGGTGAAAAGGAGGTGCGACAGCCTCTTTCCAAAAACTAGCATCTATTGACCTCATTGCTTCACCGTATGTCTCAGGGTCTTCTTCTATTAAATAGATTGAAACTAATTCATCACTCAAAACATCAAGATTAATATTTTCATTCAAGAAAATAGCAATAAAGTCAGGACCAAAGCTAGATTTAATTCTACATCTCTTACTTCTTCTAAGTTCATTTTCATGCTCATTAGCAGTAACACTAAAGGAAGGTACAATATGAGAATTAACAGACATAGATGTAGAAGCATTATTAGGCACATCACTAGGCACATTATTTTTCAATGGAAAAACATGCTCAAAACGTTATGCATCTCTAGATTCACAAATAGAATTATCATTCAAAGACATAATTCTATATGCAACACTATTTTGAGTATAACCAATAAAAATAGTGTCGCGCCCCCTTTTTTTCTCTTCATATCGGAAAATCGGGTTTATCACATTTTTAGGTATGGGACAACTCATTCCTTTTGGGAACTGGGTTTGGATTTGGAGAGTCGCCACCTAATGATTTAAGGTGCATTAGGACACCTATAAGGTTCATTTCTAAGTTTGTTTGATAACTAGAGATAGGGTAAGGGCTTGAAATTATCCTAAGGGGAAGGTGTTAGGCACCCTTCAGAATCCACTAGTGTGGTTCCCGGCCAGACAGTTTTTGTGAATTTTGTACAATTAGCAGATAGACAAATATAGGCTCAAATAATAGGGGATTTAAGTTTGAACACATAAGAGTTTGAAAAAAATTATTAAAAGGCGAATTTTGAAAAGGAGTTATAGCTCTACAAACACTTGAGAATATAAAAGGGAGGAGGGGGGTCCTAGGTTTATTTACAATATGGATCACATCAATGCGATACCTGGTATGACACTTCTCAGAAGAGGGGATACACGTGGTATTAGCGCACTGGTCATCATATCCATATATACCCTTTCCACCCCGTTAAGGTATTAAAGCACGGATTGGTCTCGACCTCTATTGCATGCTATTACCCGTCCCATTTCTATTAGTCCCGGAGGAATTTAGGACTACTACTCCTATAGGAGGGAGGGTTTTAGGTTGACTCTTGGGTTTTAAAGGTAAAAGGCTAAGGCGACATACGGAACACGTAGGACTGCATATTAAGGGAAACATATAAACAAATAAGAGGCTCATATATACCTTCGCAGACAATGCACATAAATAGCATGACTTAAACACAGTTACGATCTGAATTTTAAAACACTAAAGCAAGGTATTTTAATTGTTGAAGCAGACCATATTTATTACATAACTCAGATAACAGTCCGAATCAGGCCTGCCTGCTGGTTGTAGCAGTTGCTAATTAAACAAAGGCGAATCAAGTTTTATTAAGCAATTACCTAAGACTTGCCTAAGTGTTTATTGGTGATGTCCTATAATCATGATATCTATCACTGATTAAAAATGCAACAGAACAGTGGTTAATTTAAATAGGCGATTTGGACCTATAGGCATGCTTTCTAGATCGTATTAATAAAAGGATTAGGTTGTTTAAACTGATTCAGAATAGTACAAGTCAAACTGATTTTTAACTAAACTGGTTTCAAATCCTATAGACATGATATCTATTATAGTTGATTTTAATTCCTACAGACATGGTATCTGAATATTAAAGGCTGATTTTGGTCCTATAGGCATGATATCTAATTAATCATGAAGTGAAATAGGTAGGATTCACAGCAAAATTCCTATAGACATGATTTCTAATTGATTTAATCTTATAGGCATGCCATCTAATTCCAAAGCTGATTTTAACCTTGTCGACATAATGCCCGATTATAGCCATTTAGATCCTATAAGCGTGGTGTCTAAGTGTGGAAGTGAAACATGCAGAACTTGAATTAAAACAGAACATATCCTATAGACATGGTGTCTAAATGTGGAAGTGAAACATGCAGAACTTGAATTAAAATATAACATATCCTATAAGTATGTTCTCTACCCTTCTAATAGCTAAAACATGGATAATTACCCATACCTTCTCACTAGCCAACCCAATATTTGTTACAAATTATTACAAACCAAAAATGAATGAATTACATCAGAAAAGTACAAAAAACAAGGATATGGAACCATATGAAGCCTGATTCTTGACTTCCTCTCTGATTTATGGAATAAACTACCTCAAATGCCAATGTTCTCAAAGCCTTTCTCAGACCTGGGTGTGTCAAAGTTCCTTAAGGGTCTCAAGGGACCCTGAGAAATGCTTACACCCAGGTTGCATAACCAGACAGAAATGAGTGCAGTGGGGAAGGGCTAGCCCTTATGTGTCCAAGTTCAGAGGGAGCTCAAGGGTCCCAAGGCAAGGCTCACACAAGAGGGGCAGAACCTAGGTTCTAAGAATATAGTGGAAGTGCAGAGATTTATTTAAAACTGGACTGGGAAATAGTAAGGGGTAAGGGCGATTTGAAAACAGTAGTAGTAAAACTCAAACTACACAGAATCAACAGTTACACAAAGGGGTCAGGGGTTTTGGGAATACATTGTATAAAGCATATGACCCAAAAAGGGTCAGGTTTGGTCATGCACAGCAATAGATGATGCTGGCATGCCCACAAACCACCCAGAGAACACAAACACATAGGGGGATATGGGGGTTTGGGTTCCATAAGTCAGCAAATCACATCACAAGCGACTGACATAGTACATACATAAGGGAAAACATTAATTTAGAAGGGGAGGGAGCATATTACATCATGATTAGTAATGTAACTTGATTGCATAAACATAAGCAGAAGCAGGCATGAGTGAAGGAAACTGAAACAGCTAAAGAAACATGTTGTTGTTGATGCTTAAAGATTAACTAGGCCATACCAATAGAGAAGCAAAGTGCAGAAAGAAAGAAATAAGCAAGATTCCACAATCTAGCTTTGGCTTTCAGTCGGCTAGACAAGGCAGTAGCACAAGTAGTAGTAGAGAAAAGAGAGAAAGTTTTGAGTGTAAGTATGTGTTCTTGAACTCAATTGTTCTTGTCTTTGAAAGAAGAGGGGGGGGGTATTTATAGTTTTGAAAAATGAGTGAAGAAGAGTTAAAGTCTTAAACACCAACATGGAAATAATCACAATCAGAATCAATTAACACAATTGATTTCCTTTAATTAAGGAATCACTATTTAACGGATAGTAGCAGGCTTGATTAAGGAAAGAAATCAGTTTGGGGACAGATTGATTATTGCCATATAAGGGGCAGTAAAAGCATGAAGTAAAAAAATAAGTCTAAGTACAAAATAGGCTTATTTTGGGAAATGATTCAGTAAGGTAAAACATCACAGTAAAGGGAAAAGAATCAATTAATTTTAAACAAGAGAGTGAAATTAGGGTTCCTAAAAGAAAAGCTTTTGCAATCAGTCACAAGATCAAGATCAATCAAGGAAGAAACATGATTCTGCACTTCAGTATATAAATAGAGTGAACAGAAGCATTAGACATGTGAGGCCAAATACATTGGCAAAAGAGATAACACAAACATACAGTAGTGGTAAAAATAAGCTAGGATTCAGTAGTAAGAAAAAATATTCGAAGCACAGTAGTCAAGTAGGTCAAGTAGTCACATAGAATCAACAGTGAAGAAGAATATAGTATCAGGTGAGAGAAATCAGAAACAAGTAAGTGAGAAAAACTTCTAAGAAATTTAGGGCTTCAACAGTAGTCGAGTTTAAGAGATGAAAAGAACTCAAATCAGATAAGTCGAACAAGGAAAAGAGAGTCATAAACGAAGAACTTAAGATAAGCACATATTTAAGCAAATAATTTCAGAACTCAGATAAAACTAAAAAGAACTAGGGTTTTAAACATGCTGACTCAAGTAGAAGGAAAGCATAAACAGGTAACATAGCAAAATCATGAAACAACACCAAAATCAGAAAAGATATCTTTAAAAATAGAGGTTAAGAGAAACCCTAATCGGAAAAAATGAAGAGTCATTTTGAAAGAAAAGTTGAAGAACCTTCGAGAAAACACTTAAGAAATTCATAGTAAGTACAGATCTAAGGTAGATCTGAAAGAAAATCTAGAAGATTAAGGTTTCGGAAAACCCAGAAAAGGTGAGAAAGACCTTGAAAGTTACCGATCTAACTAGGAAAGTCAAGGATCTGCCTTGAAAGGCCAAGAATGGCCGGAGAAAGGTCATAGATGGCCGGAGAAGGCCATGAACAGAAGTCGAGCAAGGACTGGACCAGATCCCTTCGAGGTCTGGCCATGAAACCACAGAGACAAACACCCAGGAGCCATAGGAGGCTGATACACATCTCCAATGGCCACAAGAGGCCATGGATTAGGTAGGGGTTAAGGCAGATTAGGGTGGGATGAGATGGCGGCGGCTAGGGTTCATGTGAGGTTTCAGAGAGAATTGAGAGAGAAGGGGATTCAGAGGCGACGTTTGGTTAAAAATAAAGTAGGGTAAGGGGCCTTTTGGGTTTAATTATGGAAAGGGAGAACGGTGGCCCTTGATCTAAATGATCAACGACGAGGATTAAAATGGTTAGGTGGGGAATCCGGGTTGGGTCGTTTAAATTGGGTTAGGGGTCGGGTTTAAAATGGATTTGGGCCAAGAAATTGGGTTTAATTTGGGGTCAGATTTAGGCTACAATTGAAATGTAATTGGGCTATTATTTAAATAACTACTTTCCCCCTTTTAAAATTATAAAAATAGTAAATTAATTTTTGAAAATAAATTGAAATCATTAAAATGATTTATAACATATAATTAACAATTTAAAAATATAGGACTTCATTTTGTGAATATAGAACACAATTGAATCTTAAAAGGGCTAGTATTGCAATTATTTGCAATTTAGCTTAAAATACTAAATAAATTTGTAAAAATATGCAAAAATTACCTTAGCTATATTTTAGCATAAATATAAAAGTACAATAAATTAATTACCAAAATAATAATTTTGGAAATAATGATTGGGTTTTTTATGGATAAAAGAGGGAAATAAATTGGTTTAAAAACCTTTAAAAATTATAGAAAAATAATAAAAAACTTGGATATTCTTATATATATATATATATATATATATATATATATATATATATGCTATTTTGAAGTTATTTTTCATATTAAAAATATATAGGAAAAAATTGGGTATCAACAGCTGCTTCTCTTTACCCGGGAAGGATGAAAGAGTTGTCGGGTAAAGATATGATGGCCAATTTTGACCAATCGAAATGGTTTGAAGAAGATATGCCGCACCCTGGCTTCTGAGCTGACTACATATCCCTAGTTTTACAGGAATCAAGCCATATGTAGTTCAGGATCCGTCTGTGGAGTATGCCGATGGAGACTTTTCAAGAACAGACGCAATATCTAGGACGGGGTGAGTGGATGACTTGTGGGAATGGTTAGGTTCGACATGGCTGCGGGAACTGGAGCGGGATCACTCCTGCTAGGATGGACGTTGCTCACTGGTGTACCTGCAATTAGAAACAATACAAACGTATATCGTGCATAAATTTAAACATGATGAAAATTCCCGTCGGATCATGAATATTGTCTTCGGACGATTAGAATAACGTCCTTATGAAGCATACAATAAGGATTCACAGGCCATGAAATGATGCTCTCGGGATATGAGGATGGTGCCTCCGAACCATGATGCATTTGAATAATGATATGCAAAAGATTAAAAGGAATACTCAGGCCATGACATGGTGTTCTCGGGCTATGAAGATGGTGCCTCTGAACGATGACGCCTTTGGATAATTTGGCAATCTTTCAGCCCATGAGATGCGGTATGAGGTGATCTTTTAGCCCCTGAGATGCAGTATGAGGCAATCTTGCTGCCCATGAGATGCAGTATGAAGCGATCTTTCAGCCCATGAGATGTAGTGGTATGATGCGGACAAGACAGAGCTTAGTTTTGCGAATTGAAAGGCAGAGCTTAGCCCGTAAGAAAAGTGATATAAATAGTGTTTGTGATAGTGCTTAGTTCCGAAGAAAGTAGGAGGTAGAGCTTAGCCTCGGAAGGTAGAATGATAGCCTTATGCAAAGATGTGAATGCAGAAGATGGAGGTAGAGCTTAACCTCGGAAGGCAGAACGATAGCCTTATGCAAAGGTGCGAATGTAGATGGAGGTAAAGCTTAACCTCGGAAGGTAGAATGGTATCCTTATACAAGATGCAGATGGAGACAACGTTTAGTCTCGGAAGGCAGAAAGGTAGCCTTATGCAAAAATGCAAATGCAACAGATGGAGGTAGAGCTTAACCTCAGAAGGCAGAATGGTAGTCTTATGCAGGAGTGCAGATGGAGACAACGTTTAGTCTCGGAAGGCAGAATGGTAGCCTTATGCAAGTTGGAAGGTAAAATAGTAGCCTTATGCAATGCAAATGTAGATGGAGGTAGAGCTTAACCTCCGAAGGCAAAATGGTAGCCTTATGAAAGTTGGAAGGAAGAATAGTAGCCTTATGCAGGAGTGCAGATGGAGACAACATTTAATCTTGGAAGGCAGAATGGTAGCCTTATGCAAGTTGGAAGGCAAAATAGTAGCCTTATGCAATGCAAATGCAAATGGAGGTAGAGATTAACCTCGAAAGGCAGAATGGTAGCCTTATGCAATTTGGAAGGCGGAATAGTAGCCTTATGCAAGAGTGTAGATGGCTACAACTTTTAGTCTCGGAAAGCAAAATGGTAGCCTTATGCAAAAACGAAATAACGAAGGATAGTAGAGTTTTCTTAGCTGATAGCAGATTGCGATGTCATGATTTCTGAGAGCATTATGATAGATGGAACGTCACTGGTGTATGTTGATAGCAAGTGTTTGCAAGTGTAACGGTTCGGAGAGTCGTGTTCTTGAATATGTTTGTCCATGAGTGCATAGTATGTTTAATGATTTTGCAATCCTGGTACCTGCATCCAAAGAAAAATCATGAGTTTTATAGAGGGGCGGAGGTTAGCTCGTATCCCCGCTGGCTTTGCTTGTACTGCTCAGCTTTGATCTGATGATACTGTACGTATCATTGGGGTAGCGTTTCTAAATAAAGCAATTTCAGTAATAAACATGCATGGTTTCATAAATATATGACATAAGTGTATAATTAAGAAATAGCTTTTAGATGAACCGACGACTGTGACGTGGCTCGGGACATTGCAACCTCTCTAACTATGGAATTTTGAGGGTACCCCCCAAAATTTTTCCCTAGTTTGATGTGTTAACGTTTCTGACTGCTACTCACGGTGATTGGCTGAAATTACTTTGGAATTGCAACCTCAAATGGTGCGAGTGCATTCGCCGGAGACACGAATTAAACCTCAGTTTGTGTTGGTGTCTTTGCGGACGATGTTGCTTCAAATTCAAGTGGTACAGACAAATTCACCTCAGCATCCTCAGACAGTTGTATCTGGACTATGATTGGATTGAGAGTAACTATTGGCTTCTTTGGGTCATTACCTTCTGCGATCAACCCAATTGATCCCTCGGGATCCCAATCATCCACTATTTCAATCATGTGGATACCTCTACCCTTATGGTCTGGCAGGGGGTTGTTGCGAACATTTGGTTTAACCCACTGAGAAGGGTTCTCATGGGTTGCAGCAGGGATGGGGTGACATAATCAGCAACTTTGAGTCTCTCTTACAACTGGTCAATGGGTTCAACAATGGCCGTATATTGTTTTGGATGTTTGCGATCAAAATTAGGTTGGGGTCTGAGGAAGTTTTGGCATGCAGGAGGTGATTGATAGTGGGATGGTTGAGCATTATAGGTTTGGTAGACGTGAGCGAGTTGGGAGTATTTGGGTGAAGTAGGTTGATATGTGGGAGGTGGAGGTGATTGATAAGTTGGTGGTAAAGCTTGGTATGAAGGTGATGGTGCTTGGTAGTTCGGAGTCAGCTGATATGTGAGTGGAGGTATTGGATAATTTTGGTATTTGATGGGAGATTTGGTCCTCTGTGCAACTATTACGGCTCCCACGTCCCTTTTCTTAGACACACCACCGGACTGTAAAGCCTTATTGGTAGCTTGCAAGGCCTCGAAGTTTGTAACCATACCGCTTTTGATACCCTCTTCAATTCTTTCACCTAGTTTGATAATGTCGAAAAATTTGTGGCTTTCAATCATCATTAATCGCTCATAGTATGTGGGTCTTGGGACCGAACAAAGAATTTGTTCATCTGTTCCTCTTCTAAGGCAGGTCTGACTTTAGCAGCTTCGGACCTCCAGCGAGTAGCATACTTGCGAAACGTTTCTGTAGGCTTCTTCTTTAGATTCTGAATATAGAACACATCCGGTGCATTCTCTGTGTTAAACCTGAACCTGTCCATAAATTCGAACGCCATGCCTACCCAACTTGACCACTTCTTTCGATCTTGGCTGATGTACCAAGACAATGCATCTCCCTTCAAACTCCTCATGAACAACTTCATGTGGATTCTCTCGTATTTACCTACTCCAACCAGTTTGTCGCAGTATGTCCTCAAGTTGACCCTTGGATCACCCGTACCATCAAACATTTTGAACATGGGAGGTTTGTACCCCTCGGGCAGTTCGACATCGGGCTGTATGCAAAGATCCTCATAGTTCTGCCCTTCAATTACCTTGCTTCCTTCAACGCCTTGAATCCGGCTGGTCAGTTTCTTAGTTTCTCAGCTAGGTTTCTAATAAGCAGATCCTTTTCATCAGACTCAGGTGTGCTTGAGAGATGTTGGGTGGAGTGTGGCATGGTCTCCACGTAGATAGAGGTGTTATGGTGGCCTGATGTATGGGTGTGGAAATGGTCATTTGTGGGTTTTTGAGGTTTTAGGATGAGTAGTGGAGTGTTGTTTGGGATATGACAGGTGTTGCATTGGTTTTTTGGTGGAATAATGTGATGGTGAGGAGCAAGATGGTTTTGTTTCTTTCTGATATTCTGCGGAGGTGTAGGGTTCTGAGTGTTGGGGAAGTTGATATCTGAGGTGCTGAGGGAAAATGACAGATTTGCCAGATTCCAGACCTGATCGAGCTCTTCTTGGAATTTCAACATCTTTTATTCAAGCTGGGATACATTCTCCTGATGAACCTGAGTACCATGGCCATTAGTGGCCTCTACCCATTCAATTGGATTCTCCTTCCTGACGTTGTTCAAATCTTCCATCTTGCCTTTGTTCTTGTTTTTCATATGACTAAGAGGAGGAGTGGGTGGAGGCCCCCTGGATCTCGTGGAATAGGATGATGTTGCCAGAGTGAACGAACTAACCTTTGAGGAGGGGAATAATAAAAACAAAAGATAATCAAGTTAGTGAGGAATATAAAAAGTGTTGCAGTATTTAAACACACATAGTGCGGAATGTAAAACGTGTCCTAATTTGGGAACCTCTTTGTGCCTAAGGTAGGCCTAGCGACAAATTAATTTGGAGAACTTAGGATGCTAAATGACTCATTTTATCGATAAAAAGTAGACGAATCCCAAATTGATATTAAATAAATAGGAAATAAAAGTCACTAATGGCCATGAGCCTTATTACAATTTATAAAGCGAAAAGATAAAACTCCTATCTATTTGGTCCCAAAAGGACCTTCCCCAGATTCTGCATCCTTGACTCCGTCGAACAACTTTCCCAACTCACGAAGTCCTAGCAACAGGTAGGCTCTGGCTTGATGTCTGCCTTTGGTCCCTTCAGAATTTTGACAATCTTCGACCCTCTTGAGAAACTTTCTCTCCAATTCCACTATGCCTCGCTCTAAGTATCCTAGTCGCTTGTTGGCACTGACAACCATGTTCTTCCATTCCTCAATCAGCTTATGGTTGGACTCTTGTATCTCGCGGTGTTCGCTTTCGCACTCATGGATCCTTTTGCACAGCTGGTTGTATTTGACTTGTGCCTTGGCCCTTTCATCTATAATCTTGTGGCCTCGAGCAAACCCTGGCTGGCCCAGACTATCATGATTGTCTTCTAACCAACCGGAGTAGAAAGGAGCACAACCAGCATAATACCTGTATGGTTTGATGGTATCTCTTCCCATAATGATCTTGCAGTGCCACATATGCTGAGCTTGGCACTTGTAAGGACTATCATCATTTTGGAAGTCAGCCCGGAAATGACTCATCTTGTCAACCCTGGGTATAACTTGCTTTCTACCAGCTTGCCTCATAATTCGGAGAGGGACAGAAGGGTATATTCCCCTCAGACCAATCAATATCAGGAAAGGTGCATCTCTGGATTGGGCGATGAACTCCTCGATCAGAAACCACTCGAACATCCATTGAACCTATCCTTCAGTCAGATTATCAAATAGCTCCACCCATCCTTTAGCATCCTTAGGCTGAGCGAACATATTGGGGATGTAATTCATTCGCTTTGGATAATGGAAAGCGATGTGATCATTCCAGTCCCTTTGCTGAATCTCTTGCCGGTATTCGCCCATTTGGAGATGTTCCATGAGCCAGAGTTGGAGTAATAAATTGCAACCTTCGAAGAGTTTTGCTCCTCATTGACACTTCTTCAAGGCTCAGTATATGTCTGAAATGATCATGGGCACGATGCTGAATGGCTGCCCACCAATCCCTTCCATTAGGGTCTTAGATACGATAGCCAGCTTGGTATGGATTCTCCCTTTCTTCATCGGAAACACGATCAGCCCCAGGAAATAAAACATGAAGATGAAAACCCTTCGATAGATGTGCCCCAAGGATGTGATGGAAAAATCATCAGGGTAGGTGCAGTAGGATTTGCTGTGCCCGTACCTTTCATACAAGTAGTCAAAAGGGATGTATGACTCCTTTAGGCACGCCAATTCTGTGTTCTTCTTCAGGCCCATCATTTTGAGGAAACCCTTGCCTTTGCGGTTCTCAAGCATTAGCAAACCCGGAGTTTCCCATACCAGACCATCCAGTCCTCCTATCTCCTCTAGTAAGGGCGTCATTTCAATGTCCCTAAAGTGGAGCACGACCCTTTCACAATCCCAGAACAGTATGGTAGCTTCTATGATCATGTTGTTGGGTTGGATCTCCAAGAGGGATGGTAGATTTCCCAGATATTTTCGGACGAGAGTTTGGTCACTGGAGGGTAAATCTCTCCACCAACTTATCAGTCTTGGGTGGATGTTGGTGACCATGCCGAATCTAAGGACTTCGTGCCTTATATTTCTGAAAGACAAATAAGGTTAGGCCCTTACCCCCACCAGACTCGACTATTTAATACCAATAATTAGCACGAAGCATTTAGTTCTCCAAATAAATGCACAGAACGTGGTGGTGTCCGTTTGGGTTCAGGGAAACTCGGTGGACTTTGGACAAGGCTATCTTAAAGGATCATTATGTGGACAACATAACTAACCCGACTAGGTTTGACATGATGCATACACAATTTGAACAGAGTAAGGTTTCTATGGGGTTTTAGACTAGTACCCTTGAGTGGACAACTCAAGGGGGAAGGCACGGAACTATCGACTGCACCACTGATCGACTAGTTTTACCATAAATATGCCTTTCCGAATTTAGGGGTTAATGATATAGGAAGAGCGCAACCACTCATTATAAGCGTTTCTATAGTATTTGTTTGGCATGAGTGGAGTATGATGTTGAGCATAATTATGCAATAATTAAAAACATGTTGAAATGTATTTGCACATTAAGAAAACGATAAATACAACAGTTTCATAATTTAAAGCGGCAATAAAGGAAAGAAACAAAGAAGACATGTCAGTTTTGTAATTGGAGAGGGAATTAAATGCTTAAATTTTTTTAAAAAGTAACTGCAAATAAGAGGGTACAAAGCTTAAAATCCCCAGCAGAGTCGCCATGCTGTCACGCCCCCTTTTTTCCTCTTCGCATCGGAAAATCGGGTTTATAACATTTTTAGGTATGGGACAACTCATTCCTTTTGGGAACTGGGTTTGCATTTGGAGAGTCGCCACCTAATGATTTAAGGTGCATTAGGACACCTATAGAGTTCATTTCTAAGTTTGTTTGATAACTAGAGATAGGGTAAGGGCTTGAAATTATCCTAAGGGGAAGGTGTTAGGCACCCCTCAGGATCCACTAGTGTGGTTCCCGGCCAGACAGTTTTTGTGAATTTTGTACAATTAGCAGATAGACAAATATAGGCTCAGATAGTGTTGATACCCAATTTTTCCCTGTATATTTTATATATGCAAAATACTTTCAAAATATCATATGTATGCATATATAGGTATATCCAAACGTTTCAGTATTTTTCCTAATTTTAAAAAGATTTTAAATCAATTTATTGCCCTATTTTAGCAATACAAAAACTAATAATTATTCCCAAAATCATCATTTTGGTGAATAACTTATTTTATTCTTGCATTTATACCAAAATATAGCTAATATAATTTTTGCACATTTTTGTACATTTATTTAGTATTTTAAAATATTGCATTTAATTGCAATTTTAGCCTATTTTAAGATTTAATTGCGCGTATAATTATAAAATTTGTTCCAAAATTTTTAATATAATATATATATATATATATATATATATATATATATATATATATATATATATATATATATATATATATATATATATATATATATATATTATATATATTAATTATTTTGTACCTTTAATTTATTTTCAGAAATCATGTTACTATTTTTTATAAAATAAAAAGGGAAAAACTGGTTATTTAAAATATAGCCCCATTTTGTTTCAATTATAGCCCAAATTGATCCCTCAAATAACCCAATTTCATATCCCAAATTACCCAGCCCAATTTCAGTTTAACCCGACCCCTGACCCGTTTATCCGATCCGCTCGGCCCTCTATTTAATCCAGGTCGTTGATCATTTTGATCAACGACCATGATCATTCCTTACCTTTTTAATTCCCCAATGACTACCCTAATACCCTCATACTCTTCTATCAGCTGCCTCTGAAATCCCTTTCCTCTCAAACTCTTTCGAACCCTCTCGAAACCCTAGCCTCTCTCACTGTCTTCTACCTCAAGCTCACCGGAATCCATGGCCTCTCAGGACATGGATGGCCTAAACTCATCTCCCTCTGCTCTCAAACACTTGGTATTCGAAGCTCCTAGATATGACCTTGAAGGTGTCCGTTCAGATCTCTACATATCCAAGGTTCTATGGCCCTTGCCGGTTTTGCTCCGGCGTATAGTGATGTATTGAGCTTGGTTCTAACCTCTCCGACTCAGATCGAACCTTTTCAAAACCTTTCTCGTTTTAGGGTTCCTCTGAAACCCTAAGCTATTCGAGGTTTTCTCTAATTTTTTTCATAGATCTGTTCTATATCTGTGCTTTACTTGAGTTTTTAAACATTTTCCCTAATTGTTTTTTCATATCTCCTATTGTGTTCTTAAGTGTTATTGCTTTCTCTTCTGCTGAACTCTGTTTAAGTCCCTTCTAAAAGGTTTTCTTAAATACGTTTCTTTTACTGTCGTGACTATTCTCTCATTATGCTCCTACACTCTGTCTGCTTTGAATGTTATTTGTATTTGCTTGTCTTCTCATGTGATTCTGAAAAGAAATCTCTGAGCCTGTTGCCTCCTCATCTCTGTATTTGACTCGATTCGGAAACCCTAGGATTTGGGGGTTTTCTTCAAGTTTGGTCATATGATCAAACTAGGGTTCTGTTTGAGGACCCTTGACTCTTTCAGACTTATTTCTGGGTCTATGAACTAAGTGTGAACTTCTTTTGTTTGCACACAGTTCTGATTCTCCTACACTAGACTCTTCTATTGAATAACATGACAAATTTCTTCATGTTTAATGTGTCTGTATGCTTTTATGTATGAGGACTTTCTTCAAAATGGTTTTCCAACTTGTGATTGATTCAGAATTCCTTTTAATAAGTTTAATTGGTTGGTACTGATTTTCCTTAAGTCGAAATCCTTCCCATCTTTCTGACATGGTTCATTCATACGAAATCCTCAATTTCTGATTTACTAGTTGTTAACTGATTTCCTTTCCTTATTTGCACAAACCGTGTATTATCAAGACTTTGTCCTTAAATAAACCTTTATATATTTACCCCTCTTGTACTGCTTTGGAAAAGTGTTTGATTGACCCCTTTCTTTAATTATTTTTCCCGTTTGAAATCAGAATCCCTTAATTAAAGGGAGACCTTGTGTTATTGATTTCCAAACTATTTTCTTACCTATTTCTACTTGCTTTCTGCACTATAAAAGGGCACGACCCTTCTGCAATTTAGGACACCTTCAATTCAGTACTTTTACACTTCAGACTTCACAATTCTCTTCTAAACTCATAGCATTCTGATTGCTTGTTTGCACTTTGGCTTTACAAGACTACTACTTTCTCTTTGTTTGTTTTCTCTAAAACTGGTATGTCCTAATTTTAGTTTCAGCATCACCCCAATGTGTTTACTTAAAGTTTTTATACCCATGGTTACCTTACTACTTATGTAGAGTTCAATATTTAACTTAATATGCCTATGTTCTACTTCCTGTTTCTATTGTGAATCTTTGCTCCCTAACCCATTACCCCTGTGTTTGTAAGTGGTGACTTAGGGCATGGCAACATGAGTTGTTGCCCATGACTTGAGTTCTAAACCAGTGAGGTTCTAACCTCTAACAGGCTGGAGGGTATGCCAGCATATCCCATTGCTGAGTATGCCCATCAACCTGCTTTTCTTGTGTTCTTGCAAATTCCCTACTCCTCTATACCCCTATATGCATTGATTTTTAAGTTGTTGCCTTTTCCCCTTTTTCGCCTTTCAGAATTTCACTTCTGCACTTTCACTCTCTCCTAGCTTCTAGGTTCTACCCCCCTTTTGTGAGCCTTGCCTTGAGACCTTGAGTTCCCTCTGAACTTGGACACTTGAGGGTTGGCCCTTCCACACATCACTATGTTCTTAATCTGGTAACATTTGGGTGTGAGCACTGCCCGAAGTCCATATGAGGCTCTAAGGGAACTCTGACACATCCAAAGATGAGAGAAAGGCTTTGGATCATGATCTTTAGAGTTTGTTCATCTCATATTTCATACTTGGAGTCTGAATTAGGCTCCACTTGGCTGTACTTTTAATTTTGCTTTTCTTGTTTCATTCCGGGTTGTAATAACTTGTAATAACAATTGGGGATGGCTAGTGAAAAGGGAGGGAATCATGCATGCAAAGGGCTAAATATCATGTTCATAGGGAATTGTTATACTTTTGCACTTTTGCATTTCATATAGATATCATGTTCATAGGGAATTATTATACGCCTGCACTTCTACATTGCATATAGATACCATGTTCATAGGGAATTATTATATTTCTGTACTTCTGCATTTCATATAGATACTATGTCTATAGGTTTATGCACTTATGTATTATATAGAGACCATGTCCATAAGTCATTTCTGAAATTCTGCATATCATATAGGTAATATGCCTATAGGACTTCCTGCAATTTGCATGTGCATCTGTCATTGGGCAAACCTATTTATAGGAGTTAAATAACTAACTGCATATAGATGACTTGCCTATAGGATTTCTGCATGCCAATAACAATGTTTTTAAAGTCAACAACACCTAGAAAGCATGCTTATAGGAATTAACAACCTAGTATGAAACATTTTCGTTCACCTATAAGTCTAAAATCGGCAATATCATTGTCTAACATTTGCAAAAAATCTTTGTCAAAACTCGTCTTCCCTGAATAACTGACAACCTCTTCTAAAATAAGTGCACTTCATCTTTTCTGAAACTAGTAGATATCATGCCTATAGGTTTCGTCTAACACTTATGCAAGCCTTAGGATAAACGTTATGACTACACCAGTTTTTTGTTAATTACAACTAGCGGGCAGGTCTAATTCAGACTTCTTATCAGAAAATATGTGATAAATCAGCCGGCTTTTCCCTTTTAAGTTTTAATCAGACCCTAATCAGTACGTGTAAGACATGCTAAACTATATGCTTTCTTTGATTTGAGGAGGTTTATTTGAGCCATACCTGTTTATGTGTTTTTCCAATACTTGCTATACATGTTTTGGATGCCGCCTTAGAATTTTGTCCTTTTAAAACTATAAAACCCCATACCCTCTTCCCCTTTTAGGATTAATAGTCCCAAGTACCTACGGGGCTGATAGGATTGGGGAGGGTAATAGAATGCAATAAGTAAACGAGACTATTCCGCGCTTTAACACCTTAACAAGGTGGGAAAGGGTTGATATGGATATGATGACCACACGATAACATCTCGTGTGGCCCCTCTTTGAGGAGTGATTACCGGATGTTGTGTGGGGTGATCCATATTATTTGTAAACCTAGGACTCCCTGCCTTTACTCTTTTTATTTTCATTACTTTCAAAATTTTCGAACTGTTTTCTTCAAAAATTCAGCTTCCTTTTGTTCCTTTAAACTTTAATCTATTTGCAACTATTATGCGGAAAAAAACCCACTTTATTTGAGACTTCTACTTGCCTACTTGTTTCTTAAAGTCACAATTATAGTGTGACTGGGAACCACACTAGCGGATCTTGAGGGGTACCTAACACATTCCCTTTGGGATAATTTCAAGCCCTTACCCGATCTCTGGTTTTCCTAATTCAAACTCTTCTTAGTGTCCTAATGCACTTTAATCATTAGGTGGTGACTCTTCTCTTTTAATACCCGTTAAAAGATTTGTCAATGTCATAAACCCTATTTCGCGAGAAAAAAGGGGGCGCGACAGCATGACGACTCTGTTGGGGATTTCTTTTAGGCTTTTACCATTTCAAGCTATTACTGTAACTTTACATTTTTATGTGCCTTTATTTGTTTAATACCTTTAAGCATTTAATTCCCTCTTCTATTGCAAAAACTGACTTATTTCTTGTGTCTTTCCCTTATTTCTTTTACTGCTTTCCTTTACTGCACTCATTTATTACTGTTTTAAATTATTGCAATTATTACTTTATGAACGTGCAAATACGTGACAACTTGTTTAATCATTGCATAAACATGTTTTCAACATTGTATTCCGCTCGTGCCGAACAAATACCATATCAACACTTATAATGAGTGGTTGCGCTCTTCCGATATTATTACCCTTTAAATCCGGCAAAGGCGTATTTGCGGTAAAACTAGTCGATTAATGGTGTAGTCGACGATTCCGTGCCTTTCCCTCTTGAGTTGTACGCTCAAGGGTACCAGTCTAAAACCCCCATAGAAACCTTACTCTGTCTAATTGTGCATGCATCATGGTCAAACTTAGTCGAGTCAGTTATGTTGTCCGCATAATGACTCTTTAAGGTAGCCTTGTCCAAAGTCCACTGGGTTTTCCAAAAACCCAAACGGACACTACCACATTCTGTGCATTTATTTGGAGAACTAAATGCTTTTGTGCCAATTATTGGTATTTAATAGTCGAATCTGGTGGGGGTAAGGGCCTAACCCTTTTGTCTTGCAGAAACATGAGGCACGAAGTCCCCAGATTTGGCATGGTCACAAACATATACCCAAGGTTGCTAAGGTGGTGGGAGAATCTTCACTCCAGTGATCAGACTCTTGTCCGGAAATACCTAGGAAATTTGCCTTCTCTCCTGGAGGTCCAACCTAACAACAAAATCATAGAAGCTACTACTCTGTTCTGGGACTATGATAGGTCTGTATTTTGCTTCAGGGAAATTGAGATGACACCCCTGCTAGAGGAAATAGGAGGATTGGCTGGTATACCATGGGGGACTCCGGGTTTGTTAATGCCGGAAAATAGCAAGGGTAGAGGTTTCCTCAAAATGATGGGCCTAAAGAAGAATCCAGACTTGACATGTTTGAAGGAGTCCTACATGGTTGGGGCATGATGGGCATCTTTGATTATTTGTACGAGAGGTACGATCACAACAAATCCTATCATACTTATTCGGATGAGTTTCCCCTTACATCGTTGGGGCATATTCACCGAAGGGTCTTTGTCTTTATGTTCTATTTCTTAGGGATGATAGTGTTTCCAATGAAGAAAGCAAGGATCCACACCAGGTTAGTTATGGTCACCAAAACTTTGATGGAGGGAATTGGGGGATAACCATTTAACATAGTGCCCATGATCATCGCAGAGATATACCGAGCCCTGGAAAAGTGTCAACAAGGAGCCCTACACTTCGAGGGCTGCAACTTGCTACTCCAACTCTGGCTCATGGAGCATCTCCAAAGGGGTGAATCTCGACAAGAGATTAAGTGTAGGGACTGGGACGATCATATAGCCTTCCATCAACCAAGGTGAATGAACTACATGTCCAATATGTTTGCTCAGCCAGAAGATGCCAAGGGATGGGTGGAGCTGTTTGAAAATCTGACTGAAGACCAAATACAATGGATGTTCGAGTGGTTCCTTACTGAAGCGTTCATCGCCCGATCCAGGGACGCACCATTTCTGATACTGATCGGTTTGAGAGGAACCTACCCTTATGTCCCTCTCTGGTCATGAGACAGGCTGGTAGGAAGCAGGTTGTGCCAAAGGTCGACAAGATGAGTCACTTCCGGGCTGACTTCCAAGCTGATGACAGTCCTTATAAGTGCCAAGCTCAGCATATCTGGCATTGCAAGATCATCATGGGAAGATATACTATCTAACTATACAGATACCATGTTGGCTACACCCCATACTATTCAGGCTGGCTGGAGGATAATCACAATGGTCTGGGCCAACCCGGGTTTGTTCGAGGTCACAGAATCATCGATGAAAGAGCTGAAGCACAGGTCAAATACAACCAACTGAGCAAGAGGATTCGGGAATGTGAAAGCGAGCACCGTGAGATTCAAGAAGCCCACCAAAAACTAATTGAAGAGTGGAAAGACATGGCTGTAAGTGCCAACAAGCGATAAGGATACCAGGAACGAGGTTTAGTGGAGCTGGAAAGGAAGTTTCTTAAGATGATTGAGAACTGTCAGAATGCTGAAGGAAACGAGGGTGGACACCTGGCCAGAGCCTACCTGCTGCTGGGACTTCGCAAGCTGGTGAAGCTGTTCGATGGAGCCAAAGATGCCGAGTCTGGGGAAGGTCCTTCTGCGCCCAAATAGATAGGTGTTTTCTTTTATTTTATGAAATGTAATAAGGCCAATGGCCACTAGTGACTCTTTATTCTTTGTTATTTAGTGTCGTTTTGGGACTTGTCTACTTTTTATCAATAAAATGAGGAATTTAGCATTATAAGATCTCCAAATAAACTTGTCGCTAGGCCTACCTCGGGCACAAAGAGGTTTCCCAAATTAGGACACGATTTACATTCTTGCACTATGTGTTTAAATATCGCAATATTTTTTCTTATAATCCTCACTGACTTGTTATCTTTTTGTTTTCATTTTTCTTTATTTATTCCCCTCCCCCAAGGTTAGTTCGTGCACTCTAGCATCGACATCATATTCCCCAATATCAAAGGGTCCTCTACCTACTCCTCCTCCAAGTCCTGTCAAAAACAAGAACAAAGAAAATATGGAGGATCTGAACAACTCAACTGAACGGGTAGAGGTCACTCATGGTACTCAGGTCTCCAAATAAAGTACGTCCCAACTTGAGCAAAAACTGTTGAAATTTCAGGAGGAACTTGATCAGTTCCGAAAACTTGGCGAGCTTATCATTTTCCCTCACCACCCCAGATGTCAATTTTCCTAACACTCAGAACCCCAAACCTCCACAAAACATCCCAAAACCACCCCACCCTCTCCACCACTGCAACACCTGTCATACTTCCAACAATACTCCATTGCTCACCCCAGAACCGGTGAACTCCACAAATGACCATAACACCCCCATCTACGTGGAAACCATGCCACACTTCACCCAACCCATTTCAAGCACACCCGAGTCTAATGATAAAGACTCGCTCATCAGGAGTCTGGTTGAAGAGCTTAAGAAGTTGACTAGCCGAATTCAGGGCGTCGAAGGAAGCAAAGGAGTTAAGGGTTAAACTATGAAGATCTCTGCATACAGCCCGATGTTGAACTGCACGAGGGGTACAAACCTCTAAAGTTTGAGATGTTCGATGGTACAAGAGTTCCGAGAGTTCATTTAAGAACATACTGCGACAAACTGGTCGGAGTAGGAAAGGATGAAAGGATCCGCATGAAACTTTTCATGAGGAGTCTGAAGGGAGATGCTCTGTCTTGGTACATTAGCCAAGATCCGAAGAAGTGGTCGAACTGGGTAAGCATGGCGTCCTATTTCATGGACAAGTTAAGGTTCAACATAGAAAATGCGTCAGATGTATTCTACATCCAGAACCTAAAGAAAAAACCCACAGAGACATTCTGCGAGTATGCTACTTATTGGAGATCAGAAGCTGCTAAGGTCAGACCGGCTTTAGAAGAAGAACAAATGAACAGGTTTTTCGTTCGAGCTCAAGACTCATAGTACTATGAAAGGTTGATGCTGATTGAAAGCCAGAAAGTTTCCAACATCATCAAGCTAGGTGAGAGGATCGATGAAGGCATCAAAAGTGGTATAGTCACGAACTTTGAAGCCTTGCAGGCTACCAACAAGGCTCTACAGTCTGGTGGCACGTCCAAGAAAAGGGATGTGAGTGCCGTAATGGTTGCACAGAGAACCAAACCCCCTATCAAATACCAAACCTACCCGATGCCTCCACTCACATATCAACCTACTCCAAATTACCAAGCACCCTCGCCCTTTTACCAAACTCCACCACCTACTTACCAATCACCTCCACCTCCCACATATCAGCCTACTTCACCCAGATATTCCCAGCCCGCACATGTCTACCAAGCCTACAATGCTCAACCTTCTCACTATCAATCGCCTCCCACTCACCAAAACTTTCCTAGACCCCGACCGAATTTCGACCGCAGACCTCTCAAACAATATACCGCCATTGCTGAACCAATTGACCAGCTGTATGAAAGGCTCAAAGCCGCTGGTTATGTCACCCCCATCCCTGATATAACCCTTTAAAACCCTTCCTAATGGGTCAATCCAAATAAATCCTGTGCATACCATTCTGGCATAAAAGGGCATACCATTGATGAATGCTGTTCTCTGAAAGATAAGATCCAGGCACTAACTGATAACAAGATTATTATGGCAAAGGAGCCTGCTCCAAATGTCCGCCACAACCCTCTACCCTACCACAAGGGTGGAGGAGTTCATATGATTGACATAGAAGATGATTGGGACCCCAAGGGATCAATCAGTTTGATCGCGGAAGGTGACGATCCAAAGAAACCAACAGTCACCCTTAATCCGATTGTAGTCCAGATCTAGCCTTCTGGGGATACCGAGGTGAATATGCCCATACCACTTGAGTTTGAAGTGCCCTCCCCCACGAAGATGCCAACACCAATTGAGGTCAAGTTTGGATCTCCAGCAAACACACCCGCACCATTTGAGGTTACGGTTTTATCATCCAAAATACATGCTCCTTTTGGGGTAAAGGCGCCCAATACAGTAGCAATGTTGGCTATAACACCATTCCATACAAAGTCCATCCCTTGGGACTATATAGCCGAGGCAAGAAGGAAATGGAAAGCCAAATCCGGAGAAGCAGTCGCAGCACAAGGTATGACAAGAACCGGTAGGGTATATACCCCGGAATATTTGGCTGAATCAAGCAAGCATGCCTCTGGACGGCCGACCATCATTGAAGCTGGGCCCGATGATCTCTGGAGAAAAATACAAGCAAAGGAGTACTCAGTCATTGATCAGTTAAACAAAACACTGACGTAGATCTCTATCCTAGCCTTGCTGCAAAGCTCCAATGCACATAAGAACGCCTTGTTGAAGGTGCTGAGTGAGGCATATGTATCGAGCAACATCACTGGAGGAGAAATGGCAAACATGGTAGGGCAGGTATTGGAGAGTCACAAGATCACTTTTCATGAAGATAAGCTGCCACCAGAAGGGTTGAGTCACAAAAAGGCGCTACACATCACTATGCAATGCAAGGATTATTTCATCACCAGAATCCTGATTGACGGTGGGTCCAGCCTCAACATTTGTTCGTTGGTAACACTCAGGACATTGGGAAAGGGGCTGCATGAGATCAAGGACGGGGCCATCAATGTCAAAGCTTTTGACCGTTCCCAAAGGTCCACTATTGGGGAAATTAGCTAGTGTTTGCAGATGGGGCCTACTTGGTTTGATGTTGAATTTCAAGTAATAGATGTGCTGACATCTTACAACCTGCTTTTGGGACGGCCTTGGATTCATGCCGCTGGGGCTGTAGCATCAACCCTACATCAGGTAGTGAAGTTTGAGTGGAACCACCAAGAGGTGATCATTCACGGCGATGGTAGCAATCTCATATATAGTTGCGAAACCATCCCAGCGATCGGAGGTAGAAGAAAGATAGGTGGAGAGACCTATCACCACATCGAGTGAGTCAACACCGTTGATAAGGACAAATGGTAGGACAACAAAATCGAAAGCATATTGAACTGGAGCGAATATGAACCTGGCAAGGGACTTGGCAAGAACCTCCAAGGAATCGCCAAACCTATCAAGCTGAAGAAACATGGCACCACTTTCGGTCTGGGATACGAATACACTTGGGAAGAGTTCAACAACTGGTCGCCACCATGGCGTGGCCCTTACTACCCACTGGAGCAGCTGATACCCCATTTGGAACAGACTTTCCAGCCAGCTGATGTTATATATGGGTCGGAAGAGGAGGAAGCACTGGCAGCAATGAGGAATGTATTCGTGGAAGATGATGACATGGATTGTTGTGTCATTTTCAAGGAGAAGGAAGGCCCTTCCATATAGGTTGTAAGACGAGGAGCATGCCTCAACAATTGGACCATCAGAACCACCAGAGCCCGGAAAGCCTTGGGGTAGCAAGGCTGAACAAAGCATCATGCACTATCTTTCATTTTTACTAGTTGATTTTCCTTTCGCATTTTTGAATTTTCGCAATAAGATCTTCAATATTCAAAATAGTTGTGGAATTTAGCAAAACATTTCAATTTTCTCTATAAATCATACTCTTATTAATTTTCTCTCATTACTTTACTCATACAACATTACTATTGCTTATCTTGATGAACCAATGACTGTGATATGCAATGAGACAACGCAACAAACGGACATAGATTCAGAGGAGGATGACATACTAGAAGAGATTGTTAAAGAGGTTGAAAATTTTGAGAACAGGCCTAAGTCCAACCTGGATGAGACCGAGATTGTTGATCTGAGAGATGCAAAGAACGTCAAAGAAACGAGAATCAGTGTCCACTTATCACCATGAGAAAAGAAGGAATACATAGAATTTCTAAGGGAATATGAAGACATATTCGCTTGGTTGTATGATGACATGACTGGTCTTAGTACATCTATTGTGGCTCACAAAATGCCAACCGATCCAACATGTCTGCCGGTAAAGCAAAAGCTCATAAAGTTTAAGCCTGACATGAGTCTGAAAATCAAGGAAGAAGTCACCAAGCAAGTCAAAGCCAAGGTTCTCAGGGTAGTAGAATACCCAACATGGTTAGCGAACATTGTGCCAGTACCAAAGAAGGACGGGAAGGTCAGAGTCTGTGTCAACTAACGGTATCTCAACCGAGCCAGTCCGAAAGACGACTTCTCCTTGCCAAACATACACATCCTGATCGACAATTGCGCCAAGCATGAATTGCATTCATTCATGGATTGTTTCGCTGGGTATCATCAGGTCTGGATGGATGAAGAAGATGCTAAGAAAACGGCTTTCATTATGCCGTGGGGATTGTACTGTTACAAGATGATGCCGTTCGGCCTGAAAAATGTAGGGGTCACCTCCATGAGGGCCATGGCTACCATTTTCCATGATATGATACATAAGGAAATCGAGGTATATGTAGATGATGTCATCATCAAAACCAAGAAAGTTGCTGATCACTTGGAAGATTTGAAGAAGTTCTTCAACAAACTAAGAAGGTACAACCTGAAACTGAATCTCGCGAAATGTGCATTTGGGGTTCCTGCCGAAACACTACTTGGGTTCATTGTATGTTACTGAGGAATAGAACTAGATCCATCAAAGGTTAAAGCCATTTAAGAATTGACACCGCCACAGAACAAGAAGGATGCGATGAGTTTCCTGGGGAGACTCTACTACATCAGCCGACTCATAGATCAATCTACTGTCATCTCTGAGCCAATCTTTAAGATGATGAAGAAGGATGCCGCTACCAAATTGACTGATGACTGCCATAGGGCCTTCGACAGAATCAAGGAGTACCTGTCAACACCGCCAGTTTTGGTCCTGCCCGAACCAGGTAGACCCCTATTACTCTACCTTGCAGTGCTAGATGGAGCATTCGGTTGTGTTCTTGGGAAACATGATGAAACGGGAAGGAAGGAGCAGGCCATCTACTATCTTATCAAGAAGTTCACCCTGTACGAGGCCCGGTATTCTCTGTTAGAATGCACCTGTTGTGCTCGGACTTGGGTAGCTCAGAACTTAAGGAACTATTTCTGTGCCTATACCACGTATCTCACATCAAGGATGGATCCGCTGAAATGCATCTTTCAGAAGCCCATGCCCACTGGCAAGCTAGAAAAGTGGCAAATTCTGCTGAGTGAATTCGACATTGTCTACGTAACTCAGAAAGCAATCAAGGGACAGGCTTTGGCAGATCATCTTGCCGAGAATCACGTGGATGGAGAATACGAACCCTTAAAGACGTATTTTCCTGACGAAGAGGTGTCATTCATAGGATAAGACATTGCAGAATCCTATGATGGTTGGAGAATGTTTTTTGATGGAGCAGCAAATTTCAAAGGAGTTGGCATAGGAGCAGTCCTTGTATCAGAAACCGGTCAACATTATCCGGTGTCTGCCAAACTCAGATTCCATTACACCAACAACATGGCTGAGTACGAGGACTACATCTTGGGACTCAAGATGGCCATTGACATGAACATCCAAGAGTTGCTAGTGATCAGGGATTCAGACTTGCTTATACATCAGGTCCGAGAAGAATGGGCAACCAAGAACTCCAAGATACTCCCTTATCTGCATCATGTATAGGAGTTGAGAAAGAGGTTCACAAAGACAGAGTTCCAGCATGTCCCCAAGGTCCAGAATGAATTTTCCGATGCATTGGCTACCCTATCATCCATGATAAAGTATCCAGATAAGAATTTCATTGACCCTATTCCAGTAAAGATCTTCGATCAGCCAGCTTATTGTGCTCACGTCGAAGAAGAAGCTGGTGGAAAACCTTGGTTTCATGATATTAAGGAATACTTGGCGAAAGGAGAATACCCAAAGCTTGCAAACCCTATTCAAAAGCGTACACTTCGAAGATTATCCAACAATTTCTTCCACAGCGGAGGAATCCTGTATATGAGGACTTTGAATATGGGATTAGTAAGGTGTGTCGATGCAAAGGAAGCATCTAAATTACTAGAATAAATCAATGCTGGGACCTACAGGCCACATATGAATGGTTTTGTCTTAGCCAAGAAGATACTCCGACCTGATTATTTTTGGATGACTATGGAAACGGACTGCATCCAATATGTCCGGAAGTGCCACCGTTGTCAGATACATGCAGATTGATAAGGGTGCCTCCAAACGAGCTTAATGCAACAAGCTCACTATGGTGGTTCGCCGCTTGGGGAATAGATGTTATCAAACCAATTGAACCTGCCGCATCAAATGGGCACAGGTTCATCCTAGTGGCAATTGATTATTTCACCAAATGGGTTGAAGCAGCATCATACAAGGCAGTGACTAAGAAAGTTGTGGCAAACTTTGTCCGCGATAGTATCGTTTGTCGGTTCGGAATTCCAGAATCAATCATTACTGATAATGGTTCCAATATCAACAATGACTTGATGAAAGCCATGTGTGAAACCTTCAGGATCAAACACAAGAATTCTACAGCCTACAGACCTCAGATGAACGGAACCGTAGAGGCCGCCAATAAGAATATCAAGAAGATACTAAGGAAAATGATAGATAGGCACAAGCAGTGGCACGAGAATTTATCATTTGCTTTATTGGGGTATCGCACCACAGTCCGCACATCAACCGGGGTGACTCCCTATATGCTAGTTTATGGTACAAAGGCGGTCATTCCTACCGAGGTAGAAATTCCTTCCTTGAGGATCATACAGGAAGCAGAACTCGACAATGTAGAATGGGTGAAGAGTCGTTATGAGTAGCTAGCTCTTATAGATGGAAAATAAATGACAGTTTGCCATGGTTAGCTCTATCAGAACAGAAAGTTCAGAGCCTTCAACAAAAGAGTCAAGCCAAGACAGTTCACACCGGGGCATCTAGTATTAAAGAAGATTTTCCCGCATCAGGATGAGGCCAAAGGAAAGTTTTCTCCCAACTGGCAGGGTCCGTACATGGTCCACCGGGTTCTAATAGGAGGAGCACTCATACTTGCAGAGATAGACAGAGAAGTTTGGCCGAAGCCGATCAATTCAGATGCAGTAAAGCGATACTATATGTAACCTTTATGCTTTCCTTTATGATGTAACTTGAACTATGCCTGACCTGATTCCCGTTTAAGAGGGGATACGTAGGAAGCCTATGGGTTCGGTCACAATGCAATAAAATTTCTATTTCCCCCCGCTATTGGAAACTGGGGCAGAATTTTGAGGAGGACTCTCAAAATTCCGAAGTCGATTCTAGCCATTTGTCATTAATATCCGTCATAAGTAGCAGCCCAGTAAACTGGGGCAGAATTTTGAAGAGGACCCTCAAAATTCCGGAGCAAGCGAAGTTGCAATGTCTTGAACCACGTCGCAATCATCGGTTCATCTAAGAAAACTATTCTTAATTATGTACTTACGTTATGCTTTTGCTAAATCATGCAATGTTTATTACTAAAACTGCCTTGTTTAGCAATGCTACCCCAATGATACGTACAGTATCGCTAGATCAAAGTCAAGTGGGTCAAGCAAAGCCAGCGGGGATACGAACTAACCTTTCCCCCTTTACAAACTCACAATTTTTTCTTTTGATGCAGGCACTTGAGTTGCAAAATCATCAAATATACTATACGCTCACTCACAAAGTTCAGGAATACAACTCTCTGAACCATTGCACTTGCTCGCAACTACTATCCGCACACAACAGTGTCCCCAGCAGGCACAATATCCCCAGCAATCACGATATCGCAATCTACTATCAGCTAAGAAAACTCTATTGCCATTTGCCCTTTTTACTTCCTGCATAAGGCTACCATTCTACCTTCCAAGGTTAAGCTTTACCTCTATCTGAATTCTTGCATTACATAAGGGTACCATCCTGCCTTCTGAGATTAAGCTCTGTCTCCATCTGCATTTTCTGCATTGCATAAGGCTACTATTCTGCCTTCAGAGACTAAGCTCTGTCTCCATCTGCATTCTCTGCATTGCATAAGGCTACCATTCTTCCTTCCGAGACTAAGCTCTGTCTTTATCTGCATTCTCTGCATTGCATGAGGCTACCATTCTGCCTTCCGAGACTAAGCTCTGTCTCCATCTGCATTCTCTGCATTGCATAAGGCTACTATTCTGTCTTCTAAGGTTATGCTCTACCTCCATATGCATGGCTGAAATATCGCCGCTTTATTTACATCCGCATGGCTGAAATATCGCCACTTCATTTATACCTTGTATCGGCTGAAAGATCGCCGCTTCATTTACATCTGCATGGCTGAAACATCGCCACTTCATTTACACCTTTCATTGGCTGAAAGATCACCACTTCATTTATACCTTGCCTCGGCTGAAAGATCACCATTTCATTTATACCTTGCATCAACTGAAAGTCGCCACTTCATTTACACCTTGCATCGGCTGAAAGATCGCCACCTATTGCATCTCATGGGCTGAAAGATCGCCAAATTGTCCAAAGGCATCATTGTTCAGAGGCACCATTTTCATAGCCCGAGAACGCCATTTCATGGCCTGAGGACCCCTTTATCTTTTGCATATCATAATTCAAAGTCATCATGGTTTGGAGGCATCATTCTCATAGCCCAAGAATATCATTTCATGGCCTGTGAATCCTTATCATATGCTTCATGGACCATGATGTCATGGTCTGTGGACGTCATCCTAACCGTCCGAAGACAGCATTCATGGTCCGACGGGAAATTGCATCATGTTTAAATTTCGCATAGTATACACTTGTATTGCTTATTTGCAGGTAAACCGGCTAGCAACGACCGTCTCAGCAGGAGCGATCCCGTTCCAGTTCCCGCAGCTCCGCTAGACTTTAACCATCCATCCCAACCCGAATATCTCATCCGTTCTTGAAAAAATCTCTATCGGCATATTCCGCTGACGGATCCTGAACTACATATGGCCTGATTCCTGTAAGACCAGGGATATGTAGGCAGCTCAGGAACCAGAGCACGGTCAGATTCTTCACACCATTTCGTTCGATCAAATTGGCCATCATATCTTTGCCTAACAACTCTCTCATCCTTCCCGGGTAAAGAGGAGCAGATGTTGATACCCAATTTTTCCCTGTATATTTTATATATGCAAAATACTTTCAAAATATCATATGTATGCATCTATAGGTATATCCAAACACTTCGGCATTTTTCCTAATTTTAAAAAGATTTTTAAATCAATTTATTGCCCTATTTTAGCAATACAAAAACTAATAATTATTACCAAAATCATTATTTTGGTGAATAACTTATTTTATTATTGCATTTATACCAAAATATAGCTAATGTAATTTTTGCACATTTTTGTAAATTTATTTAGTATTTTAAAAGTTAAATTGCATTTAATTGTAAATTTAGCCTATTTTAAGATTTAATTGCGCGTATAATTATAAAATTGGTTCCAAAATTTTTAATATAATATCTATATATTATTAATTAATTTAGTACCTTTAATTTATTTTCAGAAATCATGTTACTATTTTTTATAAAATAAAAAAGGAAAAACTAGCTATTTATAATATAGCCCAAATTGATCCCCCAAATAACCTAATTTCAATTACCAAATTACCTAGCCCAATTTCAATTTAACCCGACCCCTGACCCGTTTATCCTATCCGCTTGACCCTCTCTTTAATCTAGGCCGTTGATCATTTTGATCAGCGGCCACGATCATTCCTTACCTGTTTAATTCCCCAATGACTACCCTAATCCCCTTATTCTCTTCTATCAGCCGCATCTGAAATCCCTCTCCTCTAAAACTCTCTCAAACCCTCTCGAAACCCTAGCCTCTCTCACTATCTTCTACCTCAAGCTCACCGGAATCCATGGCCTCTCAATGAATGGATGGCCTAAACTCATCTCCCTCTACTCTCAAACACTTGGTATTCGATGGTCCTAGGTTTGACCTCAAAGGTGTCCGTTCAGATCTCTACAGATCACCGGAATCCATGGCCCTTGCCGGTTTTGCTCCGGCGTACAATGATGTTTTAAGCTTGGTTCTAACCTCTCCGAATCAGATCGAACCTATTCAAAGCCTTTCTCATTTTAGGGTTCCTCTGAAACCCTAAGCTATTCGAGGTTTTCTCTAAATTTTTTTCTTAGATTTGTTCTATATCTGTGCTTTACTTGAGTTTTTAAACTTTTTTCCCAATTTTTCTTTCAAAAAATTACTTCTTTCCGATTTAGGGTTTCTGAAAAAGCTTAAAATGTTTCTCCGACTCTTCTTTTCCTTTCTTTGTGTGTATTTGTCATGCATGTGTTTTTACTGCTTTCTTATGCTATACATTTCTTTTGTGCTTTGTTTTTCTACTGTGTTTTCTACCATGCTCGCATGTTTATCTTGTTGTTTTTTTCTATATGATCTTTTACTATGTTCTTCTACTGTATGTATTTCCTACTGAGTTCTTAAGTTTTGTTTGCCTTCTACTGAACTTTGTCTGAGTTCTTTTAAAAGACCTCTTTAAACATGTTTCTTCTACAGTTTTCTTAAGTGTTATACCATCTTTTTTCTCTTCCGAACCTTGGCTAAGTTCCTTCTGAAAAGTACATTCTTCTGCTATATCTCCTATTGTGTTCTTAAGTGTTATTGCTTTCTCTTCTGCTGAACTCTATTTAAGTCCCTTCTAAAAGGTTTTCTTAAACGCATTTCTTTTACTGTCGTGACTATTCTCTCATTATGCTCCTACACTCTGTCTGCTTTGAATGTTATTTGTATTTTCTTGTCTTCTCATGAGATTCTGGAAAGAACTATCTCAGCCTGTTGCCTCCTCATCTCTGTATTTGACTCAAGTTGGAAACCCTAGGATTTGGGGGTTTCCTCCGAGTTTGGTCATATGATCAAACTAGGGTTCTGTTTGAGGACTCTTGACTCTTTCAGACTTATTTCTGGGTCTATGAACTAAGTGTGAACTTCTTTTGTTTGCACACAATTCTGATTCTACTACACTAGACTCTTCTATTGAATAACATGACAAATTTCTTCATGTTTAACGTGTTTGCGTACTTTTATATATAAGGAATCTTTCTTCAAAATGGTTTTCTAACTTGTGATTGATTCAGAATTCCTTTTAATAAGTTTAATTGGTTGGTAGTGGTTTTCCTTAATTCGAAATCCTTCCCATCTTTCTGACCTTGTTCATTCATATAAAATCCTCAATTTCTGATTTACTAGCTGTTAACTGGTTTCCTTTCCTTATTTGCACAAACTGTGTATTATCAAGACTTTGCCTAAATAAACCTTTATGTATTTATCCCTCTTGTACTGCTCTGGAAAAGTGTTTGATTGTCCCCTTTCCTTAATTATTTTGCCCGTTTGAAATCAGAATCCCTTAATTAAAGGGAGACCTTGTGCTATTGATTTCCAAACTATTTTCTTACCTATTTCTACTTGCTTTCTGCACTATAAAAGGGCACGACCCTTCTACACTTTAGGACACCTTCAATTCATTACTTTTACACTTCAGATTTCACAATTCTCTTCTAAACTCATAGAATTTGGATTCTCGTTTGCACTTTGGCTTTACAAGACTACTGCTTTCTCTTTGCTTGTTTTCTCTAAAACTGGTATGACCTAATTTTAGTTTCAACATCACCCCAATATGTTTACTTAAAGTTTTTATACCCATGGCTACCTTATTGCTTATGTAGAGTTCAATATTTAACTTAATATGCCTATGTTCTACTGCCTGTTTCTATTGTGAATCTTTGCTCCCTACCCCATTAACCCTATGTGTTTGTAAGTGGTGACTTAGGGCATGGCAACATGAGTTGTTGCCCATGACTTGAGTTCTGAACTAGTGAGGTCCTAACCTCTAATAGGTTGGAGGGTGTCCCAGCATATCCCATTGCTGAGTATGCCCATCAGCCTACTTCTTTTGTGTTCTTGCAAATTCCCTACTCCTCTATACCCCTATATGCATTGATTTTTAAGTTGTTCCCTTTTCCCCCTTTTCCCCTTTCAGAATTTCACTTCTGCACTTGCACTCTTTCCTAGCTTCTAGGTTCTGTCCCCCTCTTGTGAGCCTTGCCTTGGGACCTTGAGTTCCCTCTGAACTTGGACACTTGAGGTATGGCCCTTCCACACGGCATTATAGTCTTAATCTGGTAACATTTGGGTGTGAGCACTGCCTGGAGTCCATATGAGGCTCTCAGGGAACTCTGACACATCCAAAGATGAGAGAAAGGCTTTGGATCATGATCTTTAGAGTTGGTTCATCTCATATTTCAGACATGGAGTCTGAATTAGGCTCCCCTTGGTTGTACTTTTAATTTTTCTTTTCTTGTTTCATTCCGGGCTGTAATAACTTGTAATAACGATTGGGGATGGCTAGTGAAAAGGGAGGGAATCATGCATGCAAAGGGTTAGATATCATGTTCATATGGAATTATTATACTTCTGCACTTCTGCATTTCATATAGATATCATGTTCATAGGGAATTATTATACTTCTACACTTCTGCATTGCATATAGATACCATGTTCATAGGGAATTATTATATTTTTGTACTTCTGCATTTCATATAGATACTATGTCTATAGGTTTCTGCACTTATGTATTATATAGAGACCATGTCCATAAGTCATTTTTGAAATTCTGCATATCATATAGATAATATGCCTATAGGACTTCCTGCAATTTGCATGTTCATCTATCATTAGGCAAACATATTTATAGGAGTTAAATAACTAACTGCATATAGATGACTTGCCTATATGATTTCTGCATGCCAATAACAATATTTTTAAAGTCAACAATGCCTAGAAAGCATCCCTATAGGAATTAACAACCTAGTATGAAATGTTTTCGTTCACCTATAAGTGTAAAATCGGCAATATCATTGTCTAACATCTGCAAAAAATCTTTTGTCAAAACTCGTCTTCCCTGAATAACTGACGATCTCTTCTAAAATCAGTACACTTCATCTTTTCTGAAATCAGTAGATATCATGCCTATAGGTTTCGTCTAACACTTAGGCAATCCTTAGGATAAAAGTCATGACTGCACCAGTTTTTTGTTAATTACAACCAGCGGGCAGGTCTAATTCGAACTTCTTATCAGAAAATATATGATAAATCAGCCGGCTTTCCCCTTTTAAGTTTTAATCAGACCCTAATCAGTACGTGTAAGACATGCTAAACTATATGCTTTCTTTGATTTGAGGAGGTTTATTTGATCCATACCTGTTTATGTGTTTTCCCAATACTTGCTATACATGTTTTGGTTGTCGCCTTAGAATTTTGTCCTTTTAAAACTGCAAAACCCCATACCCCCTTCCCATTTTAGAATTAGTAGTCCCAAGTACCTCCAGGGCTGATAGGATTGGGGTGGGTAATAGCATGCAATAAGTAAACGAGACTATACCGCGCTTTAACACCTTAACGGGGTGGGAAATGGTAGATATGGATATGATGACCACACAATAACATCTCGTGTAGGCCCTCTTTGAGGAGTGATTACCGGATGTTGTGTGGGGTGATCCATATTATTTGTAAACCTAGGACCCCCCCTCTCCCTTTACTTGTTTATTTTCATTACTTTTAGAATTTTCGAACTGTTTTCCTCAAAAAATTTGCTTCCTTTTGTTCCTTTAAACTTTAATCTATTTGCAACTATTATGCGAAAAAAACCCACTTTATTTGAGACTTCTACTTGCCTACTTGTTTCTTAAAGTCACAATTATAGTATGACTGGGAACCACACTAGTGGATCCTGAGGGATGCCTAACACCTTCCCTTCGGGATAATTTCAAGCCCTTACTCGATCTCTGGTTTTCCTAAATCAAACTCATCTTAGTATCCTAATGCACTTTAATCATTAGGTGGCGACTGTTCTCTTTTAATACCCGTTAAAAGAGTTGTCAATGTCATAAACCCTATTTCGTGAGAAAAAAGGGGGGGAGGCGACAGATAGTAGGGGATTTAAGTGTGAACACATAAGAGTGTGAAAACAATTATTAAAAGGCGAATTTTGAAAAGGAGTTATAGCTCTACAAACACTTGAGAATATAAAAGGGAGGAGGGGGGTCCTAGGTTTATTTACAATATGGATCACATCAATGTGATACACGGTATGACACTCCTCAGAAGAGGGGATACACGTGGTATTAGCGCACCGGTCATCATATCCATATCTACCCTTCCTACCCCGTTAAGGTATTAAAGCGCGGATTGGTCTCGACCTCTATTGCATGCTATTACTCGTCCCATTCCTATCAGTCCCGGAGGAATTTAGGCTTATTACTCCTATAAGAGGGAGGGTTTTAGGCTGACTCTTGGGTTTTAAAGGTAAAAGGCTAAGGCGACATACAAAACACGTAAGACTGCATATTAGGAGAAACGTATAGACAAATAAGAGGCTCATATATACCTCTACAGATAATGTACATAAATAGCATGACTTAAACACAATTAGGGTCTGAATTTTAAAACACTAAAGCAAGGTATTTTAATTGTTGAAGCAGACCATATTTATTACATAACTCAGATAAGAAGTCTGAATCAGGCCTGCATGTTGGTTGTAGCAATTGCTAATTAAACAAAGGCGAATCCAGTTTTATTAAGCAATTACCTAAGACTTGCCTAAGTGTGTATTGGTGATGTCCTATAAGCATGATATCTATCACTGATTAAGAATGCAACAGAGCAGTGGTTAATTTAAATAGGCTATTTGGATCCTATAGGCATGCTTTCTAGACCGTATTGATAAAAGGAGTAGGTTGTTTAAACTGATTCAGAATAGTACGAGTCAAACTGATTTTTAACTAAACTGGTTTCAGGTCCTATAGATATGATTTCTATTATAACTTATTTTAATTCCTACAGACATGGTATCTAATTGATCATGAAGTGAAACAGGCAGGATTCACAACGAAATTCCTATAGGCATGATTTCTAATTGATTTAATCTTATAGGCATGACATCTAATTTCAAAGTTGATTTTAACCTTGTAGGCATGGTGCCCGATTATAGCCATTTAGATCATATAGGCATGGTGTCTAAGTGTGGAAGTGAAACATGCAGAACTTGAATTAAACAGAACAAATCTTATAGGCATGGTGTCTAAGTGTGGAAGTGAAACATGTAGAACTTGAATTAAAATAGAACAGATCCTATAGGCATGTTTTCTACACGTCTAATAGCTAAAACATGCATACTTACCCATCCCTTCTCACTAGCCAACCCCAATATTTGTTACAAATTTTTACAAACCAAAAATGAATGAATTACATCAGAAAAGTGCAAAAAACAAGGAGTTACAATCATAGGAAGCCTGATTTTTGACTTCCTCTCTGAGTTATGGAATAAACTACCTCAAATGCCAATGTTCTCAAAGCTTTTCTCAGACCTGGGTGTGTCAAAGTTCCCTAAGGGTATCAAGGGACCCCGGGCAGTGCTTACACCCAGGTTGCATAACCAGCCAGAAATGAGTGCAGTGTGGAAGGACCAGTCCTTATATGTCCAAGTTCAGAGGGAGATCAAGGGTCCCGATGCAAGGCTCACACAAGAGGGGCAGAACCTAGGTTCTAAGAATATAGTGGAAGTGCAGAGATTTATTTAAAACTGGACTGGGAAACAGTAAGGGGTAAGGGTGTTTTGAAAACAGTAGTAGTAAAACTCAACTACACAGAATCAGTAGTTACACAAGGGGGTCAGGGGTTTTGGGAATACATTGTATGAACCATATGACCCTAGAAAGGGTTGGGTTTGGTCATGCACAATAATAGATGATGCTAGCATGCCCACAAACCAGCTAGAGAACACAAACACATAGGGGGATATGGGGGTTTGGGATTCATAAGTCAGCAAATCACATAACAAGTGACTGACAGAGTACATACATAAGGGAAAACATTAATTTAAAAGGGGAGGGAACAGATTACACCATGCTTAGTAATGTAACTTGATTGCATAAACATAAGCAGAAGCATGCAAGAGTGAAGGAAACTGAAACATCTAAAGAAATATGTTGTTGTTGATGCTTGAAGATTAACTAGGACATACCAGTAGAGAAGCAAAGTGCAGAAAGAAAGAAATAAGCAAGATTCCACAGTCTAGCTTTGGCTTTCAGCCGGCTAGACAAGGCAGTAGCACAAGTAGTAGTAGAGAAAAGAGAGAAAGTTTTGAGTGTAAGTGTGTGTTCTTGAACTCTATTTTTCTTGTCTTTGAAAGGGGGGGGGGTATTTATAGTTTTGAAAAACGAGTGAAGAAGAGTTAAAGTCTTAAACACAAACATGGAAATAATCATAATATGAATCAATTAACACAAGTGATTTCCTTTAATTAATGAATCACTGTTTAACGGGTAGTAGCAGGCTTGATTAAGGACAAAAATCAGTTTGGGGACAGATTGATTATTGCCATATAAGGGGCAGTAAAAGCATGAAGTAAAAAAATCAAGTATAAGTACAAAATAGGCTTATTTTGGGAAAGGATTCAACAAGGTAAAACATCACGGTAAAGGGAAAGGAATCAATTAATTTTAAACAAGCGAGTGAAATTAGGGTTCCTAAAAGAAAAGCTTTTGCAATCAGTCACAAGATCAAGATCAATCAAGGAAGAAACATGATTCTACACTTCAGTATATAAATAGAGTGAACAGAAGCATTAGACATGTGAGGCCAAATACATTGGCAAAAGAGATAACACAAACATACAGTAGTGGTAAAAATAAGCTAGGATTCAGTAGTAAGAAAAAATATTCGAAGCACAGTAGTCAAGTAGGTCAAGTAGTCACATAGAATCAACAGTGAAGAAGAACATAGTATCAGGTGAGAGAAATCAGAAACAAGTAAGTGAGAAAAACTTCTAAGAAATTTAGGGCTTCAACAGTAGTCGAGTTTAAGAGATGAAAAGAACTCAAATCAGATAAGTCGAACAAGGAAAAGAGAGTCATAAACGAAGAACTTAAGATAAGCACATATTTAAGCAAATAATTTCAGAACTCAGATAAAACTAAAAAGAACTAGGGTTTTAAACATGCTGACTCAAGTAGAAGGAAAGCATAAACAGGTAACATAGCAAAATCATGAAACAACACCAAAATCAGAAAAGATATCTTTAAAAATAGAGGTTAAGAGAAACCCTAATCGGAAAAAATGAAGAGTCATTTTGAAAGAAAAGCTGAAGAACCTTCGAGAAAACACTTAAGAAATTCATAGTAAGTACAGATATAAGGTAGATCTGAAAGAAAATCTAGAAGATTAGGGTTTCGGAAAACCCAAAAAAGGTGAGAAAGACCTTGAAAGTTACCGATCTAACCAGGAAAGTCAAGGATCTGCCTTGAAAGGCCAAGAATGGCCGGAGAAAGGCTATGAACAGAAGTCGAGCAAGGACTCGACCAGATCCCTTCGAGGTTTGGCCATGAAACCACAGAAACAAACACCCAGGAGCCATAGGAGGCTGATACACATCTCCAATGGCCACGAGAGGCCATGGATTAGGCAGCGGTTAAGGCAGATTAGGGTGGGATGAGATGGCAGCGGCTAGGGTTCACGTGAGGTTTTAGAGAGAATTGAGAGAGGAGGGGATTCAGAGGCGGCGTTTGGTGAAAAATGAAGTAGGGTAAGGGGTCTTCTGGGTTTAATTATGGGAAAGGGGGACGGTGGCCGTTGATCTAAATGATCAACGACTAGGATTAAAATGGTTAGATGGAGAATCCGGATTGGGTCGTTTAAATTGGGTTAGGGTCGGGTTTAAAATGGAATTGGTCCAGGAAATTGGGTTTAATTTGGGGTCATATTTAGGATACAATTGAAATGTAATTGGGCTATTATTTAAATAACCAATTTTCCTCTTTTAAAATTATGAAAAATAGTAAATTAATTTCTGGAAATAAATTGAAAGTGCTAAAATGATTTATAACATATAATTAACAATTTAAAAATACAGGACTCTATTTTGTGAATATAGAACACAATTGAATCTTAAAAGGGCTAGTATTGCAATTATATGCAATTTAGCTTACAAATACTGAATAAATTTGTAAAAATATACAAAAATAACCTTAGCTATATTTTAGCATAAATATAAAATTCAAATAAATGAATTACCAAAATAATAAATTTGAAAATAATTATTGGGGGTTTTATGAATAAAAGAGGGAAATAAATTGGTTTTAAAACCTTTAAATTTTTTTGAAAAATAATAAAACACTTGGATATGCTTACATATGCATATATATGCCATTTTGAAGTTATTTTGTATATTGAAAATATATAGGAAAAAATTGGGTATCAACAAATAGCATCAAAAGTCTTGGTTCTAACAGTTACTTGTTTAATATCAGGTAGACCAACCTTAGCCAAACACCCCCACAATTTCAGAATTTTCAAGTTAGGGGCAAACCCTTTCCATAACTCATACGGGGTTATCTAACTTCTTATTAAGAACATAACATGCAGATAAAATAACTTCATCCCCCCCCCCCCACATATTATCAAATAAATCCGAACTCAAAAGCATAAAATTTATCATTTCCTTAAGGGTTCTATTTTTTCGTTCGGCTACACCATTTTTTTGGAGAGTATACGGAGAACTAACCTCATGTATAATACCATTTTTCTCACAAAAGGCTTCTAGAGTATTAGTACTATATTCACCATCTCTGTCAGACCTAAGCCTCTAGATTTTTTGTTCTAATTGATTTTCTACTTCTGCCTTGTATTTCAAAAACATTCTTTCAGCCTCATCTTTTGACTTAAGAAGATATACCTTAGTGTATCTAGAAAGTCTTCTACATAGGTGATGTAATATTTATTTCCACCCTTACTAACATTGTTCTTGAAATCTGATAAGTTTGAATGTACTAGTTCAAACAATTCTGTTTTTCTACTAGTTACATTCTTCAAAGGATTTTTGGTATGTTTTGCTTCTACACTAACAGGACACTTAGAAAAATTATCAATATTAACTACAAGAATTAATTCAATTTTTTAAGTCTTTTAATAGAAGCAATATTAACATGACCTAATCTACCATGCCACAAATTAATAAACTCAATAATATAAGCAGAATTGAAAGTAATAGCATTATTAGTAATCTCTTGAGCGATGTTCAGTACAAATAAACCCCCACTAAGGTAACCCTTCCAAAAAAAGTCTCCCCCACGAGAAATAACAACTTTATTAGATTCAAAAATAAGTTTAAGACATGCTTTGTTGAGAAACGCACCAGAAACTAAGTTTCTACATACAGAATATTGTTCAAGGCTAAGGTTTTTCCAGAAGTTAACTTAAGGAGAATTTTTCCTTTGCCCATAACTCCAGCTGTAGTGGAGTTACCCATGTAGACACACTCGCCATCAGCAGATTCCTCAAAGTCGTGAAACAGCTCCTTGTTGGTGCAAAGGTGCCTTGAAGCGCCTGTGTCCAGTATCCAGTCAGTCTTGTTAGCCACCATGTTCGCCTCAACAACCACATCAACAATGACATCACCACTGTCAGTAAGGCTATCTTGGACTGGAGCTTTTCCACCATTCTCTGAGCTTTGTCCTTGTCTCTGGTTGCACTGAAAAGCCTTGTGACCAATTGCTACAGACATAGTAAGGTCCTTTAGACTTTTGAATATGGCCCTCCGCCTTATTGAAGTAATTCTGCTTCTTCACATGTCCTTTCTTCGGGCCTTTCTTTAAAACTGCGCTTCACAAAAGTACTAGAAGATTCCATAAGGTTAGCTTTAGAAGAATTAAGAGAGAGAGATTTCATCTTATCCTTAAGTTGTTTAGATTCCTCATATTTGAGATGGTTTGCTTCCTTAGTCCTCATGTGACTGATCAGTTCTTGAAGAGTTAAGTTTTTCTTCTTATGTTTCAGTTGATTCCTGTAATCACTCCAGGAAGGTGAAAACTTTTCAAGCAGAACATTAGCCTGAAGAATCTCACACATCTCCATGTCCTCGTTCAAAACATCAACAGTCAAGTTCTCATACTCGTGAACCTGTTCCATGAATGGCTTGTGATCAACCATCTGAAACTTGATCCACTTTCCAACCACATACTTCTTTTTTTCCGCATCATCAGCACCATATTTCTTCTTCAAACTGTCCCATATGACATTAGCAGATTTATAATTTATAAACAAATCTAAAGGAGGGTTAGTCATATTGTTAAGCAGATGCCCTCGAACAGTTTTATTATCCTTTTCAAAATTTCTTCTTAGCAACATCATCAGCAACAATAACATTAACATCATTAGAACTATCAGTAACAACATCAGCAGGAGGATCGTTAAACAAAACGTAATCAACTTCTAATTGTTCAAAGAAAACTAAAAGTTTCTGGGACCAACGCTTATAATTGTTTCCATCTAAAGGATTAAGCTTTGACAAATCAGGAAGTGTTTTGTTTAAAGTGGTGGCCATTAGTCAATATTGTATGTAAAATCACTTTCAAATTGTAAGAAAAATAAGTAGATAATATTGACTAAGAACAAGAAGGAAACAAGAACAACTTATCAAAAATACTGTATCGTGGCTATCCACTGACTTGAAAGCAATTTCGGCCCGACTGGGTGCAAATCGTTAAGAGCGGTTGCTCCCCAAGGTTCCACAACACCTCAAAACACGTGCACTCATGGCTGGAAGTTTATAATTTGCACAAAACAATTGCCCAAAAATCGGTTGAAGAAGAAGAGAGATGAAGGCATGTTTGATAATTCACATAAAAGACTGCCTTTTTATAGGCAACGTTGTTGGGCAGTTACAGATGAAGGAATTAATCTGTAGCTGTTATAGAAATTAAAATGGAGCTGTAAATTAACCACAGCTGTTACAGAAAATAAAGGATTGAAGAATGAATTTGGACATATTCTAGTAAGCTTAAAAAAGAAGAAATAATTTTAGCAAAACCAGATTTCGAGTAGGCCTCACGTATATCTCGCGCGCAGGAGGGGGGAGGGGCAAATCAACCCGTTTTGCCTCCAAGACTAATTTCTCATGTGCGCGAGACCACTTCCTTTTACTAGCTCTTTACAAGCCCAACAAAGAGTAATTAAATATAAAGAGAAGGAAAAGACTTTCCACCACCAATTAGGGACACTTTATTTTTCACAAAAGACAAAGTAAATAAAGAAAAGGGTCCACAAAAAATTTTTTGCCTTTGCATTATAACTAATACCTTGCCTGCTGGTTTGGTCTCGTTGCATTCTATTTCTATATTTTCTCAACTTGTTGATATATTCAATAAATCTTTGCTTGGTGTGCAGTAGTAGGCTTCTTCCCAAGCTTGGAATGGCCAGCCCTTCCAGCTTGTAGGGGTGTGTTGGAGCTAAAGTTAGTAGTGTTAAGTTGTCAATATAGGCCAGCCCATCTGTAATTATATTTTGGGCCATTAAGTGAACGGCCCAATTGTATTGTGTACATATGAGACTTCTTACAATGTATACCTAAACAATTCATTTTTGGAAATAATACTCTTCATATTTTTTGTCACGACCCGGATTTTCCACCTCAGGAGTCGTGATGGTGCCTACTCATAGAAGCTAGGCAAGCCGTGAAATAAAGAATCATAAACTCTTTTCATTTTAGCCTTTTTTAACAATTTGAATTAACAAGTAATCAATATTGAAATATTAACGATGAATAAAATCAAGCGGAAGACTTAATCTGGTAAAATAACCCAAGCCAGTACTACAATGCCATCATACGTCTCTACCCGGGATCCGGTGTCACAATATCACAGACTGTCTATGATTTCTATAACAAAAGTCTAAAAATAAAGTACAATCTGTCTCGGAAACAAGGAAAACAAAATACATAATAATATAGAAGAGAACTCCGGGCCTGCGGACGCCTACAGAACTACCTCGGGATCACTAGCTGGACTGAAGGCAGCCACCCAAATGCTATGGTCCAAAAGCTGCTCTGGGATCTGCACATAGTGCAGAGTGTAGTATCAGCACAGCCGATCCCATGTGCTGGTAAGTGCCTTGCCTAACCTACGCGAAGTTGTGACGAGGCTAGGACCAGACTACCAAATAAACCTATGCAGTTATATAATATGCAACGGAAAATAAAATAGGCACAACAAGTAAAGATGGGAGGGGGTACATGCTGCGAGGGGGAGGGGTATATCAATATCAACAGTAAATCAAGAGTAAAGGCATAAGGACAACTTAGAATTCACAGCAAAACAATAAGGAACTTGTATCCAATCTATAAACACTTGTATCATCAATTGTTGCGGCGCACAGCTCGATCCCAACGTATAACAACACTATTGTGGTGTGCAACCCGATCCATAACATTTATCACTGTTGCGGCATGCAACCCGATCCGATTATATTATTGTTGCGGCGTGCAACCCGATTCAATCATATTATTGTTGCGGTGTGCAACCCGATCCACATATAATATTGTTGCGGCGTGCAACCCGATCCAAATATAATATTGTTGTGGCGCGCAACCCGATCCAAATATAATATTGTTGCGGTGCGCAACCCGATCCACATATACAATCAACAACAATCCTAACAAGAGTCACAACAAGGGATCAATAAAGAACTACACTATCCCGGCAAGGGAACCGTCAGTATAAATAAATACGTCCCGGCAAGGGAGAAACAACTATAACCAAACTTCTTCCAACATCTAACTACCTTAGCTAACACCAATACTCAATCATAAGTAATTTCCAAGAGAATAATCATAATCCTTGCTCAATATAGAGAATCATCAACTTAAGCATCCGTAGTATTATTTAAGAACACAATAAATTGCAATTTAAGACTTACGGTCATGCTCGACACCAACATATAGATACTTGTCACCATGCCTATACGTTGTACTCAATAAGAAACAAGTAGGAAATAGGACACAACTCTTAATCCCTCAAACTAAGATTAGACCAAACACTTACCTCGAACTTCCACGGCCAACTCAAGCCACAAACACCACTTTTCCTTTTGAATTTGGCTCCAAATCAATTGTATCTAGACATAATCGACTTAATAACATCAATAAACGCTAAACTATCCAATTCCAATGCTTAATTATAGTTTTCCCATCATTCTTCCCAAAAAGTAAAAATTTACACCGGCACCGCTTGCTCAAAACATGAGGTTCGGATCAAAACCCGATCACCCATTCGCCCACGAGCCCGAATATATAATTAGTTCAAAAATTCGACCCCAAAATGAGGTCTAAATCCCAAATATACAAAAAGCCCTAACTCTACCCAAATCCCTAATTTTTCTACCCTTAAGAACATGATTTAGGCATAGAAATCTAATGGGTGTTAATGGAAATTGAAGAAAATGAGTCTAAGAATACATACCAATGGATTGGTGGTGAAATTCACTTTCAAAAATCGCCCAATTTGGAGTTTGGAAGAAGAAGTTATGAAATTTTGATTAAGTCCTGTTTTGCTTCTGTTTTAAAATCACTAGACAGGCCTTCATCGCGTTCGCGATAGGCCTGTCGCGTTCGCGATGATTTAGGCCTAAGTGACCTTCATGTTCGCGACATTGGGCTTGCGTTCGCGTAGCTTTGACCCCTCGAGCCTTTGCGTTCGCGGGCCAGTGGTCACGTTCGCATAGAACAAGTGAGAACCCCTCCCCCAAGCCAATTGCCTTACACGTTTGCGAAGGGTACTCCCCCCTCAGCCTCGCATTCGCGTCTCAGGCTTCGCGTTCGCGAAGACGAAAACTGGCACCTGTGATATTTGCCTTACGCATTCGCGAGTGGGACCACGTGAACGCGAAGAACAAAATCCCTATGCACTGAACAGCAAAAACTTGCAACTATCTATAGTTCAAAAACTTTCTGAAACTCACCCTAGCCCTCGGGGCTCCAAACCAAACATACGTACTAACTCAAAAACATCATATGAACTTATCCGTGCGATAGAATCGCCAAAATAACCTCTTAAACAATGAATTTAGCATAGAAATCTAAGAAAATCTCAAAACTTTCAAAGTAGGTGTTTTCACAACTACGGGTCCAGATCATCTCAAATGACTTCCGTTTCTTACCAAATTTCACAGATTCATCTTATTTCACATATAAGACCTGTACCGGGCTCCGGAACCAGAATACGGGCCTGATACCATCAAATTATAAATGCATTTCATTTTCAAAACTCATAGAAATTTCTAGAAAACAATTTTTAAAAAAAAATTCATTTCTTAGGCTTGGGACCTCGAAATTCGATTCCGGGCATACGCTCAAGTCCCATATTTTTCCACGGACCCTCCAGTACCATCAAATCACGGGTCCGGGTCTGTTTACCTAAAATGTTGACCGAAGTCAACTTAAACTCATTTTAAATGCAAAATTCATCATTTTTCACAGATTTTCACAAAATGACCTTCTGGTTACGCGCCCGGACTGCGCATGTAATTCGAGGTGATGGCGAAAGAGGTTGTTTAGGCATTGGAATGTAGAATTCACTTTTAAAACAAGTGTCATCACATCCTCCGCCTCTAAAACAACCGTTCATCCTCGAACGGACATAAGAAGGAAGTACCTAAGTCGGGGAAAAGATGGGGATAACTGCTCCGCATATCGGACTCGGACTCCCAGGTCGATGCCTCAGCAGGCTTACCTCTCCACTAAACATGAACAGAAGGAAAAATCTTTGATCTCAACTGACGAACCTGCCGGTCTAGAATAGCTATCGGCTCCTCCTCATAAGACAAGTCATTGTCCAACTGGACAGTGTGGAAATCTAACACGTGGGATGGATCGCCGTGATACTTCTGAAGCATGGACACATGAAACGCTGGATGCAAGACTGATAAGCTCGGCGGCAATGCAAGTCTATAAGCCACCTCTCCCACTCGATCAAGAATCTCAAATGGGCCAATGAATCTAGGGCTAAGCTTGCCCTTTTTCACAAATCTCATCACGCCCTTCATAGGCGACAGTCGAAGCAATACCCGCTCACCGACCATGATAGCCAAATCTCGAACCTTATGGTCGGCATAGCTCTTTTTCCTAGACTGAGCTGTACGAAGCCTATCTTGAATAATTCTGACCTTGTCCAAGGCATCCTGAACCAGATCCGTACCCAACAACCGAGCCTCTCCTGGCTCAAACCATCCAACCGGAGACCGACACCGCCTACCTTATAAAGCCTCATAATGAGCCATCTGAATACTCGACTAGTAGTTGTTGTTGTAGGCAAATTCTAAAGGCAAAAACTGATCCCACGAGCCTCCAAAGTCAATGACACAAACCCGGAGCATATCCTCCAAAATAATGGTCCGCTCGGACTGCCCGTCCATTTGAGGATGAAATGTTGTGCTCAACTCAACCCGTGTGCCCAATTCTCACTGAACTGCTCTCTAGCAATGCGAGGTAAACTGCGTACCTCAGTCCGAAATGAAAGACTCGGGCACACCATGAAGACGAACAATCTCCCGGATAGAGATCTTAGCTAACCTCTTGGAAGAATATGAGACTGCCACAGAAATGAAATGCGCTGACTTGGTCAGCCTATCAACAATAACCCACATTGCGTCGAACTTTCTCTGAGTTCGTGGAAGCCCAACAACGAAGTCCATAGTGATACGCTCCCACTTTCACTCAGGAATCTCAATCTTTTGGAACAAACCACCGGACCTTTGATGCTCGTACCTAACCTGCTGACAGTTCAAACACCGATCCACATATGCAACGATATCCTTCTTCATTCTTCTCCACCAATAATACTGCCGCAAATCCTGATACATTTTTGCGGTGCCCGGGTGAATAGAGTACCGAGAACTATGGGCCTCCTCTAAAATCAACTCTCAGAGTCCATCCACATTAGGCACACAAATTCGACCCTGCAATCTCAAAACTCCATCATCTCCTAAGGTGACCTGCTTGGCAACTCCGTGTTGCACCGTGTCTCTAAGGACACACAAATGGGGATCATCATACTGCCGATCACGGATACGCTCCAATAAAGAAGAACGAGCGACCGTGCAAGCTAACACACGACTGGGCTCAAAAACATCCAACCTCATGAACTGATTGGCCAAAGCCTGAACATCCAAAGCAAGCGGTCTCTCAGCGACTGGAATATAAGCAAGACTGCCCATACTGGCTGACTTCCTACTCAAAGCATCGGCCACCACATTGGCCTTTCCCGGATGATATAAGATGGTGATATCATAGTCCTTTAATAGCTCAAACCACCTCCTCTACCTCAAATTTAGCTCCTTATGCTTGAACAAATACTGCAGAATCTTGTGATCCGTGAATACCTCACATGCCACGTCATACAAATAATGCCTCCAAATCTTCAACGCGTGAACAATGGCTGCTAACTCCAAATCATGAACCAGATAGTTTTTCTCATGAATCTTTAACTGCCGCAAAGCATAGGCAATGACCTTGCCATCCTGCATCAACACCGCACCAAGCCCAATATGAGATGCATCACAATAAACTGTATATGGACCTGAACCCGTGGGCAAAAACAACACCGGTGCCGTAGTCAGAGTTGTCTTGAGCTTCTAAAAGCTCGCCTCACACTCGTCTGACCACCTGAACTGGGAACCCTTCTAGGTCAACCTGGTCATCGGGGTTGCGATAGATGAAAACCCCTCCACAAATCGACGATGGTATCCTGCCAACCCCAAGAAAGTCCAAATCTCTGTAGCTGATGCTAGTCTAGGACAGTTCTTGACTGCCTCAATCTTTTTCGTCAAACTAAATACCCTCTACCGATACAACATGACCCAGGAATGCAACTGAACTCAACCAGAACTCACACTTTGAAAACTTAGCATACAACTGACTATCCCTTAGAGTCTGAAGAACCACTAGAAGATGCTGCTCGTGCTCCTCCCGGCTACGAGAATATATCAAGATATCATAAATAAAGACTATCACGAACGAATCCAAGTAAGGCCTGAACACTCGGTTCATCAAATCCATAAAAGCTGCTGGGGCATTTGTCAACCCGAATGACATCACCAAGAACTCATAATGCCCGTATCGAGTGCAAAAACCTGTCTTAGGGACATCAGATGCCCTAATCCTCAATTGATGGCAGCTAGATATCAAGTCAATCTTCGAGAATACCTTGTCAACCTGATGCTGATCAAACAAATCATCAATCCTTGGCAATGGATACTTATTCTTGATTGTAACCTTGTTCAACTGCCGGCAATCAATACACATTCTCATTGATCTGTCCTTCTTATTAACAAACAACACCGGCGCACCTCAAGGCGAAACACTAGGTCTAATGAAACCTTTCTCAAGCAAGCTTGCAACAGCTCCTTCAACTCTTTCAACTCAGGCGGGGCCATACGATACGGCGGGATAGAAATAGGCTGAGTGCCCGGAGCCAAATCAATGCAAAAGTCAATATCCCTGTCGGGTGGCATACCTAGCATGTCTGAAGAGAATACCTCAGGAAACTCACGAAAATTGGGCACAGAGTCAATAGAAGGAACCTCAACACTAGAATCACAAACATAGACCAAATAGGCCAAACACCACTTCTCGACCATACGCCAATCCTTCATATATGAGATAACACTATGGGTAGAATGACCAAGAGTCCCCCTCCACTCTAAACGAGGTAAACCCGACAAGGCTAAGGTCACCGTCTTGGCATGACAGTCCAAGATAGCGTGGTAAGGTGATAACCAGTCCATCCCTAATATGACATCGAAATCAACCATGTCCACAAGCAACAAATCTACACGAGTCTCCAGACCCCCAATCACAACTATACAAGAGCGATGGACTCGGTCTACCACAATAGAATCACCCATCGGTGTAGACACATATATAAGGGCACTCAAGGGATCACTAGGCATGACCAGATACGGTGCAAAATAAGATGACACATAGGAGTATGTAGACCCTGGATCAAATAAAATCAAAGCATCTCGGCCACAAACCAGAACAGTACCTATGATAACTGCATCGGAAGCCTCAGCCTCAGGCCTGGCTGGACGAGCATAACATCGGGGCTGGGGCCGTCCACCCTAAACTACACCTCTAGGACAGCCTGCAGCTAGTTGTCCTCCACCTCTAGCGGTCTGACCTCCAACTCTAGCACCTTTACCCCCACATCTATTTGGCTGGGCCGGCTGTGGAACACCTGGTGCCTGAACTATAGCACGGTAACCCTGCTGCAGCGACTGAGTACCTACCATCGGACAAGCCCTTCTGATATGACCATACTCACCACACTCAAAACATCCACCTGAGTGTTGTGGCTAAGGAAACTGAGACTGACCCTAGCGACCTGAATGACCACCCCGAAAACTCTGGAGTGGCGGTGCACTAATAGGAGCTATTGGTGTAATGTAGGGCTGCTGATCAGAATACTGCATATGAGAACCACGGCCACCTGAAGCACCGTGAGATACCTGAAGTGCTGACTGAAAGGGCCTAGGAGGATGGCCTATACCATATGAATCTCTTCCTCCAGATGAGGTACCACTGAATCGGCCTGAATGACAGGGCCTCTTGTCCGACCCATGACTACCTCCCTGCGACAGAACCATCTCCACTCTCCTGGCCACCATGGCCGCCTCCTGGAAAGAAATCTCACTCTCTGTCTCCCTAGCCATCTGAAAACAAATCGGCTGAATAAGTCCCTGAATGAACCTCCTCACCCTCTATCTCTCGGTGAGAAGTATGATAAGAGCATGGCGAGCCAAGTCGATGAATCTGGTCTCATACTGGGTAACAGTCATAGAACCCTGCTGGAGATGCTCAAACTGCTTCCGATAGGTCTCTCTCCGAGTGATGGGGAGAAACTTCTCCAAAAATAGCTGAGTAAACTACTCCCAAATCAAAGCTGGTGATCCGGCTGGTCTAGCCAAGCAATAATCTCTCCACCAAGTCTTGGCGGATCCCGACAAGCGAAAAGTAGCAAAATCGACCCCATTGGTCTCTACTATCCCCATGTTCCTGAGAACCTCATGACAACTGTCTAGATAATCCTGGGGATCCTCAGAAGATGCACTGCTGAAAGTGATAGTGAAGATCTTGGTGAAACCTATCCAACCTCTACAAAGCCTTCGAAGACGTAGTTGATCTATCACCGGTCTGTGCTGCTGTTCAGCTAAAGAAGCGGTACGTGACCTCGCTATTCGCAAAAGGACAAGAGTAGAGGTTTCAATTTAGCATTGAGAGAACAAAATTGCACGATAGGAGAGAATAGATGTGAAGTTTTTCCTAACTCTATGGCCTCTGGGGATAAATACAGACGTCTTCGTACCGATCCTTCAGACTCTACTAAGCTTGTCCATGAATTGTGAGATCTATGTAACCTAAACCTCTAATACCAACTTGTCACTACCCGGATTTCCCACTTTCAGTAGTCGTGATGACACCTACTCGTAGAAGCTAGGCAAGCCGCGGAATAAAGAATCATAAACCCTTTTCATTTTAGCCCTTTTTAACAATTTGAATTAACAGGTAATCAATATTGAAATATTAACGATGAATAAAATTAAGCGGAAAACTTAATCTAGTAAAATAACCCAAGCCAGTACTACAATGCCAACATACCGGGATCTGATGTCACAATATCCGGACTGTCTATGATTTCTACAACAAAAGTCTGAAAAGAAAGTATAATCTATCTCGGAAACAAGGAAAATAGAATACATAATAAGATAAAAGAGAACGTCGGGCCTGCGGACGCCTGTAGGACTACCTGGGGATCTCTAGCTGGACTGAAGGTAGCCACCCAAATGCTATGGTCCAAGAGCTGCTCCGGGATATGTACATAGTGAAAAGTGTAGCATCAGCACAACCGACCCCATGTGTTAGTAAGTGCCTAGCCTAACCTCGGCGAAGTAGTGACGAGGCTAGGACCAGACTACCAAATAAACCTGTGCAGTCATATAATATGCAACGGAAAATAAAACAGGACTAACAAGTAAAGATGGGAGGGGGTACATACTGTGGAAGGGGGAGGGGGAATATCAATATCAATAATAAATCAAGAGTAAAGCATAAGGACAACTTAGAATTCACAGCAAAATAATAAGGAACTTGTATCCAATATATAAACACTTGTATCATCAATTGTTGCAGTGCGCAACCCAATCCCAGCATATAACAACACTGTTGCGGCATGCAACCCAATCCAATCATATTATTGTTGCGGTGTGCAACCCGATCCACATATAATATTGTTGTGGCGTGCAACCCGATCCAAATATAATATTGTTGTGGCATGCAACCCGATCCAAATATAATATTGTTGCGGCGCGCAACCCAATCCAAATATAATATTGTTGTGGTGCGCAACCTGATCCACATATACAATCAACAACAATCCTAACAAGATTCCCGACAAGGGATCAATAAAGAACTACATTATCCCGGCAAGGGAACCGTCAGTATAAATAAATACGCCCTGGCAAGGGAGAAACAACTATAACCAAACTTGTTCCAACATCTAACTACCTCAGCTAACACCAATACTCAATCATAATTAATTTTCACGAGAATAATCATAATCCTTGCTCAATACAGAGAATCATCAGCTTAAGCATCCGTAGTATTATTTAAGAACATAATAACTTTCAATTTAAGACTCACGGTCATGCTCAACACCAACGTATAGATACTCGTCACCATGTCTATACGCCGTACTCAACAAGAAACAAGTAGCAAATAGGACACAACTCCTAGTCCCTCAAGCTAAGGTTAGACCAAACACGTACCTCGAATTTTCACGGCCAACTCAAGCCTCAAACACTGCTTTTCCTTTTGAATTTGGCTCCAAATCAATTGTATCTAGACATAATCTACTTAATAAAATCAATAAATGCTAAACAATCTTATTACAATGCTTAATTATAGCTTTCCCATCATTCTTCCCAAAAAGTCAAAAATTGACCCCGAGCCCGCTTGGTTAAAACACGAGGTTCGGACCTAAACTCGACCCCCATTCGCCCACGAGCCCAAATATACAATTAGTTCCAAAATTTGACCCCAAAATGAGGTCTAAATCCCAAATATACAAAAAGCCCTAACTCTACCCAAAGCCATAATATTTCTACCCTTAAGAACATGATTTAGGCCTAGAAATGTAATGGGTGTTAATGAAAATTGAAGAAAATGAGTCTAAGATTACATACCAATAGATTTGTGGTGAAATCCCCTTTCAAAAATCGCCCAATTTGGAGTTTGGAAGAAGAAGTTATGAAATTTTGATTAAGTCCCGTTTTGCTTCTGTTTTAAAATCACTGGACAGGCCTTCATCGCGTTTGCGATAGGCCTGTCACGTTCGCGATGAGTTAGGCCTAAGTGACCTTCGCGTTCGCGACATTGGTCTCGCGTTCGCGGAGCTTTGACCCCTCGAGCCTTCGCGTTCGCATCTCAGGCTTCGCGTTCGCGAAGAAGAAAACTGGCACCTGGGATATTTGCCTTACACGTGCATTCACGTGATGCGTCCGCGAGGGGGACCACGCGAACGCGAATAAAAAAATCTCTGTGCACTGAACAGCAAAAACCTGCAACTTTCTATAGTTCAAAAACTTTCCGAAACTCAGTCGAGCCCTCGAGGCTCCAAACAAAACGTACGTACTAACTCAAAAACATCATATGAACTTATCTGTGCGAGTAAATCGCCAAAATAATCTCTTAAACAACGAATTTAGCATAGAAATCTAAGAAAAATCTCAAAACTTTCAAAGTAGGGGTTTTCACACCTACGGGTCCGAATCACCGCAAACGACTTCCGTTTCTTACAAAATTTCACAGATTCATCTTATTTTACATATAAGACCTGTACCAGGCTCCAGAACTAGAATACAGGCCCGATACCATCAAATTCTAAATGCATTTCATTTCCAAAACTCATAGAAATTTCCAGAAAATAATTTTCTTTACAAAATTTATTTGGTATCAATAGCTGCCCCTCTTTACCCGAGGAGGATGAAAGAGTTGTCGGGTAAAGACAAGATGGCCAATTTTGACCGGATCGGTGATTGAAAAAGAACTTTGGCCGCGCATTGGTTTCTGAGCTGCCTACATATCCCTGGTTTCACAGGAATCAGGCCACATGTAGTTCAGGAACTATTGACGGAATGTGTCGATGGAGATTTGAAAAGACGGACGCGATGGTCAAATTTAAAAGGTTTTTGGAGTTGAATAGATTATGGAGAACCAGAGCAGGATCGCTTCTCCTGAGACGGCCGTTCGCTAGCCGGTGTACCTGTAGATGAGCAATGTGCATATTGTGCATAATTTAAACATGATACAAATTCCCATTGGACCATGAATGCTGTCTTTGGACGGTTAGGATGACGTCCTCAGACTATGATGTCCTGGGCAATGAAGAGCATAAAATAAAGATTCGCAGGCCATGTAATGGTGTTCTCGGGCTATGAAGATGGTGCCTCCGAACTATGACGCATTTGAACAAGTTGGCGATTTTTCAGCCCATGAGAAGGTGGCAATTTTTCAGCCGAATGAATGCAAAGAGTGGAAATTTTTCAGCCAAGGCGTGAATTTGAATGCAGGTGGCGATATTTCAGCCGAAGCGAGAATTTAAATAAAGTGGCGATAGTTCAGCCATGTAGGATGGAGACAGAGCTTAGTCTCGAAAGGCAGATAGATAGCCTTATGCAATATGGAGGTAGAGCTTAACCTCGAAAGGCAGAGAATAGCCTTATGCAAAATATAGATAGAGACAGAGCTTAGTCTCGGAAGGCAGATAGATAGCCTTATGCAATATGGAGGTAGAGCTTAACCTCGAAAGGCAGAAAATAGCCTTATGCAATATGGATGGAGACAGAGCTTAGTCTGGGAAGGCAGATAGATAGCCTTATGCAATATGGAGGTAGAGCTTAACCTCGAAAGACAGAGAGTAGCCTTATGCAAAATGCAGATGGAGACAGATCTTAGTCTCGAAAGGCAGATAAATAGCCTTATGCAATATAGAGGTAGAGCTTAACCTCGAAAGGCAGAGAATAGCCTTATGCAAAATATAGATAGATACAGAGCTTAGTCTTGGAAGGCACATAGATAGCCTTATGCAATATGGAGGTAGAGCTTAACCTCGAAAGGCAGAGAATAGCCTTATGCAATATGGATGGAGACAAAGCTTAGTCTCGGAAGGCAGATAGATAGCCTTATGCAATATGGAGGTAGAGCTCAACCTCGAAAGGCATAGAGTAGCCTTATGCAAAATGCAGACTGAGACAGAGCTTAGTCTCGAAAGGCAGAAAGTAGCCTTATGCAGTGCAGTAATGTAAAGGAGCAAATAGTAGTAATTTTCTTAGCTGATAGGCGGTTGCGATATCATGACTGCTGCGGAATGTTGGGTGTAGATAGTAGACCTTTGTGAGTTGAGTGATTGTTTCGAGGGTTTTGACTTGGAAGAGTGAATGCCTTTTGCATTGTGATCTGAGTTCCTGCATCCAAAGAAAAATCGTGAGTTCTGTAGCGGGGGAAGGTTAGTTCGTATCCCTTGGCTCCTGACGTTACGTATCATTGGGGTAGCATTGCTGAACGACGGTGATGCAAAATGATGTTTATGCATTATTCAGTAAATGTAATGTAAGTATATATATTTTCGAAAAAAAAATGATTTTATTTTGGATGAACCAACAACTGCAACGTGGTTCAAGACACGGCAACCTTGCTTGCTCCGAAATTTTGAGGGTCCTCCTCAAAATCCTGCCCCAGTTCACTGAGCTGGCGCTGCTGACGGCTGTGCTGAATAACTGAAAGTGGGTCGATTCCAGAATTTTGAGGGTCCTCCTCAAAATTCTGCCCCAGTTTACTGGGTTGATGTTGATGCGAAAGCCGACAAACTGCCTTCGGAATTTTGAGGATCCTCCTCAAAATTCTGCCCCAGTTCCAATAGCGGGGAAAATGGAATTTTTATTAAAATGTGACCAAACCCATAGGGCTACCTATGTATCCCCTCTTTAATAGGAATCAGGTCAGGCGTAGTTCAAATTACATCATAAATAAAAGCATACGATCAAATGTAGTATCTCTTTACTGCGTCTGAGTTGATCGGCTTCGGCCAGACTTCTCCATCCATTTCTGCAAGAATAAGGGCTCCTCCGGTTAGAACTCGGTGAACCATGTATGGACCCTGCCAATTGGGAGAGAATTTCCCTTTGGCTTCGTCTTGATGTGGAAATATCTTCTTCAACACCAGCTGTCCTGGTGTAAACTTCCTTGGTTTAACTCTCTTGTTGAAGGCTCTGGACATTCTGTTCTGGTATATCTGACCGTGACAGACTACATTCATCCTTTTTCCATCTATGAGGGCTAACTGCTCGTAGCGACCTTTTACCCATTCTGTGTCATCTAACTCGGCTTCTTGTATGATCCTTAATGAGGGAATTTCTACCTCAGCGGGAATGACCGCCTCTATACCATAAACTGACACGTAGGGAGTTGCCCCGATTGATGTGCGGACTGTGGTACGATAACCCCATAAGGCGAATGACAACTTCTCATGCCATTGTTTGTGCCTCTCGATCATCTTCCTTAGTATCTTCTTGATGTTTTTGTTGGCCGCTTCTACGGCTCCATTCATCCGCGGTCTATACGCCGTAGAATTCTTGTGTCTGATCTTGAAAGTCTCACACATTGTTTTCATCAGGTCGCTGTTAAAATTGGAACCATTGTCGGTGATGATTGACTCTGGAATTCCGAACCGACAAACAATACGGTCGAGGACGAAATCTGCTACCACCTTCTTGGTAACTGCTTTGTATGATGCTGCTTCAACCCATTTAGTAAAATAATCAATTGCTACCAAGATGAACCTGTGCCCGTTTGACGCGGTAGGCTCGATTGGACCGATAACGTCCATTCCCCAAGCGGCGAACGGCCATGGTGAGCTTGTTGCATTAAGCTCGTTTGGAGGCACTTTTATCATATCTAAATGTATATGACAGCGATGGCACTTTTGGACATACTGGATGTAGTCTGTTTCCATAGTCATCCAGAAATATCCTGCTCGGAGTATCTTCTTTGCTAAAACAAAACCATTCATGTGCGGTCCACAGGTCCCTGAATGTACTTCCTCCAATTACTTGGTTGCTTCCCTTGCATCGACACATCTTAGTAAACCCAAATTAGGAGTCCTCCTATACAGGATTCCTCCGCTGTGAAAGAAATTATTGGATAGTCTCCGAAGCGTGCATTTCTGGGTAGCATTGGCAAGCTCTGGATATTCTTCTGTGGTCAAATACTCTTTGATGTCGTGGAACCATGGTTTCCCGTCGGCTTCTTCCTCAAATGAGCACAATAAGCTGGTTAGTCATGAATATTGACCTAGATGGGGTCAATGAAATTTGTATGTGGATGCTGAATCATAGATGACAAAGTGGCAAGTGTATCGGCGAACTCATTCTGTACCCTGGGAACATGCTGGAATTCCGTCTTTCTGAATCTCTTTCTCAATTCTTGTATGTGATGCAGATAAGGGATTATCTTGGGATTCTTGGTTGCCCATTCTTCTCGAACCTAATGTATGAGTAGGTCTGAGTCTCCGATTACTAGTAACTCCTGAATGTTCATATCAATGGCCAATTTAATCCCTAGAATTCAGGCTTCATTTTCGACCATGTTGTTGGTGCATGGGAACCTGAGCTTGGCGGATACCGGGTAATGTTGACCGGTTTCTGATACCAGGACTGCTCCTATACCAACTCCTTTGAAATTTGCAGCTCCGTCTAAAAACAACCTCCAACCATCATAGGATTCTGCAATATCTTCTCCTATGAAAGATACCTCTTCATCGGGAAAATACGTTTTTAAGGGCTCGTATTCTCCGTCTATGGGATTCTCGGCGAGATGGTCCGCCAAGGCTTGCCCTTTGATTGCTTTCTGGGTTACGTAAACAATGTCGAATTCACTTAGCAAGATCTGCCAGTTGGCGAGCTTGCCGGTGGGCATGGGCTTCTGGAAGATATACTTCAGAGAGTCCATTCTGGATATGAGATAAGTAGTGTAGCCACATAAGTAATGCCTCAACTTCTGCGCGACCCAAGTCAGAGCACAACAAGCACGTTCTAAAAGAGAATATCGGGCCTCGTACGGTGTGAACTTCTTACTGAGATAGCAGATGGCTTGCTCCTTTCTCCCAGTTTCATCATGTTGCCCCAAAACACAACCAAATGCTCCATCCAACACTGCGAGATAGAGCAAAAGGGGTCTCCCTGGTTCAGGCGGAACCAAGACTGGCGGCGTGACAGTATCCCTTGATTCTGTCAAAAGCCTTTTGACATTCATTAGTCCATTTGGTGGCGGTATCCTTCTTCAGCATTTTGAAGATGGGTTCACAAATGACAATAGACTGAGCTATGAATCGGCTGATATAGTTGAGTCTTCCCAGGAAACTCATCACGTCCTTCTTGTTCTTTGGCGGCGGCAATTCTTGGATAGATTTGACCTTTGATGGATCCAATTCTATTCCTCAACGACTCACGATGAAACCCAATAATTTTCCAGCAGGAACCCCGAATGCACACTTGGAGGGATTCAGTTTCAAATTGTACCTTCTCAACCTGTTGAAGAACTTTTGCAAGTCTTCCATATGATCTGCAGCTTTCCTGAATTTGATGATGACGTCATCCACATACACCTTGATCTCTTTGTGTATCATGTCGTGAAAAATGGTAGTCATGGCTCTCATGTAGGCAGCACCAGCATTTTTCAATCCAAACTGCATCATTCTATAACAGTACATCCCTCATGGCGTGATAAACGCCGTTTTCTCTGCATCTTCTTCATCCATCCATATCTGATGGTACCCAGCGAAACAATCAACGAATGACTGCAGCTCATGGTTGGCGCAGTTGTCGATCAAGATGTGTATATTCGGCAAAGGAAAGTTGTCTTTGGGACTAGCCCGGTTGAGATCCCTGTAGTTGACACAGACTCTAACCTTCCCATCCTTCTTTGGTACCAGCACGATGTTGGCTAACCATGTCGGATATTCTACCACCCTGAGAACCCTGGCTCTGACTTGCTTAGTAACCTCTTCTTTAATCTTCAAACTCATGTCTGGCTTGAACTTCCTGAGCTTCTGCTTTACCGGCGGCCATGTAGGATCTGTTGGCAACTTGTGAGCCACAATGGATGTGCTGAGGCCAGTCATATCATCATAAGACCATGCAAAGATATCCTCATACTCTTTTAGGAACTCTGTGTACTCTTTCTTTTCTGATGGCGACAAATGTGCACTGATACGTGTTTCCTTGACATTCTCAGTATCACCCAAATTAACGTCTTCGGTCTCATCTAGATTAGACTTAGGCCTATTCTCAAAGTTCTTGACCTCTCTGACAACCGCTTCTGGTATCTCATCTTCTTCTGAATCTATATCCGATTATTGCATTGCCTCGTTGCAAGTTACAGTCATCGGTTCATCATCAAGATATGTAATAGTAATGCTGTGTAAAACAAAGTAAATGATAGAGAGGAGTAATAAGAGTGCAATATATAATGAATTTGAAATGCTTTGATTGAAATTCATAATCGTTCGAGACATCAGGGCTCTTTTGGAACGTAAAGACAATGCAGAAAGGAAAAGAAACTAAGAAAATAAAGATACGATGCATGATGCTCGTTCAGCCTTGCTACCCCGAAGATGTCCGGGCACTGGTGGTCGTGACCGACCAATTTTTAAGGCGTTCCCCTCGGTTCATGGCTTGAATGGAAGGGCCTTCCTCCCCTTCCTCCTCGAAGATAACACAACAATCCATATCCGCCCTCAGAAACAGGTTCTTCATTGCTATCAGTGTCTCATCTTCCTCTAATCCATATATGACATCAGCTAGCTGAAATGTCTACTCTAACTGAGGTAGAGGGTGCTCCAGCGGATGGTATGGTCCACGCCATGGAGGTGACCAGTGGTTGAACTCCTCCTAAGTGTACTCATACCCTAGGCCAAAAGTGGTACCGTGCTTCTTTAGCTTGATAGGTTTGGTGATACCCTGCAGGTTCTTGCCAAGTCCTTTTCCGGGTTCATACTCACTCCAATTCAGGATGCTTTCGATCTTGCTATTCCACCACTTGTCTTTGTCTACAGCATTGACCCGCTTGATGTGGTGGTACGTTTCTCCTCATATCATTCTTCTGCCTCCGATCATCGTAATGGTTTGGCGACTGTATATAGGGTTGCTACCGTCGCCATGAATGATTACTTCCTGATGATTCCATTCAAATTTTACAGCCTGATGCAAAGTTGATGCTACCGCCCCAGCGGCGTGGATCCAGGGTCGTCCCAGCAACAAATTGTAGGATGCTGGTACGTCAATGACTTGGAACTCGACATCAAACCAGGTGGGTCCCATCTGTAGTCATAGGCTAATTTCTCCAATGGTGGACCTCTGAGATCCATCAGAAGCTTTGACATTGATAGCCCCATCTTTGACCTCGTGCAATCCTTTACCCAATGTCCTGAGAGTTATCAATGGACAAATGTTGAGGCTGGATCCCCCGTCGACCAAGATTCTGGTGATGAAATGATCTTCGCATTGCACAATGATATGCAGCGCCTTGTTGTGACTAAGCCCTTCTGGTGGTAATTCGTCCTCGTGGAAGGTGATCTTGTAGCTTTCCAGTACCTGCCCCACCATGTTTGCCATTTCGCCTCCTGTTATGTTGCTGGAACATAAGCTTCACTCAATATTTTCATTAAGGCGTTTTTATGTGCCTCAGAGCTTTGCAGAAAAGCCAGAATAGAAATATGTGCTGGCGTTTTGTTCAGTTGCTCGACGACTGAGTACTCTTTGGCCTGTATCTTTCTCCAAAGGTCATCGGGCCTAGTTTCGACAGGACGTCCAGAGGCTTGCTTGCTGGACTCTGCTAAATGTTCTGGGGTGTATAACCTGCCTGTTCTAGTCATGCCCTGTGCGGTGACCGCTTCTCCGGTATGTGTCTTCCCTTTCCTTCTAGCCTCAGCTGTGTAATCCCAAGGTATGGCTTTCGACTTGAATGGGGTCATGTCTGTCATGGAAACTAGAATGGGAACCCTTGGAGGTAACACAACAACTTCAAACGGTGCGGGTGCCTTTGGAATCCCAAACTCAACCTCAATCGGTTTTGGCACCATTGCAGGCGGTGCTTCAAACTCGAGTGGCACAGACACATTTACCACATCCTCCTTAGAAGGCTGAATCTGAACAATAATGGGATTGAGGGTAATAGCCGGCTTCTGAGGTTCATCACCTTCAGCTATCAACCCGCTTGACCCTTTGGGGTCCTAATCGTCTTCAATCTCAATCATATGGATGCTCCTGCCCTTATGGTCAGGCAGGGGGTTGTTGTGGACATTAGGAGCGGGCTCCTTTGCTATAATGATCTTGTCGTCAATCAGGTTCTGAATCTTGTCTTTCAACGAGCGACACTCGTCGATGGTATGGCCCTTCTTCCCGAAATAGTATGCGCAAGTCTTGTTTGGGTTGATCCATTGGGAAGGATTTTCTGGAGTTACGGCTGGAATAGGGGGTAACATAACCGGCTGCTTTAAGTTTTTCATATAATTGGTCAATTGGCTCGGCTATGGCGGTATATTGTCTGGGAAGTTTACGGTCGAAGTTTAGTCTAGGTCGGGGAAAGTTTTGGCGGGTAGGAGGTGATGGGTAGTGAGAAGGTTGGGAGTTGTATACTTGGTATACGGGTGCGGGTTGAGAATATCTGGGTGAAGTGGGTTGATACGTAGGTGATGTAGGTGATTGGTAAGCAGGTGGTGGAATTTGGTAAGTGGGTGATGGTGCTTGGTAGTTTAGGGTAGGTTGATATGTGAGTGAAGCTGAGGGATAGGTTTGGTACTTCATAGGGGAATTGTTCCTTTGCGCAACCATTACGGAATTTACATCCTTTTTCTTTAACGAGCCACCAGACTGTAAAGTCCTCCAGGGTAAATCAGGAATCAAAGATTCGAAAATAATGAATTAAGTCAGAAAACAGGTCCAAATCAAACAAGGAGAGAATCAAATAAATTCATATAGAAATCAATCCCAAAAATTAGGGTTGTTTAGAGAGGAAAAAGTCTGATTATAAAAAGTGTATAAATTTAAACATGCGAGGCTAGAATTAAACGAACAGTGCAGTCATGTGATCAAATAGAAAAACATAGACATGCGAAAATCAAGAGGTCTTGCAAAGCTTAGCAAGAATCAGAAACATGAGACGAGTTTAGGGTTTTGGAATCAGACAAGAAGCAGCACAAGAATCAAACAATCGTGCACAGATGGTTGGAAAACCCCCCAAAATTTAGGGTTTCTCCCCACAGCTCACATGCAAAGACGAAGCATAGAAGATCAGTCAAAATAAACTCAAGAAAACCCAAAGAACACAGACAGTTCATGGAAGCAAACACAGTAAAAGAAATCCTTAGAAACCCTAGGAAAATACAGTAAAAAAATACACAGAAAACCATAGTAAAAACACTTAGCAAAGTAAAAATATAAAAAATAGCAGTAAAACAAGTAAAAGATCATGGAAACCCTAAGTTTTAAGAAGATGAACAGTTTTGAAAGCCAAAAATCGAAAAGATGTGGAAAATACTTTAAAATCTTAGAAAATAACACGAATCTGAAGTAGATTTTAGAGAGAAACAAAGAAAACCTCGAGGGATTAGGGTTTCAGAGAAAACCTTAGAAAGTGAGAAAGGCCTGGAACGGACTGGTCCTGAGTCGGAGATGGACTCACAGGGCTAGGACTGCCGGAGATGAGCCGGAAAGGGACATAGAACTTGAATCGGAAAGATTCTGAGACGGGGTCTTCAAAGTCGGATTCTGAAACCTCGAGCAAAAGGAACATAGGGGTATGTGGGGGGTAGGTACAGGCTGCTCAGGGTCTGAGAGGCCATGATTTCCTGTGGAATAAGGTCGGAGACCGGTGAAATAGGCTAGGGTTTTGGAGGGGCTTAGGAGCGTTTGAGAGACGAAGGGGATACAAGGGCGGCTGCTGAAGAGAAATGATTAGGGTTAGGGGGCTTGTGGGTTTAATTAAGGCAAGGCGGATGAGGGCCGTTGATTAGAATAATCAACGGCCACGATTAAAGAAAGGATCTGGGCGGGTTTATTTAGTAGGGTCTGGGTCGGGTAATTTTTGAAATTGGGTTGTATAATTGAGTTCAATTTGGGCTGGGATTTGGGTTTAATTTAGGCTATAATTGAAAGTAAAGAGGCTACAATTTAAATAGCCAATTTTCCCCATTTTGAATTTATAAAAATAGTAAATGGTGTTACAAAATCAAATTAAAAATACTAAGTTAATAAAAAATGCATAAGTATTAATTTAAAAATATTAGAAATGATTTTGTGATTAAAAATGCTATTAAATCGAGAAATAGGCTAAAATTGCAATTTTATGCAATTTTAGCTTAAAATACCAAATGGACTTGTAAAATTATGTAAAAATCATGTAAATTATCTTTTGTGTAAATGTGAGAATAAAATAAATTATTAACCAAAATGACAAGTTTTGGGAATAATTATTGGATTTTATAGTGTAAAAATATGCCATAAATTGGTTTAAAATCGTTAAAAATGCCAAAACCCTTTGGGGTGCTTATATATGCACATATATGTCACTTTGAAAATATGTAGGAAAAAATTGAGTATCAACACCAGTTAGTTTATCTGGGTCCGGATGATCGAAATTATCCCTGTGGAGTTTTTACCATTTCCCGAAGGGTGGAATTATGCACGTGAGTGAGGCGTTTGGCGCTTTTTCAAATTTAGCCTATAGCGAAAATCAGCTGAGTAATAATGTTGTCTCCCTTGTTGCAGCAACTTCGTGGATGCCGGGTGAAGTCCATGATCTGCCCGACTGGGTCCGGAAGCTGGTGACCCATTCGTCCCGTGACGATCGCAGGTGGCAAGCTATACTTCATACCGGATGGGGAGCGCAGTACCAAGGTATGTGCGTATGCTGCCTTTGCCTTGCCTTCGTATACCCAAGGTAATATTTTCCCATTCCATTTGTGCTGGATTCGCTGTTTGCAGATATCGGGCGGTTCCTTGGAATGGGGCACCCGTGGTGTGATGGAGCCTTTAGTGGTGCTGGTCGGGCTCACATTTCCGACGAAGGGGCGTCGGCCGGGTCCGCTTCTCCCGGAGCACCTAATTCTCGGTCGGCGGTTCCTTTGAGCGAATACACCGTGCCCGAGGTCGGATCTTCTGGGGACTCAGGGGCAAGATCAACTTGAGTGTGTTCCGACTTCGAGGAAGTCCATCGGCTTCTCTTTATGGTGAGTCCATGTACAGTTTCCCTGTGCCCCGTGCCCTCATCCCTCTATTGAACCTTCCTTGTGAAGTCCTGTGATAGGCTTAGGTCTGAACTGCTCCGTCAAGGGGCCAAGCTTTAGAAAATTCTGGATGAGGGCGAATCCCTTAGGCTCCTTAGTGAGAAGGAAGTTGAGCTGCAGCATTGGCGATATGAGGCGCACCGAAGCTCAAACTATGAGAGCTATTTGATGGAGCAGGTAACTTTCTGTAGTACATTCTTCGCTCCTTTCTAACCTTAAGGCTAACCCCTTTTACCATATCAGTTGCAGAGAAAGGCAAAGGCCTTGGAGTACCTCAAAGGCGACGTCAACCATGTTAGAGTTGCTTGCAGGGAGCTAAAAGCTCAAGTGCACGCTCGAACTTTGGAGGAGATGAGTTCCTCAGCTAAGGTTCCTGCCTTCGAGGTCCAACTCCATTTGACTCATGACAACGCCAGTGTTCAAGCTGATATGATTGGGAAACTCGAATCTGATCTCTCAAAGGTTAGAGCCGAGATAATTGATGCCCGGGCAGAAGCAGCACTAAGCCGAACCAAGGTTGATCCTGAGATAGCAATTCGTATGAAGGATGCTACTGATGCCAAAGCCAAGCTGAAGCGAGCCTATGACCGGGGAAGAATATCGAGGAATATCTCGTTGTAGATCCCGAAGAGAGGTACTCGAGGAGGTCGGTGCAAGGGGCTTCGTCCTTTCGGAGGAATTGGCTCGAGCAAGGGTGGACGAGCGTGATGTTCGGTTATTTCTTGTTGACGTTGCGGAGGGCGATTTTGACAAGTTGTAGCCCTTTAGCACAGAGTGTAGACTTTGTCATTTTGTTGCTCTAGATTTTGCCATTTTGTCGCTTTAGATTTCGCCATTTTGTTGCTTTGCCTCTGATATACGTAGGGTATGCCTGTAGATGGAGAATGCGCTTTTTTTTGCGCATGTAATATATAAGAAGAAACTTGAGGCTTTATTTCTTCTATACCTTTTTTCTGTTGTTGCTTTCGATCGGGCAGGCTGGTTTTGGTGTTTGGCGAGGTCCTCATAGGTCCAAAACAGATCGGACAGACCCGGGGGCTCTTAAGTGCGATCCTTGGCGCGAGCAGGTGCTGGGGCTCGATGCTTGGCCCGGCTGTTTAGGCTTAGTCTCCGAATCGGGCTCCGGCTCGAGCCTTCTTTTCCTCAAATTATGTGTGCCCGTGCGAGCAGGTAGTAATCATTTTAATCTCTTGCTCTTAAGCATTTGCCGTTCCAACTGATTTGGGTCCAGTCTTCAAGTCGCATTGTGACTCGAGCTTCAATTGACCCTCAAGCTCTTTCCTACCTGCATGGGCGGATGATGATGGCCCTTTATGCTTTGGGTCGAAGAGACCTTACGGGAGTGTGGCCCGATGGTTTACTCGGCCGATGATAGTGGCACTTATGCCATGCCCTTAGGCATATTGCAGTTTTCGGTTCTAGTCTCCGAGTCGCATTGCGATTCGAGTTGTAATCGACCCTTAAAATTCCTCGATTTCCTGGCCGGCGATAGTGGCACTCATGCCCTTAGGCATATTGCAATTTTCTGGTCCAGTCTCCGAGTCGCGTTGCGATTCGAGCTGTAACCTCCTGGATTTCCTGGTCTACTATAGTGGCACTTATGCCATTTGGTCGGTAAGACCTTTCAGTATGTGGCCTGGAGGCTTGTATAGTTAACTAGTTTGGATCCGGTCACCGAATCGGGTTACAATTCAAGCTCATTTTAATCCTCAAGTTGTCAAAATTTTCTAGCAGACGACAATGGCTCTTACGTTGTTTGGTCGTAGAGACTTTTCAATATGAGGCCCATAGGCTTGCTTAGCTGGCAACAATGCCTCTTACGCTGTTTTTGCCTGTGGGCTTTTTGTAGGCTTTGTTTTCGCTTGTTAAGGTTTTTTTAGAGTATTTTTGCCTGAACCGTCGTCGGTTAAGTTTCATAGCTCGTAGGTCGAGTAGATCGACGCTCTTGCGGTTTGGAGCCGACGTGGTCAGAGCTCGTTTTTGCCTGTTGAGGGAAGCCTGTTTTAACCTGTTCTTTTTGAAGTATATTCGAAGTAGTGGCTTGCAATTTTTAGCGACAGTCGAGCATCCCCGAGTCATGTTATTTTGGTTGTATCAGCTGTTTTGACCGTAGTCATGTGTGTTTGGTCGTAGCCATTTTTGATCCCAAGCGATAGTTTAGGCGTCTACACCGAGGGTATGTCCTTTAGGGATTCTTACAAATGCGATGTATAGCCTAAACTTTGGGGTTTTCATGCTTGTCGAGGTCTTACGGTTTGTCATGCCTATTGAGGTCTTACAGTTTGTCATGCCTATTGAGGTCTTACAGTTTGTATGATGTATAATAGATCTGGTTATGCCGAGTCTGCCCTCTAGGGGTCTTACAATTTCGGATTTTTCAGTGTTCGGCAATTGGCGACAGTCTCCGAGTCATCGAGTTTGTATAAGCTTGAAGACCGCTTCTCGTGAACTCGGAGTTGCATTGTGAGCCGGGGTTCAGACCCTAGGGACGTATGGGCATTGAACCGTTTAAGTCTCCGAGTATCTCAGGACGTATTCAGCGGAGAGGCCTTTGCTACGAATATGCCAAAATAGCCTTTTTCGAAGTATGAAATGCCGAAAAGATATTCTTTATTGCTTGGCATAAATATAGGTTGTAAATACATGTCGTCTCGTTCCTATGAGCTCGGCCCGCGTGGGTGCAGCTCCTCTAATCATATGATCTGTTTATATGATTCCATTTTGAAACTTAGCCTACCATTTATTGGCCCTTCAGAGGGGACGGTGTCCTTAAGAGAAGGCCATCGCACGTCGTCTGACTGTAGAAGAAAGGCCCGCGATTTCGTCGGATCCTCTTCTAGGGGGTGTGTTGCTCTGCTAATAATCTTTCTGGCAGGACTCTCTTTAGGTTGGAAGTCCGATCGAAGGAAGAGAGAACGGCGGACCCCGCAGAGGCCTTGGATCTCCGAGTGGAGTTAGAAAATAAACAACAAGGGAGCGGAGTAGTTCTTCCCTGTTGCGGGATGTATAGGCGACGTTTCGAGGTCTGGTATGTTTCTGCCATTTCATGGCGTGAGCCCTTAATATGGCCTTCTGCTGTGTTCAACCAGGCTTGGCCGAAGATAGGGTTCTGCTCACCATTTGATCCCTTCAAGGGCGGAGGCATTGATGCCGGCGATGGGTCATATGGTGAGGGATTTCCTCTCGTCATGTGTAGCTCCTTGTCGAATAATTTAGTCCCACCTCTTCCGTGGAGTTTCATCCCTTTGGCGGAGTGTGGTCGAAGTTGACTTGGGCTGTGTGCCCGCTGTCATTTGAATGAAACATTCATGTTTCGCAGGCTCGGCATTTCAGCCCGAGCTCAGGCGAGCTGTATAGAGGGAGCAGCCTTCCTAATTGTTGTGGCGATCGACATCTGGAATCCATAAAAGATTCGAGGTGTGGGAGTGATTTGGTTCGTTAGTCCAAACCACCCTATTAGCTTTGGCCTGACATCGTCGGTATAATTGATCGAACCATTTGCACTCATGAACACATGTTTTATTTGAAATAGGTCAAATGAGGGAGGGGGTTACCAATCGCGTTAATACGAGGCCGAGGCGAAGTCTCGGTGTCCCTTTCTTTGATACAGAAGTGTTTGAACTTACAATTGATACAGAAGTGTTTCTAAAAGTTGGGATCAAGTTAACTACTAGCAACGACTAAGCCAAAATTTGAACTTTATGGGATCTAGACTCTAAGATAATGACATTAGGCGTTAGTACTGGTTCTGAATTTAATTTCTGCACATAATTAGTCACTACAAGAAATCCGGTAAAAAACGACCACAAAAAGCGACCAAAGTTGGTCGCTTATAGGCCTAAAAGCGACCAAACATGCCTGGTCGCAATATTGCTGGTCCTTTATTTTAGGGACCAAATATTCCGGGTAAAGACTATAGCGACCAACTTTGGTCACTTTATTATTTTAATAATATAATTTTGGCGACCAAAGTTGGTCTCTAAATGTAAAATACGTTATTTATTTATTTATTATTAATCATAAAAAGCGACCAACTTTGGTCTCTAATCCAAATATTATATTTTAAAATCTGGAAAATAGAGACCAAGATTGGTCGCTTTTTTATTAATTGTTTTTAAAAATAAGTGACCATAGTTGGTCGCTAACTTCAAGAAATAATTTTTTTTTAATTATAAGCGACCAACTTTGGTCGCTATATTTTCAGAAATTATTTTTTTAAAATGGAATAGAGACCAAAGTTGGTCGCTTTTGAGAAATCTGGGTTAAATAGTGACCAAGGTTGGTCGCTATTGCCCAGAAAATTGCTTTTTTAAGGGAAAAGCGACCAACTAGCGACCAAAGTTGGTCGCTTTTCTTGGTATATTTTTGGCAGAAACTGCTTATTTTGGTAGCTACGCCATCTGCCAGCTTACCAAAAATCCTAAACAGGCATTTTATGCCAACAAAAACAACAACAATAAACAACAACAACAACAACAATAAAAAGCAACAAAGTATAAAGTTCAATAGAACTAACACATTAAGCTAACAAAACTAAGTTAACGCTTATTACAAGCTCATTCGAAAACTGGTTCTATTGTCTAGTTCAAAGTATATAAAGTACTCAAGGAGTGTTCTTTCAGCATCCTCGTCCGAAAGTTGGATTGCCTCGCCCGACTCATTAGGTGGCTGACTACGTATGAATTCCCCCACATCAGCTGTGAAGCGAACCTATAAGAAATATTATATTGAATAGTATTTCAAAATTTATATAAAAGTAAATCAAAATACTTAATGAAAAGTAAAAAACTTACATGTATAGTCGAGGCTCGACCCTCGACCCACCTTTCTGGATCAGTCTCTTTCTTCTTCTTTACAATACGAGTCTCATTGAATAGCTTATCTTACTTCATTGGCATCATAAAGTTGTCTGGTGGCTTTGGTGTTTATCCTTGTGGTACTATTACTCGGGATGAACTTGGATACAGAGAGTAACTTGGATACATTACCCGACAGGGTGTGTCTTTGATCAATTGTTGTTCTCATTAGCGACAATGATGATGGGAAGGCAATGACATGTGTTTCAAACAGTGATGGTGTAGGTAAAAATTTAACATTTCCTAAGCAGATAAAACAAGAGGTTATAGAGGAATTTTCTATTTCCTCTTGGAAAATGAAGTAGAGAATTCCTCTATAACCTCTTCTTTTATCTACTTAGGAAATGTTAAATTTCTACTTACACCATCACTGTTTGAAACACATGACATTGCCTTCTCATCGTCATTGTTGCTAATGAGAACAACAATTAAAGGCACACTATGCCAGGTACTGTGTCTAAATTATTCTTGGTGGAAGTTCCACTGCATGTCTAATAAAGTCATCAACCCCTTCTATAAAATCCCCCTGCAATCCTAAATTTCAATTCATATCCTAAAGGTTCAACTCATATCCACAAAAGTTCAAGTCATATCCTAAAATTTCAATTTATAAACTAAAATTCCAATTCATAAACCAAAAATTTCAACTCATATCCACAAAAGTTCAAGTCATATCCTAAAATTTCAATTTATAAACTAAAATTCCAATACATAAACCAAAAATTTCAATTCATACACAAAAATTTCAATTCATATCCTAAAGGTTCAACTCATATCCACAAAAGTTCAAGTCATATCCTAAAATTTCAATTTATAAACTAAAATTCCAATACATAAACCAAAAATTTCAATTCATATCCTAAAGGTTCAATTCATATCCTAAAGGTTCAACTCATATCCACAAAAGTTCAAGTCATATCCTAAAATTTCAATTTATAAACTAAAATTCCAATACATAAACGAAAAATTTCAATTCATATCCTAAAGGTTCAACTCATATCCAAAAAAGTTCAAGTCATATCCTAAAATTCAAATTTATAAACTAAAATTCAAATACATAAACTAAAAGTCCAACTCATATCCTAAAGGTTCAATTCATATCCTAAAGGTTCAACTCATATCCACAAAAGTTCAAGTCATATCCTAAAATTTCAATTTATAAACTAAAATTCCAATACATAAACCAAAAATTTCAATTCATATCCTAAAGGTTCAATTCATATCCTAAAGGTTCAACGCATATCCACAAAAGTTCAAGTCATATCCTAAAATTCTAATACATAATCCTAAAGGTGCAACTCTTAGGGTTTCTTCTCTTCAAACAATTTATTCCCCAAATTAGTAGGTAAAACTAAATATTTTGGACTAAATGTATTAATAAGAACCCTAAAAATTGCAAATAATATATAACTTTGAACCCTAACATGGTTGAGCTAACTTTGAACCCTAACATGGAGAAATTAACTTTGAACCCTAACATGGTTGAACAAATAATATATAACTTTGAACCCTAACATGGAGAAATTAAACAAAATCACTGTATTTCGAAAAAAACAAAGAAAGGAGAAAGAAACCTACCTTGGGAATGGAGGTCGCCGGCGGTGGAGCTGCTGCTGTCGGTGGTCGTCGGTGGTATGGGTGGCGCCGCTATTGCTGGGAGTCGGGGGGGTTGAGTGTGAGAGAGAAAAGAGAGATTTTGGGGAAATTTTTGGAAAGAATGGGAGGGGAAACTCGGTTTTGACACTGGAATTAAAAATAGCGACCAACTTTGGTCGCTATTTTGGTAGCAAAATAAGTTTTGACTTTTTGACCAAAATAGCGACCAAAGTTGGTCGCTATTTTCTAAAAAAAATTAAATTACTTTTAATTCAATTTAAAATTATGTACATATGTAGTATAAATTTAGGATTTTAATTCAATTTAAGGTGTGTATATATATATATACATATTAATTGATATAAGTCCAGACGTTTTAATTTATTGTTAATATATATACATGCATATGAGTAGGTTATAAGTCAATGAATCAATTTACAAGTGTATCAATACCTAAAAGAACTCGTCCCTGTGTTCCGGGCGCTTCATGTTCTTATATATACATACCTTATATTATATCGAATATATATATATATATATATATATAAGCTATATTCGATATAATACATATATTAATTGATATAAGTCGAGAAGTTTTAATACCTAAAAGAACATGTCCCTATATATATTGGAGTATATAGTTAGTATATATGTATATATATATATATATACATACATACTATATATATATAGTATAGTGTATAATATAATACACTATATTATACACTTAGTATATATAATACACTTAGTATATATATACTATACTATACTCTTCACTAAGTATGCATATATATATATATGCATATGAATAGGTTATATATTAGCTATAATATATCAATTAATATATATATATATATATATGCATATGAATAGGTTATAAGTCGATGAATCAATTTACAAGTGCATCAATATCTAAAAGAACCTGTCCCTGTGTTCCGAGCGCTTCATGTTCATATATATTAGCTAATATTATATCGAATATAGCTTTTTTATATATATATATATATTAATTGATATAAGTCGAGACGTTTTAATTTATTGTTAATATATATACATGCATATGAGTAGGTTATAAGTCGATGAATCAATTTATAAGTGTATCAATACCTAAAAGAACTCGTCCCTGTGTTCCGAGCGCTTCATGTTCTTATATATACATATCTAATATTATATCGAATATAGCTTTTATATATATATATATACACACACTATATTATACTATATATATCGAATATACCTTGATATATAATACACTATACTATACACTTAGTATATATAATACACTTAGTATATATATATACTATACTATACTATGCACTAAGTATTAGTGCATTAGCTAATATTTTATCGAATATATATATATATATGCATATGAGTAGGTTATAAGTCGATGAATCAATTTACAAGTGTATCAATACCTAAAAGAACACGTCCCAGTGTTCCGAGCGCTTCATGTTCTTATATATATATATATAGCTTATATACTATATACTATATTATACTATATATATTGAATATACCTTGATATATAATACACTTAGTATATATACTATACTATACTATACTATACTATGCACTAAGTATTAGTGCATTAGCTAATATTATATGGAATATAGCTTATATATATATATATATATGAGTAGGTTATAAGTCGATGAATCAAATTACAAGTGTATCAATACCTAAAAGAACTTATCCCTGTGTTCCGAGCGTTTCATGTTCTTATATATATATATATATATATATATATATATATATATATATATATAGACACACACGCACGCTTCGTAGTACTGCTTAACTGCATATATAGCATGTTAGAGTATATTTTAGTCTATTCATCCTTTGTATTACAAAAGTGTTAACGGGTTACATTTATATTATTTAGATAGTAAATACAAAAGTGATTTTTAATTTTGACCATTTTTGGCCTGAAAAGAGACCAACTTTGGTCGCTAAATATACATAAATTTAAATTAGCGACCAAAGTTGGTCGCTAAATTTAAATCAGATTTATTTATTTTTTATGTAATATTTAAAATAAATATATAATTGTTAAACGTTAGAACTGGGTCCCAGATTAGAGGCCAAAATTGGTCTCTATTTTTGTAAGCGACCAACTTTGGTCGCTAAATTTGAATTATATTTTTTATATTTTATAATTTTTTTAAATAAAAATATAATTATTAAAATTTTATAAATGGGTCCCATTTTAGCGACCAAAGTTGGTCGCTATCTGCTTACCCCTTAATTAGCGACCAATTTTGGTCGCAAATTTTAAATTATATTTATTTATATTTTATAATTTTTTTAAAATAATATTATAATTTTACAAGTGGGTCCCCCTGTAGCGACCAACGTTGGTCGCTAATCTCAGTATACCTTTGACCAAGAAGTCTGACCAATCCGGTCAATATTTTGACAAAATTAGCGACCAAGTAGCTGCCAACCTTGGTCGCTAATGTATATCAAATAACTATTTTATTATTTTCGCCAATTTAGCGACCAAAGTCAGACCAACTTTGGTCGCTAAAATTTGGTCGCTTTTTTTTGAAATTCTAGTAGTGAGTAGATTTTTTAATACAAATCTAGAATTAGACTAAAGTTACTAGATTCGGCCGAACCCTTACGTACATAATCATCTTGCTTCTCCCCCTAACTGCTAGTTGGACATGAATTTTTCAAGTTTTATGAAATAGAATTTTACATATTTACAAATTATACGGAAACACTACTAAAAAAATTAGATTTTAGCGACAGACAAATTCTGTAGCTAAACATAAAAATCAGTCGCTAATCTCATTTACTGATGGATTAGCAACGGATTATCAAGAAATTTTGCTAGCTACGAGCGTTTTAGCGACAAATTAGTGATGACATTCGTAGCTAATTCCATTTTTTTTTTGAAGTGAAAGTACTATAAGCCAACAAAGTTAATCATTCAAATATTGTAGTTAAAAATTGTTTAGTTCCTCAGAGTAATAACTTTTTTTTAGTTTCTCACTCGGTGTTTGGTATTCGCATTGGAGCCCGGCTATATCCGGACTCACACCGCGTAGGGTGCTATTCGGGAGAAAACATTCCCTACTAAAGATTTTTTCATACCAAGGGCTCGAACCCGAGACCTCTGATTAAGGAAAGAGCAGTCTCATCCCCTAAACATATCCTTTGATGATCCTCAAAGTAATAATAGTGTCATATAAATGGGATTATGTACCTTTATCTTCACTCTCAAAATAGGTGTGATGATCATCGTACTTTCCAAACACAAAATCTTCCTGCAACAATCGAAAATACCAATTCTTTATGACATGCCTATATGCAAATTCATAGAACAATTATGAACATTTCACAGGTACGAGCTGTGAAAGCAGCTACTAATACTTGAGTTAGGGTACATTGTCTACGTGGGTGCAGCTCTTTCACGGACCATACATGAATGTATGATGCTTTGTGCATTGGGCTACCTTGTAACTATTAATAGATAAATCAAAGAGGAATAGAGAAACATTACAATTTCAATGCCATTAGTTCTCCATCGATCAACAGGATCCTCATTAATGTCTGGTTCTATCTCCGTCAACCCTGCATACAATCTTGTTGATGACCTCATTCCACTACATTTTGTACCAATTTTCAAAGAAATAGAACATTGGTTTCCTCGAAAAAGAACATTATATTTGTGTTGAGATTCTCCAGATTTTGTTGACAGTACTGGATTGGGAACTTGAACAGTGGAGAGTAGTGAAATTGTTACTGAATCATCCATATTTACTGAGTCAATATTTTTGTTTCCTTCTTATTGTTTATTCTGCTGGCATCGCTATGTTTTGTAGTTTATCCATATTTTGAATGGTAAAGGCCATGCGTGGATAAGGCTATATTTTATGGTGGCTTATATTTTTTTTGGCTCTTATTTTCTATTGTTTACCTTCTTATATATAGTCCACATTTTAACTTAGGTTATACAGTCAATTAAGGGTTGTTCGGTAGAGCAACAGAGTTATCTCGGAATTACAATAATGAAATTATAATACAAGGATTAAATAATGAAGGAATTTTTTAATAAATATATTTTTATTGGTAAATATTTGGTTCATTGGCCTAAAAAGGGAATATACTAGGTATAAAATGAACATGTGTTTGGTGTATACTAAATAAGTTGAGATAAACTTTTATTTTTAGTTTTAACCTTGGATTGTTTAACACATCTTTAGGGAAGAGTCTTGGAGAAGGGCATCACTGTCATTTTAGTATTTATCCTGGAATTAACTAATCCCGAAATTATTATTTCATCCTTAATGTGGGATAGGATAATATCACACTATGGGATTAACTAATCCTGGGATTACTAGTCTCTAATTCAAAAATTCTACCTAACACAAAATAAAATAATGGCATCTAATCCGGGAATTATTTACCCTTATCGCACATACCAAATAACCCCTTAGGGATCGTTTGGTACATAGGATAAGAATAATAATCCTAAGATAAAATTATCACGACCCGAATTTCCCACCCTCGGGAGTCGTGATGACGCCTACTAGTGAAAGCTAGGCAAGCAAACCAACTAAACTATCTACCTTATTTCCATTTTTAATCCGCTAACGGTTAAGAGCCAACAATTAGATAACAACAGAATTGAATAAGCGAAAGACTGCATTGTAAAGATTTAATAATACTGCTAATACCAATCCATAACAAATCTACCAAAGATTGGTGTCACAACTTCACAGACTGTCTAGGAGTACTACAAATAAAGGTCTGAAAGAAATAAATACAACAGTGTCTCTGGAACTACATGAAAGAAACAGGAATAGTAGATAGAAGGAAACGTCAAGGCCTGCGGACGCCTGCAGGACTACCTCGGATCACCTGATGAACAAGAAACAACAATCTCACTGCGGTCTGGAGTCTACCGCACTGGGATCTACACAAAAGAGTGTAGAGTGTAGTATCAGCATAACCGACCCCATGTGCTGGTAAGTGCCTAGCCTAACCTCGGCGAAGTACTGACGAAGCTAGGACAAGACTACCAAATAAATATGTGCAATATAGCGTACAAAAATAATAGGAAGAAGATAACAATGATGACAACAATGATCAACCAGTGATATAAATAGCAGGCAACAAGAACATCATAAATGTTTCTCAACAAATAATAAATACAAGTGCAATCAATTAATCAAGTTCTTCAAATATAAATCTTTCGCCTATAAATCCTTCAAGTAATAATCTCTAAGATAATATGTTTTTCAATAAATATATTTCGAATATATTTCCTTCAAATAAATATCTTTCAGATAAGCATCTTTCGAATATAATTCTTTCGAGTAAAGGTCACCTTGTGACACCTCATTTCCTAATCATAAATAATATAGGTCTCAACCTATTTTTATATTTTCACGGCACCTCGTGCCCATATTTATGTCACAACCGCACGGACAACTCATATGCCATTAAATAAAACCATAATATTTTTTCCGGCACCTTGTGCCCACATATTTCTGTCTCACATTGCACAACAATATTCTCATGTTACTCAGCTCATAGGTTCCATAACCCAATACAATTAAGAATGTTCAAGGAGCCTCATTCACTTAACATAAAGTAGAGTACAACTTCCAACCCAATTAGGAAATCAACAAGAAAAGATGAAGTTATTTTTAGAAATCATTTGATAAAGAAAATACCATTTTCAATTAAAGTACAATATCGAAGGAATCATTACCTTTAATACGAGAAATTAATAAATCAAAACATAGTAGAAATTCCTTTTTAAGTAAAGTACAACCTCAAACGGTTTAAGGAAACTTTAGTTGAGAAATCAATTGAGTTAAAAATGTAACAATTCTTGAAATTTGAAGTATTGGACATATTAAAAAAATAAGGCGAGGTATTGTAAACACTATGGATTTCCAACACAAAAGATCACAATAGTAAATGGGTCTAAACAGTTAATACACTTGAATTATTAATAACAAGTAAACACAACAAACAGAGAGTGCACGACATCACCCTTCATGCTTTAACACTCTCTCACCAAAACAATACACGACATCACCCTTCGTGCTTTAACACTCTCTCACCAAAACAATACACGGCATCACTCTTCGTGCTTTACACTCTTCCTCACCCAAGGAACAAACACAAGGCAAATAGGGTAAGGGAATCTATAACATCGAAATAAAATCAAGTAATAATGGAAAATCAGTAAATAAACGTACAGGACAACATAACTTAGTTAGATCAGGAAAAATCAAGGACAAGTGCACGACATCACCCTTCATGCTTTTACTCTCGTCCTCACCATAAGAATCAATATAAACTGCACGGTATCACCCTTCGTGCTTTACACTTTCCCTCACCATAAAATCAATATAATCAGCACAGAATTGTACATTGTGCGCACAACATCACCCTTCGTGCTTTACACTCTTCCTCACAAAATCATACACGGCATCACCCTTCGTGCTTTAACACTCTTCCTCACCCAAACAACAATCACAAGAAATAAGGGCAAGGAAATAAATGAAATCACAATAAAATCCCAGTAAGGGAACAATAGTACAACAATCAAATCCCGGCAAGGGAAACAACATCAAAACAATAACATCCCGGCAAGAGAGACAATATCATGATTCTCTCTCTCCTTTCTTCTTTCACGTTTACTTCACAATTCTATTCACAACTTGAGTCAATGCTCTACAATGTTCAACAATTCAATTCTCAACTTGAGCCAATGCTCTACAATGTTCAACAATTCAATTCTCAACTTGAGCCAATGCTCTACAATGTTCAACAATTCAATTCTCAACTTGAGCCAACGCTCTACCATGTTCAATTAACAATAATACTTCCACAAGTCATATTCCTCAATAGAAATTATCATATAGAGCATATACAATACAAAACAGAGTCACATTAATCAAAGTATAAGACTCACGTGCATGCTTGACACCAACGTATAGATACTCGTCACCATGCCTATACGTCGTACTCTACAATTAACATGTAGCAATTAAGACACAACTCCTAATCCCTCAAGCTAAGGTTAGACCAAACACTTACCTCGCTTTGCAACCAATTCAAAATTCCAACAAGCCTTTGCCTCGCGAATTCGTGCCCGAAATTCTCAAATCTAGTCATAAACAATTCGATTCAGTCAATAAAAATTATAGGAATTAATTCCATATGAAATTCTACATTTTCCATTAAAAATCCGAAATTGCACTAAAAATTCGCCCATGGGGCCCACATCTCGGAACCCGACAAAAATTACGGAATATGAAACCTCATCCAACCACGAGTCCAACCATACCAATTTTACTAAAATCCGACATCAACTCGACCCTCAAATCTTCAAATTAAACCAAGAGGGTTTTCAAGATTTTCCCAACTAAAATCACCAATTAAATGCCAAAACTAGTAATAGATTCGGGTAATTAACCAAAATTAAGTTAAGAAAACTTACCCCGTTGGTTTCTCTGAAAATCTCCCGAAAATCGCCTCTCCCCGAGCTCCAATTTGATAAAAATGAAAAATGGGACGAGTCCCATTTCCAGAACTTAAGAATCTGTACAGAAAATGTCAGGGGCACTGTTCACGCGTTCGGGTACTGTTCACGCGTTCGGGTACTGTTCACGCGATACTGTTCACTACACTATTCAAGGGGTACTGTTCAACGACACTATTTATGGGTACTATTCACGGGCATTGTTCATGGGCACTGTTCATGATGCTGTAAAAAAAAAGGACAACAGCTTCCCAAAGAGAATTTCAACAGTTTTTTCTACCCGTTAACCTTCCGAAATTCACCCGAGGCCCTGGGGACTTCAACAAAATACACTAAAAAGTCCTAAAACATGATACGGACTTAGTCAAAACTTCAAATAGCATCAAATAATGCTAAAACCGTGAATCACACCCCAATTCAAGCATAATGAAACTAAGAACGTCTAACTTATATATTCGATGCAAAAACCTATCAAATCAAGTCCGATTGACTTCAAATTTTGCACACAAGTCATAAATGACATAACGAAGCTACGAAAATTTTCAGAACTGGATTCTGACCCCGATATCAAAAAGTCAACTCTCCGATCAAACTTAAGAAAGCTTTAGCCTTAGATTTCTAGATTCCGTTAAATGGAGATAATTTTATCTGGGGACCTCCAAATTCACTTTCGGGCATATGACCAAGTCCCAATTCACGATACGGAACTATTAGAATGGTCAAAACTTTTATCCGGGTTCGTTTGCTCAAAATGTTGATCGAAGTCAACTCAGTTGAGTTTTAAAGGTCTAGTTCACAATTTAATCCATTTTTTCACATAAAAACCTTCCTGAAAATTATACGGACTGCGCACGCAAGTCGATGAATTATTGATACCGCTTTTCAAGGTCTTAAAAATATCGAGATGATTATTTAATTTAAAAATAACATTTTGGGTCATCACAAAAATAAAATGAAAGAAGGTAGTTCGCGGTCTACTTATGCAAGAATAATACATGCGTATTATACAAGGATTGCCTATTCTAAGGGTGTCTATAAGTAGTCTTAACTAGATATTAATAAGTATTTTTATTCGCATTCTGTCATACATAAATATACATATATTAATTTCGATATAAGGTTATGCAGTATTAGCAATTCACGTTAAGTTTTTTGTATTAAACTCTACATACGTTACACAAAATGTAGTTTAACAAAATATTACAGAAGTATAATTATGTGGAGATTATATGAGTAATTCAGAAATCTCTATCTTTGGGCTGAAAGAAAAAACCAAATCTGTATCTCTGATTTGTCATTATAGGTTCAAGACTTAATTATCTATTTCGAAAACAGATAGTACCAATTTCTCAATTTCATTATTTGGAATTGACTATTTTATTATCGAATGTTAATGTCCTTTAGAAAAATCAATAAGCTACCCTATTGAGATGTCCGGTTAAAAACTTAGTTGGTTCAACATTATTCTTCTTTTTAACGAACTAGCATAGAACCTGCACAATGTGCGAACAATATTAAAAAATATTAATCATGTCGAATTGTGATCTGAAGATTAAACAATAACAAGAACATCGAATTTGTGTACTTGTTAACAACATCGGAAGATTTTTGCAGAATCTGTTTCAATCAATTTGTCCGAATCCGATTTCGTCTCTTTTGGAAACGGAATTCTTGTTCACGAACTAAATACCTTCGTCTTGCTTTTAGTGTGTTTCTATCTTTGTAGGGAGGATTTCTTAGAGTATATTTTTTCTGAAGAAGGGGAGCATTGATTATATAGAGAAGGGAAGTTATTAGAGAAAATAAAAACTACACGTAATTCATACTGGTAAATAGATCTTGCGACCTGCGAGCATTAAGAGCTACATTATTCTTACACCCTTTAAGGTTATTTAATAGCTCTATGTAGAAATCCAATCACATGCGGAAAGGATTCACTACTACCATGAGGATCTTATTATTACTCGCCATACTCCAAACATTGTTGGTTATTCTAGTAGCTAGTTATCCGATCCCTCATCCTCGAAAAGAGGCGAACTCGAGTTCATGTTTAACTTTGTATCCACAATTACACCCAATACTCGCATGGTAAGTGTAATGGTCGACCTATGAATACATGTTAAATTACTAAATTTTAGTCGTCTTCCCTTTCTACTCGAATCTTTCCATTCCAAATCAACTGCTTTCCTAGACATGCACTGCATTGCAAAATCACTCATGGCTATTAGTGACATGATAAAGTAGCAACACTGATTGACACTTTAAGAGACAGTAAAAGGTCAAAGGGTATTCTTATAAAAGTTGATATAACTTCTTTGGGATCTCACACAATGAAGATGCAGGGATTCATTCTTCCATTATCCCATGGTCGATAGCACACGTGGTATGAAATACATGTTACGGTGTTCTTACCTTATATTGGCGCATGTGCCTAATTATTTTAATCATTCAACACCGTACAGATCTTGGTCTAGACACTTGCAAATGTCTAACCCGAGTTTCTCACTTCAATAATCCTCAAACCATCTTCTTAGAGAAACTTTCATCTGGCTTACAAAACAAGTCATAATCGAATAATGAAATTCGTAAGTCTAATTAGTTATCAAGACCGACTTCTACAAGTAAATATAACCTCATATTATCCAAGGTTCCATAAGGTCTCATCTCTTTATGATTCTTAACGTAGTAGGCGATTGCTCGTGTGAGAGAGCCAATCTCGCGATTTGTTGGACACACTTTCTCAACAAAATATTCATCACATACATACGAGATATAAGCATAATTCAAGAGTCAAATATTGATGATCATATTATAATACTTAAGTCATTTTACAATACATATATATGTTCATATCCTTCACAAACCTAGAGCCATAACATGTTTCTCAAACAGATCTCTAGATATTGCCTTTGTAAAAGGATCAGCTATCATGCTTCACGTAGGAATGTACTGTAAATTTATCTCTCCACTTGCTACTATGTCTCTCACAAAGTTATACTTGATGTCAATGTGTTTGGTCTAGCTATGATACTTAGGATCTTTTGTATATGCAATAGCCGTTTGACTATCACAATATAGCATCATAGGACCCTGAGGGTTCTTTGTAATATCCAAATGTTGAAAGAATCTCTTCAACCAAATAGCTTCTTGTACTGCAGATGCACAAGCCACGAACTCAGCTTCCATTGTTGAAAGGGCTGTATAGGTTTGTTTCTTACTTTTCCATGATATAGTACCACCATTAAGTGTCACGACCCTAAACCCAGACCCGATCGTGATGGTGTCTCTCGTGAAGACAAGGCCAGCCGACACAACACCCAATTAAATTAACAGATAATAGTTCGTAATTAAGTCATTAATAATGATAAATCCCATAATAAAGTGAAATACATCAACTGCGAAAAACCAAACATAGCCCGACGTCGGGGTGTCACCAGTCATGAGCATCTAACATAAGTCTAGGAATACAAAAAAGGGACTACACATTCTATTACAAAATCTAGTACAAGGGAAAGAACTAATGATAAGAGGGAGAAACACTGGGCTGCGAACGCCGAGCAGCTATCTAGTGGACTCCAAAAATCTACTGGAAGCTATCAACCCTCGCTAGCAGGACCTGAAGCTCCTGAATCTGCACACAGGGTGCAGGGAGTAAAGTGAGTACTCCAACTCAGTGAGTAATAATAATAAATGAAGACTGAGCAATAGGAAATCACGTAAAAACATAGCAACATACTATAGAAAAGCAGTGTAAAACCAATAAAAGTGAATAAAACAGTGAAATCTTATAAAAATACCTTAGTTCAGAATAAGCTTATTTAAAATATCTTTTTAACAGTTAACAAGTAAATGAAAAGCAACTAGAAAAGGGTAAACACATAAAATCCGCCCATCGGGAACAATGTCAACAGAATCAACTCCTCGGGTAATAACATGGAACCACACCAGCCCCTCGAGCTATATCTTATATCATAATGGGTACCCGTGCTCACTAGGGGTGTACAGACTTCGAGAGGGGCCCCTTACGGCCCAAGCGCAATATCAAGCCATCTCGCGGCATAATCAATAGGCTCTCGGCCTCACACCAAGCCACATTGTGGCGTACAACTCAGGCCCTCGGCCTCATAATCATAATTAGTACAATACTGCTACGGCGTGCAGCCCGATCCCATAATAATCCTCACAACATAGGCCCTCGGTCTTACTCAGTCAGAAATCTCTAAAAGCCACTCGGACACAGTAAAATATGATGCTCAGCCCAAAATATCATTTAAAGTATTAAAACAGAGTAAACATGGCTGAGTTATGAAAACAGTATAATATAGCAAGGCTGAGTACATATATATAATCAAAACAGTGAGGAAATATCAGTAAAAATCCCCATAAGGGTCCAAATAGTTGGCACGAGGTCCAAATATGGCATTCAACCCAAAACATGATGATACCAAACAATTTTCAATCAAATACGCGGTAAAACAGTCATTAAGGATGGACTAAGTCACAATCCCCAACGGTGCACGACCCCACGCTCGTCATCTAGCGTGTGCGTCACCTCAATATAGCACAACGATGTGAAATTCGGGATTTCATAACCTTAGGACAAATTTACAATCATTACTCACCTCGATCCGGTCCAATCTCTAGCCCGCGATGCCTTTGCCTCTCGAATCGACCTTCGAATGCTCCAAATCTAACCAAAATCAGAACAAAACCATCAAAATATGCTAAGGGAGCAAATCCCACTCGAAAGAAATAAAATTACAACACAAATCCCGAAATTGGCCAAACCTGACCCCCGGGCCCACATCTTGGATTCCGATAGAAATTACATCAATAGACTCCTTATCACTTCCCGAGTTCATTCATATAAAAATCACCAAAATCCGACCACAAATGGTCCCTCAAATCCCTAATTTTTGGTCTCCAATTACAAGCCCTAGTTCTTCAATATTAGGATTAAATTCCATGATTAATCAGGTAGAATTCACATTAGAATCGAGTATTAAGTCTATAAATCTTACCTCCAAGTGTTTCCCTTCTATTCCCTCTTCAATTCTTCTCAAAAAGCTCCAAAATTGCTCAAAAATGGTGAAAGTTAGCCCCAAAATCGCGGCAAATGGCTATTTAAACATTCTGCCCAGGCATTCAAATCCTTCTTCGCGAACGCGATCAAAGCCTCGCGTTCACGAAGCACAAACTGACGTTGACCATAAATTCCTCTTACGCGAACGCGACCACCCCCTCACGAACGCGATGACTCCACAGCTCAAACTATCGCGAACGCGTCTGCTACCTCGCAAACATGGTGCTCAAAGACCCCATCCCTTCGCGAACGTGGGACGTCCCTCGCCAACACGAAGGCCAAATCCTCAGCCTCACTTGCTAACCCTTCGCGAACGCGAAGGCCAATTGTCTGCAACATACACTGCAGTTTTTCTCCAACTTTCCACAACATGAAATAGACCGTTTGACCACCCGAAACTCACTCGAGGCACTCGGGACCTCAACCAAACATGCCAACATATCCCATAGTATCATCCAAATTTGTTCCAACCTTCGAAACACTCAAAACAACATCAAAACACCAAATTTGCATCAGATTCAAGCCTAAGAATTCCAAAATCTTCTAAATTCTGCTTTCTATAAAAAAGTCTATCAAACCACGTCCGAATGACCTGAAAATTTTGCACACACATCCCAAATGACACAACAGACCTATTGTAACTTCCGTACTTCCATTCCGACCACTATATCAAAATCTCACCTATCAACCAGAAAATGCCAAAATTTCAATTTCGCTAATTCAAGCCTAAATTTACTCTAGACCTCCAAAACATCTTCCGATCACGTTCCTAAGTCCCAAATTATCTCTCGAAGTTATCCGAACAATCAGAACTCATATCCGAGCCCTTTAACACATAACTCAACATCCGGTTGGCTTTTCCAACTTAAGCTTCCTCAAAGAGACTACATGTCTCAAACCTTATCAAAATCTCTTCGAACCCGAGCCAACTAACCCGTTAATACAAAATACAGCCGAACAAGGCAATAATAAGTAGAAATGGGGGAAACGGAGTGGTAACTCAAGAAACGACCAGCCGGGTCGTTACATCCCCCCTCTTAAACAAACGTTCGTCCTCGAACGAGTCAAGAAACATACCTAAAGCATCAAACAAGTGAGGATATCTGCTCCGCATCTCCCGCTCGGTCTCCCAGGTAACCTTCTCCTTGGGCCGACCTCTGTACTGCACTTTCACTGAAGCTATATTCATTGAACTCAACTTTCGAACCTGACGCTCCAAAATAGTTATTGGCTCCACATCATAAGTTAAATCACCATCTAACTGAACCGTGCTGAAATCCAAAACATGAGACGGGTCCCCAATATACTTTTGGAGCATAGAAACATGAAATACCGGATGCACACTCGACAAGCTGGGTGGCAAAGCAAGCTCATAAGCCACCTCTCCAATCCTCCGAAGCACCTTAAAAGGCCCAATGAACCGATGACTCAATTTACTCCTCTTCCCAAATCTCATAACACCCTTCATGGGTGAAACCTTAAATAGAACCTTTTCCCCAACCATGTAGGACACATCCCAAACCTTCCTGTCAGCATAACTCTTTTGTATCGACTACGCTGTACAAAGCCTTTCCTGAATCACCTTCACCTTTTCTAAAGCATCCTGCACCAAGTCTGTCCCCAATAGCCTAGCCTCACCTAGCTCAAACCAACCGACTAGATATCTACACCGCCTCCCATACAAAGCCTCATATGGAGCCATCTGAATACTCGATTGGTAGATGTTGTTATAAGAAAACTCTGCGAGTGGTAGAAATTGATCCCATGACCCTACGAAATCTATGACATAAGCACGCAACATGTCCTCCAATATCTGAATAGTGCGCTCGGACAGTCCGTCCGTCTGAGGGTGAAAAGCTGTGCTCAACTAAACTTGAGTACCCAACTCTCGCTGCATAGATCTCCAAAACTGCGAAGTAAACTGATTGCCCCTATCTGAAATGATGGAAACTGGGACACCATGCAAATGAACAATCTCCCAGATATAGATCTCTGCCAACCGCTTTGAAGAATAGGTAGTACACACAGGAATAAAGTGTGTGGATTTGGTTAGCCGATCTACAATCACCCAAATAGCATCGAACTTCTTCAAAGTCTGTGGGAGCCCAACTACAAAGTCCATGGTGATCCGCTCCCACTTCCACTCTGGAATATCCATCTGCTGAAGCAAGTCACCCGGTCTTGATGCTCGTATTTCACCTGTTGACAATTGAGACACCGAGCTACAAATCCCACAATGTCCTTCTTCATTATCCTCCACCAATAATGCTGTCTCAGATCCTGATACATCTTCACGACACCTGGATGAATGGAATACCGCGAGCTATGTGACTCCTCCAGAGTCAACTCTCGAAGCCCATCTACATTGGGCACACATATCCGGCCCTGCATCCTCAACACCCCATCATCACCAATAGTCACATCTCTGGCATCATCGTGCTAAACTCTGTCCTTAAGGACAAGCAAATGAGGATCATCATACTGGCGCTCTCTGATGCGATCATATAAGGAAGACCGAGAAATCACACAAGCCAATACCTGACTGGGCTCCGAAATATCTAACCTTACGAACCGGTTGGCCAAGGCTTGAACATCAACTGCAAGAGGTCTCTCCCTAACTGGAATATATGCCAAACTCCCCATACTCACCACCTTCCGACTCAAAGCATCGGCCACCACATTGGCCTTTCCCGGATGGTACAATATAGTAATATCAATATCCTTTAGCAATTCCAACCATCTCTGCTGCCTCAGATTGAGATCCTTCTACTTGAACAAGTGCTTCAGGCTACGATGATCAGTAAACACCTCACAAGATACACCATACAAATAATGCCTCCAAATCTTCAACGCGTAAACAATGGCAGCCAACTCCAAGTCATGAACAAGGTAGTTCTTCTCATGGGGATTCAACTGGCGAAAAGCATAATCAATAACTCTACCCTCCTATATCAACACACACCAAATACCAACTCTTGAAGTATTACAATACACGGTATATGAATCAGAAGCTGATGCAAAACTAACACTGGAGCTATGATCAAGGCAGTCTTGAGCTTCTGAAAGATCTCCTCACACTCGTCCGACCACCTGAATAGAGCACCCTTTTGAGTCAATTTGGTCAAGGTTGATGCGATAGATGAGAATCCCTGAACAAACAGCAGTAATAACCCACCAAACCAAGAAAACTGCAAATATCTGTGGCTGATGACGGTCTGGGCCAACTTTGAAATGCCTCTATCTTCTTTGGATTAACCTGAATACCCTCACTGGATACCACGTGCCCTAAGAAAGCCACTGAACTGAGCCAAAACTCACACTTGGAGAACTTTGCATAAAGCTTCTCCTCCCTCAATCTCTGCAACACAACTCTCAAATGCTCCACGTGCTCCTCCTGACTACACGAATACACTAGAATATCATCAATGAAAATTATGATAAACGAGTTGAGATAAGGCCGGAACATGCTGTTCTTCAAATGCATGGACGTTGCTGGGGCATTGGTCAGCCCAAAAGACATCACCAAGAACTCATAATGACCATACCGGGTCCTAAATGCTGTCTTAAGAATATCCGAGTCCCTTATCTTCAACTAGTGATAACCTGAATGGAGATCAATCTTAGAGAACACTCTCGCTCTCTGAAGCTGGTCGAATAAATTATCAATGCGAGGCAAAGGATACTTGTTCTTAATTGTTACTTTTTTCGACTGCCTATAATCAATGCAATATCCTCATAGTGCCATCCTTCTTCTTCACAAAAAGAATAGGCGCACCCCAAGGCGACACACTAGGCCGAATGAAACCCTTATCGAGGAGTTCCTGAAGCTGCTCATTCAACTCCTTCAACTCCATTGGTGTCATACGATACTGTGGAGTAGAAATGGGCTGAGTGCCTGACACCAGGTCAATACCAAAATCAATATCCCTGTCCAGCGGCATGCCCAACAGGTCTATAGGAAACACACCGGGAAAATCCCTCACAACTGGAACAGAATACTGGAAGTCTCTATACAGACATCCTTCACAAAGGCTAGATATAAAAGACAACCCTTCCCAACTATATGCCGGTCCTTTAAGAATGAAATTACCCTACTGGGAATATAATCAGTCAAACCTTGCCACTCAATTCATGGCACACCCGGCATAGCCAATGTCACTGTCTTAGCATGACAGTCCAAAATAACACGACACGGAGATAGCCAATTTATGCCCAATATAACATCGAAATTCACCATACATAACAACAAAAGATCCACTCGAGTCTCCAGACCCCAATAGTCACCATACATGATCGGTACATATAGTCTACAACAACAGTATCGCCCACCGGAGTAGATACATGAACAGGTGAAACAAGAGACTTACGGGGCATATCCAAATAATGAGCAAAGTATGATGACACATAAGAATAAGTGGAACCGGAATCAAATAATACAAAAGCGTCTCTGTGGTAGACTGAGACAATACCTGTAATAACAACATCGAAAGCAATAGCATTAGGTCTAGCTGGAAGTGTATAGAAATGGGCCTGACAACCACCTGATCGACCTCCCCCTCTAGGGTGACCCCTAGCTGACTGACCTCTACCTCTAGCTGGGTGGGTGGGTGGTGGTGAAGTAATTGGTGTTGAAGCTGATGGCTGACTCCTCTATTGAGATGAACCCACAAGACGACGAGGACACTACTTCCACATATGACCCATCTCTCCACACTCATAACAACTCCCGGGTGCTGGAGACGGGGACTGAAGGGAACCCCTAACACCAGAATGACTAGCAAATTTACCTAGCATAGAAGAGCCCTGAACTGACGGAGCACGGGACGAACTCTGAGCTGGAAGGGCACTGAGTGATGACTGGCCCTAATGAGAACCATGAGAACCATGACCCGATGACGCCCCATGATAACTTGGGCGAGCTGGCTGAGTATGCCTGAATGGATGGCCTTTGTTGTGCTGAAACTAACCTCTCGAAGGAGCACCACTATAACTACCAGATCCTCGAGGCCTCTTGGCCTCCCTCTTATCTCACTCCTGGCGACGAACTGACTCAATCTCATGAGCAATGTTTACAACCTCCTCAAAAGTAGCACCAGACACCCTCTCCCTAGTCATGAGAATACGAAGCTGATAAGTGAGGCCATCCACAAACCTCCTAATCCTCTCTCTATATGCCGAAACCAACCAAATAGCATGACGAGCTAACTTTGAGGACCTCATCTCATACTGCGTCACAGTCATCTCTCCCTAATGCAACCACTCGAACTGCCTGTGCAGCTGCTCTCTACGAGAATGTGGCACATACTTTTCCAAAAAAAGAATGGAGAACTGGTGCTAGGTAAGGGGTGCTGCACCAACAGGCTTACGCCTCTCATAAGCCTCCCACCAAGTGAAGGCAGCTCCAGAAAACTGAAAAGTAGTGAAAGCTACCCCGCTGGTCTCTAGAATGCCCATTGTGCGAAGAATTCTCCGACACTTGTCCAAGAAACCCTGGGTATCCTCGCCCTCTACACCACTTATAGTCGGAGGCTGAAGTCTACCAAACCTCTCCAACCTGCGCTGCTCATCCTCTATCATGGCAGGAGCTACATAGTCCTGAGCAGCTATAATCGGTTGTGCTGAATATGCCCCGGTGTTTGAAGTCCCTACATGACCTACTCAGGTGTGCGAGCGGTGGGAGTCTGTATGCCTCCCCTAGCCTGAGAAGTAGATGTGGCTATAGTAACTAAGATCGCCTGATCTAGGCCAGTGCATACTGATAAAATCTGAGCCAAGGCCTCCTAAAGACCTGGAATCACAATGGGCACAGCTGGTGCCTGAGCTGGTGCTGCTGGAGCATCCATAACTGGGACTTGATCCTGAACTGAGGTGGCTGGTAGATCTGTAATTGGTTCCCTAGCTGTTGTGCAGGCAACACCCCTGCCCCTACCGCGATCACGACCACGTCCTCAGCCTCTAGTGGCTACAACTAGTGGTATTGGTGGTTGTCCATCCTGATCGGTAGCGTGTGTCCTCACCATCTGTGAGAGAATAGAATAACATAAGTTTAGTACTCGGATCAACAAATTCGCACGACAAAAATTTCAAGAATATGAAGTTTTTCCTAAAGGTTCTGCAGCCTCTCGAGGATAAATACAGACGTCTCCGTTCCGCAGATGGCGAGAACACGTGCTTTCTCATCCACCGATCAGCAGCCCGAGCCCCTAGCAGCAGCTCCCACGAGGGGTATAGGGCGAGGCCGAGGCCGTGTTGAGGCTGATGTAGGGGCAGAGCTCAGCCCAGAGCAGCAGCACCAGCGGCGGAGCCTCAGGTTGACTTTGATGATGAGGTTTTGGCCCAGACAGTTCCGGTCGGCCTAGCTCAGGTCCTAGAGGAGTTTATTGCTACCCCCATACTCTAGGATGCTCTGGTCCGTCTAGTGGGCCTCATGGAGAGTGTCACCCGGGCATGCTTGCTTCCGGTAGCACTAACTGTCTCTCAAGCTAGAGGAGGAGCCCAGACTCCTACTACTCGCACTACGGAGCAAGTGGCTCCCCAGTTTTAGACTCCAGCATCTCATCTAGTTGGAGCAGTTAAGCCAGGTGTGGTAGCTCAGACCGGTGATGGAGCCACTATGTCTGTCGATGCTTTGTGGAGATTGGACATGTTCACCAAGCTCTTGACTACTATTTTCAGCGGTGCATCTTCTTAGGATCCCAGGATTATCTAGACAACTGTCATGAGGTTCTTAGAAACCTGGGGATAGTGGAGACCAATGGTGTCGATTTTGTTACTTTTCGATTATCTGGATCCGCCAAGACTTGGTGGAGAGACTATTGTTTGGCTAGACCAGCCAGATCGCTAGCTTTGACTTGGGATCAGTTTACTCAGCTATTTTTGGAGAACTTTCTCCTCATCACTCAGAGAGTGGACTGTCGGAGGCAGTTTGAGCATCTCCAACAGAGTTCTATGACTGTTACTCAGTATGAGACCAGATTTATCGACTTGGCCAGTCATGCTCTTATCATACTTCCCACTGAGAGAGAGGGGGTGAAGAGGTTTATTGAGGGACTTATTCAGCCGATTCTACTTCAGATGGATAAGGAGCCCGGGAGTGAGATTTATTTCTAGGAGGCGGCCAATGTGGCTAGGAGAGTGGAGATGGTTCTGTCGTAGGGAGGTGATCAGGGGTCTGACAAGAGCCCTCATCATTCGGGCAAATTTAGTGGTACCTCATTTGGAGGCAGGGATTCGTATGGTAGAGGCCGTCCTCCTAGGCCCTTTTAGTCAGCACTTCAGGTTTTTCACGGCGCTTCAGGTGGTCTGGGATCTCATATACAGTATTCTAATCAGCAGCCCTACAATGCACCACCAGCTCCTATTAGTGCACCGCCGTTCTAGAGTTTTCGGGGTGGTCATTCAGGTCGCCAGGGTGAGTCTCAGTTTCCTCAGCCGCAACATTCAGGTGGATGCTTTGAGTGCAGTGAGTATAGTCATATCCGGAGGACTTGTCCGAGATTAGTAGGTACTCAGTTGCAGTAGTAGGGGTCCCGTGCTATGGTTCAGGCACTAGGTGTTTCACCGCCTGCTCTGCCAGCTAGGGGTGGGGGTAGAGGTGTTAGAGGTGGAGCTCAGACCGCCAGAGGTAGAGGCCATCCAGCTGCATGCCATCCTAGAGATGTAGTCCAGGGTGGTAGGGCCCAGCCCCGATGTTATGCTCTTCTAGCCAGGCCTGAGGCTGAGGCTTCCGATGTAGTTATCATAGGTACTGTTCTGGTTTGTGGCAGAGATGCTTCAGTTTTATTTGATCCAGGGTCTACATACTTCTATGTGTCATCTTATTTTTCACTGTATCTGTTCATGCCTAGTGATTCCTTGAGTGTCCCTATATATGTATCTACACCGGTGGGTGATTTTATTGTGGTAGATCGAGTCCACCATTCTTGTATAGTTGTGACTGGGGGTCTTGAGACTCATGTAGATTTGTTACTTCTGGATATGATTGATTTTGATGTCATATTGGGGATAGAGTGGTTATCACCTTACCATGCTATCTTGGACTGTCATGCCAAAACTGTGACCTTAGCCTTGTGAACACCTAATTTTTGACCGCACTCAAATTTTATACTAGTTTAGTGTAAATATTTCTTTTAGGTCTAATCTTAATATTTTTAAATTTTTTTTTATCTTACTTTTAATATGTTTTACTTTAGAAAAAAGGGGTGCCAAGAAAAGTTAAAATAAAGTAAATAATAAACTAACGGAAGAACAAGAATCAGTAAATTAAGAAAGATACAAAATAATATCCCTTTTACCCATGTTCTCCTCAACCGCCCAACGATTTCTCCTCCTAACTCCCATTTTTCCACTTCCTCATGTTAGTGGCTTTTCCACTTCCTCATATTAGTGACTTCCCCACTTCCTCATGTTAGTGGTCATGTCCCAATCCCCACTTCCTCATGTTAGTGCTCACTCCCTCACGTCTCACATCATGCGCACACACACAATCACTGGCACACACACACGATCTTACACAAAAACACACATACACATCTATATAATATACTTCACAAATAAAAAGAAAAAAGAAGAGAGAAAAAAAAATTCAAGTAAGAAGAAACGAGAGGAGAAGTTCAAAACATAGACGAAAAAAGGGATGACTTCTTCTTAAAGGAGACAGGGGGTATACACTCGATATACAGTCACTATACATTCTATATACACTAGAGATACTCTCGATATACACTAGAGATACTCTCGATATACACTGGATATACACGGGCAGCCATTGAAAAATACAAGGTCATGAACCCCACCCTAGACGACCACTATTTCGTCTTCTTCATCCTCACTGTTGGAAATAGATACACACCCACACACAACAAAAGAATGAACAGGAATTCGTGGGACTTTAGTTAGTTCGAGAAATTCCGGCGACCTCCATTAACGCCGACGAAATCGTATTTTTGTCTCTCTCCACTGTTCTCCTCTCATTTTTCAGTTATTTTAGTGACTTTGTTCTACAAAATCAGATCTGGTTGTTTTTTTAAAAAAAAAATTCCGACGAGGTTCCGTCGAGGTTCGACCCGTCCGTTTGAGTTCCTGTCATGGCTGCGGTGTCGATTTTGTCTGTGTAATTGCTGAACGCTTTGAGGAATTGAAACTTTATTTTTCAGGTGCAATTCTTACTTTTTCTTATGTTTCTCTAATGGTAATGGTGTGGATTCATTTTGAGTTTATTTTGCAAGTATTATTTTCCGTTTGATTTACAACAAAGTAAGGAAACATGATTAATTTGGTTATAAGGAGAAGAAAACGGTACTGCCCGTCATTTTGATAATAGAAAACCATCCAATTTTCAGTTAAGGATTATATTCATTAATTCATATAAAGTAATTGTTAATATATACATTTTTTAATATTGTAATAAGTGTCATTTGGAAGACGTATACATATTGTAATGACACTTATTTGTGACCTTTTTGATTAATGATATACGCAGGAGACAAGAACATTTCCCAACAGAAAACTCTTTCTTTTCTATAATGTTTACCATCTTTCCATCCTTCAAGTGCTTTAAGAAGTGCAATATGTGATTTTTATACTGTTTCATCTTCACAAAAGGAATTCTATAATAATCTTCCACGAGTTATGTTTTGATAATTACTTGGACTAGAGGATATGTAGTTTCTGTAATTTAGTTAGTCATTGCAGTTGAATTAACAATTATTGTGATTGTGTACACGTTCGCGTGACATGATCATGACTCTAATAATCAATTCGGAGTATGCCTTCGCGCAACTTCGATCAAACTTTTGTTAATAATAAAAATGGGTTTCCATGGGCTATTAATTAATTTTAGTTTATATAGCTTGAGGTGTGCCATTCACAATTTTATCATTTGTGGCCCCCGTATTAACTTCACGACTTAGATATAAAATGACAAATGTTTGTAGCATGCTTTAGGCATGATTAATAAATAAACCATCGTGATTGTGTACACGTTCGCGTGATATAATTATGATTCTAAAATAAATTGAGGTATGTGTTCGCGCAACTTCGGCAAAACTTTCTTAATAATTAATATAGCGTGATTAATTGTTAAAATAAAAACGCAACTTCCTTTTGTTAAAATAAGTGAGGTGTGTCATGCCAAACAAAATTTATAATTCATGGAACTCGTAAGATTAGATTAAGAACTAACACTTATAGAAAATGTTTGAGGTGTTCCATAAATAAATTAAATCATCCATGGCCCTCACAAATATTGCTTTTAAAAATTTGAACAATTGTAATTTGCTTTAGGCCCGATTTAGATTAGTATTGTGATTATATATACTTTCGCATAATATGATTGCAAATTTAACTCTTAAAAGACTTGAGGGATGCGTTCGCGTACCTTCAACCAAATTTTCCTAATGAATCAACGAAGCGTTATTAATTGTGGACACGTTCGCGTGACATAATTTTTGACGTGCCAAAGGAAAAGAGTATACGTACGCGTAACTCAATTCTTTAATTACGAATAAATCAAGTGATTTAAATGCGGTAAAAAGATAATTGCACATAGGTTCTAAAATAAGTAATTAGACAATTTAAGTCGAGTATAAATTGGTAAGCAACCGTGCTAGAACCACGGAACCCGGGAATACCTAACACCTTCTCCCGGGTTAACAGAATTCCTTACTTTGAATTTCTGGTTCGCAGACTTCAAAAAGGAAAGTCGAAATTTCCTCGATTTGGGATTTAAAATAAACTGGTGACTTAGGACACCATTTAAAATATTCCAAGTGGCGACTCTAGAATTAAATAAATAATCTCATTTCGAATAATGTCACTTAAATTGGAAAAACTCCTTTATACCCCTCAAGTGTGTAAAAAGGAGGTGTGACAGCTCTGACGACTCTGTTAGGGACAAGAACCCAGAATTTCTGGTTCAGGGTTCAAGAATTCGAGCTTACAGTAACTGTTATATTTGGCTTTATTATTTTTTCATGTTTGTGCTTAATGTGCGAAATATTGCTTTTTACCGCTTTGATATTATCTGAACTGTATATATAAACTGTTACGAAACCCTTCTTCTTTCTGAGTCTTCTGAATTTATAGTGCACACGTGCGCGTGGCCCACCTTTCTGTTAGAGGTCATACTAAATAGAACGAAGTTGGTCCAACTAACTAGGTCGGGTAGACTTTCGTGCTCCCGGTACGTTACCCCCACTTCGGCTCGAGCTGTCCACTTGGGAAAGCCAAGTCTAGAACAGTATACCCCAGGTTTTACACTTAGAATAACTCAGCTTCATGTCAGATCCCTAGTAGGAACGTTTGTTTGCATCATGTGCATTTAACTTTGGAGACTCAACACAGGGGTTGGGTCTGTCTAGGGGCAGGTGTACCCTGAAATGAAAAGACCATCCTGATGCATCTTACTTGTGCATTCATTTGTTTCGGATTTGCATGTTGACCAGCTTATAGGAAAAGTTAGAAAAGGAAAATCAAGGTGAGGACCGAGAAAGAAAATTGGCTGTTTTTCGAAAAAAAAAAACTTCCAAAATATTTTGAAATTCTTTCGAAATTTTGAAAAAACAAAAGAAGGAAATTTTATGTTTCTTTTAAAAATATTTTTATTATTACGAACTACGTAAGTTTGATTCTCGCCGGATATGAGATACGTAGGCAACCCACATCGGGCCCAGCTATTTTTTTTAAAAAAAGAAAGAAAAATAGATAATAAATAAATAAAAATGTGGGTACATAAATGTCGTTGTGTTTTCATAAGTAAGGCGATGTCATTCTTTTCCAAAATATACCGAATGTCCCCAAAAGGGCACCGGAAGGCTGTTTTTGCAAGAACAGTCGCCTTTGGTCGTTTTTTTTTAAAAAAATATATAAAAAAAAATTGCCGGTTAGCAAACACAGCCTTTAAATCTTCTTCATCGAAGTGTTTTTTTTATGAATTTTTTTTTCAAAATGAGTCTTGATTTTTGTTTTTAAAATTAAAATCACTCGCAGGTACAAAATGAGCACCATCCAAAACCCACCGTTCACAGATGTAGATGAGTTTCTATTTCAGCTTCAGATGTGGTGGTATGAATTAGGAGGAGATGGTCAGAAATGGGTCATTAAGTATTTGGGAGCTCTCACAGATATTATGAAAGTTAAACCACGCGATGATTTGATTACGGCACTAGTGACTTTTTGGGACCCTGTTCATAATGTCTTTCGCTTCTGTGATTTCGAGCTTACTCCCACATTAGAAGAAATAGCTAGATATTCCGATTTTGACGGAGATTTGAGAAACCAGAATCTTATATTCCCAAAGGCTCCCTCAGTACACCGATTCTTTGGTCTTTTGAATATCAGTAATCAAATCAGAAAAAGCAACATTGTCAAAGGGTGTTGTTCTTTCAACTTCCTATATTCAAGGTTCGGAAAGCTGGATGGATTTGAAATTCATGAAAAGGGCCTTACTAACAAACAAAACAAGGACACCTGGCAGATTCACCATCGCTTCGCTTTTATGGTGGCTTTTCTGGGAATCATGGTCTTCCCAAACAAAGAGCGGACAGTTGATATTCGCATAGCCAGAGTCGTACAAGTCCTCAATACCAAAGAACATCACACTCTTGCCCAGATCATTCTCTCAGACATTTATCGGGCATTGACTTTGTGTAAATCCGGGGCAAAATTCATCGAAGGGTGCAATATTTTGTTGCAAATGTGGTTGACTGAACATCTCCGACATCACCCCAAGTTCATGCAGTATGGTCCGAGTAAGGACAATTTTATTGAGAGTTATGAAGAAAGAATAAAAGAATATAAATCTCCAAAAGGGGTGGAAGCCTGGATATCCTATTTAAGATCTTTAATGACAAGTCAAATTGAGTGGACTTTGGGATGACTCCCGGTAAGAGAGGCGATACACATGTCAACCTTAAAGAGTTATTTGCTGCAGTTGGGTTTAAGAAGTGTCCAGCTGTATGTGCCATAGAGAGTTCTAAGACAGCTAGGGAGATACCAAGTGGTGCTTGATGATGAAGATTAGAGTGTGCAAGTGATTGAGCTACACCTCGAAGCCACTCTCCCTGAGGCTTTAATCCAGCGGATTTGGAATGGTTGTCGATACTTGAAAGATGATACCCAAGTTCCAGATCCTGCGAAAGGTGAGATAAATCTGGGTTATGCTAGGTGGTTTGAGAAAAGATCCCGTGTGGATGATGCACCAGAACCTGATCCTAGAAGGCCCATAAAAAGACCGCATGTTCAAGCCTTTGATGACAAAATCCAAGAACGGTTGGCTTGGGGTGAAAAGGAAAAGGGGTACAAAGCAACTATTCATGCCTTAGAAGAAAGCCTGAGGAACCTCAATTTGGAGAAAGAGTTACAAGCACAAGAAGCAAAAGGTGAAAAGAAGAGTCTGATTAGCGAGAATAAAACTCTCCGTGCTCAGTTTCAATAGATGAAGAAAGCCTCTGAAGCGCCAGTGAGAAGTTGGAAAGATCATAAAATCATTGCCAATCTAATGGAAAAAATGCAAGATTATGACTCCATCTTGACAAAGACTGAAAAGGCGTTAGACAAAGCTAAGGAAAAAATCATATAGTTAAATGAGGAGGCCAAATCTAGTAAGGAACGCCAAGTAATGAGATGTGAAGAAGAAATGGCTCAATTCAAGAGAGAGAAGGACCACTGGATACATTCAGAAGCTCAACTCCATGCACAGTTGGAAGAAATGAGAAGGTACAATAGAGAACATCAGCACGCAGATATTGATAGGGAGAGAGCACAGGCAAGACTCTATCAGGCCAGTCTTCAGGCTCAATTGGAGTCGGATTTAAATCGCGAAGGCCACATAAGAGATATAGCCACCACTCGCCAACAGCAGTTACAAAACCAAGACCAGAATCTTCGGGACTTCAGAGCACAAATCCATGATTTGGTTGTTTACACCTCTCAAAGTCATGTCAACTGCCAAGGGATGGATTATGAGAGGTTATAGAGCATGCACCTACTTTTTCTCGTCATCTTGCAATGGAGTTAGAGAGTATGTACCATATACTAGGAGGTCAGCCAGGTCAAGCCCTACCGTGAGCAGATGTTCCAGTGATTAAAAGCAAAAGATTGTGGAGTGAAGCGTGGTCATAGTTGTTTGAACTTTTCATATAGTAGTCATGTTTTAGTTTAAGTCCATGTTGAGTCTTTTAAACCATTTTTTTAAAGTATTGTCCAAATGTAATGTCATTTCTGTCTTTGTACTATTTCGTTTGTTAAAATAGATAAAAGTAATAATAATTGTTTCCGCCAGAACTACGCTCGGTCTGATTCATGCGGGGTCATGATACGTAGGCAATCTCCATAGGATTCGACCACAACCAAAAGAAAAGAATAAAATGAATAAAGGGAGAGAGGAATAAAAGATAGGCGTGAGTGACAATAAAAGGGAAAGGGCAGGAAAAGCTGAGATGACACAAGCAACCAAGCAAATACATGGTAGAAATGACTAATTGCCTAGGTGCATTGCATCCCTATGTATGGTTGTTTATTTGTTAAAACTCTAATCACTAACAAGTTTGGTTGTTGTTATCAGAATTCAAGAAGTTAGTACACCTAAGCATACTGGCAACCCACCCTACCAAACCAGATCCAAAGGAGAAATAATCATGTCTATCCCAAATGTAGACACCAGTGTCATTGAAGGAGAAGAGTTGGACGTTAATGCCATAAAAGAAGAGATGTACAAATTAAAACAACAAATGGCCGAAATGTATCAGGCCTGGGCTAAAGGACATCCGTTGTCCGCCTACCCGGCTAACCCTACTTCACTCCACCACCGGCTCAAACTCAGGATCATCCTGCCACCGATCTATCCCCGAGCTTTCCCATTTACCAACACTACCGGGGCACCACTTCTCATACACCACAATCTCCACCCCCTAAACTGATTCCATACCCCCTCCACCAGTAACTCCTGTCTTCGTAGCATCTCCACCAGCTACACTCCACAAATCTCCTACCGAGCCTATGTTCCAGGCCTAGGACAACCAATACTACCCCTCGGAGCCCACTTTCAAAGCTCCAGAAACCCTTTCCTATACTCCTCACTTTGACCTCCCGATAGAAGCTGATAAACCAGTCAAAATACAGAATAGGAGGAGATGTTCAGGAAAGTTAAAAGCTTAGAACAATCATTTAGAGACATGAGGGGGTTGGGAGGGCAAGTCAACGTGGCCTACAAGGACCTATGTTTGTTCCCGAATGTGAAATTACCGGTAGGCTTCAAGATGCCCAAGTTCGATCTATACAACAGGCACGGCGATCCAGTAGCCCACTTGAGGGGGTTTTGTAGCAAGATGAGGGGAGCTAGAGGAAAAGATAAATTGTTAATGGCTTACTTCAGTCAGAGTTTGAGTGGATCAGCATTGGAATGGTATACCCGCCAAGACCATGGGAGATGGTACACATGGTATGATCTGGCGCAAGCATTTGCTTGTCACTTCCAATACAATCTTGAGATCATTCCAGATCAACCGTCCTTGAATAAACTTGAGAAGAAGCACAGTGAAAGCTTCAGAGAATATGGTTTTATATGGAGGGAGCAAACATCAAGAGTAGATCCCCCAATGAAGGAAAGTGAGATGGTAGATTACTTCCTACAGGCTTTGGAACCTACTTACTATGGCCATTTGGTCTCAGCTGTGGGAAAGTCATTCAACGAAGTAGTAAAGATGGGGGGGGCATGGTAGAAGAAGGCCTCAAGTTGAATAAAATTATGAGCTATTCGGCTATCAAAGCGACTACTCAGGCTATTCAGGGCGGCATAGGAGGGATTGGGAAGAAGAAAAGAGAGAAAGCAGCAATGGTTGATTCAGGAACTTGGTCCGGATCCAGAGGTTCACCTTACCACTACAATCAACCTCGACCCCACCAACAAACTTATCACCACAATCCACCCCAACACTACTATCCTTCACTAGAACCTCATTTTTACGTCCACCATGCACAAGCATACAACCAACCTCCTTCCCACACTCAATGGCGTGCTCCGGTCCTACCAAATACTTATCCACATCCACGAGCCTACCAAAACACTCCCGGACCAAGTTTCAGGCCTAGTCAAGCATTCTAGGGTGAAAGGTTGCAGAAAAAGAAAACCTTTACTCTGTTGGGAGAATCATACACTAGTCTGTTCCACAGGTTAAAACAGCTAGATATGCTAAGGCCGATACAGTCCAAACTGCCAAATCCTCCTCCAAAGAATCTTGACTATACTGTCAGCTATGAGTATTGTTCTGGTACTCCGGGTCATGATACAAAAAAGTGCTGGCACTTGAAAAGTGCGATACAGGAGCTTATTGATACCAATAGAATTGAAGTTCAAGCTCCCGAAGCACCCAATATCAATAGGAATCTGATGCCAGCCCATCAGGAGGCAAATATGATCTAAATAGTGCATGCGGAGGGAGAACCCAAGAATCCATCACAGACCGTCATGATGATTCGGTCTAGTGGAGTCAAGACAGATGAACAATCAGCATATGAGAAGTTGGTGCTCAAGCAGAGCAAAAAGAGTGTAGAGCCATCTGTGGCAGTTGAGAAGGGGTCTTTAAGCAAAGTTGCAACGAAACAGGAAGGGGTGAAGGTGATTGTACCGGGAGCGGCCAGCAAACCCATCATAATCGTGGAAGGAGCCTGCGCAGATCGGGTTATTATCAAGCCAGTAACCTAGTTACCAATAATCAACAGCAAGGCTATTCTATGGAATTACGAATGGGTAACGGTGATGTACAAAGGGAAGAAAGTCAAAGAAGAAATCTATGAAGTATAGGGTTTGACTCGCTCGGGAAGGTGTTTTACTCCCGAGGAGTTAAGAAGAGCTAAAGATAATCCAGCGCCAGTAAAGAAAGCCGTAACTGAAGAAGAAGCAGAAGAATTCTTGAGGAAGATGAAGTTACAGGACTACTCTATCGTGGAACAATTAAGAAAGACGCCTGCTCAAATTTCCCTATTGTCATTATTAATCCATTTGGATGAGCACCGTCAAGCTTTAATGAAGATCTTGAATGAGTCGCACGTTCCCGATAAGATCTCCGTGAATCACTTGAAAAAAATAGCCAACAAAATATTCGAAGCAAACAGAGTCACGTTTTCTGATGATGAATTGCCTGTAGAAGGTACTGAGCACAACATAGCTCCTTACCTCACATTAAAATGTGAGAACTCTGTGGTGACCCGGGCATTGGTTGACAGCGGGTCAAGCGCAAACATTTGTCCTCTTTCCACTCTAAGCAATTTGAAAATAGAAGGTGAGAGGATCCATAAGAACAATATTTGTGTGCGGGGATTTGACGGCGGAGGTAAAGATTTAGTTGGGGACATAGTGCTGGAGCTGACGATAGGGCTAGTTGAGTTCACAATGGAGTTTCAGGTGCTGGATATAGTTGTTTCCTACAATTTATTGTTGGGTCGACCATGGATCCACGCCGCTAAAGCAGTCCCATCAACAATACACCAGGTAGTCAAATTTGAATGGGATAGACAAGAAATAGTTGTGCATGGGGAAGACAGTTTATGTGCTCGCAGCAATGCCATTGTACCAGTCATTGAAATGGAAGATGACCAGGGACCATGGGTCTACCAGGTTTCTGACACGATGTTGGTAGAGAAAGTTCCGGAGGGGAAATACATTCCAAATCCAAAGATAACCGCCGCATAAGTCATAGTAGCCTATGAGATGTTGAAGAATGGTTTTGTACTCGGTAAAGGTTTGGGCTCATCTTTGCAAGGCATCATACAACCGGTGTCTCTTCCTGAAAACTTGGGAACATTTGGTTTGGGATTCAAGCCCACTGTCGCAGACATAAGAAAGGCCAAAAAGCTAAAACAGAAGGCATGGGTCCTTTCAAAGCTAGTCCCACGTCTTTCCAAATCATTTGTCAAGTCCGGTACCAGAAGTCGCCCAATAACAACAATTCCCAGTTCTGTGACTGATCCTGACAAGGAGTTAATTGAAAGATTTGAGAAGTTGTTCGACAGTGTGAACATGGTGAAAATTGGAGAGGGTTCTAGCAACATGGAAGTGCAATTTGTCGGGCCAAAAACAAAGCTTAACAATTAGAAGGCTACTCCTCTCCCCACTCGGAAGGAGTCTTGGTAGCTTATTTTGAGTTTCCTTCAGTTTGTCTGGGTTATTCCAGGGTTTCAATCCAGATTTTTTATCTTTCAGTCTGTTTGAAGTGTGCAAACCTTGTTATCTTTCATCATTTAATGAAATGTAGTTTCCCTTTCTTTATAATTCCTGATAGTTTTTCTTTTGTTTTTCTTTTCTTTTCTGTACAGTTCTTTTTACTCTGGTTCTAATGACATGACATGCATGAGGAATCGTCAGCCAAGTTTTAAAAATCAATCTGATTCCGAAATAATAGTTAAGAAGTAGATTGTGACTACGAATCAGAATATGATGAAGATAAAGCCTTCGAAGAGATCAGTAAGGAGTTAATTCACTTCGAAGAAAACCCAAACCCAACCTAAATGAAACAGAAATCGTCAATTTAGGGGACACAGATAATGTCAGAGAGACTAAAATAAGTTTCCATCTCGAGCCAAAGATCCAGGAAGAGTTAATCAAAGCACTCATCGAATATAAAGATGTTTTTGCATGGTCGTATGCCGACATGCCGGGTTTGAGCACTGATTTAGTGGTCCACAAATTGCCCACTGATCCAGCATTTCCTCCCATCAAGCAAAAGTTGAGGAAATTCAAAACTGATATGAGCGTGAAGATTAAAGAAGAAATCACCAAGCAGTTGGATGCAAAGGTTATTCGGGTCACTCGATATCCTATTTGGTTGGCTAATGTCGTACCTGTGCCAAAGAAGGACGGCAAGATCAGAGTATATGTCAATTACCGCAATCTCAACAAAGCAAGTCTGAAGGACAACTTCCCACTACCAAATATCCATATTTTGATCGATAATTATGCCAAGCATAGATAGGAACTTTTGTGGATTAATATGCCGGGTATCATCAGATTCTAATGGATGAAGAAGATGCAGAAAAGACGGCATTTATCACGCCATGGGGAACTTATTGCTATCGAGTAATGCCATTTGATTTGAAGAATACCGGGGCAACTTACATAAGAGCAATGACTACGGTGTTTCATGATATGATACATAAGGAGATTGAGGTATACATGGATGATGTGATCATAAAGTCAAAGCGTCAAGCCGACCAAGTTGGGGAATTGAGGAAATTCTTCCTGAGACTTCGCAGGTACAACCTCAAGCTTAACCCTGCCAAGTGCGCATTTGGTGTTCCATCCGGAAAGCTGTTGGGATTCATAGTCAACTGGCGAGGCATCGAGTTGGACCCATCAAAGATCAAAGCCATCCAAGAATTGCCACCTCCGAGGAACAAGACTAAAGTGATGAGTCTATTAAGGAGGTTGAACTACATTAACAGGTTTATTGCTCAGCTCACAACAACTTGTGAGCCTATTTTCAAATTGCTGAAGAAGGATGCTGTGGTCAAGTGGACTGATGAGTGTCAAGAAGCATTTGATAAGATAAAAGGATACTTGTCAAACCCACCTGTGCTGGTTCCGCCAGAACCAGGAAGACCTTTGATTCTTTACTTGACAGTCTTGGAAAATTCATTTGGCTGTGTACTGGGGCAGCATGACATTACCGGTAGAAAGGAACATGCTATCTACTATCTTAGCAAGAAGTTCACGGCTTATGAGGTTAAGTACACTCATCTGGAAAGGACATGTTGCGCCCTAACTTGGGTGGCTCAGAAATTGAAACATTATTTGTCATCCTACACTACTTACCTCATTTCGCGCTTGGATCCGTTGAAGTATATCTTTCAAAAGCCTATGCCGACAGGGAGACTTGTGAAGTGGCAGATATTGCTCACAGAGTTTGACATCATCTATGTGACTCGGACTGCGATGAAAGCCCAAGCATTGGCCGATTATTTAGCCGAAAACCCGGTTGATGAAGATTACGAGCCATTGAGAACTTATTTTCCCGATGAAGAAGTGATGCATATTGATGAACTGGAGCAAATTGAAAAACCAGGCTGGAAACTTTTCTTTGATGGGGCTGCTAACATGAAAGGAGTCGGAATAGGAGCTGTGCTTATTTCTGAAATAGGGCATCACTATCCTGTTATGGCTCAGCTTCGGTTTTATTGCACCAACAATATGGCTGAGTATGAAGCCTGTATTTTGGGTCTAAGGCTAGCTGCAGACATGGATATCCAGGAAGTCTTGGTCTTGGGAGACTCGGATCTCCTGGTACATCAAATTCAAGTAGAATGGGAAACGCGAGATTTGAAGCTCATACCGTACCGACAATGTTTGCATGATCTTTGTCAACGGTTTCGATCAGTGGAGTTCAGGCATATTCCAAGGGTTCATAATGAGGTCGTCGATGCTTTGGATACCCTGGCATCAATGTTGCACCATCCGGACAAAGCTTATGTCGATCCTCTGCATATTCAAGTCTGAGATCAGCATGCTTACTGTAACATGATTGAAGAAGAACTTGATGGCGAACCATGGTTCCACGATATCAAGGAGTACATCAGAATGGGGATATATCCAGTGCAAGCCACGGGGGATCAAAAGAGAACAATTCGACGGTTGACAAATGGATTCTTCTTAAGTGGAGGAGTTTTGTATTAGAGAACACCAGACCTTGGATTATTAAGATGCATAGATGCTAGACAAGCTACGACTGTCATGTCCGAAGTACATTTGGGAGTCTGCGGACCACATCTGAGCGGATATGTGTTGGCAAAGAAAATTCTCCGAGCCGGTTATTATTGGCTTACCATGGAACGAGATTGTATCAATTTTGTGCACAAATGTCATCAGTGCCAGATATACGGAGATTTGATTCATTCTCCACCATCAAAATTGCACACAATGTCGGCACCATGGCCCTTCGTTGCTTGGGGCATATATGTCATTGGATCAATTGAGCCAACAACATCCAACGGGCACAGGTTCATTCTGGTAGCCATTGATTATTTCACCAAGTGGGTTGAGTCCAAAACTTTTAAATTGGTGACCAAGAAAGCAGTGGTCGATTTTGTTCACTCAAATATCATCTGTCGATTCGGAATCCCAAAGGTGATCATCATATATAATGGTGCTAATCTTAACAGTAACTTGATGGAAGAGGTATGTCAACAATTTAAGATTACACATCGCAATTCTACCCCATATCGTCCCAAGGCGAATGGAGCAGTCAAGGCAGCCAACAAAAATATAAAGAAGATACTTCGGAAAATGGTAGAAGGTTCGAGGCAATGGCACGAAAAATTACCATTTGCGTTGTTGGGATATCGCACTACTGTTCGTACTTCGGTAGGTGCAACTCCTTATTTGTTAGTATATGGCACTGAAGCAGTAATACCTGCAGAAATTGAAATTCCTTCCCTTCGGATTGTCGCTGAGGCTAAGATTGATGATGATGAGTGGGTCAAAACCCATTTAGAACAATTGAACTTGATTGATGAAAAAAGATTGGCAGTAGTATGTCATGGCCAATTATATCAAAAGAGAATGGCAAGAGCATACAACAAAAGGGGGCGTCCTCGAAAGTTTGAAGTGGGTCAGCAAGTGTTGAAACGTATCCTTCCACATCAGGTTGAAGCAAAAGGCAAGTTCGCCCTGAATTGGCAAGGGCCATTTATTGTAACCAGAGTATTGTCCAATGGTGCTCTATGTTTAACAGATATCGAAGGAAAATGCATAGACATGGCCATCAATTCCGATGCAGTCAAGAGATATTATGTATGATTTCTTTGTTATAATTGTTGATTGTTTGTACCGGGCATTGTTTCGAAGATTGAAATGACGAAGGCAATTCATTCTGCTATCTAAATACTTTACCCTTTGTTCCCCCTTTTGATCTTTATTTATTTCTTTCATACCCCTCTTTTGGAATCAATAACGAAAAAGAGAGAGAAGAAAGAAAAAGAGAAAAGAGAAAAGAAAAGAAGTGAAAAGAGAAAGTATAACAACAAGGAACTTCAAGTGTGAACTACATTTGACCTGATTCCAGTTAAGGATACGTAGGCAGCCTCACGGCTCGGTCATAGTAAAATAAAATATCAAAAGATCCCCAAGCAAGAAACTGGGGCAAAAGTTGTACTTGTAATAAGAAATGTGATTCCAAGAGTTGTAATTTTAAACCCATGTCAAATTGTTTTGAGCTTTTGATACCCTTTCTTTCTAACCCCATCCAAAAGCCCACATTACGGTCCAAAGAAAGACCTTCCAATCAGTCTTCGAGAGATGCCAAGTTGAGCAAATAGAGGTGATTCATATCAGAATAACACTCTAGTCCAAGCAGGAAAAGTAATGAAAATGAGAAAATCTTATTGGTGAAAACCCTCATGGGCACCATGAGGCGATGAAAGCTGAGAGAAAGTAAAAATGAGAGAGTCTTATCGGTGAAAATCTTCACGGGCACCATGAGGCGACGAAAGCTGAGAGAAAGTAATAAATAAGAGAGTCTTATCGGTGAAAACCTTTGCGGGCACCATAAGACGACAAGGAATTGAGGAACAAACGAATGAGAGAGGTTTGTCGGTGAAAACCCTTCAGGGCACTACAAGTTGAACAAGGTCCGTAAGTTGGCGGGAAGTAAAATTGGGTTGTGGAAATCTTGGAGAACAAAGTAAAACAATTGGAAAGGAGATTGGTTAAATAGACTGGGCTGATTAATCCAAAATGCATACCATGATCATTGATGCCAGTGACTCCACTCAGATAAGTTCCTTTTTCCTATCTCCAACAGTCATCCAAATTTGGATTTTCTTCTTTATTCTTAATTCTCAAAATCGTCGCATTTCATTGCTATTAATTTCTACTCCTCTAAAGCTCTTCCAAGGTTAGCCTTGTTCCAACAAATAAGAAGGAATGTCAAAGTGTACTACCAGATTCAAAATTGCACAAAGCAAAATACGGCTAGGACATGCTGGAGATAGTATGATGAAAAGTGGGACCTAGGGTGTAAGCAAAGGTTAAATCGGTGGAATGGTTCAGTAATGTCATGAGAGATGTATGATTACGAATAAAAGGGTCAGAAGTGAAAAACAACAGTTGGGGATCCTGCAGTTAAGGATCAGTCATGAGGTCAAAACAGTCCTTTCGACCAGTTCAAGGCAGTCTGTTGAAGCAAAGCATGGCAAAGAGAAAACCATCCCCAGCAAGAATGCCACAACTAACCACCACGTTTTAAACTGACAAGATTTTGTTTGATTTGAAACAGGGGCAAAGATGGCATTTATTTCAGGAAGCACCCTGTAAGGAAAACAAGTACCATGCAGGTTTAATCGTATAAATTCTCAGGACCCTCCTGGAAAATGGGACTTAGCTTTAATTCAAAACATTCATGAGTACAAGCTCTAGCATAAGCTCTACTTCGTGAAAATATAAGTTGGTTTGAATTTTTCCTTTTTTTAAGACAAGACTCAATTCGAAACTTCAGGACCCTCCTGGAAAATGGGACATAGATTAAAATCCAAAAAAAAACATAAGTAGTGAATATAGGACAAATGTGCACCAAAAGGGATATAAGTTGGCTTCAAAGTTCGCATAAGAGTTTTCAGGACCCACCTGAATAATGGGACGTAACTTTAAGTATTCAATTAGATAAGTAAGTGTTGTTATAAGAGAGTACAATTTAGCCGTAACTTAAGATAAGACTTGATTTTTGATTGTCAAGACCCTCCTGGATAATGGGACGTAGTTTAAATCTGGCTTGGATAACAAGATTTAGCATAAGACATACCTTCAGTAGATATAATTTAGCTTTAAAATTGTCGTTAATTAAGAGTTGTCAAGACCCTCCCGGATAATGGGGAGTAGTTTAAGACCTTCTTAGATAACAAGATTTAGCAGAAGTCATACCTTTAAAAGATATAACTTAGATTTAAAATTGTTGTTTACTTAAGAGTTGTTAGGACCCCCTGGATAATGGGACCTAGCTTTCAAATTCTTAGTAATATTTGGTAATATGATTCAGTTTAACACTCACAGATGCGCCCAACTACCAAACTAGGGCAGAAAAGTTTCTTTTGTTTTGTCTATTTTTGTTGAAGTCAGGTGCCCATCTGAAGAACAGGGATAACAACACGGATGTTAAAGATAAGAGCATGACCAAGTACTAGCAATCAGGCGTCCACCTGGAGAACAAGGAAAAACAGTTGAAATATCAGCAATCAGGCGTCCACTTGGAGAACAAGGAACAACGGTTGAAGTATCAGCAATCAGTTGTCCACCTGGAGAATAAGGAAAAACAGTTGAAGATTCAGTAATCAGGCGTCCACCTGGAGAAGAAGGAACAACAATTCAAGTTTCAGCAATCAGGCGCCCACCTGGAGAGCAAGAGAGTACAATTCAAGTTTCAGCTTTCAAGTTCTTACTGATATTTGGTAACATGATTTAGTTTACACTCATATATATGCCCAGCTACCAAACTGGGGCAGAAATATTTCTTTATTTTTGTCTATTTTGTTGAAATCAGGCACCCACCTGGAGAGCAAGGGAATACAATTCAAGTTTCAGCAATCAGGCACCCACCTGGAGAGCAAGGGAATACAAATCAAGTTTCAGCAGTCAGGCACCCACCTGGAGAGCAAGGGAATACAATTCAAGTTTCAGCAATCAGGCGCCCACCTAGAGAGCAAGGGAATACAATTCAAGTTTCCGCAATCAGGAGCCCACCTGGAGAGCATGAGACTATAATTCAAGTTCAGCGGTCAGGCATCTACTTGGAGGAAAGGGAAAACATCTCAGATTACAATTAAAGTCAACAACAAAAGAAGTTCACGGCAAGAATGCGAGTCAACAGTCCGAGCTGATCAACAGAAGTTAGTCACGATCCAAAAAAAAAAGAGAAAGGCAAGAAGTGAATCCAAATGCAGAAGTTGATAAAAGATGTGAGCTTCTCAAGACATGGTTAAGGTGACAAGCACTACATGTCCGGTCTTGATCCGAAAATCTGAAGAAGAACGGGCTAGCACCTGCAACTAGCAAGCGTCAATGTTCAAATCCAAAGTCTGCATGAAGAACCATTCAAGACTCAAGATCTAGCTTCAGAAGACTTATAGATAGGAATCTTGTAACTAATAGTTGATAGGCTTAGCTAGTTTTTTCCATGTTTTGATTTTTGATGTAACATCAGGATTGCGGATCAGAGCCTCAGACGGAACCTCACTCGACTCTCGAACATCACTACATCACCTCATCCATTTCTGAACTACACGCGACCGGATTCCCTTATAACTCGGGATATGTAGGCTGTCCAAAACCAGGACTCGGTTGCACCTTTTCTTTTTATTTTTTTCCTCTTTTGAATACCGATATGGTCAAAAAATTAGTCACATGGTTCACTTTATCTTTGTCCGAAAACTCTTCGTATTTTTTAGCAAAGAGGGGCAGCTGTGAACACCTAATTTTTGACCGCACTCAAATTTTATACTAGTTTAGTGTAAATATTTCTTTTAGGTCTAATCTCAATATTTTTTAAAAACAATTATCTTACTTTTAATATGTTTTACTTTAGAAAAAAAGGGGTGCCAAGAAAAGTTAAAATAAAACAAATAATAAACTAACGGAAGAACAAGAATCAGTAAATTAAGAAAGATACAAAATAATATCCCTTTTACCCATGATCTCCTCAACCGCCCCACGATTTCTCCTCCTAACTCCCATTTTTCCACTTCCTCATGTTAGTGACTTTTCCACTTCCTCGTATTAATGACTTTTCCACTTCCTCATATTAGTGACTTTTCCACTTTCTCATATTAGTGACTTTTCCACTTTCTCATATTAGTGACTTCCCCACTTCCTCATGTTAGTGGTCATGTCCCAATCCCCACTTCCTCATGTTAGTGCTCACTCCCTCACGTCTCACATCATGCGCACACACAATCACTGGCACACACACACGATCTTACACAAAAACACACATACACATCTATATAATACACTTCACAAATAAAAAGAAAAAAGAAGACAGAAAAAAAATTCAAGTAAGAAGAAACGAGAAGAGAAGTTCAAAACACAGACGAAAAAAAGGGATGGTTTCTTCTTAAAGGAGACAGGGGGTATACACTCGATATACAGTCACTATACATTCTATATACACTAGAGATACTTTCGATATACACTAGATATACACAGGCAGCCATTGAAAAATACAAGGTCATGAACCCCACCCCAGACGACCACTATTTCGTTTTCTTCGCCCTCACTATTGGAAACAGATACACATGCACACACAACAAAAGAAATAACAAGAATTCATGGGACTTCAGTTAGTTCGAGAAATTCCGGCGGCCTCCATTAACGCCGACGAAATCGCATTTTTGTCTCTCTCCACTGTTCTCCTCTCATTTTTCAGTTATTTTAGTGACTTTGTTCTACAAAATCAGATCCGACTGTTTTTAAAAAAAAAAAATTCCGACGAGGTTCCGTCGAGGTCCGAGCTCCCGTCCGTTTGAGTTCCTGTCATGGCTGCGATGTCGATTTTGTCTGTGTAATTGCTGAATGCTTTGAGGAATTAAAACTTCATTTTTCAGGTGCAATTCTTACTTCTTCTTATGTTTCTCTAATGGTAATGGTGTGGATTCATTTTGAGTTTATTTTGCAAGTATTATTTTCTGTTTGATTTACAACAAAGTAAGGAAACATGATTAATTTGGTTATAAGGAGAAGAAAACGGTACTGCCCGTCATTTTGATAATAGAAAACCATCCAATTTTCAGTTAAGGATTATATTCATTAATTCATATAAAGTAATTGTTAATATATACATTTTGTAATATTGTAATAAGTGTCATTTGGAAGACGTATACATATTGTAATGACACTTATTTGTGACCTTTTTGATTAATGATATACGCAGGAGACAAGAACTTTTCCCAACAGAAAGCTCTTTCTTTTCTATAATGTTTAGCATCTTTCCATCCTTCAAGTGCTTTAAGAAGTGCAATATGTGATTTTTACATTGTTTCATCTTCACAAAAGGAATTCTATAATAATCTTCCACGAGTTATGTTTTGATAATTACTTGGACTGGAGGATATGTAGTTTCTGTAATTTAGTTAGTCATTGCAGTTGAATTAGCAATTATCGTGATTGTGTACACGTTTGCGTGACATGATCATGATTCTAATAATCAATTCGGAGTATGCCTTTGCGCACCTTCGATCAAACTTTTGTTAATAATAAAAATGGGTTTCCATGGGCTATTAATTAATTTTAGTTTATATAGATTTAGGTGTTCCATTCATAATTTTATCATTTGTGGCCCCCGTATTAACTTCACGACTTAGATATAAAATGACAAATGTTTGTAGCATACTTTAGGCATGATTAATAAATAAACCATCGTGATTGTGTACACGTTCGCGTGATATAATTATGATTCTAAAATAAATTTAGGTATGTGTTTGCGTAACTTCGGCAAAACTTTCTTAATAATTAATATAGCGTGATTAATTGTTAAAATAAAAATGCAACTTCCTTTTGTTAAAATAAGTGAGGTGTGTCATGCCAAACAAAATTTATAATTCATGGCACTCGTAAGATTAGATTAAGAACTAATACTTATAGAAAATGTTTGAGGTGTGCCATAAATAAATTAGATCATCCATGGCCCTCACAAATATTGCTTTTAAAAATTTGAACAATCGTAATTTGCTTTAGGCCCGATTTAGATTAATATTGCGATTATATATAATATGATTGCAAATTTAACTTTTAAAAGACTTGAGGGATGTGTTCGCGCACCTTCAACCAAATTTTCCTAATGAATCAACGAAGCGTTATTAATTGTGGACACGTTCGCGTGACATGATTTTTGACGTGCCAAAGGAAAAGAGTATACGTACGCGTAACTCAATTCTTTAATTACGAATAAATCAAGTGATTTAAATGCGGTAAAAAGATAATTGCACATAGGTTCTAAAATAAGTAATTAGACAATTTAAGTCGAGTATAAATTGGTAAGCGACCGTGCTAGAACCACGAAACCCGGGAATGCCTAATACCTTCTCCCGGGTTAACATAATTCCTTACTTAGAATTTCTGGTTCGCAGACTTCAAAAAGGAAAGTCGAAATTTCCTCGATTTGGGATTTAAAATAAACCGGTGACTTGGGATACTATTTAAAATATTCCAAGTGGAGACTCTAGAATTAAATAAATAATCTCATTTCGAATAATGTCACTTAAATTGGAAAAACTCCCTTATACCCTCAGGTGTGTAAAAAGGAGGTGTGACAAGCCTTGCCGTGTTTACCTCATTTAGAGTGGAGAGGGACTCATGGTCATTCTACCCGTAGTGTTATCTCTTATGTGAAGGCTCAGCGTATGGTCGAGAAGGGGTGTTTGGCCTATTTGGCATATGTTCGTGATTCTAGTGCCGAGGTTCCTCCTATTGATTATGTGCCTATTGTTCATGAGTTCCCTAAGGTATTACCTTCAGACCTACTGGGAATACCACCCGATAGGGATATTGACTTCTGCATCGATTTGGCTCTGGGAACTCAGCCTATTTCTATTCCGCCATATCGTATGGCCCCGCCTGAGTTGAAATAGTTAAAGGAACAGTTGCAAGACTTGCTTAAAAAGTTTTCATTAGACCTAGTGTTTCGCCTTAGGGTGCGCTGGTGTTGTTTGTTAAGAAAAAGGATAGATCGATGCGAATGTGTATCGATTACCGACAGTTGAACAAGGTTACAATCAAGAATAAGTATCCATTGCCAAGGATTGATGATTTGTTTGATCAGCTTTATGGTGCCAAGGTGTTTTCGAAGATTGACTTGAGATCTGGCTACCATCAGTTGAGGATTAGGGCATCTGATGTCCCTAAGACAGCTTTCCGCACTCGGTATGAGCATTATAAGTTCTTGGTGATGGCATTTGGGTTGACAAATACCCCAACAACTTTTATGGATTTGATGAACCGAGTGTTCAGGCCTTACTTGTATTCGTTCGTGATAGTCTTCATTGATGATATTTTGATTTATTCTCGCAGCCGGAAGAGCACAAGCAGCATCTTAGAGTGGTTTTCAGACTTTGAGGGATAGTCAGTTGTATGCCATATTTTCGAAGTGTGAGTTTTGGTTGAGTTTAGTTGCATTCTTGGGTCATGTGGTATCAACAGAGGGTCTTCAGGTTGATTCGAAGAAGATTGAGGCAGTCAAGAACTGGCCTAGACCAGCATCAGCTACAGAGATCCGGAGTTTCTTGGGGTTGACAGGCTATTATCGTCTATTTGTGGAGGGGTTTTCGTCTATTGTAGCCCCAATGACCAGGTTGACCCAGAAGGGTGCCAGTTCAGGTGGTCATACGAGTGTGAGGTGATCTTCTAGAAGCTCAAGACAGCTTTGACTACGACACCGGTGTTGGTTTTCCCCACATGTTTAGGGCCATATACAGTTTATTGTGATGCATCTCGTATTAGACTTGGTGCGGTGTTGATGCAGGATGGTAAGGTCATTGCCTATGCTTCGCAGCAGTTGAAAATTCATGAGAAAAACTATCCGGTTCATGATTTGGAGTTAGCAGCCATTGTTCACACATTGAAGATTTGGAGGCATTATCTATATGGCGTGCATCTGAGGTATTCATGGATCATAAGTGTCTGCAGTACTTATTCAAGCAGAAAGATCTAAATTTGAGGAAAAGAAGGTGGTTGGAGCTGTTGAAAGACTATAATATCACCATCTTATATCATCCGGGAAAGCCAATGTGGTGGCCGATGCTTTGAGTAGGAAGTCAGCTAGTATGGGCAGTCTTGCTTATATTCCGATCGGTGAGAGGCCACTTGCCTTGGATGTTCAGGCTTTGGCCAATCAGCTCGTGAGGTTGGATGTTTCTGAGCCCAGCCGTGTGTTAGCTTGCACGGTCGCTCGTTCTTCTTTATTGGAGCGTATCCATGATCGACAGTATGATGATCCCCATTTGTGTATCCTTAGAGATACGGTGCAGCATAGAGGTGCCAAGCAGGTTACCTTAGGTGATGATGGAGTTCTGATATTGCACGGTCGAGTTTGTATACCTAATGCGGACGGACTCCGAGAGTTGATTTTAGAGGAGGCCTATAGTTCCCGGTACTCTATTCATCCGGGCCCCGCTAAGATGTATCAGTATTTGTGGCAGCATTAGTGGTGGCAGAGAATGAAGAAGGACATTGTTGCACATGTGGCTCGGTGTTTGAACTATCAGTAGGTTAAGTACGAGCATTAGAGGCTTGGTGGTTTGTTCCAGAAGATTGAGATTCCTGAGTGAAAGTGGGAGCGTATCACTATGGACTTCGTTGTTGGACTCCCACAGACTCAGAGGGAGTTCGATGCAGTGTGGGTTATTGTTGATAGGCTAACCAAGTCAGCACATTTCATTCATGTGGCAGTCTCCTATTCTTCCGAGAGGTTAGCTGAGATCTATATCCGGGAGATTGTTCGTCTTCATGGTATGCCCGTGTCTATCATTTCGGATCGAGGAACGCAGTTTACCTCACATTTCTGGAGAGAAGTTCAGCGAGAGTTGGGCACAGGGTTGAGTTGAGCACAATGTTTCATCCTCAGACGGACGGGCAGTCTGAGCGGACTATTCAGATTTTGGAGGATATGCTCTGAGCTTGTGTCATTGACTTTGGAGGCTCGTGGGATCAATTTTTGCCTTTAGCAAAGTTTGCCTACAACAACAGCTACCAGTCGAGTATCCAGATGGCTCTTTATAAGGCTTTATATGGTAGGCGGTGTCGGTCACCGGTTGGATTGTTTGAGCTGGGGGAGGCTCGGTTGTTGGGTACGGATCTGGTTCAGGATGCCTTGGACAAAGCCAGGATTATTCAGGATAGGCTTCGTACAGCTCAGTCCATGCAAAAGGGTTATGCCAACCGTAAGGTTCGAGATTTGGCATTCATGGTTGGTGGGCGGGTATTGCTTTGGGTGTCGCCTATGAAGGGCGTGATGAGATTTGGAAAGAAGGGCAAGCTTAGCCGTAGGTTCATTGGCCCGTTTGAGATTCTTGATCGAGTGGGAGATGTGGCTTACAGACCTGCATTGCCACCGAGCTTATCAGTCGTGCATCCAGTGTTTTATGTGTCCATACTTCGGAAATATCACGGCGATCCATCCCACATGTTAGATTTCAGCACTGTCCAGCTGGACAAGGACTTGTCTTACGAGGAGGAGCCGGTAGCTATTCTAGACCGGCAGATTCGTCTGTTGAGATCAAAGAGCTTTTCTTCTGTTCGTGTTCAGTTGAGGGGTCAGCCTGTTGAGGCATCGACCTAGGAGTCTGAGTCTGATATGCGGAGCCGTTATCCTCATCTTTTCCCCGACTCAGGTACTTCCTTCTTATGTCCATTCGAGGACGAACAATTTTTTTTCAAGGTGGAGAATGTGATGACCCAAAAGGTCATCACTTGTTTTAGAAATAAATTCTGCATTCTAGGGCCTTAAAAGCCTCTTTCAGCATTACCTCGATTTGTGTGCGCAGTCCGAGCGCGTAGCCGAAAAGCCATTATGTGAAAATCTGTGAAAAAAGATGAATTTTACCTTTAAAATGGATTTAAGTTGACTTCAGTCAATATTTTGGGTAAATGGAACCGGACCCATGATTTGACGATTCCGGAGGGTCTGTAGGAAAATATAAGACTTGGGCGTATGCCCGAAATTGAATGGAGAGGTCCCAAGCCCGAGAAATGAATTTTTAAAGAAAATTATTTTCTGGAATTATTTATGAGTTTTGGAAATGAAATGCATTTAAAATTTTATGGTATTGGGCCCGTATTTTGGTTCTGGAGTCCGGTAAAGGTCTTATATGTGATTTTAGACGAGTCTGTGAAATTTGGTAAGAAACGAAAGTCGTTTGAGGTGATTCGGACCCATAGTTGTGAAAGTTGATACTTTGAAAGTTTTGAGATTTTTCTTAGATTTCTATGCTAAATTCATTGGTTAAGAGGTTATTTTGGCGATTGGATCACACGGATAAGTCCATATGATGTTTTGAGTTAGTATGCATGTTTGGTTTGGAGCCCCGAGGGCTCGGGTGAGTTTTGGATGTGTTTCGGAAGGTTTTGAACTTGTGAAAAATTGTAGAAATTGTTGTTCTGATGCACAGGCCCTCTGTGCTTTGCGATCGCGAAGCCCTTCACGCGATCGTGAAAGGGAAAATGGGTAGGGGTGGATTTTGTTCAATGCGAACGCGGAGCATTGGGGGTTTGCTCTACGCGAACGCGACCCATGTCCCACAAACGCGTAGCGTAAATGGGGGGTGGTCTGGGAAGTAATCGTTCCTCTACGCGAACGCGTGCACAGACCAGCAAATGCAAAGGTCAGGGGGGACAACCCTTCACGAACGCGTAATAGGACTCGCGATCACGTAAGCTTGAGGAAGGCTGCTCTTCGCGAATGCGGCAGACCCATCACGAATGCGATGAAGGTCTGCCTAGCATTTTTTAAACAGTAAACAACACACTCGAGATTAAACCAAAATTTCATAACTTCTTCTTCCAAACTCCAAATTGGGCAATTTTTGAAAGAGAACTTCACCACAAATTCATAGGTATGTAATCTTAGACTAATTTTTTTCAATTTTCATTAACACCCATTAGATTTCTAGGCCTAAATCATGTTCTTAAGAGTGGAAAATTAGGGATTTGGGTAGTGTTAGGGCTTTTTGCATAATTGGGATTTAGACCTCGTTTTGGGGTCGAATTTTGGAACTAATTACATATTCGGGCTCGTGGGTGAATGAGTGATCGGGTTTTGGTCCGAACTCGTGTTCTGACCATGCGGGTCCGGGGTCGATTTTTGACTTTTTGGGAATAATGATAGGAAATATATAATTGAGCATTAGAATTGGATTGTTTAGCGTTTATTGATGTTATTAAGTCGATTATGTCTAGATACAATTTATTTGGAGCCAAATTCAAAAGGAAAAGCAGTGTTTGAGGCTTGAGTTGGCCGTGGAAGTTTGAGGTAAAATTTGGTCTAACCTTAGCTTGAGGGATTAGGAGTTGTGTCCAATTTGCTACATGTTACTTGTTGAGTACGACGTATAGGCATGGTGACGAGTATCTATACGTTGGTGTCAAGCATGATTGTGAGTCTTATATTGAAATTGTTGTGTTCTTAATAAATACTACGAATGCCTAAGTTGTTGATTCTCTGTGTTGAGCAAGGATTATGATTATTCTCGTGGAAATTACTTAGGATTGAGTATTGGTGCTAGTTGAGGTAGTTAGATGTTGGAACAAGTTTGGTTATAGCTGATTTTTCCTTGCCGGGACGTATTTACTTATACTGTCGATTCCCTTGCCGGGATAGTATTGTTTCTTTATTGATCCCTTGCTGGGACTCTTGTTGTGATTGGTGTTGAACTGTATATGTGGATCGGGTTGTGCGTCGCAACAATATTATGTTTGGATCGGGTTGCACGGCGCAACAATATTATGCTTGGATCGGGTTGCACGTCGCAACAATGATATAATTGGATCGGGTTGCACGCCGCAACAATAATATAATTGGATCGGGTTTCACACCACAACAATGATAAATGATATGGATCGGGTTGCACGCCTCAACAGTGTTATTATGTTTTTGGATCGAGTTGCACGCCGCAACAATAATATAATTGGATCGGGTTGCACGCCACAACAGTGATAAATGATATGGATTGGGTTGCACGCCGCAACAGTGTTATTATGTTTTGGGATCGGGTTGTGCGCCACAACAATTGATAATATAAAGTGTTTATAGATTGGTTACGAGTTCCTTATTGTTTTACTGTAAATTCTAAATTGTCCTTATGCCCTTCTCTTAATTTACTGATGGTATTGATATTCCCCCGCAGCATGTACCCCCTCCCATCCTTACTTGTTTATTCATGTTTTATTTTCCGCTGCATATTATATAACTGCACAGGTTTATTTGGTAGTATGGTCCTAGCCTCGTCACTACTTCGCCGGGGTTAGGCCAGGCACTTACCAGCACATGGGGTCAGTTGTGCTGATACTACAGTCTACACTATGTGCAGATCCCGGAGCGGCAGCTTTTGGATGGTAGCTTTGGGTGGCTGCCTTCAGTCCAGTTAGAGATCCCGAGGTAGTGCTGCAGGCGTCCGCAGGCCCGGCGTTCTCTTCTATCTTTATATGTATTCTACTTTTATTTACTTCAGAGACAGATTGTACCTTTTTTTCCAGACATTTGTATGTAGTGTTCGTAGATGGTCTGTGATATTGTGACACCGTATTTCGGGTAGAGATGTATGTTGGTATTGCCGTACTGGTTTTGGCTAAGTTATCAGATTAAGTCTTCCGCATGTATTTATTTATCGTTAATATTTCATTGTTAATCGCATGTTAATTTAAATTGTTAAAAAGGCTAAATAAAAGAGTTAGTGATTCTATATTATGCGGCTTGCCTAGCTTTCACGAGTAGGTGCCATCACAGCTCCCGAGGGTGGGAAATCCAGGTCGTGGCACAACCGGAAAACGCCAAAATTCCAATTTCGCCAATTCAAGCCTAAATCTACTCCAAACCTCCAAAACACCTTCCGATCACGCTCCTAAGTCCCAAATCACCTCCCGAAGATATCTGAACCATCGGAACTCACATCCGAGCCCTTTAACACATAAGCCAATATCCAGTTGACTTTTTCCAACTTAAGCTTCCTCAAAGAGATTAAGTGTCTCAAACCTTACAGAAATCTCTTCGAACCCGAGCCAACTAACCCGGTAATACAAAATATAGTTGAATAAGTAAATAATAAGCAGAAATGAGGGAAACAGAGCGGTAACTCATGAAATGGCAGGCCCGATCATTGCATTAAGTAAGAAGGCATAACCGAATGTTGATTTTCTATCATTCCGATCACCAGCCCAATTAGCATCTGTATATCCTCTCAAGTATAAATCATTTCCACTATAACATAGTGAATAATCTGCAGTTTCCTACAGGTATCTGAAAATTCTCTTCACAGCTTTCCAATGATCTCTTCCAGGATTGGATTGATACCTGCTAACCAGACCTACGACATAACAAATGTCTGAGCGAGTACACATCATAGTGTACATCAAGCTCCCGACAACACTTGAATATAGAACTCGAGACATGTCTTCCCTTTCATTTTCTGGGACACATTTCAAGGCTTAAAGTTTCACCTCTCGCTATAGGAGTATCCATGGATTTGCAACTGTTCATGTGAAAACGCTCCAAAATTTTCTTTATATAAGTTTCTTGAGATAGACTTAATAACTTTTTGGAACGGTCTCTTTCGATCTTAACTCCAAGGATATAATCTGCCTCACCCATATCTTTCATGTCAAATGACCTCGAAAGCCACGACTTAATAGTTTCAAATACTCCAAATTATTTTCGGCCAATAAAATATCGTTCACGTAAAGAGAAAGAATTACAAACATCCCATTAGACTTATTTACATAAATGCAATGATCTTCATTGATCATGGTGAAATCATATGAGATCACCTCCTTGTGAAATCTCAAATACCATTGCCTTGAAGATTTCTTCAAGACATAAATAGATCTTTTCAATTTACAGACCTTCTTTTCTTGGCCTTTAATGATGAAGCCTACAGGTTGTTCCATGTAGATCTCTTCGTTTAGTTCTCCATTGAGAAAATCTGTCTTCACGTCCATTTGATGTAATTCCAAATCCAAACGTGCAATAATAGCCAAAAGTAAGCGAATTGAGGTAAACTTCACAACTGGTGAAAATGTTTCCTCATAATCTATTCCAACTTCTTGAGTAAAGCCTTTTGCCACTAATCATGCCTTGTATCTTTTTATTGATCCATCCACTTTGCGTTTAACTTTGAGAACCCATTTGTTCCCAATAGCTCTACGCCCAGGCGGAAGGTCAAATAGATCCCAGACTTTGTTGGTTTTCATGGACTCTAATTCTTCTTTCATTGCTTTCATCCACTCATCTTCTCCAAGGCTCGATAAAGCCTCGGTCATAGAGGTTGGTTAGCCATTTCTGTGGGAGATACCAAGAAAATATAATCTTCAATTTTATAAGTACGTTTGGGTATATTTTTCCTGGCACTCTTTAGTAGTTGAAATTCAGGTTCATCGGAAGGATTTTGGGATTGAGAGTTCCCACTCCCACTCCCACTCCCATTCAGATCAAGAATAAGATCTTGATGAATTTGAATATCAACTGTGTCAGAAGACACTTGCTGGCTATCCGAGTTCAACATTTCATAAAGAGGCTCTCCATTCGTTACCTCGCCCTTCTTTGAAAAATCATTTTCCAGAAATGTGATATCTCGTGATTCAATCTTAGTAACACTTCGATCCTCTAATTTACCAATGAACACATACCCTTTGGAGTGTTCTGAATATCTTATAAAAATACATTTTTTTTGCCTTTTGGACCTAATTTACCAAACTTACTAAAGGAATCTTTTACATATGCAGCATAGCTCCAAGGTCGTAAATCCTTTAAGTTTGGTTTATGACTAGTCCATAGCTCATAAGGAGTGGAAGAAACTGATTTAGAAGGTACTTTGTTAAATATGTAGGTTGCAGTCAATAACGTATCTCCCCAAAAGGAGACAAGTAAATTTGCCTGCGCTATCATGGACTTTATCTTGTCCAATAGTGTTCTACTTCTCCTTTCTGCTACACCATTTTGTTGAGGTGTGTATCGAATAGTTATCTGTCTAGTGATTCCCTTTTCATTGCACAATCCTTAAAATTCTTTTGAAAGATATTCACACCCTCTATCGGTTCTTAAGGTCTTAATCTTTTTGTCTAATTGATTCTCAACTTCATTCTAATATTGTTTAAAGCATTCTAGTGCTTCAGATTTATGAGAAATCAAATAGACATAACCAAAGCATGTGAAATCATCAATGAACGTAATGAAATATAAAACACCAGACCTAGCTCTCATATTCATTGGACCACATACATCAGAATGGATTAATTGCAATGGAAAATCACCTCTCTTGGCATTTCCAAATGGTTTACGTGTAAGCTTTCCGGCAAGGCATTTTTCACAAGTTGGCATTTCAATTTTAGAGAAAGAACCTAAATGTCCTTCGTTAGCCAATCTATTCATTCAATCCTGCCCTATATGACCTAATCTTTCATGCCATGTAATAACATCAACATCACTGTTACTAGAATAACATGCCATAATATAACGGTCAACATAATAGTTGTACATATAAGGATTACAATCTAACACAATAAAACCATCATAACGATGTCCAAAACCATAAAAAACATTGTCTTGAGTAATTCTAAGACCATTGCGATTAAAGTTCAAATTGAAATCTAAATCTAGAAGAATAGACACAGAGACTAAGTCTCATCGAATCTCTGGAACATATAGGATGTCATGCAACATCAAATATTGGCCACCACGCATATCCATTCTGCAAGTGCCTATCCCTTTGACTTCAAGATTTGTATTATTTCCCACATATACATGCTTTGATCCAGGTGGAACTCGACGAAACTCTATAAACGCTTCTCTATTGCGGCTCACATAGTAGGTGGCCTCTGAGTCTACAATCCACATAGGATAAGATTAAGTTAGTACAACAGTGCTAGAAACATATATATCACTAAGAGATGCATTTTGAAATGCTACCTTTTTCGGCTCAGTGCACTCACGAGCAAAATGCCTTGGGACTTGGCAATTGTAGCACTTCATCTTGCTCTTGTCTTTCTTCTTATAGAACCGTTTTCCTTTCTTGGAATTTGGATTGTTTCTTTTCTTGGAGGGTCCTTCTCCGGCCTCCTTACCCTTATCGTCACTTTTTTAGTTTCTCTTTCGCTTGAAGCTTGATCTCTTTGTACCACTTGATTCTGCCACAAAGGCATTAGTGTCACGACCCAATCCCCGAACCCGGTCATGATGGCGCCTCTCGTGAAGACAAGGCCAGCTATACCAAAACGGAATACCTCTTTTAAATAGTTAATCATCATAAACAGTAATAACATATAATATAATGCTCATAAATTGCGGAATTTAATGATAATAACAGCAGGAACCATCCCGACACAGCCCAAACCGGGGTGTCACAAGTCATGAGCTACTACAGAATCTGCTATAGGTCTACAAAGTACGGAATCCGATACAACAGTCTGAAGAAAACATAAATGATAGAGGATAATAGAGACAAGGGGCTGCGGACGTCAACAGCTACCTCGTAACTCCAAATCACTGCCTAGCATGGAAGGAAACAGCGCTCAGGTGCGGACTCTGCTATACCTGGATCTGCACACATGGTGCAGGGAGTAATGTGAGTACTCCGACTTAGTGAGTAATAATTACAAATAATGGCTGAAAGTATGAAAACACGTAAAGGCACAAAGCAATTCCATATCAAGCATTAAAATCATTTAAAGAAGTAAATCAGTGAAGAAATCAAATGATATTCCCTTTTAAAACAAGTAAAACAGGTAATTTAAAAAGTAGAAATCCGCCCCTCGGGCACAATATCAACCGCTCAACATAGTATAAGCCCCTCGGGCTCACTCTCAGTACAATATCAGCCCCTCGGGCTACCTCACAATCACTCAGTATAATGGTCAGCCATTGTTACCTGACCAACTTTCATCAAACAGTGTCATTGTTACCACTGTTTCAAATCACATGGGTACCCGCGCTCACTATAGGTGTGCAGACTCCGGAGGGGCCCCTTACGGCCCAAGTGCTATATCAAGCCACCTCGTGGCATCATCACTCAACATATCCTCACATAACTTAAGCCACCGCATGGCATAAATAGTATCTCAGGCCCTCGGCCTCATATCACTCAGCATATCCTCACATATGACCCTCGGCCTCACTAAGTCCAGAAATCATCATAAGCCCCTTGGGCATTAGTAAAACAGTAGTTCTCAGCCCAAAACATGATGTAGAAATATAATTTAAGTTTCAAATCTGAGTAAAAGTGGCTGAGTTTGTAAAACAGTAGATATCAACAGGACTGAGTTCAAATAATAAGTCAAGCAGTAAGGAAACAGTGATAAAAATCCCCGAAGGGTCCAAATAGTTGGCACGAAGCCCAAATATGGCAATCAGCCCAAATCATGATGGTAACAAATGAATTTCAGTCAAATATTCGGTAAAATCATCAATCGGGATGGACCAAGTCACAATCTCCAGTAGTGAAAACCCCACGCTCATCATCCAGCGGTTATCTTGCCTCAATATAGCACTACGATATGCAATCCGGGGTTTCAAACCCTCAGAACATCATTTACAACCATTACTCACCTCGAACTGGCTAATTCTCTAGCTCGCGACGCCTTTTCCCCTCGAATTGGCCTCCACGTGCGTCGAATCTATCCAAAATCAGAACGAATACGTCACAATATGCTAAGGGAACAAAGCCCAAGTGAAAACAATCAAAAAATATCAAAAATCTCGAAATTAGCAAAACCCGAGCCCCGGGACCACGTCTCGGAATTGGGTAAAATTTACATTTTCAGAATGCTCATACCCTCACGAGTCTAACCATACCAAAACTATCCAATTCCGATACCATTTGGTCCTTCAAATCATCATTTTACATTTTTGAATTGTTTTTCCCAAATTCCATCTCAAATCACGAATTAAATGATGAATTCAGCGATAGATTCATGTACTCTAACCAAATCTGAGTTAGAATCACTTACCCCGACCAATTTCTTGAAAAACCTTCGAACAATCGCCAAAATCCGAGCTCTCTAGGTCAAAATATCAAATAAAACCCAAAACCTCATATTTATAGAGTACCCCTCGGATTCTGACACCGCTGACTGCACAAAAATGACCGCGGTCTGCACAAAACCAGCGGGGTCCGCGCAAAAACGACCGCGGCCGCGCAGGTCTTGCTCTGCAGGGACAAGATTTAGTATTGTGGCCATAACTTTCGCTACAAATGTCCAAATTGTGATATCTTTACCTGCAGTCTTCACGACCGCGGCCGCGACCATTTTGACGCGGCCAGCACTAGGCCAGCGCGCCCAGCGCGAAAAGGAGCGTGGTCCGCGCCAAAACTGCTGCTCCCTCCATTTTTCTAAGTTCCGAGGTGTCCGTACTCGCTCAAAACTCACCTAAAACACACCTGAGGCCCCCGGGACCTCAACCAAAAAGCACCAACGCATCCTAAACATTATTCAACCTCGTTCCAATCATCAAAACACCTCGACTCACACCAAAATCATCAAATCACATCGAATTCAAGCCTATGAATCTCAAGAACTTCCAAATTCCATTTTTGATCCAAAACCCAACCAAACCACGTCCGAATGACCTCAAATTTTGCAGATAAGTCCAAAATGACATAACGAAGCTACAGAAACTCTTGGAATTCCATTCCGACCCTCGGATAAAAATCTCACCTATCAACCGGAATTTGCCCAAATACTAAGTTCACCAATTCAAGCCTAATTCTACACCGTACCTCCAAAACCACTTCCCATCACTCTTCTAAGTCACAAATCACCTCCCGAAGCTAACCGAACCATCGAAACTCACATCCGAACCCTCTAACACATAATTCAACATCCGGTTGACTTTTCCAACTTAAGCCTTCTTAAAAGAGACTAAGTGTCTCATTTCTTACCAAATCCTCTCCGAACTCGAACTAATCATCTCAATCCCATAAAACACCGATAACGAAGTGTAAAGAAGCTGAAATGGGGGAAATGGAGCGGTAACTCCTGAGACGACTAGCCGGGTCGTCACATCCTCTCCAACTTAAACAAACGTTCGTCCTCGAACGAGTCAAGAGACATACCTAAAGCCTCAAACAGATGAGGGTATCTGTTCCGTATCTCCCGCTCGGTCTCCCAGGTAGCCTCCTCCACGGGCCGACCTCTCCACTGCACCTTCACTGAAGCTATATCCTTTGACCTCAACTTCTGAACCTGGTGACCCACAATAGCTACTGGCTCCACCTCAAAGGTCAAATCGTCACCAACTGAACCGTGCTGAAGTCCAAAACATAAGACGGATCCCCAATATACATCTGGAGCATAGAAACATGAAATACCGGATGCACACTCGACAGCCTAGGTGGTAAAGCAAGCTCATAAGCCACCTCCCCAATCCTCTGAAGCACCTCAAAAGGCCCAATGAACCGAGGACTCTACTTGCCTTTCTTCCCAAATTTCATAACACCCTTCATGGGCGAAACCTTCAGCGAGACCTTCTCACCGACCATGTAGGACACATCTCGAACCTTCCGGTCCGCTTAACTCTTCTGATGTGACTGCGCTGTACGAAGCCTCTCCTGAATCACCTTCACCCTTTCTAAGGCATCCTGAACCAAATCTGTCCCCAATAGTCTAGCCTCGCCGGGCTCGAACCAACCAAACGGAGATCTACACCGCCTCCCGTACAAAGCTTCATATGGAGCCATCTGAATACTCGACTGGTAGCTGTTGTTGTAAGCAAACTCTGCAAGTGGTAGAAACTTATCCCATGAACCTCCAAAGTCAATAACACAAGCACGCAACATGTCCTCCAATATTTGAATAGTACGCTCGGACTGTCCGTCCGTCTGAGGATGAAATGTTGTGCTCAACTCTACCTGAGTACCCAACTCTCTCTGCACGGCTCTCCAAAACTACGAAGTAGACTGAGTACCTCTATTTAAGATGATGGAAATAGGAACGCCATGCAACCGAACAATCCCCCGGATATAAATCCCTGCCAACCACTCTGAAGAATAGGTAGTACACACAGGAATGAAGTGCGCAGACTTGGTCAGCCGATCCACGATCACCCAAATAGCATCGAACTTCTTCAAAGTCCGAGGAAGTCCAACTACAAAGTCCATCATAATTCTCTCCCACTTCCACTCGGGAATAACCATCTGCTGAAATAAGCCACCCGATCTCTGATGCTCATACTTCACCTGCTGATAGTTGAGACACCGAGCTACAAATCCCACAATATCTTTCTTCATTCTTCTCCACTAATAGTGCTGCCTCAAATCCTGATACATCTTCGCGGCGCCCAGATGAATGGAATACCGCAAGCTATGGGCCTCCTCCAGAATCAGCCCTCTAAGCCCATCCACATTGGGCACACGAATCCAGCCCTGCATCCTCAACACACCATCATCACTGATGGTCACATCTCTGGCATCTTCATGCTGGACTCTGTCCCTAAGGAAAAGCAAATGCGAATCATCGTACTGGCGCTCTCTGATGCGATCATATAAGGAAGACCGAGAAACCACACAAGCCAACACCCGACTAGGCTCCGAAATATCCAACCTCACGAACCGATTGGCCAAGGCCTGAACATCAACCGCAAGAGGTCTCTCCCCAACTGGAATATATGCCAAACTCCCCATACTCACTGCCTTTCGGCTCAAAGCATCGGCCACCACATTGGCCTTTTCTCGGATGGTACAATATAGTGATATCATAATCCTTAAGCAACTCCAACCATCTTCGCTGCCTCAAATTAAGATCCTTTTGCCTGAACAAATGCTGAAGACTGCGATGATCAATGAACACCTCACAAGATACGCCATACAAGTAATGCCTCCAAATTTTCAATGTGTGAACTATGGCAGCCAACTCCAAATCGTGAACGAGGTAGTTCTTCTCATGGGGCTTCAACTGCCGAGAAGCATAAGCAATAACTCTACCTTCCTACATTAACACACAACCAATCCCAACTTTTGAAGCATCACAATACGCAGTATATGAACCTGAAGCTGATGGCAAAACCAACACTGGAGCTGTGGTCAAGTATGTCTTGAGCTTCTGAAAGCTCTCCTCACACTCGTCCGACCATACGAATGGAGCACCCTTCTGAGTCAACTTGGTCAAGGGCGATGCAATGGATGAAAATCCCTGAACAAACTGACGATAATAGCCTGCTAACCCAAGAAAGCTACGAATCTCTATGGCTGAGGACGGTCTGGGCCAACCCTGAACCGCCTCTATCTTCTTCAGATCAACCTGTATACCCTCGCTGGACACCACGTGCCCCAAGAAAGCCACTGAACTGAGCCAAAACTCACACTTGGAGAATTTTGCATAAAGCTTCTCATCCCTCAGTCTCTGTAACACAACACTCAAATGCTCCGCGTGCTCCTCCTGACTACGCGAGTACACCAGGATATCATCAATGAATACAATAATGAATGAATCCAGATAAGGCTAAAATACACTGTTCATCAAATGCATGAATGATGCTGGGGCATTGGTTAGCCCGAAGGACATAACAAGAAACTCATAATGACCATATCTGGTCCTGAAAGCAGTCTTAAGAATATCTGAATCCTTGATCTTCAACTGGTGATAACCCGAACGGAGATCAATCTTGGAGAACACCCTCGCTCCCTAAAGCTGATCAAATAAATCATCAATGCGAGGCAAAGGATACTTGTTCTTAATTGTTACTTTGTTCAATTGCCTATAATCAATGCACATTCTCATCGTGCCATCCTTATTCTTCACAAATAAAAGTGGTTCACCCCAAGAGGACACACTAGGCCGAATGAACCCCTTATCTAGGAGTTCCTGAAGCTGTTCTTTCAATTCCTTCAACTCTGATGGTGCCATACAATATGACGGAATAGAAATGGGCTGAGTGCCCGGCACCAGGTCAATACCAAAATCAATATCCCTGTCCGGTGGCATGCCCGGTAGGTCTGTAGGAAAAACATTGGGAAACTCCCTCACAACTGGGACAAAATCAATACTAGGAGTCGCAACTCCAACATCCCTCACAAATGCTAGATACGAAAGGCAACCCTTCCCAACCATACGCTGGGCCTTCAAGAAAGAGATCACTCTACTAGGGATATAATCAGTCACACCACGCCACTCAATCCGCGGTACACCCGACATAGCCAAAGTGACTGTCTTAGCATGGCAGTCTAGAATAGCACGACATGGAGATTGCTAATCCATGCCCAAAATGATATCAAAATCCACCATGCTCAATAGCAATAGATCCACTCGGGTCTCCAGACCCCCAATAGTCACCACACATGACCGGTACACACGGTCTACAACAACAGTATCGCCCACTAGGGTAGATACATGAATAGGTAAAGCAAAAAACTCACGGGCCGTACCCAAATAACGAGCAAAGTATGATGACACATAAGAAAAAGGTGGAACCGAGATCAAATAATACAGAGGCATCTTTGTGGCAGACTGAAACAATATAGCTCTTAACCGTGCAATCAACTTAATTAATATCAAACTCCCCAACTTGGATCAAAGCCATATAACAAAACGCACTCAATAAATCATGACGCACATACTCTATTGTTGCTATAATACCATAGTGATATTGAACTCACTCCTTCATAAGCTTGTGGAAACACAAATCATCTGGAATTTTAACTCTTCTGCAATTCCTACATTCACTCACATAACAGTTAAGCCCACTCTCTAGGCAGCACAATTTAGATTTCAACGCATATTCTTCACTTGTAAATGAGATCTTCTAACAGACAACATAAGGATCACACCACCTTAGAACACTCCGCAGAAGATAACCCACCTGTTTTGCCTCCAATTAACATTTTGTATACCTTCCACTGTCATACACATTACACATTCACTTAATATTCCTAAGTCTAAACTCATACCGTAACATGAAATTTACTTCACTCCAAATAGGAGACATGAAAAGATTTTTCACGTGCCTATAACTCAGGGCTACACATCCAATTACAATAGAAATCAAACACTTAATGGTTCATCTATCATCCAGAAGACCTTCCTCTCCACTTCCGAGTCATATAGATACATCTCGCAGTACTAACATACTCATCATGTAGCTATCCAGCCGTCATTCAAACCAATAGGGGCAATACTGAACACCTAAGTTCAAAACACTTGCTCACACAATCAACACCTCGATGCTCAATCCATAGGCAAAGATCCGACCTCAAGTCCTCCAGACTAGCCCAACATCAACTCATAGAGATCACATCTCGCCCCTCGATCGGGGAATCACAAGCCGTTGATGCACATCTGATATTGAGCGCTCATACACGCATACGAACATGTGGAAGGAATTTCAAGAGTTACTTTTCAAGCTGAATCAAGGACGCACGATAAGAATTCAAGAATATGAAATTTTTCCTAAAGGTTCTGCAGCCTCTCGAGGATAAATACAGACATCTCTGTACCGATCCGCGAGACTCTACTAAACCTGCTCATGACTCGTGAGACCTATGTAACCTAGGCTCTGATACCAACTTGTCACGACCCAATCCCCGAACCCGGTCGTGATGGCGCCTCTCATGAAGACAAGGTCAGCCAGACCAAAATGGAATACCTCTTTTAAATAGTTAATCATCATAAACAGTAATAACATATAATATAATGCTCATAAATTGCGGAATTCAACGATAATAACAGCAGGAACCATCCTGACACAACCCAAACCAGGGTGTCACAAGTCATGAGCTTCTATAGAATCTGCTATAGGTTTACAAAGTACGGAATCTGATACAACATTCTGAAGAAAACATAAATGATAGAGGATAAGAGAGACAAGGGGCTGCGGACATCAACAGCTTCCTCGTAACTCCAAATCACTGCCTAGCCTGGAAGGAATCAACGCTCAGGTACGGACTCTACTATACGTGGATTTGCACACATGGTGCAGGGAGTAATGTGAGTACTTTGACTTAGTGAGTAATAATTACAAATAATGACTGAAAGTATAAAAACACGTAAAGGCACAAAGCAATTCCATATCAAGCAGTAAAATCATTTAAAGCGGTAAATCACTGAAGAAATCAAATGATATTCCCTTTTAAAACAAGTAAAACAGGTAATTTAAGAAGTATAAATCCGCCCCTCGGGCACAGTATCAACCGCTCAGCATAGTATCAGCCCCTCGGGCTCACTCTCAATACAGTATCAGCCCCTCGGGCTACCTCACAATCACTCAGCATAATGGTCAGCCATTGTTACCTGACCAACTTTCATCAAACAGTGTCATTGTTACCACTATTTCAAATCACATGGGTACCCGCGCTCACTATGGATGTGCAAACTCCGGAGGGGCCCCTTACGGCCCAAGCGCTATATCAAGCCACCTCATGCCATCATCACTTAGCATATCCTCACATAACTCAAGCCACCGCATGGCACAAATAGTATCTCAGGACCTCGGCCTCATATCACTCAGCATATCCTCACATATGGCCCTCGGCCTCACTCAGTCCAGAAATCATCATAAGCCCCTTGGGCATTAGTAAAACAGTAGTTCTCAGCCCAAAACATGATGTAGAAATATCATTTAAGTTTCAAATCTAAGTAAAAGTGGCTGAGTTTGTAAAACAGTAGATATCAATAGGACTGAGTTCAAATAATAAGTCAAGCAGTAAAGAAACAGTGATAAAAATCCCCGAAGGGTCCAAATAGTTGGCACGAAGCCCAAATATGGCAATCAGCCCAAATCATGATGGTAACAAATGAATTTCAGTCAAATATTCGGTAAAATAATCAATCGGGATGGAGCAAGTCATAATCCCCAGTAGTGAAAACCCCACGCTCATCATCCAGCGCGTATCTTGCCTCAATATAGTACTACGATGTGCAATCCGGGGTTTCAAACCTTCAGAACATCATTTACATTACTCACCTCGAACTGGCTAATTCTCTAGCTCGCGATGCCTTTTCCCCTCGAATTGGCTTCCACGCGCGTCGAATCTATCCAAAATCAGAATGAATACATCACAATATTCTAAGAGAACAAAGCCCAAGCAAAAACAATCGAAAAAATATCAATAATCTCGAAATTAGAAAAACCCGAGCCTGGGCCCACGTCTCGGAATCGGGTAAAATTTACATTTTCAGAATCCTCATACCCTCACGAGTCTAACCATACCAAAATTATCCAATTCCAATACCATTTTGGTCCTTCAAATCATCATTTTACATTTTTGAAAGGTTCCACAATTTTCTTCCCAAATTCCATTTCAAATCACGAATTAAATGATGAATTCAGTGATAGATTCATGTACTCAAACCAAATCTGAGTTAGAATCACTTACCCCGACCAATTTCTTGAAAACCCTTCGAAAAATCACCAAAATCTGAGCTCTCTAGGTCAAAGTATCAAATAAATTCCAAAACCTCGTATTTATAGAGTACCCCTCGGATTACGACACCTCTGACCGCACAAAAATGACCGCGGTCCACGCAAAACCAGCGCGGTCCGCGCAAAAACGACTGCGGCCGCGCAGGCCTTTCTCTGCAGGGACGGACTTTAGTATTATGGACATAAATTTTGCTACAGATGTCCAAATTGCGATATATTTTTACCTTTCTGGAAACTAGACACGAAGGTCTACAACTTTTGTTTTTGAATCACCTCAAAATTCCTTGTGGATCAAAAGATATGAGCTTCCGAAGTAGGACCAGCAACCTGCAGTCTTCACGACCGCGGCCCGGCCATTTTGACGTGGCCAACACTAGGCCAGCGCGCCCAGCGTGAAAAGGAGCACGGTCCGTGCCAAAACTCCTACTCCCTCCATTTTTCTAAGTTCCGGGGTGTCCGTACTCGCTCAAAACTCACCCGAAACACACCCGAGGCCCCCGGGACCTCAACCAAAAGCACCAACGCATCCTAAACATTATTCAACCTCGTTCCAATCATCAAAACACCTCGACTAACAACAAAATCATCAAATCACATCGAATTCAAGCCTATGAATCTCAAGAACTTCCAAATTCCATTTTTGATCAAAAACCCATCCAAACCACGTCCGAATGACCTCAAATTTTGCAGACAAGTCCAAAATGACATAACAAAGCTATAGAAACTCTCGGAATTCCATTCCGACCCTCGGATCAAAATCTCACCTATCAACCGGAATTCGCCAAAATACTAACTTCGCCAATTCAAGTCTAATTCTACACCATACCTCTAAAACTACTTCCGATCACTCTCCTAAGTCACAAATCACCTCCCGAAGCTAACCGAACCATCGGAACTCACATCCGAACCCTCTAACACATAAGTCAACATCCAGTTGACTTTTCCAACTTAAGCTTTCTTAAAAGAGACGAAGTGTCTCATTTCTTACCAAATCCTCTCTGAACTCGAACTAATCATCTCGATCCCATAAAGCACGGATAACGAAGCATAAAGAAGCTGAAATGGGGTAAATGGAGCGGTAACTCCAGAGACGACTGACCGGGTCGTCACAATTAGGTACAACTTTAGCAGCACCAAGCCGCTCGTCTTCAAGCTCCACATGACGGGCAACATCAACAAAAGTTTTGATGCTATCATTGTGGGTCAAGTTAACCTTCAGATGTTCCCAATTATTGGGAAGAGACCGAATCACTACCTGAACATGCTACTCATTGGAGAGGACATGGACAACACTTTTGAGTTGAGCAATCATATTTGACATCACCCTGAGATGTTGCTTAACACTGTGATCATGACGTTTTTTGTACATGTCAAACTTGATGATCAGCTATCGAAGGCGAGTCACATTCGTACCCCCATATGCCTCTCTTAAATGTGCCCACATGGCTTGATCAGTAGGATATTGCTCACATTTATGGATGGGATCATTAGCAACTGAACTTACAATAATTCCACGTGCAATGGAATCTTTATTTTTTCAAACATTGTAAGTTTCCAGATCTCTCCTGCGTTGGGATGTGTTACCCTCCTCTAGGTGACTCATAACATGGTTAATGCTTTCAAGAGCATCTTGCTCTTCAAGTACATACCACATCTTACGACTCCAGATATCGTAATTTTCACCATTCAGTTTGTCACTCTTGTTCAAGTCAGCAATGATACTCTTCGATGCTATATATGTTATTAGAGACAATATTACAAGTTTAACTCATCAATATATATATATATATATATATATATATATATATACTTCAGTTAATTTATGCATGTGATTACACACTCAAGTAAATTAATTATAATATTAATTCTACATTTAATATTGAATAGAACGATCACTACGTTTTCATTCATCATCTATGTCTAAATATTTTAAATTAATATTAAAATCACTTCTTAGTGTGTACTTTATTTCAAGTCTCAATCCAAAAAAAAATATAATAAATAATGTATGTAATTGGTGAGACAAATAACATAATATAGATTTCATTAAGATAAAACACATAATGACAATTTACATCTTTTCTAGAACATCCATATACCAATCGAACACTAACTCTTACTCATATGCGCTAAAAGGTGCACTAGGCCAAACATCATGATAAATCTGAGTTAAAATTTTACCCTTAGACTCTCGAAGATAGTCCGCTAAAATAGCTAATGCTTCCCAATCAGTAATTTCTATGTAATTAGCCAATTCAGCGCTTTTATCTTAAAAAAGGTGTATATGTTCAGGGATGGAAGCATTAGGGCCCATTTTAAATTTCTTAAACTCCCTAAATTTCTTTTCTCTTTCCCTTCGTTCAGCCCTTTGATCCCTTAACTCATTTTGCCTCGCTCTTGGGACATTCCTGATGACTTCAGACTCCGAGTCTGAATCATTATAGAAATATCTCCTGCGACGGCGTATTCTCCTACGTTGTCCCCTTCCTTAACTTCGAGAACTCCCACTTAGAGTAATTCGAACTTGTCCATATTCAGCCATATCTGAAATTGGACCAAGAACAATAAGAATGGCTACAACCATTCAATGTGACAACACATATCACAATTACTAGTAGAAAGATTTTAATTTAAGGAATTAGGACTAACCAAAATAAAATTATTTGAGAAATCAGGAGTTATACACAGGTCAATTCTATTATATTAAAGACCAAATAGAAATTAGATGTGCATATATTAATTTAAGGAATTAAAGCAATTAATATATGTTGACAAATGATTCTGTTAACCAGAAGTACATATGATTGAAGTTTTATATTATTCCTCAACTAGATAAGGAATGGAAAATTGTAGAAATCATAATTACCATTGAAACTACTTTCATAGTGCCTTACGGGACCCATTAAACTTTGGCAAATAAGCAAATACATAATGCCATCCAAGTGGCAAAGAAAATTTTTTACACATGCCAAAGATATCATAGCTATCAAGACACAGAGATCCCACATATTTTCAGTTCAATATTTTTTTTTCTTTTTGAAACCTTTGTTTAAGATTCGTTCCAAATAGCAACACGCACAAACAAGCAAGCAGGTTGTTCTTTTCATGATTTTTCCAGCAATTTGATTGATGTCCAGAAGTGGTCATTAAATGGTTACTGGTTGGTCAATTCATTGAGGCTTCAACAATTGTACGTTGTTAACAGCAAACCATCAAATTGACAGCCTAAGTGTAATTCAAAGTATTATAAGGTACTTAAAGCTTTAAAATATGATCACTAGTTATCATCACTATTATTCACGAGCTAGAGGAGATTCAAGTGTACTTTAATCACTCTTGATAGCCACAGGATCCTCAAGCAAAGTTAGAATGCAAACTTTTCTTTATAAGGATAAAAATTGCAGCGGAGAACACAGAGTACGGATACAACCATGCTCTGATACCAATGAAGATTAAACAGTAACAGGGACATCAAATTTGTGTACCTGTTAACAACAATGAAAGGTTTTTGCAGAATCTATTCCAACCAATTTACCCGAATCTGATTTCGTCTCTCATGGAAACGAAATTCTTGTTCACAAACTAAATACATTCTTCTTGTTGATATCCAATTTTTTTCTATATATTTTTAATTCATAAATATACTTTCAAAATAGCATATATGCATATATAAGCATGCACAAGCATTTTTTATAGTTTTTCTATAATTTTAAAGGCTTCAAATTGATTTATTTTCTCCCTTTTTACTCATAAAATCTCCAATAATTATCCTTCAAATTATTTTTGTGGTGATTTAGCCATCTAAATTCTATATTTGTGCCAAAATATTTCTTAAATATTTTTAGTACATTTTTATAAGTGTATTTACATTTTTAAAAGCCAATTTGCATATATTTACAATATTAGCCCTATTAATGTGCAATTACGTTATTAATGTATAAAAGGGTCTTTTATATTTTTGAAATATTAAACAATTATTTTAAATCATTTTAGTACACGAAATTATTTTTTTAGAAATTATTTATTATTTATTATAAATTATATAGGGTTGAATTAGCTATTTAAAACTTAGCCAAATTGTATTTCAATTTCAGCCTCAATTCATCCCAATACCCCAGCCCAATTTCTGATCAAATTACCCGACCCTAAATACACCTACCCGACCCAAGACCCTATCATATCATGGCCGTTGATCTAAAAGATCAACGACCATCGTTAAAACTTACCCTTTTAATTCCAAACGACCCCTAAGCCTAATCATTTCTATGCACCCGCCGCCCTAAAATCCTCTCTGCTCTCAAAACACTCTCAAACTAACCCTAGTCTTCAAACGCCGACCTCCCATCTCCGGTGACCTCTCATCATTTCTTAAGCCTCCCATGGCTTCTGTCAAGCCATTCTTGACTTCTCTAAGGTCCTCAAGGACCCAGAGCCATGCCGACTTGCATCTAGGGTTCATCTCCTGCCTGTTCCTGGCTATTCTAGTGTGATTCCAGGCAAAATCATTCTATATTTGCTACGATTCTTGGGTTTCCAGACAGGTTTCTTCATCTCTATATAGGTTTCTTTCAAAACCCTAATTTTTTTATACACCTCCTAGATATGTACAGATCTACGGCGATTTGAGTTGTTTCTTGAATGTTTTACACCATCCTTGAGGTTCTTTACAAGAATCATGTGATTTCAAGTGTTTTTCGTCTTCTTCTAAAACCAAGATTTTCAGAACTTCTTTTTAAAACCTTGTCTAACTGATTCTTTGTGTTTAAACTTCTATTTCTTACATATTTTGACCGATTCTATGAGTTTACTACATCTTAACTCATTTATGCTGAAAGCTCTAATTTTTTAGGGTTCTTCGTTTGGTTATGTGTATTAGCATGACCGACCGGTTCTCGTTTTGAGTTTCTGTGATTTCTCGTGATTATATTGACTTGATTTGTTTCTACTGAGTTTCTTAGCCTAAACTTACACTGATCCTATGTGCTTATGTTCATCTTGACTATTCAAGACTCGCCTCTTTCTCATTGAGTAAGTATTGTTTAACTTTCATGTTTGCTAGAGTTGTATGTCGACTCTTGACTATCAATGTCTTACTTTATTTATATGCTAAACGCTAACTCTTTTCATGACTTTCTCTTTGATTGATTCTGAATTCCCTATTTCTTAGTTTGATTTGAAAACTTTCCTTTAAACCTTCGATTCTTACCTTCCTGCTCAATATGATTGATTTGCTTGCCTAAACTAACTTTCCCTTACCTTGTCTACATTGTTACTTGATTCTTACCTACTATCTCCTTAATTAGAATTTTCTGAACCTTGCCCTAATTGTTTACTTTGTGCCTAGTATGTTTGAATTACTACCTTGTCTGTTATGCTCCAGTTACGCATTGATCTATTTCCATATTTGCCACCTGTTCTTACCGTTTGAACTGATTCCCTTAATTAAGGGAGTACTTGTACTGATTTTGCTCTAATTGGTTCTGAGTTCTACAATTACTATACAATTGTGATTCTTACCTTATTTTACCTAGTTTTGAACTACTATATATATATGTTCTCTTATTAATAGTCAACACACACGAATACATTAGTTCAAACTCTCTCACACTCAAAACTTTTCTGCTCTCTCTCTTTGGTTACTTGCTATTATTCTGAGTTAGCTGGCTGCAAGCGAAGGCTAATTATTGTGCTCTCCTGCTCTTCACTTTGTGTTTAATATCTCTTCACTAGTATGTTCTTCTGATTTCAATTCAAGTCCCAAAACCAATATGTTTCTTCTACTGCTTCAGTTTATCATGTTTCTAATTTGTTTCTATCTATGGTTCTGTTGTTCAATATGTAATTGACATGTTTACATTACTGCTTCATCTAGCATGCTAGCCTAACCCTCTTAGGGAATTTCAAAACATGTTCTACTCTCCTAGTAGCCTGTCTCAACCCTGTTTCGAATGCTTGTCTACTTGTTATCCAGTTTTGATATGCAAATTGATCTGTCACTTTAAATGTCTGATTCTATGATTGGTTCTAAAATTCATATTGTGTTGGTACCACTAGCTATCCCTTAATCCCATAAACCCCCACAAGAACTGCTATGCTCATGTATGTTATGTGCTCTATGTGTCCCCAATTTCCATCACCTCTGTGTGAAGGACTGTTATTTGAGTGTTGCTGAATCTGTCTTGACTATATGTTTGATCTGTTGTTTGTTTGATTACACAACTCTTGTTAAAACTATTTTACTGAACAACTCCCCTATTTTTAAAACTAATGAGTCTTTTCAAATACTGCTTCCCTATTAAAACCTTTTCAAAACCATGTCAAGCACTCTCACTCCACTCTTAGGTCCTTAAGTTCTGCCCCTCCAGTGTGTGACTGCCTTGGGATCCCTATGATATCCCTCTGAACTCTGATGCACTGGAACTGGCTTTTCCACGCTGCACTTACTCAGTTCTGGTTATAAAGTCTAGGTGTGAGCACTGCCCGGGATCCTTGAGATCCTTAGGGAACTCTCACGCACCTAGACAATGATATTGTCTATGAAATTTGGCATTTGAGGCTATTGAGAAGCTTGGGAAAATCATTTGGGCCTACTTCAGGCTCCCTATAGTGTAACTTCTTCTTTTATTTTTTTTAAATCTATATATGTAATTTATTGAGGTGGTCTATAGTAACTATTTGTAAACGAATATTGGGGTGATTTGTAAAAGGGATGGGTAGTTATACATCTATGGGGTAGTATGGGTAGAAACCATGCCTATAAGATTTTGTTAATATGCTATGTCTTCTTTACCATACTAGAAACCATGCCTATAGGATTTTGTTAATATACTTGTTGTTTGCTTTACCATACTAGTGACCATGTCTATAAGGTTTAAATGGTTCCAATAATTGAAATCATGCCTATAGGACCTAAATGGCTTTATAATTAGATATCATGCCATAAGAATGTGATCAGGTTCAGTTTCTGTTACAACGTGCATTTACCTTTGTTTCCACTAGAAATCATACCTATAAGTTTCTAACATCAGCTCTTAACAACTACATATCATGCTTATAGGGAATAAAATCAGGATTTCTGCCTATAGAATTAAAATCAATTTAGTTACACAAGTCAGTCTAATTCGTGTTATTTCATTTGAAATTAGCTTAATCAATTGTACGCTTCTTTAATCGATCTTTTAAACATTGCCTTCATTTACTACTGCTAGAAAGCATGTCTATAGGACCTCAAGAGTCTGTTTTGAAAATTGATCACTGTTTTACTTTATCAACATAGTTATCATGTTTTTAGGACATCATTGTTCTGCGTTAAGGCAAGCCTATAAGGCGATTTTAAATTCTGCAACTCTAAAACTATATTGTTGCTACTTAAAGTTGTACAGATTTAACAGGTTTAAAATCAGTAGGCAAACTGATTAGGACCTTACTATCAAGTTTATAAAAATAAAATTGCATATTTCTGTGCATTGACATCCACTTAGATATCCTATTTAAATCTTTTCTCTAATAAAACTGATCTTGTTCGTGTTTGAGACGTGCTGCTTATGTGCATTACTTGTGGAGGTAAACCTGGGCCTCTTAAGTGCTTCTTTCAGCATTTATCTATTAATCCTATGTGTTCTTGCCTGTCGCCTAGAATTTTCTCCATTTAAACACCTTAGGGGTCGTCTAGAACTACCCAGATTTAGAGGTCCTAAAATACCTCCAGGGCCACATGGAAGGGACGGGTAGCGCACGCATAGGACATTGTCAAGGTTACTAGAATGCTTTAGGATATGACTAAGGGGAGGGACTTGGGTAGAACGAGATATGATGACTACGCGCTAATGTCACGTGTAGCCACTCATTGAGGAGTGTTTATCGGGCATTGTGTAGGGTGATCCACTAGGCTAACCAACCTAGGACCCCTCCTTTCCCAAACTCCTTTTGCTTAAAACTTTCTTTTTATGTATACACCTTGTTCAAATCCCTTGTCTTATTATGTGAGTCATATAATGTCCAACATGCTTTATTTGCAATTATTTATTTCAATTATTTATTTGTTAAAGGACTAATACATAAGTATAAGTTCGGCCGGGACCCACCGTTGTGGACCGAGAGGGGTGCCTAACACCTTCCCCTCAAGGTTTTTTCGAGCCCTTACCCTAAATCTCTGGTAATGCAAACCAATCCAAGAGTTAACCGCTATGGGTGCCCTAACACATTATAATCCGTTAGGTGGCGACTCTTCAAATACCCAATTCCCAAAAGAAAATGAGTTATCACCCCCATGTAATGTCGTAACCCGGACCTTCTCTCCGCGGAGGGAAAAAGGGGAAGCGACAACATGAAAACTCTGCTGGGGATACCTTTAGGCTCTTACCATAATGAACTTGTCTTTTGTGAATCAATCCAAGCATGTTTTACCCCGTACCCTTTCCCCTTATGTGAATTTAACTGCCTATTTTAAGCATTTATGTTCCTTTTATTCATGAAACTGACTTGTCTCTTTGTTTTCTTTTTCTATAACTGTCTTTTCAATTATTTAAATACTGTATTTATTTTTCTTATGTGCAAATACTTGACTACATGCTATTAATTGCTGTATATATCATGCTTCATATCATATTCCACTCGTGCATATCAAATCCTATAGTAACACTTCATGAGTGGTTGCGCTCTTCTTATTTATTACCCTTAAATTCGGAAAGGCTTATTTGCGGTAAAACCAGTCGATCAGAAGTGTAGTCGACGGTTCCGTGCCTTTCCTTCTCAAGTTGTCCGCTTGAAGGTGCCAGTCTAAAGCCCCATAGTAACCTTACTCTGACCGAAATTGTGCATGCATCATGGTCAAACCTAGTCGAATCAGTTATGTTGTCCACATAATGATCCTTTAAGATAAGCCTTATCCAAAGTCAACCGGGGTTTCCATAATCCCGACGGACACAACCACATTCTGTGCATTAATTTGGAGAACTAAATGACAATATGCTAATCATGAATGTATAAATAGTCGAGTCTGGTAGGAGAGAAAGGCCTAACTCTTTTGTTTTGTAGAAGATGAGGAATGAGGTCCCAAGCTTCGGTATGGTTAGCACACCCTCACTCTTGCTAGACTGGTGGAGGAATCTTCCATCAAGTGACCAAATCAATGAATGGAAAGAGAGGGCCACCAAATCTAGCAAAAATCTAGAATATCTGGAATACAATCTGTTGGAATTGGAAGGAAAAGTGAGGGAGAGAGTCGCCGACTGCCAGAACACTGAGGGAAACGAAGGAGGACATTTGGCAAAGGCATTCTTACTGACGAACCTACGCGAACTAGAGGATTTGATCGACAAGAGCATTCAGCCTGAAGAAGGTCCTTCCGAGACCAAATAGATTAGATTCACTCGCTTTCCGAATGTAATAAGGCCAAGTGCCAGTAAAGACTTATTTTTATCTTAGTGTCATTTTGGGACTCGTCTATTAAATATTATGAAATGAAGTATTTATTGGCATCCAAAGTTCTCCAAATCTATTTGTCGCTAGGCCTACCTCGGGCACAACGAGGCTCCCAAATTAGGACCCGAATTTACATTCTCGCAATATGTGTTTAAATACTGCAAACATTTCGGAATCCTCACTGACTTGTTACCTTTTTGTTTTTTTCCTTATTTTATTATTCTCATCCTCTTAGGTTGGTTCACTCATACTGGCCTCATCTGCGTATCATACCAGATCTAGAGGCCCTCCACCTCTTCCTCCTCCAAGCAACACAAAAGGCAAAGGAAAAGAAAAAATGACTTTAGTGGTATTCGAAAGGAGAATGTTGAGAACGTAGAAACTTCAGATGGACGGAGTACTCCGGTCCCAAATGATCTAGTCTTGAGATTGGAACAAAAGATATTGGAGTTGCAAGGAGAACTTGACCAGGTTTGCAACTTGGAAAACTTGTCACTCACCCGCAATGTCCCGACATCCACCAACAAAACACAAAGAACCCAACACCTCCTCAAAACAGACAAAATAAGAATCCTCCCACACCAAATCAATAAACAACTCCACCCCAAAATCTCAATCCACTACCAATACCAACTCCGCCACAATATTACCTACAACCAATTCAGTACCCACCAACCACCACTTACCACACTCCCCAAAACACACCACAATTTATTCCCGATCCCTAAAACTCCACTAATGACCATCATTACACCCAAGTCCCTGGCACCCATCAAAGCAACCCTATATACGTAGAAACCTTACCTCACTCCATCCAACCCATCTCCTATATATCAGAATCCACCAAAAAGGACCTGCTCATTAAAAACATGACTGAAAAACTCAAGAAGTTGACAAGCCGAGTCCAAGGTGGCTAAGGAATAGAAGGCTTGAACTATGAAGACCTATGCATACAGCCAGATGTAGAACTACCATAGGGGTACAAACCTCCCAAGTTCGAGATGTTCGACGGTACAGGTGATCCCAGGGTTCATCTAAGGATCTATTGTGAGAAGCTCATCGAGGTCGGGAAAGATGAAAAGATCCGGATGAAGCTCTTTATGAGGAGTCTCATTGGGGATGCTTTGTCCTGGTATATCAGCCAAGATCCCAAGAAATAGTCCAATTGGGTAGGTATGGCATCAGATTTCATGGACCGGTTTAGGTTCAACATAGAGAATGCACCGGATGTTTTCTACATTCAGAATCTTAAGAAGAAACCTACTGAGACTTTTCATAAGTATGCTAATCGTTGGAGGTCAGAAGCGGCCAAGGTCAGGCCATCTTTGGACGAAGAACAGATGAACAAATTCTTCATCAGAGCATAGGATACGCAATATTATGAAAGGTTGATGCTTATCGAAAATTACAAACTTTCTAATATCATCAAACTCGAAGAAAAAATTGAAGAAGGGATCAAGAGTGGGATGGTAACAAATTTTGAGGCACTACAAGCCACAAATAAGGCATTACAATCAGGCGGCATATCAATGAAGAGAGATGTTAGGGTAGTAATGGAGGCTCAAGGCCTAAAATCTCCACTTACATATCAAATACCTATACCATATCAAACACCTCCACTCACATATCAAACACCTCCACCCACATATCAAACCCCTCAACCCACATACCAAGCACCACCGCCCACATATCAACCTTTATCTCCCAGATATTCCAGACCAGCCATTGTCCATCACACCTATAACTCCCAACCATCCAATTTCCAATCACCTCCAACTCGCCAAAAATTTCCAAGACCAAGACCCAACTTCGATCACAAGCCACCCAGACAATACACCGCCATTGCTGAGCCCATCAACCAGTTGTATGAAAGGTTAAAAGTCGCGAGTTACGTCACTCCTATTCCTGCTGTGGCATTAGAAAACCCATCCCAATAGGTCAATCCTAATAAAACTTGTGCGTACCATTCTGGCATGAAGAGGCACACCACTCCTAAGTGCCGAACATTGAAGGATAAGATCCAGACGCTGATCTATAACAAGGTCATACAGGCAAAGGAAGCCGTACCTAATGTCCGCAACAACCCCCTCCCTGATCATAGAGCTGATGGTGTACATGTTATAGAGACGAACGAAGAATGGGACCTTGAGGGGTCGATTGGCTTGTTCGAGAAGGTGATAACTTTAAATTTGCAGTCACATTTACTCCTATTATGGTACATACTCAGTCACCGATCGAGGTTGAGGTAACCATATCAGTTCCATTCGAGGTAGAGGTGGCTCTGCCTGTAGCCACCCCCACTCCATTTGAAGTAGAAGCGGTCATACCTTTCACAGTGACAGTATCAACCATACCTCCATTCAACTTAAAAGCAATACCCTGGGACTATGTTGCTGAGGCTAGGCGAAAAGGGAAGGTCAAGGCAAAGGAATCTGACGTCGCACAAGGAATGACTAGGAGAATCTATACGCCTGAACACTTGGAAAGATCAAGCCAGGATGCCACTACCAGGCCGCCCGTCATTGATATAGGGCCAGATGACCTATGGAGGAAAGTACAGGCAAAGAAGTATTTCGTCATTGACCATCTGAACAAAACCCCAGCTCAGATATCTATCCTGTCACTATTTACAAATTCAGAGGCACATAAGAACACTTTAATTCTAGTTCTGAGCGATGCTTATGCACTCAATAACATCACTGGCGGAGAAATGGACAACATAGCGGGGAAAGTATTGGAAAGTCATAAGATTATCTTCCACGAAGATGAGCTACCCCCTGAGGGGCTGAATCACAATCGAGCATTACACATTACAGTGCAATTTGAAGACAACTTCATTGACAGGGTCTTGGTTGACGGAGGTTCAAGCTTAAATATTTGTCCATTGGACACTTTGAAAAGGTTGGACAAAGGTTTTCATGAAATACGGGTAGAAAGCATGAACGTGAAAGCTTTTGATGGATCCCAAAGAGCCACGATCGGGGGAATCAATCTTTGCTTGCAGATTGGGCCAACTTGGTTCGACGTCGAGTTTCAGGTGCTTGACATACCAGCCTCATATAATCTTCTATTGGGCCGGCCATGGATACATACCACTGGAGCCGTGCCTTCCACACTACATCAAGCTGTGAAGTTTAAATGGAACCGTCATGAGGTAATCATTCACGGAGATGGAAGTAACCCCATTTACACTAGTCAAACCATCCCGGCCATTGGACATAAAAGAAGGCTAAGAGGGGAAACCTATCATTACATTGAACGGGTAAATGCCATTGAGAAGGATAAATGGTAGAGCAGTAAAATAAAAAGCATATTGGCCTGGTTTGGATATGAACTCGGCAAAGGATTAGGAAAGAACCTCCAAGGTATCACCAAACTAATACAGCTGAAAAATCATGGTACAACCTTTTGGCTCGGATACCAGTACATATGGAAAGAGTATAGAAATTGGTCGCCTCCATGGCGTGGACTGTACTACCCTTTCGAGCAACCAGTGCCACGTTTGGAACAAGCTTTTCACCAAGTTGATATGATATGAGGGACTGTAAAAGAGGAAGCACTAGCTGGGTTGAAGAATTTGTTCTTGGAGGATAAGGACATGGACTACAGTGCCATAATTGAGGAGGAGGACGAAGGGGGCCCCACCATTCAAACCGTAAAGAAGGGAGCCGTTCTCAGGAATTGAACTGCCACACCATCCCGAGCATGCCGAGTCCCTGGGTACTTGGCAGATTTTACTTCTATAGCCATTATAGGCATTTAAGATTTCCCGTAATTTTGTTTTAAGATTTACTTGTTTCAAAATAAATGCTCGATTCGTCGAGCCGTACTTTGTCTGGATAATTTTTAAGTTTTAATCAAATGCATTTGCTCTTTATTATTCACTACTATCTTTACATTTTTCCTTTCTACAACATTATTATTACTTTTCCTGATGAACCAGTGATTGTGACATGTAATGAGGCAATGCAACATGAGAATAGTGATTCAAATGAAGAAGATGAGATACCCAAAGAAATTGTCAGGGAGATTGAAAACTTTGAGAATAAGCCTAAGTCTAATCTGGAAAAAACTGAGGCAGTAAATATAGGAGATGCCAAGACCGTCAAGGAGACTCGCATCAGCATTTACTTGTCACCAATAGAGAAAGAAGAATACATTCTCTTCCTAAAAGAGTATGAGGATATTTTCGCATAGTCGTATGATGACATGACCTGTTTGAGCACATCCATTGTGGCTTACAAGCTGCCCAGTAATCCCGTGTGTCCGCCAGTAAAATAGAAACTCAGAAAGTTCAAACCATACATGAGCCTGAAAATCAAGGAGGAAGTTACCAAGCAGATCAAAGCCAAAATTCTCAGGGTGGTTGAGTACCCAACCTGGTTAGCTAATATTGTACCAGTTCTGAAGAAGGATGGGAAGGTCACAATATGTGTTGACTATCGGGATTTAAACAGAGCAAGTCCCAAGGACGACTTCCCACTTCCAAATATACACATCTCGATCGATAATTGCGCCAAGAATGAACTCCAATCCTTTGTAGATTTCTTCGCGGGCTATCACCGGATCTGGATGGATGAAGAAGATGCAGAGAAGACAACTTTTATTACATCTTAGGATGTACACTATTACAAGATGATGCCATTCATTCTGAAGAATGCTGGGGCCACTTACATGAGAGTCATGACAACTATCTTCCATGACATGATCCATAAAGAAATAGAGGTGTATATGGATGACGTCATTATCAAATCCAAAAGGGCCGCAGATCACAAAGTAGACTTGAGAAAGTTCTTTGACAGGCTATGGAGGTACAATTTGAAACTAAACCCCGCAAAATGTGCATTCGGGATTCCCGCAGAAAAGCTGCTGGGATTCATTGTCAGTAGCGGGGGGATCGAGCTGGATTTGTCCAAAGTCAAGGCAATTCAGGAGTTACCACCACCTAAGAGCAAAAAGGACATGATGAGCTTCCTAGGATGTCTCAACTATATCAGTTGCTTCATAGCACAGTCCACAGTCATATGTGAACCCATCTTCAAGATATTGAGGAAAGATGCTGAAACAAGCTGGACAGAGGATTGTCAGAAATCTTTTGACAAAATCAAGGAGTACTTGTCCGTACCACCAGTTCTGGTCTCGCCAAAACCAGCATGACCTTTGCTACTCTATCTATCTGTATTGGATAGAGCTTTCAGATGTGTTCTAGGACAACATGACGAGACGGGAAGGAAGGAGTAGGCCATATACTACTTGAGTAAGAAGTTCACACTTTATGAAGCACGGTACTGTCTGCTTGAACGCACTTGCTGTGCTTTGACCTGGACAGCTCAGAAATTGAACATTACTTCTGTGCCTACACTACATACCTCATATCCAGGATGGGTCCTCTAAAGTACATATTCCAGAAACCCATGTCGACTGGAAAGTTGGCCAAATGGAAAATATTGTTGAGTGAGTTTGACATCGTCTACGTAACTCAAAAGGCAGTCAAAGGACAAATATTAGCAGATCACCTTGCTGAAAATCCGGTGGGAGGAGCATACAAACCTTTGAAGACGTATTTTCCTGATGAAACAGTATCATTTGTAGGAGAAGACATTACCGAAGCATATGACAGTTGGAGGATGTTTTTTGATGGAGCTGCAAATTTCAAAGGAGTGGGTATTAGAGCATTCTTGGTATCAGAAATAGGTCAACATTATTCGGTATCTGCTAAACTCAGATTTCCCAGCACCAACAACATGGCGGAGTATGAAGCTTGCATACTAGAGCTATCGACCTGAATGTCCAAGAGCTACTAGTGATCGGTGATTCACATTTACTCGTGCACCAGGTACAAAGAGAGTGGGCCACCAAGAATTCCAAGATATTGCCATATTTGCACCATGTACAGGAATTGAGAAAGAGGTTCACGAAGATAGAATTTCGACATGTGCCCAGAATTCAGAATGAGTTTGCTGACGCATTGGCCACCTTGTCATCTATGATACAACATCCAGATAAGAATTATATTGACACCATTCCAGTGAGGATCCATAATCAGCCGACATATTGTGCTCATGTTTGAGGAAGAAATAGATGGAAAGCCTTGGTTCCATCATCAAGGAGTATTTGTCAAAGGGAGAATATTTGGAGCATGCAAACCACACTCAGAAGCACACATTCCAGAGATTGTCCAATCATTTCTTCCACACCGGAGGAAACTTGTACACGAGAACTCCTGATTTAGGTTTACTAAGATGTGTCGATGCAAAAGAAGTTTCTACACTGCTTGAGGACGTACATGCTGGGACCTACAGCCCACATATGAATGGTTTTGTCTTAGCTAAGAAGAAACTTAGGGCCGGTTACTTTTTGATGACCATGGAAACAGATTGCGTCCAGTTTGTCCACAAATGCTTTCAATGCCAAGTGCATGTCGATATGATAAAAGTGCCGCCAAACGAGCTCAATGCAACAAGCTCACCTTGACCATTCACCGCTTGAGGAATGGATGTTATTGGTCCGATTGAGACCACTGCTTCAAACAGACACATGTTTATTCTAGTAACCATTGATTACTTCACAAAATGGGTAGAGGTTGCATCTTACAAAGCTGTAACTAAGAAAGTCATCGCAAATTTTGTCAAAGATCGTATTGTTTGCCAATTCGGAGTTCTCGAGTCCACTATTACTGATAATGCCACCAATATCAACAGTGATATGATGATAGCTATGTGTGAAACTTTCAAAATCAAACACAAGAATTCCACAACCTACATACCTCAGATGAATGGAGCCGTAGAAGCCACCAACAAAAACATCAAGAAGATACTAAGGAAGATGGTAGAGAATCACAAATAGTGGCATGAAAATCTGCCTTTTACTTTATTGTGATACCATACTACGGTTCGCACATCAACCGGGGCAACTCCCTACATGCTGGTTTATGGTACCGAAGTTGTCATCCCACCTGAAGTAGAGATTCCTTTTTTTGAGAGTCATATAGGAAGCTGAACTCAGCGATGCAGAATGGATAATGAGTTGCTATGAACAATTGGCCCTTATCGATGGAAAGAGGATGAATGCAGTGTGTCATGGCCATCTTTATCAGAATAGAATGTTCAAAGCTTTCAATAAAATGGTCAAACCAAGGCAATTTGCACCAGGTCAGTTGGTGCAGAAGAAGATCTTCCCACATCAAGATGAAGCCAAAGGGAAATTTTCCCCCAACTGGCAATGTCCGTACATGGTTTACAGGGTACTGACAGGAGGAGCACTCTGTCGCGCCCCCCTTTTTCTCGTGAAATTGGGTTCATGACGTTTAGAAGGACAACTCATTCCCTTTTGGGAATTGTATTTTGAATTGAAGAGTCGCCACCTAATGATTAAAGTGCATTAGGACACTAAGAAGGGTTTGATTTAGAAAACCAGAGTTTGGGTAAGGGCTAGAAATTATCCCGAGGGGAAGGTGTTAGGAACCCATCAGGATCCACTAGTGTGGTTCCCGGCCATGCTACAATTGTGACTTTAAGAACAAATAAGCAAATAAGGGTTTCAAATACGAGGGACTGTCACATTATGGCTTCAAAGAAAGCTGAAAATTGAAGAAATAGTTTGAAAATCTGAAAAGTAATAAAATAAACATGTAAAAGAAAGGGGGGTCCTAGGTTTTCAAATAATATGGATCACATCAATGTGATACCCGGTAATTACTCCTTAGAAGAAGGGTTACACGTGGTATTAGTGCACCGGTCATCATATCCATATCTACATTTCCTACCCCGTTAAGGTATTAAAACGCAGAATAGTTTCGTTACTTATTGCATGCTCTTGCCCGTCCCAATCCTATCAGTCCCGGAGGCATTTGGGACTACTAGTCCTAAAGGGAAGGGATACTGGGCTTTAATGGTTTAAAAGACAAAATCTAGGGCGACAAACAAAACACATAGAGCAGATATGGGAAAACACATAGCAGTTAAAGGGTCAAACATGCCTCCTCACTTAAAGACAGATTGTTTAACATGTCTTGCAGATACTGGTTATGGTCTGAATTAAACTTAAATATTAAGGAGGTAGACTGGTTTATTACACATTTCAGATAAGAAACCGGAATCAGTCCTGCCTGCTAGTTGGAATTAACAGAGTCTGATCCAATTAGCTAATTTACCTTATAGCTTGCCTAGGTGAAACCTATAGGCATGACATCTAGATACGAGAGAAAGCTACTGATTTCAGCAATAGATTTATTAACAGCAGGAACACAAATTCTGCAAGCGTTTAAGCAATGCTGTTACTGATTTCAAAACTCATAAGCGAGTGGTCGATTCAGATTAGTTGATTACTCTTATAGGCATGCTTTTTAAGTTTCATTGATTTTAAAATGTTTATAGTCTAAATAAAAGTGCAGAAGTCCTATAGGCATGGTATCTAGAATGTTGTTTGTTATTTAAACCTATAAATACGTTTTCCTAGTGATAGATGCATATGCAAAATTCAGGAAACTCTATAGACATGTTCTCTATGTGATAGGCAGAAACGCAGAAACCTATAGACATGATCTCTATGTATGAAATGCAGAAGCTATAGACATGGTATCTATGTATGAAATGCAGAGGCTATAGACAGGATTTCTAAAATGCAGAAGTGCAAAAATTTATATACATGGCTTCTACATGAAAATGCAGAACCTATAAACATGACTTCCATATGAAAATGCAGAACCTATAAATAGGATGTCTATATGAAATGCAAAACCTGTAGGCATGGTTTCTATATGAAAAATACGGAAGTGCGGAACTTGTAAAAGTGATTTCTATATGAAAAATGCAGAAGTGAAAACAGGACATGATTGCAGAAGTAAATACCTATGAACATGATGTCTACCCTTATGCATACATGAGTGACCCTCCCCTTTTCACTAAAACCCCATAAGTTATTACAAATTATTACAGCCCAGAATGAAGAAAGGAAAGTAAAAATTACATCAGAAAGCTAAAATCCCAACCAAGGATAGCCTGATTCAGACTTCTGTCTGAAGCATGAAGTAAACCAACTCCAAAGATCAAATTCCAAAGCCTTTCTCTTATTTGGGATGTGTCAGAGTTCCTTAAGAGTCTCAAGTGGACTCCGGGCAGTGCTTACACCCAAATATATCGCAGAATTATAGTGCAGTGTGGAAGGGCCAGCCCTCAAATGTCCAAGTTCAGAGGGAGCTCAAGGTCCCAAAGCAAGGCTCATAGGAGGGGCAGAACTTAGAATCTAAGAGAGAGTACAAGTGCATAGAGGGGATTTTGGGGAAAGCCAAGACAGGCTGGTGGTCATACCCAGCAATTGGAAGTGCTGGCACACCCCAACCAGCCTGTTAGCCACATTGTTTGGGAGTTAGGATCCATTAAAGGATCAAGTCCAAACATGAGCAACAATTTGGATGTTGCCATGCTTTGAACTTTAACTCAAACACATAGAAGGGAATGGGGGTATGGGGGATTCACAACAACAACGGATGCAAGAGTATAGCATATTCAATACTAAACATAGACAGCAAAGTAGACAAGATTGTAGAAGCTATAAAGCAAACACATAGGGATGAGGCTGAAAACCAAATTAGAATATACCAATTTCAGGGAAACAAGAAGAGAAAGTAGTGGTTTTGTAAAGCCAAATTGCAAGCAAAATAGTCAGAAAATCTTAGAAGAAAGCTATGAGATTATGTGTCTAAGAGTGTCGAATTGAGAGTTGTTCAGTAAGTCATGCGTGAAAGTGCAGAAGGGTCGTGCCCTTTATAGTGCAGAAAGCAAGTAGAAATAGGTAAGAAAATAGTTTTGAAATCAATTACATAAGGTTTCCCTTTGAGTAAGGGATTCTGATTTCAAACGGGCAAAATAATTAAGGAAAAGGGTTAATCAAACACTTCTCCAAAGCAGTACAAGAGGGGTAAATACATAAAGGTCTATTTAAGGACAAGGTTTAACAGCACACGGTTTGTGCAAGTAAGGAAAGGAAATCGGTTGACAGTCAAGAAATCAAAATTATAAGCTTTGTACGAGTGAACCAAGCCAGGAAAGGTGAGGAAATGTTTTACTTAAGGAAAATCAGTAACAATCAATCAAACCTAAAATTTTGAATCCAATCATAAGGTTCAACACACATATAAAAGCATATAGACATGCTTAAACAAGAAAGAACTGTCCTTCTAATCAGAAGAGTCTCGTATAGAAGAGTTCAGGGTTATAAACAAAAAGGTTCAAATCTAGTTCATAGACTCAAAATGAGTCTGAGAGAGTCAAGGGTTCGAAGTAGAACCCTAGTCCAAACACCAAATCAACCTCGTCAACCCCCCCCCCCCAATTCTAGGGTTTCAAAGTCGAATCAGATATAGAGACGAGGGGCCAAATAATTGAAATAGGCTCAGAGATCTCTTTCAGAGACTCATGAGAAAACAAACAGATAAAATAGCAGGTTCGAAACAAATAGAATGTAGAAACTGATTTGAAGCATAGTGAGGATAGAAGGAACAAGTTTTAAGAAAAGCTTGGAACTTAAACAAGTTCAGAAGAGAAAAGAGGTAATATAACACTTAAGAAAACAGTAGAAGAACATGTTTAAAGAGAACTCAAACAAGGTCCAGAAGAAGGCAAAATAAAGAACTAAAAATCTTAGTAGAAAATACAGTACAGGAACACAGGGGTATCGGAAAAGCCTAGCAAAAGAACACATAAGATAAACATATGGAAGCGTGATACAGAAACATAGTAGAAGAAAGAACGAAGCACCATAGAAGAACATGCATAATAAGGCAAACATAAAAACAAGAGAAGAACATGCTAGGTAAAAAAGAGAACATACAAACATAGCGTAGATAGATTCATACAAAGAAGAGAAGAAGAAGAGTCAGAAAGCATTTTAAGACTTTTCAAAAACCCTAAATAGAAGAGAAACAAATTTTGAAGGAAAAGATTGGGGAAAACGTTTTTTTTTTAAAACTCCAGTAAAGCACAGATATAGCATATATTTAAAAGAACAATCAGAAAAAACCTCGAATAGCTAGGGTTTTAGAGGAACCCTGGAATGAGAAAGGCTTGGAAAAGTCCGATCTTGAGTCGGATGAGTCAGAAATAGGCTCATAATGCTTGGATATGCTGGAGCAAGGCCGGAGAGGCCATAGAACCTTGAATCGGAGAGGATCTGAACGGACACCATTGAGGTCAGACCTCGAAACTTCGAACACCAGGTGTTTAAGAGCGGAAGGAGATGAGTTTAATCCATCAGGCCATGGATTCCGGTGAGTTTGAGATTGAAGCTGGTAGAAGACGATTAGGGTTTCAAGAACACTGGAGAGAGTTTGAGAGAGAGGAGTGTTTTGAGGCGGCTGAGAGATGAGAAATGAAGGAATTAGGGTAGTCTTTTGGATTAAAAAAGGCATGAACGGATAGGGGCCGTTGATCTCAGAGATCAACGGCCAGGATTAGAGAGGGTTTTGGTCGGGTAGTTTAAACGGGTTAAGGGTCGGGTTAAATTGAAATTGGGCTGGTCCGTTTTGGGGTTTGAAATTGGGTTAATTGGGGGATTAATTTTGCTATAATTGAAATAAAAATGGGCCAGATTTTAAATAGCCAGTTTTTCCCTTTTATTTTACAAAAGATAGTAAAAATGATTTTAAAAAAAATTAAAAGTACTGAGTCAATTAATAATATATGTATTTTAATTTAAAAATATTGGAACCAATTTCATAATTATAAAATGCTATTAATCTTAAAATAGGCTAAAGTTGCAATTATAGACAATTTAGCTTTTAAAATACCAAATAAATTTGAAAAAAATGTATAAAAATTACCCTAGCTATATTTGGGTAAAAATATGAGAATAGAATAAGTTATTCACCAAAATGATAATTTTGGGAATAATTATTGGTTTTTATACTGCTAAAATGGGCAATAAATCAGTTTTAAAATCTTTTAGAAATTAGGAAAATTATTTGAACACTTGGACATACTTATATATATATATATATATATATATATATATATATATATATATATATATATATATATATATATATATATATATATATATGTGCTATTTTGAAAGTATCTACATGTAAAGATGCATAGGGAAAAATTGGGTATCAACACACTCATACTTGCAGAAATGGATGGAGAAATCTGGCCAAAACCAATCAATTCAGACGCAGTCAAGAGATACTACGCTTAGATTATTTACATTTCCTCATCTGATGTAATTGAACTACGCTTGACCTAATTCCCGTTTAATAGGGGATATGTAGGCAGCCCTATGGGTTCGGTCATATCATAATAAAATTTTCATTTCCCCAAGACCAGAAACTGGGGCAGAAATTTAAGGAGGGTTCTCAAAATTCCAGAGCAAGTCCAGCCAACACCAATATGTGTCAGACGGTCAGTAATCAGTTAAAAAACTAGGGCAGAATTTTGAGAAGGATTCTCAAAATTCCGAAGAAGGTTCAGCGAGATCCATTATCCGCAAACAGCCGAAGGATCATCTACTAAAATGGGGCAGAATTTTGAAGAGAACCCTCAAAATTCTGACATAAGAGAGCTGCAATGCCTTTGAGACGTGTTACAATCACTAGTTCATCAAAAATTATTTGATATATCAATACGTTTATAAAAAAATAACTCTATTTTTTTCAATAATTGCATATTTTCGAAAACTCTATTTCCATAACAATTAGGTGTCACCCAGGGGAACTCAAAGGCCTTTAGAACGGAGCAAAGCAAAGCCAGCGGACAAAAGAACGAACCAACCTCCCCCCACAAAACTTACAATTTTTCTTTGAATGCAGACACATTTGACGTAACGATAGCACTCGCAAACATATATACACAAAGTAAATTCACCATCCATCCGGCCATCAGACACTGAATATATCTCCAGCTAAGAAATACACTACTCTTATTTGCTACTCGCTCTTTGCATGGGACTAATCCATGTCCCTTATATCTGCATGAGGCTAATCCCTGCCTCTATATCTACATGAGGCTAATTCCTGCCTCCATATTTGCACGAGGCTAATCCTTGCCTTCATATCTGCATGAGGCTAATCCCTTCCTCCCTACCTGCATGTGGCTAATCCCTGCCTCCATCATTATTCAAAGTCGTCATGGTCCGAAGGCACCATTGTCATGGCCCGAGAACATTATTTCATGGCATGCGAATCCCTCACTAAACAATTCATGGCCCAGGACGTCATGGTCTAAGGACGTCATATTTAAGTGTCCAAAGACAACCTTCACGGTCCAAAGGGAATTTGCATCATGTTTAAATTTTTGCAAATACATGTTTGTAGCATCTTTTATCTGCAGGTAACCACGAAGCAACTGCTATCCTAGCAGGAGCGATCTCAATCCAGTTCCTTCAACTATCCAGAAACTTAACCACTCACCATAGACTCTTCCGCATCTCGTGTTCGTTCTTGCAATAATTTCATCGGCATATTCCGCTGATAAATACTGAACTACACATGGCTTGATTCCTGTAAAACTAGGGATATGTAGGCAAATCGAAAACAGGAATCCAGCCTCTGTTTATCAAAGCATCCCGCCCGGTCAAAATTGTCCATCATTTCTTTACCCGAAAACTCTTTCATCCTACCCGGGTAAAGAGAGGCAGCCGTTGATACCTAATTTTTTTCTTATATATTTTTAATACATAAATATATTTTCAAAATATCATATATGCATATATAAGCATGCATAAGCATTTTTATAGTTTTTCTATAATTTTAAAGGCTTCAAATTGATTTATTTCCTCCCCTTTTACTCATAAAATCTCCAATAATTATCCTTCAAATTATTTTTGTAGTGATTTAGCCATCTAAATTCTATATTTGTGCCAAAATATTGCTTAAATATTTTTAGTACATTTTATAATTGTATTTAAATTTTTAAAAGCCAATTTATATATAATTACAATATTAACCCTATTAATGTACAATTACGTTATTAATGCATAAAAGGGTCTTTTATATTTTTAAAATATTAAACAATTATTTTAAATCATTTTAGTACACGAAATTATTTTTTTAGAAATCATTTATTATTTATTATAAACTATATAGGGTTGAATTGGCTATTTAAAACCTAGTCAAATTGTATTTCAATTTCAGCCTCAATTCAACCCAATACCCCAGCCCAATTTTTGATCAAATTACTCGACCCAGACCCTAAATACACCTACCCGACCCAAGACCCCATCAGATCATGGTTGTTGATCTTTTAGATCAACGGCCCTCGTTAAAACATACCTTTTTTAATTCCAAATGACCCCCAACCCTAATCATTTCTATGCACCTGCTGCCCTAAAACTCTCTCTGCTCTCAAAACACTCTCAACCTAGCCCTAGTCTTCAAATGCCGACCTCCCATCTCCGGTCATATCTAGTGACCTCTCATCATTTCTTAAGCCTCACATGGCTTCTCTCATGCCATTCTTGCCTTCTCTAAGGTCCTCAAGGGCCCAGGGCCATGCCTACTTGCATCTAGGGTTCATCTCTTGCTTGTTCCTAGCTATTCCAATGTGATTCCAAGCGAAATCATTCTATATTTGCTACGATCCTTGGGTTTCCAAACAGGTTTCTTTATCTCTATATGGGTTTCTTTCGAAACCCTAATTTTATTTTCTACATCTCCTAGATCTAGGATGATTTGAGTTGTTTCTTGAATGTTTTACACCATACTTGAGGTTATTTACAAGAATCATGTGATTTCAAGTGTTTTTCGTCTTCTTCTAAAACCAGGGTTTTCGGAACTTCTTTTTAAAACCTTGTCTAACTGATTCTTTGTGTTTAAACTTCTATTTCTTACATATTTTGACTGATTCTATGAGTTTACTACATCTTAACTCATTATGCTGAAAGCCTTAATTTTGTAGGGTTCTTCGTTTGGTTCTGTGTATTAGCATGACTGACCGGTTCTCGTTTTGAGTTTCTGTGATTTCTCATGATTATCTTGCCTTGATATGTTTATATTGGGTTTCTTAGCCTAAACCTACACTAATCTTATGTGCTTGTATTCATCTTGACTGTTCAAGACTCGCCTCTTTCTCATTGAGTCAGTATTGTTTAACTTTCATGTTTGCTAGAGTTGTATGTCGACTCTTGACTATCCATGTCTTACTTTATTTATATGCTAAACGCTAACTCTTTTCATGACATTCTTTTTGATTGATTCTGAATTCCCTATTTCTTGGTTTGATTTGAAAACTTTTCTTTAAACCTTCGATTCTTACCTTCCTACTCAATATGATTGATTTGCTTGCCTAAACTAACTTTTCCTTACCTTGTCTGCATTGTTACTCGATTCTTACCGACTATCTCCTTAATTAGAATTTTCTGAACCTAGCCATAATTGTTTACTCTGTACCTACTATATTTGAATTATTTCCTTGTTTATTATGCTCTAGTTACGCATTGATTTCTTTCCTTATTTGCCACATGTTCTTACCGTTTGAACTAATTCCCTTAATTAAGGGAGTACTTGTACTGATTTTGCTCTAATTAGTTCTGAGTTCCATAATTACTATACAATTGTGATTCTTACCTTATTTTACCTAGTTTCGAACTACTATATATATGTTCTCTTATTAACAGTCAACACACACGAACACATTAGTTCAAACTCTCTCACACTTAAAACTTTTCTGCTCTTTCTCTTTGGTTACTTGCTATTATTCTGAGTTAGCCGGCTGCAAGCCAAGGCTAATTATTGTGCTCTCATATTCTTCACTTTGTGTTTACTATCTCTTCACTAGCATGTTCTGATTTCAACTCAAGTCTCAAATCCAATATGTTTCTTCTACTGCTTTAATTTATCATGTTTGTAATTTGTTTCTATCTATGGTTCTGTTGTTCAACATGTAATTGACATATTTACAATATTGCTTCATCTAACATGCTAGTCTAACCCTCTTAGGGCATTTCAAAACATGTTCTACTCCCCTGGTAGCCTGTCTCAACCCTGTTTCAAATACTTATCTGCTTGTTATCCAGTTTTAATATAAAAACTGATCTGTTACTTTAAATGTCTGATTCTATGATTGATTCTGAAATTCATACTGTGTTGGTACCACTAGCTATCCCCTAATCCTATAAACCCCCACAAGAACTGCTATGCTCATGTATACTATGTGCTCTATGTGTCCCCAATTCCCATTACCTCTGTGTGAAGGACTATTGTTTGAGTGTTGTTGAATCTGTCTTGACTATATGTTTGATATGTTGTTTGTTTGATTACAAAACTCTTGTTAAAAATATTTTACTTAACAACTCCCCTATTTATAAAACTAATGAGCCTTTTCAAATACTGCTTTCCTATTAAAACCTTTTCAAAACCATGTCAAGCATTCTCACTCCACTCTTAGGTCCTTAAGTTCTGCCCCTCCAGTGTATGACTGCCTTGGGATCCCTATGAGATCCTTATGAACTCTGATGCACTAGATATGGCTCTTCCACACTACACTTACTCAGTTCTGGTTATAAAATCTAGGTGTGAGCACTGCCCGGGATCCTTTAGATCCTTAGGGAACTCTAACGCACCTAGACAATGATATTGTTTATGGAATTTGGCATTTGAGGTTATTGGGAGGCTTGGGAAAATCATTTGGGCCTGCTTCAGGCTCCCTATAGTGTAACTTCTTCTTTTATTTTTTTTTTATTATCTATTTATGTAATTTATTCAGCTGGTCTGTAATAACTATTTGTAAACGAATATTGGAGTGATTAGTGAAAAGGGATGGGTAGTTATACATCTATGGGGTAGTACGGGTAGAAACCATGCCTTTGGGATTTTGTTAATATACTTGCTATGTCTGCTTTACCATACTAGAAACCATGCCTATATGATTTTGTTAATATACTTGCTATGTTTGCTTTACCATACTAGTGACCATGTCTATAGGATTTAAATGGTTCCAATAATAGAAATCATGCCTATAGGACCTAAATGACTTTATAATTAGATATCAATCCTTAGAATGTGATTAGGTTCAGTTTCTGTTACAACGGGCGTTTACATTTGTTTCCACTAGAAATCATGCCTATAAGTTTCTAACATCATCTCTTAACAACTAGATATCATTCTTATAGGGAATAAAATCAGGAATTCTGCCTATAGAATTAAAATCAATTTAGTTACACAAGTCAGTCTAATTCGTGTTATTTTATTTGAAATTAGATTAATCAATTGTCCACTTCTTTAATCGATCTTTTAAACATTGCCTTCATTCACTACTACTAGAAAGCATGCCTATAGGACCTCAAGAGTCTGTTTTGAAAATTGCTCACTCTTTTACTATATCAACGTAGTTATCATATTTTTAGGATATCACTGTTCTACTTTTAGGCCTATAGGGCGATTTTAAATTCTGCAACTCTGAAACTGTATTGTTGCTACTTAAAGCTATTCAGATTTAACAAGTTTAAAATCAGTAGGCAGACTGATTAGGACCTTACTATCAAGTTTATAAAAACAAAGTTGCATATTTCTGTGCATTGACATCCACTTAGATATCCTGTTTAAGTTTTTTCTCTAATAAAATTGATCTTGTTCATGTTTGAGACGTGCTGCTTATGTGCATTACTTGTGGAGGTAAACCTGGGCCTCTTAATTGCTTCTTTCTACATTTATCTGTTAAGTCCTATGTGTTCTTGCATGTCACCTAGAATTTTCTCCTTTTAAACACCTTAGGGGTCGTCTAGAACTGCCCAGATTTAGAGGTCCTAAAATACCTCCAAGGGAAGGGACGTGGTAACGTCACGTGTAGCCCCTCATTTAGGAGTGTTTACTGGGCATTGTGTGGGGTGATCATGTAGGCTAACCAACCTAGGACCCCTCCTTTCCCAAACTCCTTTTGCTTAAAACTTTCTTTTTATGTATACAACTTGTTCAAATCCCTTGTCTTATTATCTGAGTCTTACAATGTCCAGCATGCTTTATTTGCAATTATTTGTTTCAACTACTTATTTGTTAAAGGACTAATTCATAAGTATAAGTTCGGCCGGGAGCCACCGTTGTGGACCGAGAGGGGTGCATAACACCTTCCCCTCGAGGATATTTCGAGCAATTACCCTAAATCTCTAGTAATGCAAACCAATCCAAGAGTTAACCACTCTGGGTGCCCTAACGCACCATAATCCGTTAGGTGGAGACTCTTCAAATACCCAATTCCCAAAAGGAAATGAGTTATCACCCCTATGTAATGTCGAAACCCGGACCTTCTCTCCGTTGAGGAAAAAAGGAGGTGTGACACTTCTTGCTTTTAGTATATTTCTATCATTGTAGGGAGGATTTCTCAGAGTATATATTTTTTTGAAGAAGGGAAGCGTTGATTCTATAAAGAAGGAAAGTTGTCAGAGAAAATAAAAACTACCGTGAAAACTGACCCACGTTGATCCCCACACTCTCCCTTACTTCTCAACGTGAGGTAGTTTTATTTTAGGAGTTAAACCTTCCCTAGGTAACTTCCCTTAATTATATCTCCTTTAAAAATAGGTCGGGTCAGTCCACATGGGCGACCCGCGACCCAAATTCAATATCCAACACTAACTTAATATTTACTATAAGGGGTTTCTTATTGGAATAGTGACCTCCTATAGCAAAAGTTGATACCTTATTTATTTTAAATAAATACCTTTTAAAAAATTATATTCTATAGTTACCTTTTGATTTTTATAGCCAAATATCTATTTATGCTCACCTCCTACCATTAAGCCATAAAATACACTTTGTATTATTTTTCTCTCTCATTCTTTCAGATTTTTCTCTATCCTCCTTTGGCGTCAATAACCATATCCTTCCCCCCCCCCTCTCTCTCCATCTCCTGAGTTTTTGTTTCAGAAATTCAATTCCAATTCAATTCAAACTCTCAGTTATTTCACACTTTTTCTCTTTCTCTCTGTACTCTCACTCTTTTCATCTGCAGCAACTGTACTTACCAGATGCTTTGCGTCATATCCAAATACAATACAGCCCCCCCCCCCCAAATACATTCATGGTTTTGTGGTCCAATCCTTCTTTGTAATCTCCTGATATAACTCTTTACTTTTTATGTCTGTTTCCATCAATAATTCACCCAGAACTGGTGGTGGCGCTGGACAAAGCGGCAGCGATGATGACGATAACAACGCGGGTGTTAGTGGTAGGTGTGAGGAGATGTGGTTGGTGTTGCTTGGTAATTCTTCATTTATCTCATTTATTTCTCTCGCTAGAGTCAGAATTGCGGCCCTTTCAGCGAGACAACTTCTTGAACAAAGACGACTGAGTTTGGGACCAAGCAACTTGAAGATTCTGTTACCTTTTTTAAAGTGTATTTCAATGTATCTCGTTGTATTTCCATGTATTTCATTATATTCATTATCTTCTTTTTTTCATTGTATTTCAATGTATCTCGCTCTATTCCATGTATTTCATCGTATTCACTGTCTCGCTATATTCCACGAATGTATTCATATATTTTTTTAATTAATATAATTTATGTATTTAGATGTATGTATGTATTTAAATGTATCTGCAGTATGTATTCATATGTTTTTTGCATTATAGATGAATCTCGAATTTTATTGGTTGAAAATTCAGCATATTTCGCGTCAAATACAGATTTTAGGTGATGTAATTGAGTTAGTTGAATTATATTAGGAGTCTATTATGTTAATTGATTCACTTTCCGTTTAAAAACAGCTGAATAGACCATAAATTACGCTATTTATGTTACTGTATTCACAAATACATATCGTGAATACAGTCGAATACAATAATTTGTCTAGCTGTAATCCCCTATTTCACGTCGTGAATACAGTCGAATACAATAATCTGTCTAGTTGTAATCCCCTGTTTCATGCCAAGAAATGCTACTATATTCATGAATACAGTAGCTTAAATACATCGAATACACTCTAAAAACCTAAAAATATAGCTATATGAAGTAATATAGTAAATGGTAACTACAACTAGCTAATAACCAACAATAGTGGTTTGTGAAAATTTCTCTTTCTTATGGCATACTTACTTTAATTTAATAATAAAAGGGGTTCTCGTTACCATGTCAAAAAACGAATTTGAAATTAGAGTACTTCTCAAACACCAAATTAGGCTAATTAAATTACTAACTTTTCCAAATAGATTATAAGTAAGTAATCTTGGTTACTATTTTTCCATCAACTGAAAATTCATTGCAAGTCTTTTGCCTCCCTATAAATACATTGCTAAAATCAACAATTAAAATCCAGGATATATCAATAGTAACAAAAATCATAGATTTATTGTAGTGTTATCACAATACTTGGAAGAGAATGGAGAAGACAACAGTTTTCCTAAAGGTTTTCTGGTGTCCTTTTTGCTTATTTCGTTAGGTAAATAATAATCTAGCTCTCTTTCTCTATATTCATTTTTATAGGCCACAATTTCAACAATAATTTTAAAATTTTCAAATTCAGTAAAGTAGCATACTATTGACCCAATTAAATTTCTTATATATTTTCGCCTTTAGTTTTGAAAAAGAAAAAAATTCAACAACTTAGTAATTCACATTTTTTTGTTAAGGCCACGGATAGAGATGTAATGTCACAGATTTAGTTAATTTCGTTTATTTCTTTCCTTTTCTGAGTTTCTTATTTGATATCCAATTCCTTCTTTGGAGTTCGACTCATGCGGATTCGTAAGGCTCCACCACAACCTTTGGTGAGGTGCTATTTAAGTTAGATCTCCCTTCATCCTTTATTAACTCTCGGACAAAATGTCAATTATATAATAGTTCATATTCAACCAGGTTATAATTATACTTTATTAATAAAATTAAGTTAGTGCATTTTTTTCTTAATTTCATGTAATTAAAAGTTATTGTTCATTTTCAAAGATCTTCTTATTTCTCTTTGCACTATATAGCCCAATTCGTTAAGTTAATTTTTTGTTCTTTTTTATGATGAGCTTTTTAAATATTGATTTAATTAATATCACACTATTACATGCTAAAAGAACATGATAATTAATATTTTCTTATCCAAAAATTTGTATTCCCGCACAAAATTTAGCAATTTGAAATAGTCTTTCTACCTCACGCATGGCATGGGAAGATTTGCGTATACTCCGTCCTCCCCAAGTACCACTTGTTAAATCATGCTGAGTACGTTATTGTTGTTATTTATTATATAAAATTTTGCAATTTGAGGTCATTTTTTTTATTTAATTAATTATGGCAGCTCTGGTTACTTCTTTTTCCCAATAACTTATTCAATAATGTCAATTGGTGTTAATTAGGACAAGCAAGCAATGGACATGTGTGCAATAAGGATGACGACTGATTAACAAATGTATTGCCTATATGGAATTCCAGCATGTTACGTGAAAACACACAAGTGCTACTGTAAAATTCCTTCATATCCACCTACTTATAATGAACCAGAGGATCTCGAGAACGATCAAGACTGATTTATGTTTTTCTTTCATCTTTACAATGATTAACAAAAGTCATTTATCCTCATTTTGACGTTGGAATGTGCTTCACTCTTTTGGAATTTGTTGGTGGCACATAATATTGTATTTTATATTATCATGTCACCAAAAAATAATTTCAGATAATTATTTATATAAAACAGAATTAGTGATATGAAAATAAGAATAGTGTATAAAAAAGAATGAAAAAATGACATCATATAACCGCTTTCAAAATAATAGCCAAAAATATATATGTGTATATATATACGCGCACAGACACATTTTGTATGTTATATACAAAATTATATAAATTTTATACATTTTTTCGCCTACCAAATATAAATAATTTTTGGTGCGAGTTAGAAGTGATAATACTCCTACAAAAAAACTGCACTTAATGTCCAAAGGTTAAATCCTTAAAAAATGTATACATCGCTATAGGGGTATCAAACAGGCGTGTTGAGCTGAATTTGAATGGGTCAAAATGGAAATTGACCTGCCAAAATACTACCTGGGCTGGGATTAACTGATTCAAGATGGGCTAATGAATGAGTCGTTGTCCAATCCTTCAAACTCTTATCAAATTTAAGTTTTTTTCCCAATAATTTATTTAATTACCAAATAAAACTAATAAAACTCCTTTTATCTTTATAAGAGCTATATAATTTCAAAAAAAACAAATTTAAAACATTTTGAATCTTTTGCAAATTAAATTACACCTCTCAGATTCGAAACAAAGGTGTTCTAGACTAAAAAGAGAAAAAATATGCCTTCTAAGTTGCAACACTTGCAAAATATGATTCATAAAAGAAAAAAAAAATTCATTTTATAATAAAAAAAGGTCTTACCGAGACACTAGGAACAAAGCTTGACTCATGAATCAACTGCCTTAAGAATTATAATAAAGCATACAACTTGAAACACATAAGCTTATTGAAGTAAATCCAGATAACTGAATCATCAAATAACATTAGGGGTAGCAAACAGGTGGGTTGGGTCAGATATGAGTGAGCCGCAAAAAGGTAATATAAACACGGATAAATTATTGTCACGATCCAAAATCTCACATCTCGTGATAGCGCATATCTCAATACTAGGCAAGCCGATAACCTCAATAAATCACAAATTCCTTTAATTTTGAAAATATAATAATTAGATTTAATAGAAAATTCTAAAAATACTGATACAAATATACTCCCAAAATCCGGTGTCACTGGGTACATGAGCATCTAATGATAACATAGTCTGACTGATAGAATACTGTCTGGAAATATAGAACAATAAAAATAGCTGAAAGGAAAGAGAGTCAAGGTCTGCAGACGCCAAACAACTACCTCGATAGTCTCTAACAGATAGATCTCCAAAATCTAGCAACCGCCGTATCCGGAAGTACCTGGATCTGCACATAAAGTGCAGAGTGTAGTATGATTATAACCGACTCCATGTACTCATTAAATAACAAGACTAACCTTGGGACTGAAAGTAGTGACGAGCTCAACAGGTACAGTCCAGTATAAAAATAACAGTACGGAAATGTAGGCATGCTTTGAAGTTCAACAGTTAAGTCAGTACAAGTAAAAATAGATCAATTCTGAATGATATGAGGAATATGACATCTCTATATCTACATGCCTATGTACGTACTGTATGTGATGCACCTCAATGGAAACCTCGTGCACTTATACTCTCAAAATACTCAATCACTCACTACCGTATATGGCCAATCCAACCCAGATATAAATCAATAAGGCAAGTCCATTCCCCTGGGAACTTCATTCCAAATGTAAATAAATAAGGCAACTCCATGCCCTGGGATGTCCATCCCAAATATAAATAAATAAAGCAACTCCATGCCCTGAAAACTCCATCCTAAATGTGAATATATATGGCAACTCCATGCCCGGGAACTCTATCCCAAATATACTATCCACTGCGCTCACTGTGTGGGGTGTAGACTCCGGATGAGCTCCTTCAGCCCAAGCGCTATAATAAGCCAGGTCTATGCATAAATCAATAAAACATGCTGCGGCGTGCAGCCCGATCCCATAAATATAACTCATAATCAGGCCCTCGGTCTCACTCAGCCATTAATCTGTCCAGTCTCTCAGGCTCATAATGTCATAAAAAATGAGCCAGACATAATGATATGATGTATCAATGAATGACAATATAGACTGAGATATGATATACAAATAATATATGTGACTGAGTACAAATTGCATTTTTAACAAATCATTCAACAACAATACGACCTCTGTGGGTCCTAAAAATATTGGCACATAGCTTAAACATGATCTTTAATATGAGTCTCAGCTCAATTTCTGTAACACGTAGAGGATAGTGGATAATGACATGATTATTTGATTAAGCAACTCCATAGAATCAATTAAGTCACAATTTCTATGATGCATGCCCACATGCCCGTCACCTAGCATGTGTGTCACCTCCATACAATTCATATAACACATAATTCAGAGATTTATACCCCCAGAACTAAGTTTAGAAGTGTTACTTATCTCAACCGTGCAATTATTTATTCCAATAAGCCTTTTCCCCGCGATTCGGCCTTTGAACACCTCAAATCTATTCACAAATAATTCGATACAATCAACACATTATTAAAATCAATTCTATGTGAAAATACTACATTTTTCAATAAATATTCAAAATTCAACTCAAAAATCAATAGTGGGCTCATGTCTCGGAACCCGACAAAAGCTAAAACAAAATGAACGCTCGTTCAACCACGAGTCCGACCATACATATTTTACCAAATTTCGACATCAACTCGACCTCCAAATCCTCAAATCTTATTTTCAAATCCCTAATCCCAAATTTTCGAATTACACCTCAAAAACACGTAATCTAGTTAGAATAATTGATGATAATTCAATATTATTGATTAACAATGACCATGAGCAACTTACCTCAAGATTTCCTATGAATTTTCACTCAAAAATTGCCCCAATCCGTTCTTGAAATGTCCAAAAATGAGAAAATCTCGGAACCCCTCTATTTTTGTACACAGACCAGTGTTTTCGCACCTACGACTCACTTGGCCGCATCTGTGGTCTCGCAGGTGCGAGAATTCCCTTTGCTTCTACGACTTCATCGCTTCTGCAACGCTGCCTGCCCTTCCTTCACTCTGCATCGGTGCCTGGCTCGCACCTCCGGGCTTGAATCTGCAAAGATTCTCATGCACCTACGGTGCAGCCCAGGCCAACCCCATTTTCTGCTTCTGCGCGTAGCCAACTGCACCTGCGACCATTTCATCGCAGGTGCGATTGCACCAGAACTGGAATTTTTCATCAATTTTTTTAAGTCCAAATTTGATTCGTTAACCATCCGGAATCCACCCGAGGCCCTCGGTACCTCAACCAATTATACCAACAAGTCCTAGAATATCATACGAATTTAGTTGAGGCCTCAAATCACATTAAATAACACTAATAACATGAATCGCACCCTAATTCAAGCCTAATGAAACTAAGAAATTCCAACTTCTACATTCGATGCTGAAACCTATCAAATCAAGTCCGATTGACCTCAAATTTTGCACATAAGTCATAAATGATATAACTGAGCTATTCAAATTTCTAGAATTAGATTTTGACCTCGATATCAAAAACTCAACTACCAGTCAAACTTCCAAACTTTCAATTTCCTATTTTCGCCATTTCAAGCTAAATTTAGTTACGGACCTCAAAATAAATATTCGGACACACTCCTAAGTCTGAAATCACCATACAGAGCTATTGGAACCATAAAAAGTCCATTGCAGGTTCATTTACACATAATTCACAATCCTGTCAATTATTTCAACTTAAACTTTAAATCTTGGAACTAAGTATTCCAATTCATTCTGAAACCACATCGACAAGTCACATAATTATAATTGAGTACAGAATAAATAGTAAATGGGGAAACAGGGCTGTAATACTCAAAACAACCGGCTGGGTCGGTACATTCTTCCCCTCTTAAACAACATTCGTCCTTGAACAGGTTTAGAATTGTGGATATTTGCTCCGCATCTCCCGCTCAGTCTCCCATCTAGCTTCTCCGACTACCTGGCCTCTCCATTGTACTTTCAATGAAGATATGTTCTTTGACCTCAACTTTCGAACCTGCCGGTCCAAAATGGCCATCGACTCCACACTATAAGTCTTATCACTATCCAATTGAAGTGTACTGAAATCTAAAACATGAGACAAATCTCCGACATACTTCCGCAGCATGGATACATGAAACACTAGGTGAACACCCGATAGACTAGGCGGCAATGCAAGTTCATAAGCCACCTCTCCAATCCTCTTAAGTATTTCAATAGGCCCAATAAACCAAGGACTCAACTTGGCCTTCTTCCTGAACCTCATAACACCTTTCATAGGTGAAATTCTGAGTAGTACCTTCTCTCCTACCATGTACGCAACTTCACGAACTTTTCGATCGGCATAACTCTTCTGTCTAGATTGCGCTGTGCGAATTTAATCCTGAATCAATTTAACTTTTTCCAACGCATCCTGAACTAAATCAGTACCCAATAGCCTAGACTCACCCGGCTCAAACCGACCTACCGGAGACCAATACCATCTCCCATACAAAGCCTCACACGAAGCCATCTGAATGCTTGATTGGTAGTTGTTGTTATATGCAAACTCTGCTAGCGGCAGAAACTGATCCCAAGAACCCCCAAAATCTATAACTCAAGCGCAAAACATATCTTCCAATATCTAAATAGTGCGCTTGGACTGCCCATCCATTTGAGGGTGAAATGTTGTACTCACTTGTACCCGTGTGCCTAACTCTCGCTGCACTGCTCTCCAAAACTGTGATGTAAATTACGTGCCCCGATTTGAAATAATGGGCACTGGCACACTGTGAAGGCGAATAATCTCGCGGATATAAATTTCAGCCAACCGCACCGAAGAATAAGTGGTACCAACTGGAATAAAATACGCGGACTTGGTCAACCAATCCACAATCACCCAAATAGAATTAAACTTCCTCAACATCCTCGGGAGCCTAACTACAAAGTCCATGGTGATACGGTCCCATTTCCACTCCGAAATCTCAAATCTCTGAAGTAATCTGCCCGATCTCTAATGCTCATACTTCACCTACTGACAGTTTAAAAACTGAGCTACAAACCCCACTATATCTTTCTTCATGTTCCTCCACCAATAATGCTGCCTCAAGTCCTGATACATCTTTGCGAAACCCGGATGAATGGAATACTGTGAGTTGTGGGCTTCTTCAAGAATCAACTCACGCAGCCTATCTACGTTCGGTAAACAAATCCAACCTTGCATCCTCAATACCACATCATCTCCAATAGTAACATCTTTGGTATTGCCGTGTTGAACTGTGCCCTTAAGGACAAACAAATGAGGGTCATCATACTGACGCTCTCTGATGCGGTCATATAAGGAAAACCGAGAAACCACACAAGCTAAAACCCGAATGGGCTCTGAAACATCTTATCTCATGAACTAGTTGGCTAAGGCCTAAACATCTGAAGCAAGAGGCCTCTTACCAATAGGAATAAATGCAAGGCTACCCATGCTCACTGCCTTTCTACTCAAGGCATTGGCCACCATATTGGCCTTCCCAGGTGTCACGCCCCTTTTTTCTCGCGAAATCGGGTTTGTGACATTTAGTATGGGACAACACGTTCCTTTTGGGAGCTGAGTTTTTGCAATTTGAAGAGTCGCCACCTATTGATTTAAGGTGCATTAGGGCACCAATGAGGTTCACTTCTAAGTTTTGTTTGAATAACCTGAGATAGAGTAAGGGCTTGAAATTACCCAAGGGAAAGGTGTTAGGCACTCCTCGGGATCCACTAGTGTGGTTTCCGGCAAAATAGTTTATTGTGAATTTAGCAAATAGACAAGTATGGGCTCAAATATTAGGGGATTTAAACGCATAAAAAAAAGAACAATTAAAAGAAGAGTTTTAAAAAGGAGTTTGCATATAAAGGGAAAGGGGGTCCTAGGTTTATATTTAATATGGATCACATCAATGCGATACCCGATATGACACTCTTCAAAAGAGGGGATACATGTGGTATTAGCGCACCGGTCATCATATCCATATCTATCCTTTCCACCCCATTAAGGTATTAAAGCGCAGATTGGTCTCGATTACTATTGCATGTTATTATCCGTCCCATCATATCAGTCCCGGAGGAGCTTTAGACTATTATTCCTAAAGGGGAGGGATATTAGATTGATTGGTTTCAAAGGGTAAAAATCTAAGGCGACATACAAAACACATACTGCATGTTGTAGAAAGCATATAAACAGATAAAGGCCCATATACACCTCCTTAAACAAAAGCACATAACTAGCATGACTTGCACATACTTTATAGGTCTGATTAAAATACTAAAGACGAGAGGAGTTTGATTATTGAAGAAGATCTGTTTGTTACGTAACTCAGATAGGAAGTCTGAATCATGCCTGCCTGCTGATTGTAGCAATTAACAAAGGCGGATTCAGTTTTTTTTATGGTTATTACTCTAAGGTTTGCCTAAGTGTTTAGATGGGATCCTATATGCATGATATCTAATTGATTCAGAATGTGGGAAAAAGTAATAACTCAAAATGAATTGTTTGAAATCCTATAGGCATGCTTGCTAAACCTCGTTAAAGAAGGAAATTAGATTATTTAAAACTGATTCAGAATAGACTCATCTTAAATTGAACTAGTTTCAGATTTTGCAGGCGATGATATCTACTATTGCTAATTTTAAACCCTATGGATATGATATCTAGTATTGAATGTGAATGGAAATGAACCAGACTTACTTGGGAATCCCTAAAGGCATGATTTCTATATATTACTGATTTCGATATTATGAACATGACACTTATTTATAGTCGTTTAGAACCTAAAGCATGATATCTAAGTGGCATGTAGTATGTAAATAAGTCCTATAGGCAGGTTATCTAGGTGTGACATTGACCACGAAGAAATTGAGATAAACCCTACAGACATGGTGTCTAAAAAATGCAGAATTGAACACAAAGAATTTAAAACAGACCTATAGGCATGCTTTCTACCCTTGAGCATACATAGTTACCCAACCCTTTTCACTAGCCAGCCCCCAAATGTTTATTACAAATTATTACAAACCAGAAATAATGAATTACATCAGAAAAGTTACAACCAGAGGAAGCCTGATTCTTAACTTCCTCTCTGAGTTATGGAATAAACCACCTCAAAAATGCCATTGATCCAAAGCCTTTCTCGGTCTTGAGTGTGTCAGAGTTCCCTAAGGGTCTCTATAGGACCCCGAACAGTGCTCACACCCAAGTTACATAACCAGAATAGGGATGAGTGCATTATGGAAATGCCAACCCATATGTGTCCAAGTTTAGAAGGAGCTCATGGGTCCCAAGGCAGGGCTCACATAAGGGGGGCAGAACTTAATTCTAAGAAGATGGTGAAAGTGCAGAAACAAAGTTTCATGAACTGAGGGAATAGAGGAGGGGAAAGGATGATAGGGAGACAACCATTAGCATTTTACAGAGTTAACAATTTCATACAAAGGGGAGGGGTCAGGGGATTGGGAGTCCATTGCAATGAGCCTATACCCTTAGGAATGGGTTAGCATTGGCATGCACAGCAATGGGAAGTACTAACATGTCTGTAACCCACTCACAACATATGAGATAAACATGGAGGTTATGATCCCAAGGGAATCAGGGTTGGGTCATGCACAACAATGTCCAATGCTGTCATGCCCCAAACCAGCCACAAGTATTAAACACATTGAGGTAGGGATTTAGGATTCACAAGTCATGATACATTAAATCAGAACAGGAAAAAGGGGAAGTTACAACATGCTTTAATAATGGTACTGGGTTAAATACACACAGTAAACAATCAAGGATGCAAGAAATAGTAAATAAGCATGTTGTTGTTGGTGCAGAACCTTAATTAGAATATACTAGTAAGAAATGCAAATGCAGAGAAAAATAAGCAAGTTTCCCACAGCCTATCATTGGCTTTCAGCCGGCTAGGTAAGGCCGCAATATAATAGTAACTGAAAAAGAGAGAGATCTAGTGGAGTGTGTGTTTGAACGCAAGTTTTTTATGCCTTGTTCGTATCCTTGAAAGAAAAGAAGTATAAGGTATTTATAGTTTTTGAAAACGAGTGAGAAAGAGGTAATAAGCTACAAACATGAAAACAATCATGATTCAGAATCAATTATACAACTGATTGCCTTTAATTAAGAGATCACTTGCTTAACGGGCAGTGACAGGTTCAAAATAAGGAAGGAAATCAATTTGTCATCAGGCTGATAGTTGCCATAAAAGAAGTAGTAAAACATTAAGTAAGCAATCGAGTCTAGGTACAGAAATACTCTAATTTTGGAAAGGATTCGGTAGGGCAAAACAGGAAAAGAAATCAGTTAACCTTAACAGGCGAGTGAAATCAGAATTTCACAAAGGAAAATTTGAAATCAGTCCCAAGTTTGAAGATCACTCAAAGAAGAAAACTCAACATATAAATAAGGTGCATAAACACTATACATGCGAAGCCAAGCTTGTTGGCAAAAGGAAATAACATACAATAGTAGCACAAAATTCAGTAGATAACAACATTCGAAGCATGATAGGCTAGTAGGTCAAGTCACATTGAATCAGTAGTGAAGAAAACATAGAATATCAAAGGCATGTGAAGATCTCACAGTAGTAGGTGAGGAAAACCCCCTTTTAAGAATTATGGTTTCGAGCATAATCGAGTTTTAAAGATGATAGAAAACTAGAGTTAGAAGAATCACACAAAGGAATAAAAGGTTTTGAAATAAAGAACTTCAAATTGAGTCACGCACTTAAACGAACAGTCCGAGACTCAAAGCCATAGGATTTTCAACAACATTAGAGTTTTAAAAGAGGATAAACAAACAAATTGGACAAAACTCAAGCAAACAAGCATTCATCTAATAAACAGTCAAAACAAATTAGGACTTTTAACATGCAAACTCAGGTAGAAGAACGATATAAGCAAACATAGCAAAACATGTCAAAAATCAGAGAAATGTTTCGAAATAACTTAACAAGAACCCTAATCGGAAAAGATAAGTGATTTTGAAAGCAGAGTTTTAAAAAGAAACTTCGAGAAAAATGCTTAGAAGTCCAAAGCAAACATAGATCTGAAGCAGATCTAAGAGAAATAGAAAGAACCTTAAAGGTTAGGGTTTCAGAAGAACCCCAAGTGACGAGAAAGGCCTTGAAAACTATCGATCTAAGTAGGAGAGTCAAAAGTCGGACTCGAATAGCCATGGTTGGCCAGAAAAAGGTTAGAGACGATCGGAGAATAGTCATCGAGCAAAGACTGGACAAAATCCTTTTAGGACCTAGTCATGTGACCACAGGAACTAACACATAGGGGCCATGTGAGGTTGATACAGGTCTCCGATAACCTTGGAAAGCCATGGATTAGAGCGGATTAGAGTGGCGGTGGCTAGGTTTGATTTGGTTGTAGAGAGGATTTGGGAGAGGAGGGGTTTCAGGGGCGGCGGATTATGAAGAATGAAAAGGGTTTTGGGGGGGGGGGGTCTTTGGGTTTAATTAGGAAAGGATTAATAGGAGCCGTTGATCTAAACGATCAACGGCTGGGATTAGATGGGAGTCCAGGCGGGTCATTTAAATGGGTTGTGGGTCGGTTTGAATGGGAATTGGGTTAGGGTAATTGGGCTTCAAATTGGGTTCAATTAAGGTTCAAAATCGGGCTATAATTAAAATAAAATGGGGCTAACATTTAAATAGCCAATTTTTCCTATTTGATTTATAAAAAATAGTAAAATAATTTCTGTAAATAAATTAAGGTACTAAAATGATTTATAGTACATAATTATCAAATTAAAAATACTGGACTTAATTTTTTTTATAAATATAAATGTAATTAAATCTAAAAGCGGCTAACATTGCAATTACATGTAATTTAGTTTTAAAAATACTAATTAAATTTGTAAAAATATGCAAAACTTATCTCAGCTATATTTAGTAAAAATATAAGGATCCAACAAATGAATTACCAAAAACGATAATTTTGAGAATTATTATTGGGTTTTTTATGAGTAAAATAGGGGAATAAATTAGTTTAAAAATCTTTAAAAAATAGGAAAAATGATAAAACATTTGGACATACTTATACATGCACATATATGCTATTTTAAAACTATTTTGAATATTAAAAATATATAGGAAAAAAATTGGGTATCAACAGTTGCCCCTATTTACCTTGGAAGGATGGAAGAGTTGTCGGGTAAAGATATGATGGCCAATTTTGACCGAGCGAAATGATTTGAAGAGGTTTGGGCCATGGAGACTTTCGAGAACGGACGCAATATCCAGGACGGGGTGAATGGCAAAGGTTTGATAGGGCTGTAGGAACTGGAACGGGATTGCTCCTGCCGAGATGGTCGTTGCTCACCGATTTACCTACAAATAAGCAATACAAGCATATATTGTGCACAGATTTAAATATAATGCAAATTCTCATCGGACCATGAATGTCGCCTTCAGACGATGATGTCCTTAGACCATGATGTCCTGGGCCATGAAGCGTGCAATACAGGATTCGCAGGCCATGAAATGATGCTCTTGGGCTTTGAGGATGGTGCTTTCGAGCCATGATGCCTTTGAATAATGTTACGCGAGAAAATTAAAAGGGATAATTAGGCCATGACATAGTGTTCTCGGCCTATGAAAATGGTACCTCCGAACGATGACGCCTTTGGATAATTTGGCGATCTTTCAGCCCATGAGATGTAGTATGTGGCGATCTTTCAGCCATGCGGATGCAGTAGGTGGCGATCTTTCAGCCATGCAGATGTAGTAGGTGGCAATCTTTCAGCCATACAGATGTAGTATGAGGCGATCTTTCAGCCATGCAATGTAGTAAGTGGCAATCTTTCAGCCATTCAAATGTAGATGAGGTGGCGATATTTTAGCCATGCAAATGCAGATAAGGTGGGTCTTTCAGCCATGCAACATAGTAGGTGGCGATCTTTCAGCCTTGCAAATGTAGGTGAGGTGGCGATCTTTCAGCCATGCAAATGTAGATGAGGCGGCGATCTTTCAGCCATGCAAATGTAGATGACATGACGATCTTTTAGCCATGCAGATGCAGATGGAGGTAGGGGTTGACCTCGAAAGGCAGAATGGTAGCCTTATGCAATGCATAAAATGCAGATGGAGACAGCATTTAGTCTTGGAAGACAGAATGGTAACCTTATGTAATGCAGAAAATGCAGATGGAGACAGTATTTAGTCTCGGAAGGCAGAATGGTAGCCTTATGCAAGAAATAAAATGGCAAGTGGTAATAGAGCTTTGTTAGGTGATATCAGGTTGCGATATTGTGAATGTTGGGACATTGTGACACACATAATGTCATTGTTGTGTATGGATAGCAAATGTGGGTACGTGCAACGGTTCTGAGAGTTGTATTCCTAAACAATGTTCGTCTCGTGAGTGTATGATATGTTTGATGATTGCGCAATCCAAGTGCCTGCATCCAAAGAAAAATCGTGAGTTTTGTAAAGGGAGGAGGTTCATTCATATCCCCGCTGGTTCTACTTGACCTGCTCAGCTTTGATTTGGTGATACTATATGTATCATTGGGGTAGCATTGCTAAACAAAGCAATTTCAGTAGTAAACATGCATAATTTCGTAAAAATATGACATAATAATAATAATTTTTTAGATGAACCGTTGACTGTGATGTGGTTTAGGACATTGCAACCTCTCTTGCTATGGAATTTTGAGGGTCCTCCTCAAAATTCTACCCCAGTTTAATGGGTTGATTCTTCTGACTGTTGCCTGTGACGATCGGCTAAAATTACTTTAGAATTTTGAGGGTCCTCCTCAAAATTCTGCCCCAGTTTCCAATTGCGGGGGAAATGAAAATCTTATTAAATTGTGACCGAACCCATAGGTCTACCTACGTATCCCCACTTAAATGGGAATCAAGTCAGGCATAGTTCAAATTACATCATATAAGGAAAGCATAAAGATTACACATAGTAACACTTGACTGCATCTAAATTGATTGGCTTTGGCCAGACTTCTCCGTCCATTTTTTGCGAGTATGAGGGATCCTCCTATCAGAACCCGGTGAACCATATATGGACCCTTCCAGTTGGGAGAGAACTTCCTTTTGGCTTCATCCTGAAATGGAAAAATTTTCTTTAACACTAGTTGTCCCGGTGTGAACTATCTCGGCTTGACTCTTTTGTTGAAGGCTCTGGACATTCTGTTCTAATAAAGTTGACCATGGAAAACTACATTCATTCTTTTTTTCATCTATAAGGGCCAGTTGCTCGTAATGACTTTTCACCCACTCTGCATCGTCGAGCTCAACTTCCTGCATGATCCTTAGGGAGGGAATTTCTACCTCAGCGGGAATGACTGCCTCTGTACCGTAAACCATCATATAGGGGGGTGCCCCGGTTGATGTGCGGACTGAGGTGAGATACCTCAGTAAAGCAAATGATAACTTCTCGTGCCACCGTTTATGCTTCTCTATCATTTTCCTCAATATCTTCTTGATATTCTTGTTGGCGGCTTCTACGCCCCCCTTCATCTGAGGTAAGTAGGTTGTGGAATTCTTGTGTTTGATCCTGAAGGTTTCACACATAGCTTTCATCAAGTCGTTGTTGAGGTTGGAGCCATTATAAGTAATGATCGACTCTGGAATCTCGAATTGACAAACAATGTGGTCATGGACAAAGTCTGCGATGACTTTCTTGGTTATTGCTCTGTAAGATGCTGCTTCGACCCATTTGGTGAAATAGTCGATTGCTACCAGGATAAATCTGTGTCCATTGGAAGCGGTGGGCTCGATTGGTCCAATAACATCCATCCCCAGGCGACAAACGTCCAAGGTGAACTTGTTGCATTAAGCTCATTTTAAGGTACCTTTATCATGTCTGCATGTATCTGACAGCAGTGGCATTTTCGGACATACTGGATGCAGTCTGTTTCCACAGTCATCCAAAAGTAACTAGCCCGAGGTATCTTCTTGGCTAAGACAAAACCGTTTATACGTGGACCGCAGGTCCCCACATGAATTTCCTCTAGTAGCATGGATACTTCCTTTGAGTCGATACACATTAATAGTCCCAAATTGGGAGTCCTCCTATACAGGATTCCTCCATTATGAAAGAAATTGTTGGTCAATCTCCGAAGTGTGCGTTTCTGAGTGGGGTTTCCAAATTCTGGGTACTCGCCTTTTGCCAAATATTCCTTGATATCATGAAACCAAGGCTTTCCATATGCTTCTTCTTCAACGTGGGCACAATAAGCTGCCTGATCATGGATCTTTATTGGAATGGGATCAATGAAGTTTTTGTCTGGATGTTGTATCGTGGATGATAGGGTAGCCAACGCACCATCGAACTCATTTTGGATTCTGGGAACATGCTGGAATTCCGTCTTTGTGAACCTCTTCCTCAATTCATGTACATGATGCAAGTACGAGAGTATCTTGGAGTTCTTGGTTGCTCATTCTTCACGTACCTGATGTACGAGTAGGTCCGAATCTCCAATCACTAGAAATTCTTGAATGTTCATGTCAATGGCCATTTTGAGCCCTAGGATGCAAGCTTCATACTCGGCCATGTTGTTGGTGCGCGGGAACCTGAGTTTGGAAGACACCGGATAATGCTGACCGGTTTCTGATACTAGGACTAATCCTATGCCAACTCCTTTGAAATTTGCAACTCAATTGAAAAACATTCTCCAACTATCATAGGGTTCTGTAATATCTTCTCCTATGAATGACACCTCTTCATCAGGGAAATTCATTTTTAGGGGTTCATATTCTCCATCCATGGGATACTCAGCAAGGTGGTCTTCCAGTACTTGTCCCTTGACCGCTTTCTGAGTTACATAAACAATGTTGAACTCACTCAACAGGATTTGCCACTTGGCTAGCTTGCCAATGGGCATGGGCTTCTAAAAGATGTATTTCAAAGGATCCATCCTTGATATAAGATATGTGGTATAGGCACAGAAATAGTGCCTCAGCTTCTGAGCTACCCAAGTCAAAGCATAACAGGTGCGCTCTAACAGAGAGTACCCGGCCTCGTACGGGGTGAACTTCTTACTAAGGTAATAGATGGCCTACTCTTTCCTCCTCGTTTCATCATACTGACCCAGAATACAACCGAATGCTCCATCCAATACTGCAAGGTAAAGTAATAGCGGTCTACCTAGCTCGGGCGGGACCAAGACTGGTGGTGTTGATAGGTATTTCTTGATTTTGTTGAAAGCTTTCTGACAGTCATCAGTCTATTTGGTAGCGGTGTCCTTCTTCAACATCTTAAAGATTGTCTCACAAATAACTGTAGATTGCGCTATGAACCGACTGGTGTAGTTAAGCCTTCCCAAGAAACTCATCACATCTTTCTTGTTCTTTGGCGGTGGCAATTCTTGAATAGCTTTGAATTTTGATGGATCCAGTTCTATTCTGCGGCGACTCACAATAAACCCAAGTAATTTTCCAGCAAGAACCCCAAATGCATACTTTGTGGGATTCAGTTTTAGGTTGTACCTTTAGAGACTATTGAAGAACTTTCTCAAATCTTCCATGTGATCAGTGACTTTCTTGGACTTGATGATGACATCATATACATATACCTCAGTCTCTTTGTGTATCATATTGTGGAAAATGGTGGTCATGGCCTTTATGTAGGTGGCCCCTACATTCTTTAACCCAAACGACATCATCTTGTAACAATACATTCCCCACAGTGTAATGAAAGCCATTTTCTCAACATCTTCTTCATCCATCCAGATCTGATGATAACTATCAAAACAATTTACAAACGATTGCAACTCATGCTTGGCGCAATTGTCGATCAGGATGAGTATGTTTGGCAAAGGTAAGTCGTCTTTCGGACTGGCCCGGTTGAGATCCCGGTAGTCGACATAGACTCTAACCTTCTCGTCCTTCTTTGGTACTGGTACGATGTTGGCTAACCATTTCGGGTATTCTACTACCCTGAGAACCTTAGCTTTGACCTGCTTAGTGACTTCTTCCTTGATTTTTAGACTCATATCAGGCCTGAACTTTCTGAGCTTTTGCTTTACCGGTGGTCATGTTGGATCGGTTGGCAGTTTGTGAGCCACGATAGATGTACTCGGACCAGTCATGTCATCATACGACCAGGCGAATATGTCCTCATATTCTCTTAGAAATTCTATGTATTCCTTCTTTTCTGACGGCGATAAGTGAATGCTGATTCGTGTTTCTTTGACATTTTCTGCATCTCCCAGGTTAACAACTTCTGTCTCATCCAGGTTGGACTTAGGTCTGTTCTCAAAATTCTCAACTTCCTTAACAATCTCTTCTGGTATGTCATCTTCCTCTGAATCTATGTCTGTTTGTTGCGTTGTCTCATTGCATGTCACAGTCATTGGCTCATCAAGGTAAGTAATAGTAATGCTGTATAAGTAAAGTAATGAGAGAAAAATAATAATAAGCGTCGAATTATAAGAAAAGTTAAAATGCTTGGATAAATTGCATAATTGTTTTGGAACATTGTAGCTCTTATTGCGGGAATTAAAATGCAAAAGAAAATCATTTAGTAAATAAAACAGTGCATGATGCTTGTTTTAGCCTTGCTACCCCGAGGCTCGTCGGGCTCTGGTTGTCTTGATGGTCTAGTTATTGAGGCGTGCTCCTCTGCTTACAACCTGTATGGAAGGGCCTTCCTCCCCCTCCTCCTCGAGAACAACACAACATTCCATGTCATTGTCTTCTAAGAATAAGTTCTTCATTGCTGCTAGTGCTTCTTCTTCATCTAACCCATAAATAATATCGGCCGGTTGGAAAGTCTGCTCCAGATGTGGTATCGGTTGCTCCAGTGGATAGTAAGGACTGCGCCATGGTGGCGACCAGTTGTTGAATTCTTCCCAGGTGTACTCGTATCCTAGATTGAAAGTGGTGCCATGCTTCTTGAGTTTTATGGGCTTAGTGATTCCTTAGAGGTTCCTGCCGAGCGCTTTGCCAGGTTTGTACCCACTCCAATTCAGTATACTCTCGATCTTGTTATCCTACCATTTGTATTTATCAACATCATTTACCCATTCGATGTGATGGTAAGTCTCTCCACCTAGCTTCTTTCTTCCTTCAATTGACAGAATGGTCTGGCGACTGTATATAGGGTTGCTACCGTTGCCATGAATGATCATCTCCTGGTGATTTCATTCAAACTTTACCGCCTGATGCAGTGTTGATGCTACAGCCCCAGCAGCATGAATCCACGGCCGTCCCAATAGGAGATTGTAAGATGCTGGCCCGTTTATCATTTGGAAATCAACATCGAACCAAGTTGGCCCCATTCGCAAACTTGGACCTTTGGGAGCCGTCGAAAGCTTTCACATTGATAGCTTTGTACTTTATTTCATGCAGTCCCTTACCCAACTTCTTAAGTGTTACCAGCGGACAAATGTTGAGACTGGATCCTCCATCGATTAGGATTCTGGTGATAAAATAGTCTTCGCATTGCACGGTGATGTGCAACGCCTTGTTGTGACCCAACCCTTCAGGTGGCAGCTCATCCTCATGAAAAGTAATTTTATGACTTTCTAATACCTATCCTACCATGTTAGCCATTTCCCCACCAGTGATGTTGCTTGGCGCGTATGCTTCACTCAGCACCCTCAACAGAGCATTCTTGTGTGCCTCAGAATTTTGTCGCAAAGCAAGGATGGAGATTTGCGCCTGTGTTTTGTTCAACTGGTCGACGACCGAGTATTCCTTGGCCTGTATCTTTCTCCAAAGATCATTTGGCCCTGTCTTGATGATGGGTGGCCAATTGGAGGCCTGCTTGCTTGACTCAGCTAAGTGTTCAGGGGTATAAACTCTGTCAGTTCTCATCATACCCTATGCCGTAATAGTTTCTTAGAACCTAACCTTGATTTTCCTCCTCGCCTCAGCTGTATAATCCCATGGTATAGCCTTTGTATGGAATGGTGTCATGGTCGATATCGCCACTGGAATCGGCGTGGATATCTTTACTCCAAATGGTGCAGGTGCATTTGTTGGAGACACGACTTCGACCTCAATTGGTGTTGGTGTCTTTGCAGATGACGTCGCCTCAAACTCAAGTGGCATGGACATATTTACCTCGGCATCTCTAGAGGGCTGAATCTGGACCACGATCGGATTAAGAGTAACTATTGGCTTCTTTGGGTCATCACCTTCTGCTATCAATCTGATTGATCCCTCGGGGTCCCAATCATCCTCTATTTCAATCATGTGGATGCCTCCACCCTTATGGTCTGGCAAAGGGTTGTTGCGGACATTTGGAGCGGGTTCCTTTGCCATAATAATCTTACTATCAATCAGATACTGCATCTTGTCTTTCAGAGAACGACATTCGTCGATGGTGTGTCCCTTCATGCCGGAATGGTATGCACAAGATTTGTTCGGATTAACCCACTGAGAAGGGTTCTCTGGAATTGTAGCAAGGATGAGGGTGACTTAACTAGTAGCTTTGAGTCTCTCGTACAATTGGTCAATAGGTTCAGCAATGGTTGTATATTGTTTTGGGGGTCTACGATCAAAATTTGGTCGAGGTTTAGGGAAATTTTTGCGTGCAGGAGGTGATTGAGAGTGGGATGGTTGAGTATTGTAAGCTTGATAGACATGTGCGGGTTGGGAATATCTGGGCGAAGTGGGCTGGTATATGGGAGGCGGAGGTGATTGATAAGTGGGTGGTGGAGCTTCGTATGCGGGTGAGGGTGCTTGGTAGTTCGGAGTTGGTTGATATGTGAGTGGAGGTATTGGGTAAGTTTGGTATTTGACAGGAGATTTGGTTCTTTGTGCAACCATTACGGCTCCTACGTCCCTTTTTTTGTACACACCACTTGACTACAAGGCCTTATTTGTAGCTTGCAAGGTCTCGAAGTTTGTAACCATACCGCTTTTGATGCCCTCTTCAATCCTTTCACCCAACTTGATAATGTCAAAAAATTTGTGGCTCTCGATCATCATTAATCATTCATAATACTGTGGGTCCTGAGCCCGGACAAAGAATTTGTTCATTTGTTCCTCCTCTAAGGCGGGTCTGACCTTAGCAGCTTCGAACCTCCAGCGAGTAGCATACTCGCGAAATGTTTCTGTAGGCTTCTTCTTTAGATTCTGAATATAAAACACATCCGACACATTTTCTGTGTTAAACCTGAACCTGTCCATAAAGTCAGACGCCATGCTTACCCAGCTTGACCATTTCTTTGGATCCTGGCTGATGTACCAAGACAAAGCATCTCCCTTCAAGCTCCTCATGAAAAGCTTCATGCAGATTCTCTTGTCTTTCCCTATTCCAACCAGCTTGTCACAGTACGTTCTCAAATGGACCCTTGGATCCCCTGTACCATCAAACATTTCGAACTTCGGAGGTTTGTACCCCTCAGGAAGTTCGACATCGGGCTGTATGCAAAGATCCTTGTAGTTCAGCCCTTCAATCCCCTTACTTCCTTCAACGCCTTGAATTCGGCTAGTCAATTTCTTAAGTTCTTTAGCCAAATTCTTGATGAGCAAATCCTTGTCATCAGACTCGGATGTGCTTAAGATGGGTTAGGTAGACTGTGGCATAGTCTCCACGTAGATAGGGGTATTTTGGTGGGTGTGAAAGTAGTCATTTATGGAGTTTTGGAGTTTTGAGATGAGTAACAAGGTGTTGTTTGAGGTATGATAGGTGTTGTAGTGATGGTAAGGAGCGGGATGGTTCTGTTGCTTTGGGATATTCTGTGGAGGTGTGGGGTTCTAAGCATTTGAGAAATTGATATCTAGAGTGGTGAGGGAAAATGACAGATTTGCCAGATTCCGAACCTGATCAAGTTCTTTTTGGAATTTTAGCAGCTTTTGTTCGAGTTGGATGCATTTTCTTTGGAAACCTGAGTACCATGACCATGAGTGACCTCTACCCGTTTAGCTGAGTTCTCCTTTCTGACATTGTTCAAATCTTCCATCTTCCCTTGTTCTTGTTTTTGACAGGACTAAGAGGAGGAGTGGGTGGAGGGCCCCTGGATCTCGTGGAATAAGATGATGTTGCCAGAGTGCAAGAACTAACCTTTGGGAGGGGAATAATAAAACAAAAGTAAAAAAAAAAGGTAACAAGTTAGTGAGGATCATAAAAATGTTGCGATATTTAAACACATAGTGCGGAATGTAAAACGTGTCCTAATTTGGGAACCTCTTTGTGCCCGAGGTAGGTCTAGCGACAAATTAATTTGGAGAAGTTATAATGCTAAATGCCTCATTTTATTGATAGAAAATAAGATGAATCCTAAATCGACACTAAACAAACAGGAAATAAATGTCACTAATGACCATTGGCCTTTTACATTTTATAAAGCGAAAAGACCAACTCCTATCTATTTGGTCCCAGAAGGACCTTCCTCAGGTTGAATACTCTTGTTAATCAAATCCTCCAGTTCCCGTAGGTTCACCAGTAAAAAAATGTCTTTGCCAGGTGTTCTCCTTCGTTTCCCTCAGTGTTTTGGCAGTCGGTGACTCTCTTTCTCACTTTTCCTTCCAACTCCAGCAGACTGTATTCCAGATACTCCAACTTTTCGCTAGCTTTGGCGGCCCTTTCCTTCCACTCATTGATTTGGTCATTCGATGGAATACTCTTCCACCAGTCTAGAAAGAGTGAGGGTGTGCTAACAATATCGAAGTTGGGGACCTTGTTCTTCATTTTCTGCAAAAGAAAAGGGTTAAGACCATACCCCCACCAAACTCGACTATTTAATATCAACAATTAGCATGAAACATTTAGTTCTCCAAATAAATGCACAGAACGTGGGGATGTCCGTTTGGGGTTAGGGAATCCCAGAGGACTTTGGACAAGGCTATCTTAAAGAGTCATTATACGGACAACATAACTGACTCGGCTAGGTTTGACCATAATGCATGCACAATTTAAACAGAGTGAGGTTTCTATGGGGTTTTATACTGGTACCCTTGAGCGGACAACTCAAGGGGGAAAGGAACGGAACCGTCGACTACACCGTTGATCGACTGGTTTTACCGCAAATATGCCTTTTTCTGATTTAGGGGGTAATAATATAGGAAGAGCGCAACCACTCATTATAAGCGTTGCTATGGAATTTGTTTGGCACGAGTGGGGTATGGTGTTGAGCATGATTATGCAATAATTAAAAGCTTGTTGGCACGTATTTGCACGTTAAGAAAGTAGTAAATACAACAATTTCATAATTTAAAGCAGTAGTAAAGGAAAGAAACAAAGAAGACACGTCAGTTTTGCAATTGAAAAGGGAATTGAATGCTTAAAGAAATTAAACAAGTAATTGCCACATAAAGAGGTATAAATTCACAATAACAGTCTAAAATGGTAAAAGCCTAAAGTCCCCAGCGGAGTCGCCATGGTGTCGCGCCCTCTTTTTCTCGCGAAATCGGGTTTATGACATTTAGTATGGGACAACTCGTTCCTTTTGGCAGTTGAGTTTTTGCAATTTGAAGAGTCGCCACCTAATGATTTAAGGTTCATTAGGACACCAATGGGGTTCAATTCTAAGTTTCGTTTGAATAACCAGAGATAGGGTAAGGGCTTGAAATTATCCCAAGGGGAAGGTGTTAGGCACCCCTCGGGATCCACTAGTGTGGTTCCCGGCCAGACAGTTTATTGTGAATTTAGCAAATAGACAAGTATGGACTCAAATATTAGGGGATTTAAACGCATAAAAAAGAAAGAACAATTAGAAGAAGAGTTTTAAAAAGGAGTTTGCAAATAAAGGGAAAGAGGGCCCTAGGTTTATATTTAATATGGATCACATCAATGTGATACCCAGTATGACACTCCTCAAAAGAGGGGATACATGTGGTATTAGCGCACCGATCATCATATCCATATCTACCCTTCCCACCCCGCTAAGGTATTAAAGTGCGGATTGGTCTCGATTACTATTGCATGCTATTACCCGTCCCATTCATATCAGTCCCAGAGAAGCTTAGGACTACTATTCCTAAGGGGGGGCGATATTAGGCTGATTGGTTTCAAAGGGTAAAAATCTAAGGCGACATACAAAACACATACTGCATGTTATGGAAAGCATATAAACAGATAAATGCCCATATACACCTCCTTAAACACAAGCACATAACTAGCATGACTTGCACATACTTTTTAGGTCTGATTTAAAATACTAAAGACGAGAGGAGTTTGATTATTGAGTGATCTTAAATTGAATTAGTTTTAGATTCTGCAGGCGATGGTATCTACTATTGCTAATTTTAAATCCTATGGATATGATATCTCATATTGAATATGAATGGAAGCAAACCAGACTTACTTGGGAATCCTTATAGGCATGATTTCTATATATTACTGATTTTGATATTATGAACATGACACTTATTTATAGCCGTTTAGAACCTAAAGCATGATATCTAAGTGGCATGCAGTATGTAAATAAGTTCTATAGGCAGGTTATCTAGGTGTGACATTGACCACGAAGAAATTGAGAAAAACCCTACATACATGGTGTCTAAAAAATGCAGAATTGAACACAAAGAATTTAAAACAGACCTATAGGCATGTTTTCTACCCTTGAGCATACATAGTTACCCAACCCTTTTCACTAGCCAGCCCCCAAATATTTATTACAAATTATTACAAACCAAAAATAATGAATTACATCAGAAAAGTACAAAGAAAAGTTACAATCAGAGGAAGCCTGATTCTTGACTTCCTCTCTGAGTTATGGAATAAACCACCTCAAAAATGCCATTGATCCAAAGCCTTTCTCGGTCTTAAGTGTGTCAGAGTTCCCTAAGGGTCTCTATAGGACCCCGAACAGTGCTCACACCCAAGTTACATAACCAAAATAGGGATGAGTGCAGTGTGGAAATGCTAGCCCTTATGTGTCCAAGTTTAGAGGAAGCTCATGGGTCCTAAGGCAGGGCTCACATAAGGGGGGCAGAACTTAATTCTAAGAAGATGGTGAAAGTGCAGAAGCAGAGTTTCAAGAACTGAGGGAATAGAGGAGGGGAAAGGATGATAGGTAGACAACCATTAGCATTTTATAGAGTTAACAATTTCATACAAAGGGGTTAGGGGATTGGGAGTCCATTGCAATGAGCCTATACACTTAGGTATGGGTTAGCATTGGGCATACACAACAATGGGAAGTGCTGACATGCCTGTAACCTAATCACAACATATGAGATAAACATGAAGGTTATGATCCCAGGGGAATCAGGTTTGGGTCATGCACAGCAATGTCCAATGATGTCATGCCCAAACCAACCACAAGTATTAAACACATTGGGGTAGGGATTTAGGATTCATAAGTCATGATACATTAATTCAGAACAGGAAAAAGGGGAAGTTACAGCATGCTTTAATAATGGTACTGGGTTAAATACACACAGTAGACAAGCAAGGAAGCAAGAAATAGTAAATAAGCATGTTGTTGTTGGTGCAGATGCTTAATTAGAACATACCAGTAAGAAATGCAAATGCATAGAAAAATTAGCAAGTTTCCCACAGCCTAGCCTTGGCTTTCAACCTGCTAGATAAGGTAGCAATATAGTAGTAACAGAAAAAGAGAGAGATGTAGTGGAGTGTATGTTTGAACTCAAGTGTTTTATGCCTTATTCGTGTCCTTGAAAGAAAATAAGTACAGGGTATTTATAGTTTTTGAAGACGAGTGAGAGAGAGGTAATAAGCTACAAACATGAAAACAATCATGATTCAGAATCAATTATAGAAGTGATTGCTTTTAATTAAGGGGTCACTTGTTTAACGGGCAGTGACAGGTTCAAAATAAGGAAGGAAATCAATTTGTCAGCAGTCTGACAGTTGCCATAAAAGAAGTAGTAAAACATTAAGTAAGCAATCAAATCTAGGTACAGAAATACTCTAATTTTGGAAAGGATTCAGTAAGGCAAAACAGGAAAAGATATCAGTTAACCTTAACAGGCGAGTGAAAGTAGAATTTCACAAAGGAAAAGTTTGAAATCAGTCACAAGTTTGAAGATCAGTCAAAGAAGGAAACTCAGCATATAAATAAGGTGCATAAACATAGAAAAAAAAAGAAATAGAAAACAACCCCTCCCCCCCCCCCCACGTCTCTCATCTTCTTCAACCCCCCACACCTGTCGACTTCCTTCTCTAAACTCCAACAACCATGGCAAATGCCCACGAGAAAAAAATAATCACATGAATCAAGCCACCTTCATATCCATACGATTGACGTATCCAAACTTATCAACTTTTGAATTTCTACTTACCAAAATCAAAATTAATATCTGCAATTTTAGAATCTATTTCAAGTTGAAAATGCACAAAAATAAATACTCTTTCATGAGTTCTAGAAACGATCTTATTATTCGATCTGGCACTTCGATAGCGAAAAAGGAAAAAAAAGGAAAAGTAAAAATGATGGTGGTTGAAGTGTTGGCCATGGCAGCACACCATTAATTTTTAGAGCAAAAGCCACAAACACTATAGCTCCCTTTTCACACCATTTGGGAGGAAAATAAGATTTTTAAAGTCAAAGAAAGATTCAGTAGATTTGAAAACAAATGGAGTAACCAGTCATTGATTTCATTAGCAGAACTGAAAATGTTAAAACTTAGAGGAGATGAGTAATTAATTTAGAACTTGGATCTAGTTCTAAAACTATTTTTGTGTTTCACAGTTTAATCTATGGAGAAGACAAAGTGGGTGTCCAAGAGAAGAGAAAAACTGTCACGACCCAAAATCAGACCCGATCATGATGACGCCTATCGTGAAACAAAGTCAGCAAAAACACAAACCCCCAATACCAATTAACTGTTATATAATTCATAAATAATTCATTAATAAGTGATAAATTCCAAAAATAAAGTGAAATAGATCAAATGCGGAAACAAACACAGCCCGACATCAGGGCGTCACCAGTCATGAGCATCTAAACATCTGTCTAAGGGAATGAAAGAGACAACACAGTCTATTACAGAACTAGTACAAAGGATAAGTGGGAGAAGCACTAGGCTGCGAACGCCGAGTAGCTACCTAGTGAACCCCGAACAACCTGCTGGAAGAAATCAGCCCTCGCTAGCGGGACCCAAGGCTCCAGAATCAGCACACAGGGTGCAGGGAGTAATATGAGTATGCCAACTCAGTAAGTAATAAAAGTAAATGCAGATGAGCGATAAGAAAACACGTAAAACACAGCAAAATGCTACAACGAGGCAGCATAAAACCAATACAATGCAAATAAACAGTGGAAGCTCGTAAAAACACCTTAGTTCAGTGAAAACTTCTTTAAAACATCTTTTAGCAGTTAAACGAGTGAATGAAAAGCAGTGAGAAAACATAGACACATAAAATCAACCCCTCGGAAAAAATACCAATAGAATCAGCCCCTCGGACTACCTCACAATCACTCGTATCAGCCCCCCGGGCAATAACATGAAATAACATCAGCCTCTCGGGCTATATCACATATCACACTGGGTACCCACGCTCACTGGGGGTGTACGGACTCCGGGAGGGGCCCTTTACGACCCAAGTACAATAACAAGCCATCTCGTGGCATAATCAAACAGGCTCGCGGCATTATATCAAGCCACCTTATGGCGTACAACTCAGGCCCTCGGCCATATAATAATGAATCAATATAATACTGCTACGGTGCACAGCCTGATCCCATAGTATCCTCAGAACACAGGCCCTCCGCCTTACTCAGTCAGACTCTCATAAGCCACTCGGGTAACAGTAAAACATGATGCTCAGCCCAAAATATCATTTAAAGTTTCAAAAACGAGTAAAGATGGCTAAGTTGTGAAAATAGTAGAATATAGCATGACTGAGTACAATTACAAAGTCAAAACAGTGAGGAATAGTAGCAAAAATCCCCTAAGGGTTTAATGGCATTCAGCCCAAAAGATGATGATAGCAAACAATTTTCAATCAAATACGCAGTTAAACAGTCATACGGGACGTACTAAGTCATAATACCCAACGGTGCACGACCCCACACTTGTCATCTAGTGTGTGTGCCACCTCAAAGTAGCACAACGATGTGAAATCCGGGGTTTCATACCCTCAGGACAGCATTTACAATCATTACTTAACTCTAACAGGTCCAAACTCTAGCCCGCGATGCCTTTGCCTCTCGAATCGGCCTCCGGATGCTCCAAATCTAACCAAAATCAGTACATAACCATTAAAATATGCTAAGGGAATAAAGCCCACTCAAAAGAAACCAAATGACAACACCAATCCCGAAATTAACCAAAACCCGACCCACGGGCCCATGTCTCGGAATCTGATAAAAATTACATCAATAAACTCCTTATCCACCCACGAGTTTATCCATATCAAAAGTATCAAAATCCAATCACAAATGACCCCTCAAACCCTTACTCAAAAGTCTCCAATCTCAAGCCCTAGTTTTTTCAATATTTACCCACAAATTTCCATAAATTTCAAGCCTAATCAATGAAATAACACCACAGAAACGTATTTTAATATAAAAAAATCTTACCTCAATGAAGTTCCCTCTGATTCCTTCTCCAAAATCCCCAAAAAGCTTCAAAATCGATTTAAAAAAGGTGAAGAAAGGCTGAAAATCGCGAAGGAGGGTTTATATACTTTCTGGCCCAGAGTTTTCACACCTGCGGCCCAATTTCGTTTCGGCTCTACTGCTTCTGTGGTCAAGTGCACCGCATCTACGGTTTTCACTTAAAACCCCAACTCCGCACCTACGATCGAACACCCGCACCTGCGATACCGCAGGAGAGCTCAAACAGTCACTTTGCGGTTCGAGCTCCCATGGCCATTTCCGCATCTGCAACCCACTGGGCGCTTCTGCGAGCATGCACCTGTGGTCCCCTAGCCGCAGGTGCGGTTATGACTGTAATAGGAAATCTTGAGCTGCCAAAACCCAACTCAAAATCTTCCGTCAGCCATCCGAAATCACCCCGAGGCTCCGGGACCTCAACCAAAAGTACAAACAAGTCATATACCACTATCCAAACTTATACCAATCTTCAAAACACATCAAACAACATCGAATCAACCAAATCACATCGGATCCAAGCCTAAGGTTCCAAAAATCTTCCGAATTTCACTTTTGATCAAAAAGTCTATCAAACCACGTCCGAATGACCTAGAATTTTTCACACACATCCCAAATGATACAACGAACCTACTGCAACTTCTGGAATTCCATTTCGACCCTTATATCAAAATCTCACATATCAACCAGAAAACGCCAAAATTCCAATTTCGCCAATTCAAGCCTAAACCTACTACGAACCTCCAAAACACGTTCCGATCACACTCGTAAGTCCCTAATCATCACTCGAAGCTATCCAAACCATCAGAATTCACATCTGAACCCTTTTTCACATAAGTCAACATCCAGTTGATTTTTCCAACTTAAGCTTACTCAAAAGAGACTAAGTGTCTCAAACCTTACCAAAACCTTTCCGAACCCGAGCCAACCAACCCGATAACACATAATACCATAGAATAAGAGAATAAAAAGTAGAAATGGGAAAAACGGAGCGGTAACACATAAAACGACCAGCCGGGTCGTTACATCCTCCCCCTCTTAAACAAACGTCTGTCCTCGAATGGGTCAAGAAACATACCTGAAGCCTCAAATAGGTGATGATATCTGCTCCGTATCTCCCGCTCAGTCTCCCTGGTAGCCTCCTCCATGGGCCGACCTCTCCACTGCACTTTCACTGAAGCTATATCATTTGACCTCAACTTTCGAACCTGACGCTCCAAAATAGCTACTGGCTCCAAATCATAAGTCAAATCATCATCTAACTAAACCGTGCTGAAACCCAAAACATGAGACGGATCGCAAATATACTTCCGGAGCATAGAAACATGAAATACCAGATGCACACTCGATAAGCTGGGTGGCAAAGCAAGCTCATACGCCACCTCCCCAATCCTCTGAAACACCTAAAAAGGCCCAATGAACTGAGGACTCAATTTACCCTTCTTCCTAAATCTCATAACACCCTTCATGGGTGAAACCTTCAGCAGAACCTTCTCACCAACCATGTAGGACACATCCCGAAACTTCCTATCAGCATAAATCTTTGTCTCGACTACGCTGTACGAAGCCTCTCCTGAATCACCTTCACCTTGTCTAGAGCATCCTGCACCAAATCTGTACCCAATAGCCTAGCCTTACCCGGCTCAAACCAACCAATTGGAGATCTACACCACCTCCTATACAAAGCCTCATATGGAGCCATCTAAATACTCGACTGGTAATTGTTGTTATAAGCAAACTCTGCGAGCGGTAGAAACTGATCCCATGACCCTCTGAAATCAATGACACAATTGTGCAACATGTCCTCCAATATCTGAATAGTATGCTCGAACTGCCCATTCGTCTGAGGGTGAAAAGTTGTGCTCAACTCAACCTGAGTACACAATTGTCACTGCACAAACCTCCAAAACTGTGAAGTAAACTAAGTGCCCCTATCTGAAATGATGGAAACTGGGATACAATGCAAACGAACAATCTCCCGGATATAGATCTCTGCCAACCGCTCTGAAGAATAGGTAGTACACACAGGAATGAAGTGCGTGGACTTGGTAAGCCGATCCACAATCACCCAAATAGCATCGAACTTCTTCAAAGTCTGTGTGAGCCCAACTACAAAGTCCATGGTGATCCACTCCCACTTCCACTCTGGAATATCCATCTGCTGAAGCAAGCCACCCGGTCTCTGATGCTCATATTTCACCTGCTGACAATTGAGACACCGAGATACAAATCCCACAATGTCCTTCTTCATTCTCCTCCACCAATAATACTATCTCAGATCCTGATACATCTTCACGGCACCTGGATGAACGGAATATCACGAGCTATGGGCCTCTTCCAGAATTAACTCCCGAAGCCCATCTACATTAGGCACACATATCCGACCTTGCATCCTCAACACCACATCATCTCCAATGGTCACATCTCTAGCATCATCGTGCTGAACTCTATCCTTAAGGACAAGCAAATGAGGATCATCACACTAGCACTCTATGATGCGATCAAATAAGAAAGACCGTGAAATCACATAAGCCAATACCCGACTAGGCTCCGAAATATCTTACCTCATGAACCTATTTGCCAAGGATTGACATCAACTGCAAGAGGTCTCTCTCCAACTGGAATATATGCCAAACTCCTCATACTCACCGCCTTCCTACTCAAGGCATCGGCCACTACATTGGCCTTTTCCGGATGGTACAAAATAGAAATATCATAATCCTTTAGCAACTTCAACCATCTCCATTCCCTCAAATTGAGAGGTGGCATGCCCGGCATGTCTGCAGGAAACACATCGGGAAAATTCCTCACAACAGGAATAGAATCAATACTAGGAGTCTTGAACTAACATCCTTCACAAAGGCTAAGTATGAAAGACAACATTTCCCAACCATATGCTGGCCTTCAAGAATGAAATCACCCTATTGGGAACATAATCAGTCAAACCTCGCCACTCAATCTGTGGCACACCCGGTATAGCCAATGTCACTATCTTAGCATGACAGTCTAAAATAGCGCGACACGGAGATAGCCAATCCATGCCCAATATAACATCGAATTCTACCACACATAACAACAAAAGATCCACTCGGGTCTCCAAACCCCCAATAGTCACCACACATGACCGGTACACATGGTCTACAACAACAGTATCGTCCACTGGAGTAGATACATGAACAGGTGAAGTAAGAGACTCACGAGGCGTATCTAAATGACGAGCAAAATATGATGACACATATGAAAAAGTGGAACCGAGATCAAATAATACAAAGGCATCTCTGTGGCACACTGAGACAATACTTGTAATCACAGCATCTGAAGCAATAACATCGGGTCTAGCTGGGAGTGTATAGAAATGGGACTGACCGTCACCTGATCGACCTCTCCCTCTAGGGGGACCCCTAGCTGACTAACCTCCACCCCTAGCTAGGTTGGTGGGTGGTGGAGAAGTAACTGGCACTGAAGCTGATAGCTAACCCCTCTGCTGAGATGAACACCCAAGATGATGAGGACACTGCCTCCATATATAACCTAACTCTCCACACTCATAGCAACTCCCTAGTGTTGGAGATGGGGACTGAAGGGAACCCATAGCACCGGAATGATTAGCAGATGCACCTGGCATAGAAGAGCCCTGAATTGACAGAGCACGGGATGAACTCTGGGTTGGAAGGGCACAGAGTGATGACTGGCCCTGATGAGATTTGTGAGAACCATGACCCGATAATGCCCTACGATAACCTGGGCGAGCTGACTGAGCATGCCTGAATAGATGACCTCTGTTGTGCTAAAACTGACCCCTTGAAGGAGCACCACCATAATACCAGATCCCCGAGGCCTTTTTGCCTTCCTCTCATCTCGCTCCTAGCGACGAACTGACTCAATCTTGCGAGCAATGTCTACAACATCCTCAAAAGTAGCACCAGACACCCTCTCCCTGGTCATGAGAATACGAAGCTAATATGTGAGGCCATCAACGAACCTCCTAATCCTCTCTCTCTCTTTGTAGGAACCAACCAAACAACATCATGAGCTAACTTCGAGAACCTCATCTCATACTGCATCATAGTCATATCTCCCTGACACAACCATTCGAACTGCCTACGCATCTCCTCTCTGCGAGACTGTGGCACATACTTCTCCAAAAAGAGAACGGAGAACTGGTGTCAGGTAAGGGGTGTTGCACCAACAGGCGTACGCCTCTCATAAGCCTCCCACCAAGTGAAGGCAGCTCCAGAAAACTAAAAAGTAGTAAATGCAACCCCGCTGGTCTCCAGAATACCTGTTGTACAAAGAATCCTCTGACACGTGTCCAAGAAACCCTAGGCATCCTCACCCTTTACACCACTGAAAGTCGGAGGCTGAAGTTTACCAAACCTCTCCAAGCTGTGCTAGCATAGGAGGAGCTACATAGTCCTAAACATCTACAACCGGATGGGTTAGAGGTGCCCTCAGCGTCTGAAGTCCCTGCATGACCTGCTCAGGTGTGCGAGCGGCGGGAGTCTGAGTGCCTCCCCGGCTTAAGAAGTAGTTGGGACTGTAGTAACTGAGACCGTCTGAGCTAGGCCAGTGCATACTGATAAAATCTGAGCTAGGGCCTCGGCCTCCTGAAGACCCGGAATCACAATGGGCATAGTTGGTGCATGAGCTGGTGGTGCTGGAGCATCCACAACTGGGATCTGATCATGAACTGGGGGGTTGGTGGATCTAGGGGTGCTACCCTAGCTGCTGTGCGGACTACACCCCTGCCCTTACCACGGCCTCGACTACATTATCGGCCTCTAGTGGCCACAGCTGGTGGTACTAGTGGTCGTCCATCCTGATCGGTCACTCGTGTCCTCAACATCTGTAAGAGAATAGAATAACACAAGCTTAGTACTCGGATCAACAGATTCGCACAACAAGAATTCCTAGTATATGAAGTTTTTCCTAAAGGTTCTACAGCCTCCCAAGGATAAATACAAATGTCTCTGTATCGATCTGCGAGACTCTACTAAACCTGTTCATGACTCGTGAGACCTATGTAACCTAGGCTCTGATATCAGCTTGTCATGACCCAAAACCAAACCCAGTCGTGATGGAGTCTATCGTGAAACAAGGCCAGCCGACACAGACCCTTAATACCTATTAACAGTTATATAATTCACAATTAAGTCATTAATAAGTAATAAATTCCAAAAATAAAGTGAAATAAATCAAATGCGGAAACAAACACAGCCCGACATCGGGGTGTCACCAGTCATGAGCATCTAAACATCTGTCTAAGAGTATGAAAGAGACTACACAATGTATTACAGAACTAGTACAAAGGAAAGTAAAATAAGAGGGAGAAGCACTTGGCTGCGAACGCCGAGTAGCTACCTAGTGAACTCCGAACAGCCTGCTGGAAGCAATCAACCCTTGCTAGCAAGACTTGAGGCTCCTGAATCTGCACACAGGGTGCAGGGAGTAATGTTAGTACACCAACTCAGTAAGTAATAAAAGTAAAGGCAGCTGAGCAATAAGAAAACACATAAAACACGGCAAATTGCTATAATCAGGCAGTATAAAACCAATACAATGCAGATAAATATTGGAAGCTCGTAAAAACACCTTAGTTCCATGAAAACTTCTTTAAAACATCGTTTAGCAGTTAAATGAGTGAATGAAAAGCACTGAGAAAAGATTGACACATAAAATCAGCCCATCGGAAAAAATACCAACAGAATCAGCCCCTCGGGCTACCTCACAATCACTCGTATCAGCCCCTCGGGCAATAACATGGAACAACATCATCCCATCAGGCTATATCACAAATCACACTAGGTACCCGTGCTCACTGGGGTGTACAGACTCCGGGAGGGGCCCTTTACGGCCAGAGTGCAATAACAAGCCATCTCGTAGCATAATCAAACATGCTCTCGGGCTCATATCAAGCCACCTTGTGGCGTACAACTCAAGCCCTCAGCCTCATAATCATGAATCAATATAATACTGCTACGGCACGCAGCTCAATCCCATAGTATCCAAACAACACAGGCCCTCGGCCTTACTCAGTCAGAATCGCATAAGCCACTCGGGCAACAGTAAAACATGATGCTCAGCCCATAATATCATTTATAGTATCAAAAACGAGTAAAGATGGCTGAGTTGTGAAAACAGTCAAATATAGCATGACTGAGTACAATTACAAAGTCAAAATATTGAGAAATAGTAGTAAAAATCCCCTAAGGGTCCAAAATAGTTGGCACGGGGCCCAAATATGGCATTCAGCCTAAAACATATGATAGCAAATAGTTTTCAATAAAATATGCAATTAAACAGTCATATGAGATGGACGAAGTCACAATCCCCAACGGTCCATGACCCCACGCTCATCATCTAGTGTGTATCCCACCTCAAAGTAGCACAACGATGAGAAATCCGGTGTTTCATACCCTCAGGACAGCATTTACAATCATTAGTTACCTCTAACCGGACCAAACTCTAGCCCGCGATGACTTTGTCTCTCGAATCGGCCTCTAGATGCTCCAAATCTAACCAAAATCAGTACATAACCATTAAAATATACTAAGGGAACAAAGCCCACTCGAAAAAAATCAAATTACAACACCAATCCCGAAATTAACCAAAACTCGACCTCCGGGCCCACGTCTCGGAATCCGATAAAAATTACATCAATAAATTCCTTATCCTCCGACGAGTTCATCCATATCAAAAATACCAAAATCCAACCACAAATGACCCCTCAAACTCTTACTCAAAGGTCTTCAACCTCAAGTCTAAGTTTCTTCAATATTTACCCATAAATTTTCATAAATGTCAAGCCTAATCAATGAAATAACACCATAGGAATGCGTTTTATGATCAAAAATCTTACCTCAATGAAGTTCCCTCTGATTCCTTCTCCAAAATCCCCCAAAAAGCTCCAAAATCAATTTAAAAATGGTGAAGAAAGGCTGAAAATTGCGAAGGAGGGTTTATATACTTTCTGGCCCAGAGTTTTCACACATGCGGCCCAATTCTGCTTCTGCTCTACCGCTTCTACGATCAAGCGCACCGCATTTGCGGTTTTCACTTAAAACCCCAACTCCGCAACTGGGATCGAACACCCGCACCTGCAATACCGCAGGTGCACTCAGACAATCGCTTCTGTGGTTCCATCTCCCATGGCCATTTCCGCATCTGCAACCCACTGGGCGCTTCTGCGAGCTCGTACCTGCGGTCGCCTAGCCACATGTACGGTTATGACAGCAATAGGAAATCTTCAACTGCCAAAACCCAACTCAAAATCTTCCGTCAACCATCCGAAATCACCCCGAGGCCCCCGAGACCTCAATCAAAAGCACAAACAAGTCATATACCACTATCTAAACTTATACCAATCTTCAAAACACCTTAAACAATATCGAATCAACCAAATCACATCGGATTCAAGCCTAAGGTTCCAAAAATCTTCCGAATTTCACTTTTGATCAAAAAGTCTATCAAACCACGTCCGAATGACCTAAAATTTTGCACACACATCCCAAATGACACAACGGACCTACTGCAACTCCCGGAACTCCATTCCGACCCCTATATACAAATCTCTCCTATCAACCGGAAAATGCCAAAATTTCAATTTCGTCAATTCAAGCATAAACCTACTACGGACCTCCAAAACACGTTCCGATCACACTCCTAAGTCCTAAATCATTTCTTGAAGCTATTTGAACCATCAGAATTCACATCCGAACCTTTTCACATAAGTCAATATTCGGTTGACTTTTCCAACTTAAACTTACTAAAAAGATACTAAGTGTCTCAAACCTTACCAAAACCTTTCCGAACCCGAGCCAACCAACCTGATAACACATAATACCATTGAACAAGACAATAAGAAACAAAAATGAAGAAAATGGAGCGATAACACATGAAACGACCGGCCGAGTCGTTACAAAAACGGGCGGGGTGGTGGGGTGTGGAAAAGGGACCGAATTATTTGGAGATAAAATAACTAAAAATAGAAAAGAAGAATTGACTCAGACAAAATTTAAAAGTAAAAAAGACTGGACATATGGCAGTAAGATAATGCTTTAGACTCAAAAGTGTTACATTCACTCGCCTCTTTTACATATAAAATACGAGGGTGCCAACTATCAAAAGTGATGTATCTTAGCTACATTTTTTAAAGGTTGAGCGTGTAAAATAATTTTCGATGTCAGAAAGTGTGCAACAGAGATTTGGTCCATAGTTCAGATGGTAACTTATATATTTTGCATAAAAAATGGATTAATCGGCGGATAATATGAATATTCATATTATCCATGACTTCTTGAATATAATCACTTTTGGGAGAATTCCCAGTCATTCAAACTTGAGGAACCCTCATTTTGAGTCTTTGAAAATATAAAAGTTAAACTCATTGGTAATCCATTTTTAAGTGAATAATATAAATTTTTTCCATATTTGACCCATTTTTAAGAGTTCATTATCTAACCCATCTTTTAATGGATATATGGGTGGATAATTGTTTTTTAGATTCATTCTTCCACTACTAAATAACATATGTATAAACAACGACGGAGGGAGAGTACAACTTACGGGTTCAGCCGAATTCTGTAGTTTTAGCCAAAATTAAGTATTTATCTTAAAAAATTATTGTATATGTACAAATTATTACTAAATTTAAAATTCAATAATTTAAAAGAATAAGAATTCCCAAAACTATGAGTTTCAGATCTTGGTTCTGGCTCTGTATGTATACTACCGAGTGGCCATTTTCTGCCAATTATTTACCCAATTGGTACATTTATTCTATTTCTGTAATTTATTTTTTAATGAGTTATAGGAATTTTCACAAAGCACTATAGTTTAGAGCCTAATAATTATAGTTTGCTTAATTACTATTTGTAGCTACTGTTCAATTGTTACTAGCTTGTATCATTTGATTCAAACGCGCAACGAATACAACGTGCGTCAACTGTATTTGTTCGCGCAACGAATACAACCTGTATCAATAATATATATAGGTGTATACAAAGGATACAACTTGTGTCGACTGTATTCGTTCACGCAACGAATACAACTAAGGAGAATACAGAAATACATAAGTTGTTTGACCCTTTAAATGAGTTTATTAGAAACGAATTTGAATTAGATTACTTGTCAAACATCAAATTAACGGAAAATTAAGTGACTCACCTTCCAAAGTAGTTCTTGCAAGAAAAGATTGTGTTACCTTGGGCTTAGATTTAATTTCTTTCATTTATCGGAAGGAAATAAAGTTGTTTATCTTGGTTACTAGGGATGTTCATGGTTCAGTTTGGATCGGTTTTTCCCTAAAAAGAAACCAAACCAAGTAAGTCGGTTTTTCAAATATTAGAACCAATCCAAACCAATTAAGTCGGTTTTTTCTTGATTCGGTTTATGTCGGTTTTTCGGTTATTTGTCGGTTTTTTCTTAAATATAAGACTTACACTACCAAACACATATTTCGGCGACCACATTTTCAACGTAACACTATCAAATCAATTGCCCTTTGAGAAATCTATTATTTACCAAGATATATTGATGATAATTTAATCAAATAGTGATGAATAATTTAATGACTCAATTAAAAATATATTATTTTTAAAATGAAATAGATTTTTACACTTAACAAAAGAAAATTACTAATCAAACTAGAATGTAAAGGTAAAGACCTATACTAAAAGTGCAAACGATTAACATTTACTATAAAATTATTGAAACTTTGTATTAAAGTATACATACATACATACATATATATACATACATATATATATATATACATACATATATATATATGCAAACGATTAACATTTACTATATAATTTTTGAAACTTTGTATAAAAGTATACATATATATAGGTGTAATAAATAAATTTAAAATAGCTACTCCTATATTTGGTTTGGTTCGTTTTTTTTATTAAAACCAAAACCAAACCAAATTTGATCGGTTTTTAAATTTCAAAACCAAAACTAAATCAAACCAAAAAGTATCGATTTTTTTGATCGGTTTGATTTGGTTTTCGATTTGGTTCGAATTTTCGGATTTTTATGAACATCCCTATTGGTTTCTATTTCACTATCAATTGAAAATGTGGTGTTGCTGAATTGCTTCCCTATAAATATATTGCTAAAACCAACATTTAAGACACAAAAATAACAGTTATATAGTTATTGTAATACTACCACAAAACTTGGAACAAAATGGAGAAAGCAACATTGCTTAAGATTTTCTTGGTATCTTGTTCGCTTATTTTGTTAGGTAAGCAATCTTGATTTATTCTACCTATATTACGTAGTTATTTTTTTTTCTTTTCAATAACTTATTCAATATGCAACGTCTATATACGTTGGTAGGACAATCAAGCAATGTCGCATTCACATGCTCTAAGGATGCTGATTGCCCAATGAAATGCATAGGCGCATACGTCAAATATGACTTGACTACACATCAGTGCTATTGTCATCCAAATATTCCTTCAGCTAATAATAAAAGAGCAAAAAGAGTTCATAAGACAAACCGGGGACTGGTTTATGTTCGTTATTATTTTGCAAATTAAATTATGATTTATATTTTATTCCTCTCATTTTCATAAGTAATAAGGTTCAATAAAGATCCATTATATTCAAAACTTGATGTGAGAATATTTATAGCATAAAACATTTACACAATTAGTGTATAAAGAAAACCTTTAAGAAAATGATAGGCTACCGAAATACTACGTCATCAGCAAACAATAGGTGGACTTGCATTCACTTTGTTGGGGCGGACAATGGCGGAGTCACCCTATCCGAAAAAATTATATTGTGTAGATAGGTTAAAAAAAAAAGTATTTATGTATATATATTGTATAATAATGAATTCTCTTGGTTTGTTTATGTATTTATTTCTTTATATTTTGATTCTCCTTATTAAAAATTCTAGTTCTAGCATTAAGGGCGGGGATAAGTAAAGAATTTTGAATCTCTGCCCTGCATAATATTGTTTTTAAAAAAAAAACAAATTACACCTCTTAGATTCAAAAACAAAAGTGTTCTAATATCTAGACTAAAAAGAAAGAAAATAAAATATGTCTTCTACATTGCAATACTTCTAAAATAAGGAAAGTGCATAAAAACTAGATTTTGAGATCGTTGTACCTTAAGTTTAAATTATATTGCAAATTTATTTATTTCGGATACAACTTCAAATATTCGTGATTAAGGTAACAAATTTGCAGCCTGAAATTATAAGTTTTGTTTGAAATTGAAAGGTCACATAAATGAATGAACTTCAGCCAATTATGACTGAAACTAAGTACTTTTGTATGCACTTCAACTACATATTCACGACCCTAAAACGGACACGGTCGTCATGGCGCCTATCGTAAAACTAGGCTAGCCGACACAAACTCCAAACCAACCAGACATTTAGAATAGGTCATTTAAAGTCATTTAATTATTTAAAATCCCATAATATAAATTAAAATAAATAATGCGAAAACATAACACATCCCGACATCGGGATGTCACAAGTCATGAGCAACTACAACTCGTCTAGAAATAAGAAAAAGGACAACATAGTCTGAAAACAAATACTAAAACAAAGGTGAACAAGATAGGAAGGAGAAGCACTGGGCTGTGAACGCCAAACAGCTACCTACTCAACTTCGGAGACCTGCTGGAAGACTGATCAACACTCGCTATCGCTACCCGAGACTCCTGGATCTGCACACAGGGTGCAGGGAGTAATGTGAGTACGTCAACTTAGTATAATAAAAGTAAAGGCAGCTAAGCAGTAAGAAAACATGTAAACCACATCATAACGCCACAACAAAACAGTAAAAGTCCAGAACAATGGAGTAAGGCAGTAAAACTCGTAAAAAAAACTCAGTTCAGTAAAACCTTTTAAAATATCTTTGGCAAAACACATACTTTACCCATCAACCTTGTACTCAAATCTCTCTTACACACTTGTTAAATACGGGAATAGTATTACACACCAAAACATTTAAAAGTGTGTCAATTACACACCTCTTTTGCCATGTGTCACACGATGTATTACACATATAAGAGGCGCGTGAAAACTAAAAATTTCACCTGAAATTAAGTTTTTTTTAATGTTTCCCTATTTTAACTATTTCCTTTAAACTAAAGAAAAAAAAATATAACCCATGTCTTCTTCCTCAACCCCAAAACCCAGCGTTTTCTCTCCTCCCCCCCCCCGGTTCGTCTTCGTTCCCAATCCCCATCCTAGTTTTATTTACCACCTCATATTTTGTCTCTCCAACCCCATGACTAAGAAGAAAAGAAAAAAGAAAAAAAAGAACATATGAGTTATTGGGTATTGTAAAAATCACCATTATTAACTTTTTGAAAAAGCTTGAAAATTTAATCGGGTCTTACTGATTTTGGTGTTCCATGACCTAAAAAATTAGTTTGAATTTATGATTATTGTTGAGTAAAATTTTACTTAGGTAATTAATTTTGATAAAATTCAACAAAATACCATTAACAAGTTTGAAGTTTTGGGTTTGAGCTTGAATTTGAAATTTGTATAAGGATTTGTGATGGATGTTGTTAAAAATCGGCAAAGAATTGAATCTATAGTTATGGAAGAAAGTTCTTGTGGTGGAAGGGTTGGTGGTAGTATGGTGTTGATGGAGAGGATGATGGGGGGTAGGAAGATGAAGGGAGGGGGTTCTTTTCTGTATTTTTTTTTTCTTTGAGAAGATGAGAAGAGGGCGTTTGAGGGGGGGAGGGGGTTATAGAGGTTTTCTTTTCAGTTTTTCTTTTTCTTTTTCCTCGATTTGACACGTGTCAGATGCTGATTGGCGCGTGTAAGAGCAATCTTTGAGCAGAGGTGGTCAAACACCGAAGTAGTGTGTAATTAACACACCTTTAAAAGTTTTGGTGTGTAATATTATTTTCGTATTTAAAAGGTGTGTAAGAGGGATTTGGGGACAAGTTCAATGGGTAAAGTATGTATTTTTATAATATATTTCAATAGTTTCAAACGAGTGATGAAAATAGTGAGTAAAAGGATAGAAGATTAAACAGCTCCTCGGGCAAGACATGTACCACAACCGCCCCTTGGGAAATATATGAACAAAAATAGCCCCTCGGGCTCCCTCACAATCACTCGTAATAAGCCCTTCGGGCAATAACGTGAAACCACAACAGCCCCTCGGAAAATATCACATCTCACACTGGGTACCCACGCTCACTGGGGTGTTCAGACTCTAGAGGGGCTCCTACAGCCCAAGGGCAATCACAAGCCATCTTGTGGCATAACAAATCAGGCTCTCAGCCTCTCATATATCACAATCAGTATACATGATGTGGTGCGCAATCCGATCCCATCATATCCTCATAATACAGGCACTCAGCCTCTCTCAGTTAAAAATCTCTTAAGCCCCTCGGGCAACAGTAAAATATGATGCTCAGCTCAAAATATCATTTAAAATATCAAAAAATGGAGTAAACATGACTAAATTATGAAAACAGTAGAATATAGCATGACTGACAATTATGAAGTCAAAATAGTGAGGAATAGCAGTAAAAAGCCCCTAAGGGTCCAAAACAGTTGGCACGAGGCCCAAATATAGCATTCAGCCCAAAACATGGTAATAATTTCCAAAACACAATGATATCAAACAGGTTTTGATGAAATACGCAACTTAACAGTCGTACGGGACGGACCAAGTCACAATCTCCAACGGTGCACAACCCCACGCTCTTCATCTAGCGTGTGCGTCACCTCAAAGTAGCACAACGATTTAAAATCGGGGTTTCACACCCTCAGGACAACATTTATAATTATTACTTAACTCAATCCGGTCCAAACCCTAGCCCGTTATGCCTTTGCCTCTCGACTCGGCCTTCAGATGCTCCAAATCTAACCAAAAGTAGTACCATACCATCAAAATATGCTAAGGGAACAATGCCCACTCGAAAATAACCAATTTACATCAAAAATCTCAAAATTGGCCATATTCGACCCCGAGCCCATGTCTCAGATTCCGATGAAAATCACAAAACTATAATCCTTACACTCTCACGAGTTCATACATACCAAATACATCAAAATCCGACCATAAACGACCCCTCAAATCCCTAAATCAAGGTCTCTAATTTCAAGCCCTAACTCCCCAAATTTTAACCACAAATTTCCATAGATTCCATGTCTAATAAGTGAAATAACACCATAGAAACGAGTTTTAGTTCCAAGAATCTTACCTCCACGAAGTTCTCTTGAATTCCCTCTTCAAAATCTCCCAAAAAGCTCTCAATCCGACTTAGAAATGGTGAAACAAAGGTGAAAATCGCGAAGGAAACCTTATATAGGTTCTGGCCCAGGGGTTCCGCTCCTGCGGCCCTTTCCTACTTCTGCGGTCAAACAACCACTTCTGCAGTTTTCACTTAACTCCCTCAGGGCCTCATCGTTGTCCAGGAACTGCACATGCGGTCCTACAGATGTGCCCAATGCACCGCATCAGCGGCCAAGCTCCAACTGGCCAAACTACGCTTCTGCGGCCTCCTCTACACATCTGCGGCGGCGCACCTGCCGTCCCCAATCCGCAGGTGCGGAAACAACAGGAGCAGAAAATTCTACAGCAACATTCAAACTCCAACTCTTCCGTCAACCATCCAAATACATCTCGAGGCCCTCGGGACCTCAACCAATCACGCCAACAAGTCACATAACACTATTCAAACTTGTTCCAACCCTTGGAACACTCCAAACAACACCGGAACATCAAATCACCCTCGGATTCAAGACTATGAATTTCCAAAACTTCCAAATTCTGTTTTTGATCAAAAGTCTATCAAACCTCATTCGAATGACCTGAAATTTTGCACACACGTCACAAATGACACAACGGACCTACTCCAACTTTCAGAATTCCATTCTGATCCCTATATTAAAATTTCCACTATCAACTGAAAATGCCAATATTCCAATTTTGCCAATTCAAGCCTAAATCTACCCCGGACCTCCAAAACCCATTCTGATCATGCTCCTAAGTCCAAAATCACCTCCAGAAGCTATCCAAATCATAAAAACCAAATTCCGTGATCGTTTACTTACAAGTCAACTTCCAGTTGACTTTTCCAACTAAAAGGCCAACTTAAGAGACTAAGTGTCTCATTTCTCTACAAAATCACTCTGAACCTAATCTAACCAATATGATGAGATGAAATACAACTGAACAACATATAAAGAAGCATAAATGGGAAAACGGAGCGGTAATTCATGAAACGACCGGCCGGGTCGTTACAACATATGACTGAAGTGCTACAATTTTTATATGCATCAACATATGACTAAAGTGTACAAAATGTAAATCGAATAGATATAAATAAATATGCAAATAATAAATTGTCGAAATTGATAAATGAGTGCAAAATTATAGCCATTTAACAGTTCAACAATTTTGTCACGACCCGGAATTCTCACCTTCGGGACCGTGATGACGCCTAATATTTCACTTGCTAGGCAAGCCAACATTAGAGTAATTCTTTTACCAATTTTAAACAATTTGAAGAATTTAACCAACCAAACAGTAATGAAGCTAAAATGAAGTACGAAATAGTATAACAATCCAATATTTAGTACAACCCGGATCTGGAGTCACAAGTAGACGAGCTTCTAGAGGTTCTACATATAGAGTCTGAAATAAATTCAATTGTCTCGAATGAGATGAAAAATATAATAAGGAAAGAGGAAGGGGACTTCAAGGTCTGCTGACTCCAGCAAATCTACCTCGAGTCTCCAAATGCTAATCCGAGTTGATGCACCTCACATATAGCTGGGACCAGTACCAAAATCTGCATAGAAAGTGTAGAGTATAGTATGAGAACAACCGACCCAATGTACTCCGTAAGTGTCGAGTCTAACCTCGACGAGGTAGTGACAAGGCTATGACAGGACACCCACATAATTCAACATGTACAGACAAAATATACGTACAACATAACAACAAATAAGAATTTAACATGTACTATTGGGAGAGGACATGCGTAAGGGGTACAAAATACGGTAACTTTAACAGGGAATGACAACATGAAACATTCAATAAATCTTTAGCCAATGAAACGGTTAAACATAATGAATAAAAACTGCACGGCATCACCCTTAGTACTTTAACTCTCTTCCTCCCTATGTATTAATCAATAATTGCAACAATAATCGGCACGGCATCACCCTTCGTGCACACTCTCCCTTACCATGTAACAATGAACATATAACAATTTTGGAGATAGAATAAGCAAGAATAAACCTTACGTCAACAACGGTTCCACAATACCAACCTCAACTTTAAAAGCAATACTCAATTATCACAAATAGCCCATAAATGCGGAAAGAACGATCAATTTTGTAATAAACTAGTCTAAGCATGGATATCATAATCAAAGAAAGGAGTAAATTACAAGAAACAAGTCCCACCTTCATGCTTTAACCCAACAACAACGCATAAGTATTTGTCACATTGTACCTAACATTTAAACATGTAGCAAATAGGCAAATAAATCCTAATCTCTCAAGTCAAAGTTAACCACGATATTTACGTTACTCCGCAGTCAACTCAGAGCTCTACCGGGGCTTTTCCTCTAGAATCTGTCTCCAAGCTACTCGTATCTACCCACAATTGACTCAATAATGTCAAATATTGCTAAAGAAATCAATTACAATGCATAAATTTAGGATTTTCATACTTTTTCCAAAAAGTCAAAAAAAAGTCGACCCGGGCCCTCTTGGTCAAAACCCGAGGTTCGGACCGATATCTATTTACCCATACATCCCAAGCCCGATTATGTATTTAATTTCGTAATCCAACCTCAAATTGAGGTCTAAATATCTAATTCGCAACCCCCCCCCCAATTCATCCTAAATCCCTTGTTTTCTACCATGGAAGAACAAAGATTAGGGCTAGAAATTAATGGATGATATTAGAAATGGAAAAAAATGAGTTAGAGTGTCCAAACCTATGAATTGATGGTGAGTTTTCTCTTCAAAATCGCCTCTAGACCAAGCTCTAATAGAAGATTTATGAAAATGGGAGAAATCCCATTTTGGGACTATTTTATATCACTGGCGTTAGGTGTTCACAGCATTCGCGTGAAACCTGACGCGTTTGCGAAGAGCATTGCCTCACTGGCTTACGCGATCGCGAGAGACTCCATGCGTTCGCGAAGGTTTAGCCTGGCCCACCTCCGCGTTCACAAGACTGGGCTCGCGTTCGTGTAGAGTCACTTCATATCCCAGCCCCCTCCTCTCAAAGCTACACGTTCGCGTGGGTATAGACGCGTTCGCGAAACGTAGTCCCCCTACTGCCCCGTGTTCGCGTCCTATTGTAGGGTGATTCCCTCCAAGCCCAAATCACTCTTCGTGATCACGTGAGTTCTCACGCGATAGCGAAGAAGGAAATATCAGATGACACCAACAGTTCAAAAAAACCAAAAATTTCTAAGTTCAAGCCATTCGTAGCCTATCCGAAACTCACCCGAGCCCTCGGGGCTTAAAGACAAATATGCACACAAGTCCAAAAAGCTCATACGAACTTGCTCGCATGATTAAAACAACAAAATAACACCTAGAACTACGAATCAGACACCAAATCAAATGAAATTTTCAATAAAACTTAAGAACTTCTATTTTAACAACCGGACGTATGAATCACGTCAAATCACTTCCGTTTTGCACCAAAATTTGCAGATAAGTCATAAATATGGTAATGGACCTATACCAAGTTCGAGAACCAAAATCTGGACCCGCTATCAACAAAATCAAATATTGGTAAAATTTATAAAGTCTTTAGACTTTTAAACTTAAATTTTTCGACAAAATGCGTTAACTCGATCTAAGGACTTCCGAATTTGATTTCGGGCATATGCCCAAGTCCCAAATCACACGATACGTTCCCACCAAGACCGTCAAAATTTGAATCAGGGTCTGTTTGGTCAAAACGTTGACCGAAGTCAACTCAAATGGGGCTTTAAGGCACGAATTCACACTTTAGTCAATTTTTCACATAAAAGCTTTCCGAAAAAGGCACGGACAGCGCATGCAAATCGAGGAAGGCTAAAAGAAGCTATTTGAGGTTTTGAAACACTGAATTAAGGCTTAAAACTCTAGATGACCTATTGGATCATCACATTCGCCACCTATTAAACAACCCTTCGTCCTCGAACGTAAATAGAAAAAGTACCTAGAGTGGTGAAAAGTGGGATATCTACTTCTCTGCATGTCCGAATCGGGCTCCCAAGTGGCTACCTCAACCGGCTGACCTCTCCACTGCACTCGAACTAAAGGATAACTCTTAGATCTCAACTGTCGGACCTACCAGGTTAGAATAGCCACTAGCTCCTCCTCATAAGTCAAATCCTTGTCCATCTAGACAAAATTGAAATCTAACACATGGGATGGATCGTCGTGATACCTCCGGAGCATGGACACACGGAACACTGGATGAACTGCTTACAAACTAGGTGGCAATGCGAGCTTGTAGCGCCACCTCACCCACTTTCTGAAGAATCTCAAAGGGTCCGATATACCTAGGGCTCAACTTGCCCTTCTTTCCGAACCTCATCACAGATCACATCCTTCATGGGTGAAACCTAGAGTAACATCCTCTCTCTGACCATGAATGCAACATCACAAATTCTACAGTCGGCTTGGGTATGGATTGATTTTCACCTTACCATGCTATATTGGATGTCATCTTATTTAGCCAGCCTCACCTCCGTGTTTGTGAGACTGGCTCGCTTTTACATAGAGTCACTTCAAATTCTAGTCCCCTCCTCTCAAAGTTATATTTGGTCATTTGTCAGCCCAAATGGCATCACTAGAAACTCATAATGCCCATGCCGGGTCCGAAAAGCTGTCTTAAGGACATTGGATGCCCTAATCCTCAACTGATGGTAGCCAGACCTCAAATCAATCTTCGAAAATACCTTGGCACCCAGAATCTAATCAAATAAGTCATCAATCCTCGCCAATGGATACTTGTTCTTGATGGTAACTTTGTTCAACTGCCGATAACCTATGCACATACTAATCGATCTATCCTTCTTCTTCACGAACAACACAGGTGCACCCCAGGGCGAGTCACTAGGTCTAATGAAGCCCTTATCAAGCAAATCTTTCAACTACTCTTTCAATTCTTTCAACTATAGCAAGTCCATACGGTATGGCAAAATAGAAATGGGCTGAGTGACTCGAGCCAAATCAATGCAGAAGTCGATATCTCTGTCGGGTGGCGTACCCGACAAATTTGCAGGAAACACCTCTAGGAACTCACGAACAATTGGTACTGAATCCATGGATGGAACCTCCGCACTAGAATCGCGGACATAAACCAAATAAGCCAGACACCCCTTCTCGACCATACACCGAGCATTCACATAAGAGATAACCCTGCTGGTATAATGGTCAGTAGTCCCCCTCCACTCCAATCGAGGCAACCCCGGCAAGGCTAAGGTCACCATCTTGTCCTGGCGATCCAATATAGCATGATAAGGTGACATCCAATCCATACCCAAGAAGACATCAAAATCAACCATATCGACAGGTAGGAGATCTATGCTAGTCTCGAGACACCCAATGGTAACCACACATGAATGATAGATGTGATCTACAACAATAGACTCTCCCACAGGTGTGGACACATACACATGAGCACTCAAAGAATCACGAGGCACAATGATATATGAAGCAAAATAGGATGACACATAAGAATAAGTAGATCACGGATCAAATAGAACTGAAGCGTCTCTATGGCAAACTGGAACAATACCTGTGATGACAACGTCAGATGACCCAGACCTAGCTGGAAAGGCATAAAATCGAGGTGGAGCCCCTCCACTATGAACTATGTCTATGGGATGGGCCCTAGCTGGCTGGCCTCTACCTTTAACGACCTCACCTCCACCTCTAATAGCCTGACCTCCACCTCTGGTTGCCTGACCCCTACCTCTATCTAGCTGAGCAGGTGGTAAAACAACTAGTGCTGGAACCAAGGCACGAGAACCCTACTGTTGTGAGTTGCCTGGTGCCCGTGGGTAAAATCTAGCAATGTGCCTCGGATCACCACAAGTATAACAGGACCTCTGCTGTTGTGCATGCTGACCTTGAAACTGACTCTATCGACTTGAGTAACCACTCAGAAAACTTTGGAGCGGAGGTGCACTAATAAGAGCTGGTGGTTTACTATAAGCTAGCTGGTCGGGATGAGACATATGAGGGTCGCGACCACCTGAAGTACTGTGAGATACCTAGAGTACTGAGTGAAATGGCCTGGGAGGATAACCTCTACCAAAAGTACCCCTTTTTCCAGACGAGGCACTACTGAACCCACCGAAATGATGAGGCCTCTTATTAGACCCCTTCCCTATCTCATGTGCAAGAACCATCTCGATCCGCCTAGAAACATTAGCATCCCTCTAAAATAAAATCTCACCCCGATCTCCTTGGCCATCTATAGACTGATAGGGTGAGTGATTCCATCAATAAACCTCATCACCCTCTCTCTATCGGCATGAATAAAAACAATAGCATGATGGGCTAGATCCCCAAAATGGGTCTCGTACTGAGTAACAGTCATACTGCCCTGTTAGAGATGCTCAAACTGCCTGCGGTAATCCTCTCTCAATGTGGTAGGGATAAACTTCTCTAAGAATAGCTGAGAGAACTAGTCCCAAGTAAGAGCAGGAAACCTAGTTGGTCTGGTCGACATATAATCCTTCCACCACCTCTTGGCGAATCCATCATCTAAAACACATCAAAATCGACCTCGTTGGTCTCAACTATCCCCATGTTCCACAACACCTCATGGCAACGGTCAAGATAATCATGTGGGTCCTCAAAAGGTGCACCAATGAAGTGAACTGGGAAGAGTTTTGTGAACTTGTCCAATCTCAATAAGCCCTCAGAAGACATGGGGTGCATATCATCAGCCTATGCTGCAACAACATGCTGAACTACCCCAGCTGGCGGGGCTACTAGAGTCTGAAACTTGGGAGACATCTATTCCGGAGTGTGAGTAGCGGGATTCTACGCTCCTCTCCTAGCCTGAGAAAAGGTTGGTGCAATAATAAATGTACAAGCCTGGGCCACACTCTCCATAAGGCCCACCAAACGAACTAGAGTGTCCTGAAGCACTAGGGTGTCGATGAACCCCTCTAGGAGCTGGTCCAATAGGTACAGTCTAAGCTGGAACCTCCTCATTAAAATCCACCCGAGGATCCACTACTGGTGTTGTTGCTCGAGCTCTAGGCTGAGCTCGACCTCTACCTCAACCTCTGGCGCGACCTCGGCTTCATCATCTGCCCCTACTGGAGCTGCCACTGGGGGCTTTGGCTGCTGCCCAACTGCAGATGTAGTACGTGTTCTCGCCATCTGTGAGAGAACAAGAATAGAAGAGTTCAATCAGCAATGGTATAATAAAATCGCACGACAAAGCAGAATAACATTGAAATTGTTCCTAAACTCTATTGAATTTGGAAGATAAGTACAAACGTCTCTGTACCGATCCTCCAGACTCTGTTAAGCTAGCTCGTGACTCATGAGAGCTAGGCAACCTTGTGCTCTGATACTAACATTTTCAAAATCTGGAATTCCCACTTTCGGGACCGTGATGGCGCCTAACATTTCACTTGCTAGGCAAGCCAATGTTAGAGTAATTATTTTACCAATTTTAAATACTTTGAACAATTTAACCAATCAAACAGAAATGAAGTATGAAATAGCATAACAATCCAATATCTAGTAGAACCCTGATCTGGAGTCACAAGTACACGAGCTTCTAGAGGTTCTACATATAGATTCTGAAATAAATACAACTGTTTCGAATGAGATGAACAATATAATAAGGAAAGAGAAAGGGGACTTCAAGGTCTACGGATGCCAGCAGATCTACCTAAAGTCTCCAAATGCTAATCTGAGTTGATGCACCTCACGTACAGCTGGGGCCAGTACCAAAATCTACACAAAAAGTGCAGAGTGTAGTATGCGTACAACCGACCCAATGTACTTCGTAAGTGTCGAACCAAACCTCGAGAAGGTAGTGACGAGGCTATGATAGGACACCCACGTAATATAACCTACACAGACAAAAATATACATTAAACATAACAACAATTAAGGATTTAACATGTACTATTGGGAGGGGACATGCGAAAGGGGTACAAGATACGGTATTTATAACAGGGAATGACAACATGAAACATGTATGAATCAATAATTGCAACAACAATCGACACGAAATCACCCTTCATGCTTTAACACTCTCCCTTACCATGTAACAATGAACATATAACAATTTAGGAGATAGAATAAGCAAGAATAAACCTTACGTCAACAATGGTTCAAAATACCAACCTCAACTACAAAATCAATACTCAACTATCACAAATAGCCCATAAATGCGGAAAGAACGATAAATAGAGTAATAAACTAGTCTAAGCATGACTAACATAATCAAATAAGGGAGTAAATTACAAGAAACAAATCCCACCCGCATGCTTTAACCCAATAAGAACGCATAAGTACTCATCATCTAACATATACATTCTACCCAACATTTAAACATGTAGCAAATAGGCAAACAAGTCCTAATCCCTCAAGTCAAGGTTAACCACGACACTTACCTCACTCCGCAGTCAACTCAGAGCTGTACCGGGGCTTTTCCTCTAGAATTTGTCTCCAAATTATTCGTATCTAACCACAATTGACTCGAGAACATCAAATATTGCTAAAGGAATCGATTACAATGCATAAATTTAGGATTTCCATACTTTTTTCCAAAAAGTCAAAAAAAGACGACCCTGGGCCTGCTTGGTAAAAACCTGAGGTTCAGACCAATATCCATTTGCCTATTCACCCTGAGCCCGAGGTTCAAATTAAGGTCTAAATTCCTAATTTGCAGAAACCCTCAATTCTTCCTAAATACCTAGTTTTCTACCATGGAAGAAAAAAAATTAAGGCTAGAACTTAATGGGTGATATTAGAAATGGAAGAAAATAAGTTAGAGTGTATAAACATATGAATTGATGTTGAGTTTTCTCTTCAAAATTGCCTCGAGCTCTAATGGAAGGTTTATGAAAATGGGAGAAATACCCCACCTCCGCGTTCGCGAAACAGGGCTCGCATTCGCATAGAGTCACTTCAAATCCCAGCCCCCTCATCTCAAAGCTATGCATTCGCGAAGGGTAGTCCCCCCACTGCACCGTGTTCGCATCCTAGTCCTCCCATTCGTGAGGGTTATTCCCTCCCCAGCCCAGATCACTCTTCGCAATCACGTGAGTTCCTCCCCCTTCGCGAAGAAGGAAATATCATATGACACCAGCAGTTAAAGAAACCAAAAAATTCTAAGTTCAAACAATATGTAGCCTATCCGAAACTCACCCGAGCCCTCGGGGCTCCAAACCAAATATGCATACAAGTCCAACAACCCCATACGAACTCGCTCGCTCGATCAAAATACCAAAATAACACATAGAACTATGAGTCAGACACCAAATCAAATGAAATTTTCAATAAAACTTAAGAACTTCTATTTTAACAATCGGATGTCCGAATCACGTCATATCACTTCTATTTTGCACTAAATTTTGCAGACAAGTCATAAATATGGTAATAGACCTATACCAAGTTCCGAACCCAAAATACGGACTCGGTATCAACAAAATCAAATATTGGTAAAATTTATAAGTCATTAAACCTTTAAACATTAATTTTTCGACAAAATGTGTCAACTCAAGCTAAGGACTTTCGAATTCGATTTTGGGCATAGGCCCAAGTCCCAAATCATGATATGGACCCACCGGAACCGTCGCAATTCAGATCCGGGTCCATCTCAAAACGTTGACCAAATTCAACTGTAATAGGTTTTTAGGGCACGAATTCACACTTTAGTCAATTTTTCACATAAAAGTTTTTCGGAAAAAGGCATGGACTGCGCATGCAAATTGAGGAAGGATAAAAGAAGCTATTGATGTTTCAAAACACACAATTTAGGTTTAAAACTCTTGATGACCTATCGGGTCATCACATTCTCCACCTATAAAACAACCGTTCGTCCTCGAACAGATATAGAAAAGTACCTGGACTGGTGAAAAGGTGGGGATGTCTACTCTGCATGTCTGACTCAGACTCCCAAGTGGCTGCCTCGATCGGCTGACCTCTCCACTGCACTCGAACTAAAGGATAACTCTTAGACCTGAACTATAGGACCTGCCGGGCTAGAATAGTCACCGGCTCCTCCTCATAAGTCAAATCCTTGTCCAATTGGACTGACCTGAAATCTAATACGTGGGATGGATCGCCATGATACCTCCGGTGCATGGACACATGAAACACTGGATGAACTACTAAGAAACTAAGTGGCAATGTGAACTTGTAGGCCACCTCACCCACTCTCTAAAGAATCTCAAAGGGTCTGATATACCTAGGGCTCAACTTGCCCTCCTTTCTAAACCTCATCACACCTTTCATTGGTGAAATTTGGAGTAACACCCTCTCTCCGGCCATGAATGCAACATCCCGAACTCTATGGTCGGATAACTCTTCTGCCTGGACTGAGATGTGTGAAGTCAATCCTGAATAATGTTTACCTTATCTAAAGCATCATGTACCAAATCTGTACCAAACAACCGATCCTTTACCAACTCAAACCATCCAACTGGAAAACGACACTGCCTCTCATATAATGCCTCATAGGGAGCTATCTGAATGATCGACTGATAACTATTGTTATAGGCAAACTCTGCTAGCGGAAAGAACTGATCACACGAACCTCCAAAGTCTATAACACAAGCGTGGAGCATATTCTCTAATATCTGAATAGTGCACTCGGACTGCCCATCTGTCTAAGGATGAATTGCGCTGCTCAACTCAACCTGTGTGCCCAACTCATGTTGTACTACCCTCTAGAAATGTAAGGTGAACTGTGTACCTTGATCAAAAATTATAGGCACGGGCACACCGTGAAGATGGATAATCTTGCGGATGTAAATCTCATCCAACCGCTCTAAAGAATAGGTAGCTGCCACATGAATGAAATGCGCTGACTTGGTCAGTATGTCCACAATGACCCTGTCGAACTTCTTCTGTGTCCGTGGGAGTCCAACAACAAAATCTATAGTGACACGCTCCCACTTCCACTTAGGAATCTCTAACTTTTGAAGCAAACCACCAGGCCTCCAATGCTCGTACTTTATTTGCTGACAATTTAGACACCGAGCTACATATGCAACTATATTTCTTCCTCATCCTTCTCTACTAATAATGTTGTCGCAAGTCCTGATACATCTTGGCCCTCGAATGAATAGAATATTAGGAATAGTGGGCACACAAATACAACCCTGCATCCTCAAAATCCCATCACCCCCAACAATAACCTGCTTGGCACCGCCGTGCTGCACCATGTCCCTAAGAATAAGAAAATAAGGGTCATCATACTGCCACTCTCTGATAAGCTCATAAAGGAAGATCAAGCGACTATGCAAGCTAGAACACGACTAGGCTCCGAAATATCTAACCTCACGAACCCATTGGCCAAAGCTTGAGCATCTGATGCAAGCGGTCTCTCACAAACTGGAAAGTATGCAAGGATGCCCATACTCACTGCCTTTCGACTCAAGGCATTGGCCCCCACATTAGCCTTCCCACGATGATACGAAATGGTGATATCATAATATTTTAACAGCTCCAACCACCTCCCATACCTCAAATTGAGATCCTTTTGTTTGAATAAATACTGTAGACTTCGATGATCGGTGGATACCTCGCATGGCATGCCATAAAGATAAAGCCTTCAGATCTTCAGCGCATGAACAAGGGCTGCCAAGTCTAAGTCATAGATATGGTAATTTTTCTCATGAACCTTCAACTGTCGTGACACATATGATATCACCTAGCCATCCTACATCAATACTGCACCGAGACCAATACGAGATGCATTACAATACACCGTGTATGATCCTAAATCTGTGGGCAACACCAACACTGGCGCCGTAGTCAAAGCAGTCTTGAGCTTCTAAAATCTCAACTCACATTTGTATAACCATCTGAACCGGGCACCCTTCTGGGCCAATCTGGTCAATGGGGCTGCTATAGATAAAAACCCCTCCACAAACCGGCAGTAATAACCCGCCAAACCCAGGAAACTCCGAATCTCTGTAGCTGAAGTGGGTTTAGCTAGTTTTGAATTGCCTCAATCTTCTCAGGATCCACCTGTATGCCCTCTACCGATACGACGTGTCCCAAGAATGCCACCGAATCCAATCAAAACTCACACTTTGAAAACTTGGTATATAACTGGCTATCTCTCAAAGTCTGATGTACAATTCGAAGATGCTGCTCATGCCCCTCTCGACTGCGGGAGTAGATCAAGATATCGTCAATAGACACAATCGCAAAGGAATCCAAATAGGGCTTGAACACCCAGTTCATCAAATCCATAAATGCTGATGGGCCATTTGTTACCCTAAATGGCATAACTAGAAACTCATAATACCTATGTCGGGTCCGAATAGCTGTCTTAGGGACATTGGATGCCCTAATCCTCAACTGATGGTAGCCAGACCTCAAATGAATCTTCAATAACACCTTGTCACCCTGAATATGATCAAATAAGTCATCAATCATAGGCAATGGATATTTGTTCTTGATGGTGACTTTGTTCAACTGCCGATAATCTATACACATCCTCATTGATCCATCCTTCTTTTTCATGAACAACACAGGCGCACCCAGGGTGAGACACTAGTTCTAATGAATCCCTTATCTTGCAAATCTTTCAACTGCTCTTTCTATTATTTCAACTCTAGCGGGGACATACGGTATGGAAAAATAGAAATGGGTTGAGTGCCCGAAGCCAAATCAATGTAGAAGTCGATATCTCTATCGGGTGGCATCCCTGATAGATCCGTAGGATACACCTCTGGAAACTCACGAACATCTGGTACTGAATCCAAGGGTGGAACCTCCACAATAGAATCACGGACATAAGCCAAATAAGCAGACACCCCTTCTGGACCATATGCCGAGCCTTCACATATGAGAAAACCTTGTTGGTAGAATAGCTTGGAGTCCCCCTCCACTCCAATCGAGGAAACCCCGACAAGGCTAAGGTCAATGTCTTGGTGTGACAATCCAATATAGCATGATAAGGTGACATCCAATCCATACCCAAGATGACATCAAAATTAACCATATCGAGAAGTAAGAGATCTATGCTAGTCTCGAGACTCCCAATGGTAACCACACATGAACAATAGATACGATCTACAACAATAGACTCACCCATAGGTATGGACACATATATAGGAGCACTCACAGAATCACAAGGCACAACCAGATATGAAGCAAAATAGGATAACACGTAGGAATAAGTATAGCCCATATCAAACAAAACTGAAACATCTCTACGAAAAACTGGAACAATACCTATGATGACAATGTCAGATAACTCAGACTTAGGCCTAGCTGGAAAAACATAAAATCATGGTGGAGCCCCTCCACTCTGAACTACGTCTCTAGGACGGGCCCTAGCTGGCTAGCCTCTACTTCTAACGGCCTGACCTCCATCTCTAATGGCCTAACTTCCACCTCTGGCTTCCTGACACCTACCACTAGCTAGTTGAGCAGGCGGTGAAACAACTAGTATTGAAACCATGGCGCGAGAACCCTACTGCTGTGAGCTGCCCGGTGCCCGAGGGAAAAATCTAGCAATGTGCCTTGGATCACCACAAGTATAACATGACCTCGTCTGATGTGGCTGCTGACCCTAAAACTGACCTTGTCGACCTGAGTAACCACTCTGAAAACTCTAGAGCAAAAGTGCACTAATAGGAGCTGGTGGTGCACTGTAAGCTAGCTAGTCAGGATGAGACATATAAGGGTTGCAGCCACCAGAAGTACTGTGAGATGCCTGAAGCGTCGAGTGAAATGGCCTGGGAGAATGGCCTCTACCAAAATTACCCCTGCCTCCAGAGGAGGCACCACTGAACCCACCGAAATGACGAGGCCTCTTATCATACCCTTTCCCCCTCTCCCGTGCAAGAACCATCTCGATCTCCTTAGCAACATTAGCAGCCGTCAGAAAGGAAATCTCACCCCCAATATCTTTGGTCATCTATAGCCTTATAGGGTGAGTGAGTCCATTAATCAACCTTCTCACGCTCTCTCTCTCTCGATAGGAAGCAAAAGAATAACATGACGGGTTAGATCCACAAAATGGGTCTCGTACTGAGTAACAGTCATACTGCCCTGCTGGAGATGCTCAAACTGCCTGCAGTACTCCTCTCTCAGTGTGATAGGGAGGAACATCTCTAAGAATAGCTGAGAGAACTAGTCCCAAGTAAGAGCAGGCAACCCAACTGCTCTGGTAAGACATAATCCTTCCACCACCTCTTGGCGGAACCCATCATCTAAAATACAGCAAAATTGACCCTATTGGTCTCAATTATCCCCATGTTCCGCAGCACCTCATGGAAACGATCAAAATAATCTAGTGGGTCCTCAGAAGGTGCACCATGGAAGTGAACTGGGCAGAACTTTGTAAAGTTATCCAATCTCAATAATCCCTCAGAAGACATGGCGGTCCTATCATAGGCATGTGCCGCAACAACCGGCTGAACTACCTCAGTTTGCAGGGCTACTGGAGTCTGATACTAGGGAGCCATATGCTCTAGAGTGTGAGTAGCGGGAGTCTGTGCTCCTCCCCTAGTGTAAGAGACGGCTGGTGCCACAAAAAATGTACTGGCCTGGGCCACACTCTCCATAAGGCCCACCAAATGGACTAGAGTGTCCTGAAGCACTGGGGTGGCGATGAAACCCTACGGGACTTGATCTGGTCCAACAGGTACAGTCTGAGCTGGAACCTCCTCATCAAAATCCACCTGAGGCTCCACTACTGGTGATGCTTCTCGAGCTCTAGGCTGAGTTCTGCCTCTGCCTCGACCTCTAGCGCGACCTCGGGCTCGTCCTCTGAGCTTCCACTAGGGGATCCAGCTGCTGCCCAGGTGTAGATGCAGTACGTGTTCTCGCCATCTGCGAGAGAACAAGAATAGTAGAGTTCAATCAGAAATCATAGAATAAAATTGCACGACAGAGAAGAATAGAAATGAAATTGTTCCTAAACTCCATAGCCTCTAGAAGATAAGTACAGATGTCTTCATACTGATCATTCAGACTCTAGTAAGCCTGCTCGTGACTCATGAGACCTAGGCAACCTAGTGCTCTGACAGCAACTTATCACGACCCAGAATTCCCACTTTCAGGACTGTGATGGAGCCTAACATTTCACTTGCTAGGGAAGCCAACGTTAGAGTAATTCTTTTACAAATACTTTGAACAATTTAACCAATCAAATAGTATTGAAGCTAAAATGAAGTACGAAATAGCACAACAATCCAATATCTAGTACAACCCGAATTAGGAGTTACAAGTACACGAGCTTCTAGAGGTTCTACATAAAGATTCTGAAATAAATACAACTGTTTCGGATGAGATGAACAGTATAATAAGGAAAGAGAAAGGGGACTTCAAGGTCTGCGGATGCCAGCAGATCTACCTCGATTCTCCAAATGCTAATCCGAGTTGATGCACCTCACGTACACCTAGGACTAGTACCAAAATCTGCACATAAAGTACAGAGTGTAGTATGAGTACAACCAACCCAATGTAGTATCGAGCCTAACCCTGACGAGGTAGTGACAAGGCTATGACAGGACACCCACGTAACCTAACCTATACAAACAAAATTATATGTACAACATAACAACAAATAAAAAATTAACATGTACTATTGGGAGGGGACATGCGAAAACGGTACAAGATACGGTAACTATAACAGGGAATGACAACATGAAATAGTCAATAAACCTTCAGCCAATAAAACTGATAAACATAATGAATAAAACCTGCACGGCATCACCCTTCGTTCTTTTACTCTTAACCTCACCACGAACAATAATAATGGCACGAAATCACCCTTCGTGTTTTTACTCTCAATCTCTTCATAAGATGATAAATACGACACGACATAACCCTTCGTGCTTTTACTCTCTATTTCATCATGAAACAATAAATACGACACGACATCACCCATCGTGCTTTAACTCTCTTCCTCCTTATGTATTTATCAATAGTTGCAACAACAATCGGCACAACATCACCCATCGTGCTTTAACACTCTCCCTTACCATGTAACAATAAACATATACAGTTTGGGAGATAGAATAAGCAAGAACAAACATTATGTTAAAAACGGTTCAACAATATCAACCTCAACTTCAAAAACAATACTCAGTTATTAAAATAGCCCATAAATGCGGAAAGAACGATCAATTTAGTAATAAACTAGTCTAAGCATGGATATCATAATCGAATAAGGGAGTAAATTACAAGAAACAAGTCTCACCCGCATGCTTTAACCCAACAACAACGCATAAATACTCGTTACCTCATATATATATTGTACTCAATATTTAAACATGTAGCAAACAGGCAAACAAGTCTCAATCCCTCAAGTCAAGGTTAACCACGACACTTACCTCACTTCGCAATCAACCCAAAGTTTTACTAGGGCTTTTCCTCTAGAATTTGTCTCCAAACTACTCGTATCTAACCACAATTGACTCGATAATGTCAAATATTGCTAAAGGAATCAATTACAATGCATAAATTTAGGATTTTCATACTTTTCGCAAAAAGTCAAAAAAAGTCTACCTCGGGCCCGCTTGGTCAAAACCTGAGGTTCGGACCAAAACTCATTTACCCATTCATCCCCGATCCCGATTATGTAATTAATTTCAGAATCCAACCTCAAATTGAGGTCTAAATACCTAATTTGCAGAAACTCCTAGTTCTTCCTAAATCCCTAGTTTTCTATCATGGAAAAACAAATATTATGACTAGAAATTAATGGATGATATTAGAAATGGAAGAAAATGACTTAGAGTGTACAAACCTATGAATTGATGTTGAATTTTCTCTTTAAAACTACCTCTAGACCGAGCTCTATTGGAAGGTTTATGAAAAATGGGAGAAATCCCGTTTTGGGACTATTTTAAATCACTGGCGTCAGGTGTTTATCGAGTTCACGTGAAACCTGATGCGTTCGCGAAGAGAATTGCCTCACCGGCTTACACGATTGCGAGAGACTCCACACATTCACAAAGGTTTAGCCCGCCTCACTTCTACGTTCGCGAGACTGGGCTTGCGTTCACGAAGAGTCACTTCAAATCCCAGCCTCCTCCTCTCAAAGCTACGCCTTTGCGTGGGTGTGGACGCGTCGCGAAGGGTAGTCACCCCACTTCCCTGCGCTCGCATCCTATTCCTCGTGTTCGTGTAGGGTTATTGCCTCCCCAGGCCAGATCACTCTTCGCGATCACGTGAGTTCCTTTGCGATTGTCAAGAAGGAAATATCAGATGATACCAACAGGCAACAGTTAAAGAAACCAGAAATTTCTAAGTTCAAACCATCCGTAGCCTATCTGAAACTCACCCGAGCCTTCGGGGCTCCAAGCCAAATATGCACACAAGTCCAAAAACCTCATACGAACTCGCTCGCATGATCAAAATACCAAAATAACACCTCAAACTACGAATCAGACACCAAATCAAATGAAATTTTCAATAAAACTTAAGAACTTCTATTTTAGCAACTGGATGTCCGAATCACATCAAATCACTTCCGTTTTGCACCAAATTTTGCAGATAAGTCATAAATATTGTACTGGAGCTATACCAAGTTTCATAACCAAACTCTGGACCCGGTATCAACAAAATCAAATATTGGTCAAATTTCTACAGTCTTTAAACCTTTAAACTTAAATTTTTCGACAAAATTCGATAACTCGAGCTAGGTGTCACACCTCCTTTTTCCGCCCCCGCGAGGGGTGAAGGGAGTTTTCTCCAATTAAAGGACAATCGAAACGGGATTTGTTTGTTTGTTTCAGAGTCGCCACCTGGGAATTTTAAGGCGTCCCAAGTCACCGGTTTTAATCCCTGAATCGAGGAGAATATGACTCTGTTTGTTATTCTGCGAACCAGAAATCTGAATAAGGAATTCTGTTAATTCGGGAGAAGGTGTTAGGCATTCCCGAATTCCGTGGTTCGAGCACGGTCGCTTAACCATTTTTATACTTGGCTTAATTATCTTGATTTACTAAATATATTTTCTGTTGTTATATAATTCTGTTACCGCCTTAAATTATTTATAATTAGAGACCTTTAAACGAATCACGCGTACGTATATTCGTGTTATATATTTTTGGAAGCATGAAGAATCGTGTCACATATACGTGTACACAATAAGATTGACAATATTATTTTTTGTATATTTTTATTATAAAAATATCATATGTTCGAAATTTAAAATAAAATTAAGAACATCGTCGCCCTTGTATTATTAAACAGTGAACTGCACATCTCGGGTTATATGAAATTATTTTAACATCCCCGGAGAACCCCCTTTTTATTAAATGTTCGCTCGAAGTTGCGCGAACGCATAATCCGAATTGCTTTTAGAAATATAATCAGGTTACGCGACCGCATCCCTAATCACGCAAAATATTCTTGATGGTAGTATAGATTTTCCACAAATTGTTTATTATTTCCATATATTTTATATGAAAGTCATGAGAAATCACTATTTGGGACGCCTCTAAATTCCTCGAAAAGAATTCACAAATTATTGAAATTTGACCGCAAATTATATTTTTTCGCGTAAGAATTATATTTCTCCAAGCCATTCAAATTTAAAGAGTAAAAATAAACGTGGGATTAATACTACCATTTTTCTGTAAATACAATATATGCATACCCAAAAAAGTGAATTGCGTATAAAACTAGGAAAAGAATTAATTTGATAAACAAACTAATAGTTTTCGAAGAAATTATATCTAAAGCGAACTCTATTTTTGTACCTTTTTTGACTTAGATAGGGCGATTCCTATTCGCAAATCCCATCTCCTTCTCATCTACTTGTTTTTAGTCCAAAGTTAAAATTATTCGGTTAATTTGCTTACGATAATATATAAAATCAAACCAATTTTTATTCTCGGCCTATACATGCTATTTATGGTCACTAAATGTGCCTTTTGTAAGAATTATTGACATTATTTTTTATACACTATTTTTAAGAAGTGAATTAAAATAGGAGGACCCTTTGTTGATAAGAAAGAGAATTATTCTACAAGTTGATTCGATAAAATTACATCACATATAACGTAGTTATACATCTGAACCGTTTCATAATATTCCAACATCGTGACGGCTTATATCAATTCACTTTTCACCTATAATTATACACATAACCGTTATCATACCATATATGAACAACATACAATTTACATCAATCTAAACAAAATCGGATTTTTGACAAGATATACTAGTAATATAGTTTCTTGATACTTCCTATTCTATTCTATACTTAGCCAACAATATCATAAGACTTAATTAGTGGCCAACTTTCTGCCATGTTCCCTGTCTTGACAATTCGAACATAACTACACTTAATGAAAATTTTGAAATAGATAACATTATTACAACACTTATACGAACTTCAAAAAGGAATGATTAACTAATAGTTATCATGTCTAGCATACTACTATATTAACCAACATGAAACAAAACTGAAATTTAAACTAATGAACTTAGACGAGTAGAAGACAAAATTATAATTTCAAACTTCATTTATTTGCCATGTTGAAGCTTTTCATGACATGAGTTTAACAGATATGTACCTGGAAATGAGGGTAGAAGAGGTGAATTTCAGCAGTAACAGCAGCAACAAAAATCAGCAGAAATTGCCAAATAATTCAGCAGATTTGAGCAAAATAACAAAACCCTTGGAACCAGACGAGCAGTAACAGAATTTTCAGAAAAATTTCAGATTTGAACCAAACAATATCAACAAAACAGACCCAGACAGATTCAAGGAAAAATATGTTTCTGATTTTCTTTCCTTCTTCTATATCTGTTTCAGATTGTGTGTGTGTGTGAGTGTTCTCTTTTTTGTTTCTTTTTTTTCTGTTTTCTTCCTCCTTTTCTGATTTCTATTTCTGATTTTTCTGCTCAGTTTTCTTTCTTTTATCTCCCTCTATGTGTATTCTTTCTCCTGTGTATCTATCTAATTTTCAGATTCCTCTCTCTCTCTCTATCTGGTTCTCTTCCTCTTTTTTTTTTTATGGTTGTGCCTTCTCTATATTTATACAGGTCTGCCCCCTTTTTACAGCCTACTGTCTGGACCCCTTTTCTTTTTTAAAAAAAGAAAAATCTCCACTCAAATAACACTAAGGCTGATTTTCTAATAAATCAGCCACTAAAGATACTTTTTCCCTTATTTTCAGCACTCCTACTTCCCTTTTGTTCCCCATTAGGATTAATTAATATCTCAATGATAAAGCACTAGCAATAAAGTGTTATACTGATTGTTTTATTCCCCAAACACCCCTGAAATGCCCTTGCTATTACTGCCCTAACCTGATGTAACTACTGTACCAAAATCTGCTTAACTAATCAATTAACCAACACTGACTTTATTAACAGCCATAACCAATTCTGCTAACAATTCACGGCAGAAAATACATCAAACACCAAGGTTCCAGTGATTCAGAATAATATTCATACCTAGTAACAGCATCTGAACCAACCGGATGACTAAAAAGTTATAAACAACAGAATGCCTAATTGATTCAGATTATATGACCTACTCAATGAAACTTAATTGAATGACTACGTATTACAACTGACATTGATCAAATCAATCAAACAAAGAAATAGGCCATTCGGGTAATTGCAGTGTTATTGACAGAACAAAAATGGAAACTAACTAATCGACATAACCTATTAATTGATCACACACATAATAATTACAGCAATCATAAACAAAATGACCGATTTGGACCAAATAAAAGGTCTACTGAGATAAGCAAATTTAATTGATAAACATGGAAAGTTAATAAAACTAAACTAATCATGTACATAGATAGAAAAACATGAATACAGAAGTGAAAAATAAAGATACAGTACCTCAGAAAAGTCAGAAATACACGGACCCAGGATCGAACTCTGATTCGGATATTTGAAATCAAACAGACCTTAGTCGAAGTATTCTCAACCGAAAATACTTCGACTAAGGTCGATTAGACCCCAATCTTCTATTCAATTTGGGCAGAATCCAAAATTTGGGGTTTTTAGGGTTCTTAAAGGTCTGATTTGGGGCTCAACCATTTCTGGTCAGATTCGAACCAAACCAAGTTTGGTTTGGTTACGAGTGAGGTTAGGAGAGTGATTGGTGTGAGTTTGAGGTAGGTTGGGGTAGGGTTAGGTTTTACTCGAATCTTCAAATGAAGATTCGAGCAGTTCCAGGAAGATTCGAACCATGCTATTAACAGGTTCATGATGAGGATGGACAGGGGAGACTGTGGTGTTAATTTGGAGACCATCGGAGAAAGTTGGATTTTCAGACCAACCTTCGATCGAAGATTCGAGACTATGTGGTCTGATTCGAGGGAAACTAACACCAGATCCGTAAAGAGGGGGTTGTGAGGAGTCGAGGGTGTTAAGGTGGGGTTGTTTGGACCACCGGAACCGCAGTGAGGCGATTTCCGATGGGCGGTGCACGGTGGTGGACAGGGGGAGTTCATCTGATCTCTTGAAAGAGATGATGAACAGGACAGGGCGGTGGGGTGTTTGGTTTGGGGGGCTGGGGTAGGATTTAGGCTTTTATAGGGGTGGGGTGGATTGATCTTGACCGTAAGATCAAACACGATCCACGGTCAGGATCAACTCACGTAACCAAACGATGTCGTTTGGTTTAAGTTGGGGCAAAGGGTTGGCCCGGGGGTGAAATGGATCGGGTCTGGGTGAGTTCTTGAGACCGTTGGATCAGAAACAATGAATGGCTTCGATCAAATTCAACCATACGACGTCGTATGGTTTGCATTTGAAATTAAATGACTGGGCATTATCAAACGGCGTAGTATTTGCCCTATACTACGTCGTTTGATGGTCTTTGGGTTGACTGACCTGGGCTGGGTAAAATGCATTGTTTTGGGCCTGAATTTTTTGTCAATTAAATGGCCCAGTCCGTTTTTCTTTACATTTTAATTCCTAATTTTAATTTATATAGAAATCTAAATTACCCTTAAAAATATTAATTACCTTTTAACAACCATTAACACACAGGACAAAATATTAATCACACAATGACACATTTAAATGACGAAAAATAAGATAAATGCTTATTTTTTGTGATTTTTCCCTTTACTTAACTCTTAAATGCATAATTAAATCCTAGATATGTATGCAACACGTATTTTTATTTTATTTTTTTCATTTAATTATAACAAAGTAAACATTTACGGATAAAACACAAATAATTAACAAATGCCACATAAATTCTAAAAATTGCGTACTAAGAGAATTTTGTTTTATTTTTTTGATTTATTTTAGAGTAGTTTTCGTGAGGCAAAAATCACGTGCTCACACTAGGGACTTTCGAATTCGATGTCGGGCATACGCCTAAGTTTCAAATCACAATACGGACCCACCGGGACCTTCAAAATACGAATCCGGATCTATTTTCTGAAAACGTTGACCGAAGTCAATTCAAATGGGTTTTTAAGGCACGAATTCACATGTTTGCGACTAGATTTATTCCTATTGCTAGTTTACTATCTTATTGACTTATGATTTAAAACTTTGAATTAAATAACATTAGGATACCAACATTATAAGACAAATAAAAAAATTTCCACCAATCGGGTTGGTGCCCCAGATGGGCTGAGACCTAGGCTAGCACCTGGGCCAGTCTACCGAACCTAGTACCTTGTTCGGCCCAACCTCCCTCCCTAGTATGCCCCTCCAAGCCCCCATCCGGGTCCAACCAGACAGTTCTCGTCTGTGTTTTAACCAGGCCAAACCATTCCAAATATGGCTAACTTGGCCCAGTTGAAAGCTTGAGTCCATTACTTAAATGGTCACTCAACTATCCCAAATTATCTCCTAAAGTCACTTTACTTTCGTTTGTAACAACAAAGTCACTGAACTATGTCTATTGCACTCAGAAGGTCACTCAACTAGATTTTCCAAATTTTGAATTGCCAAATACCTATTTTACCCTCTAAATTATAAACATTTATCTTCTTTTTTAAAAAAAAAACTTTTTAATATTATGATTTTCTCTTTTAATTTATATTATGGACTTACCTATAGAATAAATAAATATTATTTATAAATAAAAAAAATAGAAAGTATTTAACCATATATAATGCTGAAATAACAAAATAATGAGCATAGTAAAAAAATAATTAGAATAATATGTTATTAATAATAATTTTAGTATTAACAACAAAAATTCAAAATTTATTTATACAATTCAGAATGAATAAAAATAAAGGCTGTAAAATATATATTCCATGCACGTAATATAAAATAATTATTTAAATGAAGGTATTTTATAATATACATTATATATTCTTGAAAATTATTCTCAATTATATTATTATATTTCTACCAACTTTCCGACGACACAAAGTTATATCACCGGAAAGCAGAGGAACTATCTGTATATGGTAAAATATGCTATGTTAAGTCGTGCATGGAAAATATATAATATAATTGAGCATAATTTTCAAGAATATATAATGTATATTATAAAAATACCTTCATTTAAATAATTATTTTTGTATTATGTGCATGGAATATATATTTTACAATATTTATTTTTTTTCATTCTGAATTGTGCAAATAAATTTTGAATTTTTGTTGTTAATACTAAAATTATTATTACTAACATATTATTCTAATTATTTTTTTACTATGCTCATTATTTTGTTATTCCAGCATTATATTTTCTTAAATACTTTCTATTTTTTTAATTTATAAATAATATTTATTTATTCTATATCCATAATATAAATTAAAAAAGAAAATCATAATATTAAAAAGTTTTTTTAAAAAAGAAGATAAATATTTATAATTTAGAGGGTAAAATAGGTATTTGGCAATCCAAAATTTGAAAAATCTAGTTGAATGACCTTCTGAGTGCAATAGGCATAGTCCAGTGACTTTGTTGTTACAAACGAAAGTAAAGTGACTTTAGGAGATAATTTGAAATAATTGAGTGACCATTTGAGTAATTAACTCTTGAAAGTTTAGGTCAAAGAGTCAATAAATTTAGTCAAAATAGTCTTAGAATTTAATTTTTATATTAGCTACCGTTTACGGGAATGGGAAGGACATAAATTTGTTTGACTATTTTAATGAGTCTATTAGAAACGAATGTGAATTTAGATTACTTCTCAAATAAATGACTCACTTTCCAAAGTAGTTCCTGCCAGACAAGATTGTGTTACCTTAGTCTTAGATCTAATTTCTTTAATTTATGGGAAAGAAATAAAGTGTTTATCTTGGTTACTATTTCGCTATCAATTGAAATTTTGGTACAGGTGTATTTCTTCCCTATAAATACATTGCTAAAACCAACACTTAAAGACATAAAAAATAACAGTCATATTGTTATTGTAATACTACCACAAAACTTGGAATAGAATGGTGAAAGCAACATTTCTTAAGATTTTTTTGGTCTCTTTTTTGTTTATTTTGTTCGGTAAGTAATTTAGATTTATTCTGCTTATATTATGCAGTTAATTTATTTTCCAATAAAATATTCAACAACGTTTATATATGTTGGTAGGACAATCAAGCAATGTTGCGTTCGCATGCTCTAAGGATGCTGATTGCCCAATCAAATGCATAGACGCAGATGTCAAATGTGACTTGACTACACATATGTGCCAGTGTCGTCGAAATATCCCTCCAGCAGCTAATAATAAAGGAGCAAAAAGAGTTCATAAGATAATTCAAACTGACTGATGTTTGTTATTATTCTGCGAATTGAATTATTATTTATGTTTTTTCGTTTTCATAAGTAATAAGGTTCAATAAAGATTCTTTATTTTCAAAACTTGATGTTAGGAAATTGTATTTGCGAGCTACCTTTGACTTTGTTATTTGCACTATGCATTTTATCTTCAATCAAGTCAATGTAAGGAAATTGCATCTCTTTTCCCTTTATTGTTTTACAGCAGATCGGAATGGTTACATATAGGCAGGGCTAGTTCCCAACTTCAAACCTACCCAAAGGTCTAAAATTAATTAGTGAAGCCTAACTTCAGACTTTTGTTCAAGCTGCCATTCAAACTTTGTCAATTGCAACTTTAGACCTTAAGGACTTCTAAGGTTTGAAACGTTTGTCCTGTGGATTTGAAGTTGATTCAATACCTTTTAATTTTCATTTTTTTAATGTAATCTCTTTTTATTTAACGAACCACGGTAAGCAATTCAATTAATATATTTATTATTCAATGTATAATCTATATATACCGATTAGGAAAAATGAAAAATTAATATCGATAGGCTATTTATGCAAAGATCCTGATTTTATTTTATCAATTACCGTATTCAACAATGTAGATGTTAGGACAAAAAAGCAATGCGCAATTTAAGTGTGATGACAATGTCGACAAGGCTGTCTGAAGGGCTAGGCAAGGACGGCATATGCCTTAGGCTTTCGGGGGCCCAATTTTAAAAGGAACATATTGTGTGTTAGATTTTTTTAAACAAAAAGTTTAAGTATTTTATGGTAAAAATTTATCATTGTGAAGTTAATGTGACTGTTGACGGATGGAAAAATCCTCCCGAGTAAAGTAAACATATCTTTATGATTTTCTTAAACTTGATATAACCTTCATTTTGCATTTCTTATATTCTGACCACTAAAGCATAATAATCACTCTAATATTGATGTCTTAGACTTATATTTCGAATTAAAAGAGTTTAGAAAAGTTGTACAAGTAGCAAATAATACTCTAATTGATATACTTAATTACATAAAAAAAACTTGATTCTTTTTCAAATGCCTAACAATTGCCTCAACGAAAAAAAAATCAAAATAAAAATAGGTAAAATCTTACATAAGATCAATAACATCTCAAGAATGATTAAATCGGTTAGCCCTCTTGTTTGATGGTGTCATGATCCAAATTCCATTATAGGTCGTGATGGCGCACAACACCATTGTTAGGCAAGCCAACCCTAATCAACTAGTGAGTTCTCATTTATTTTATTAAACAATCCTAACATTTACTTAACTTAAATTTAAAACAATCAAATAGTCGATAAATAGTGAATTTGTAAAGCAATTGAAATGGAAATGACTAAAGGAAATCATGATTTTAGGAATACAACCCAAAAATAATAGTCTACTAATGTGTGTGCCAGGATCTAGTGTCACAAGCGAGGGCAACTATTAGAATGTACAAAAAAAATATAACTATCCTACTGCCTGAAATAGAATAAATGGTAATAACAAAAGGAGAGACTCCAACATGCTGCTGAACAGCTCAAAAGGGTAGCTCACCGTGAAATTTCGATCAAGTATCAGGGATGCGCACCGGACGGGTAGCTAGATGCACCTGCTTCAGATCTTGTACAATTAAGTACAGAAGCGTAGTATGAGTACATAAACAATATGTACCTAGTAAGCATCCAGTCTAACCTCGAAGAAGTAGTGACGAGGGGTCGACTTGACACTTACTAGGGTCAATAATAATATAATTTAAGTGTTACACTAAGCATGAATAACATGAATAATAATGGCAGTTTGAGATCATGGAGAAGTAAGATATTCTTTCATAAACAACATGTTAAGTTTCAATCATATCATGTAACAACTTACATTTCAAGCATTTAAGCAATGTAACTCATGGGAAGTTTCAAATAAATAATATGTGCACATTATACCGGGGTCGTACGACCCGATCCAACATAATATTAAATTGTGCACTACCAGAGGGTCGAATGACGCAAACCATAGATGCATCTATTTACTACCGAGGCGCTCGGCCCGATCCACAAATAACAATTTATTATCAAGGAAGCACACATTGTCCATTTATAGTCAAGTAATTCATACAAATTCTCAAGTAAGTGAGTGTAGTCGTCTATATTTATTTTATCAATTTCCAGCATGACTTAAGTGATCTTAGTAGTAAGTAAGGATGCAAGCATTTCAAGTATAACATGATATGAGTCCTAAACTACCCGGACAATTACCATAATAGTAGTTATGTACGGAATCTCGTCACCACGTACGTACATAGCCCCCACAGATAGTTACATACATTTATTTAATTCACCTATGAGGTTAATTCCCTCTTACAAGGTTAGAAAGGAGACTTACTTTACCCCAAAGCTTACTTCCAAATTCAAGAATGCGCTCAAACCCTCAAAGCGGAGCGGAACGATTCAAAACTATTCAAATGGGGTAAGAACTAGTTAATATATGCTCAAGATTTCATATTCTAACTATTGAAACAAATTCTCAACCCTAAATGCAAGGTTCCTAAAATTCATCCCCGGGCCCACGTGCCCGAACTCCGAAATTTTTTGAAGAAAGTTGTTACTCATAACCTAAGGATCAAGAATATATGATTTTTACTTCATTCCATAATGAATTTCGTGATTAAATCTTATTTTTGTCAAAAACCTATGTTACTCTAATCCCATAATTTTCACTAATCTTTACATGTTAATCTACCCAAAACCCAAGTATTTAACTCACATATAGTAGGAATTACTTACCTCTAAAAGCTTGGTGAAAAACCCCTCTCAAGAAGCTAAAAAATCGTCCAATAATAGTGTGAAATGAGTCAAAAATGTCTAAGACCGTATTAAATAAATGCTACTACCTTCAATGATTTCCGCATCTGCGGTCCTGGGCCGCACTTGCACCTCCCGCATCTGCAGAAAATAATCCACTTCTGCAGAACTTCACTGGGCCAGCTGGGCCGCTTCTGCGGAAGGCCAACCGCTTCTGTGGAGAAAGGGCCGCATCTGCGGTTTCTGGGCTGGCCACCCTTGGCCGCATCTGCGAGTCAAGGCCCGCACCTGCGAGCTCGCATCTGCGGCTGACCAACCGCTGGTGCGGTTATGACAGAAGCTAGGCATTCTTTTCTTGCCCAAAATTTATAACTTGGCCCGAGCCTCATCCGATTGACGCGAGGGCCCCCCGGACGCCGCCCGAACACATCCACAAGTTTGAAATGATTAAATGGACTTGCTCGAACTCTCGGAACACCGGAAACAACATTAAAACTAGGAATCACACCCTAAAACCAATTGATTCAAACTTATGAACTTCAAGTTCCTTAATTCACTTCCAATGTGACGAAACACACTTATACTATTCAGATTGACACCAAATTTTGCGTGCAAGTCTTAAATGACATTACGGAACTATTCCCAATCGAATCCCATTTGGACCTCAATATCATAAAAACCCGCTCCAAACCAAATTTAAAGAACTTCAAAATCCTCAAGGAATCAACTTTCACTATTAGGCGCTAAAACGCTCCCGAGTCATCCAAAACCCGATCCGGATATACGCTCAAGTCTGAAATCATTATACGAACCTGTTGGAAATTTCAAATCCCGACTCTGAGATCGTTTACTCTAAATATTGACCGAAGTCAAACTTGGCCTTCTAATCCAACCTTAATGAACCAAGTATTCCGATTTCATCCCAAACTTTTTTAAATCCCGAACCAACCATCCCCACAAGTCATAAATCAGTAAAATCAAGTACGGAAAGTCTTATTTAGGGGAACGGAGTTCTAGAAAACAAAACGACCAGTCGAATCGTTATAGATGAAATATTCACATGGGTGCTATTGTAAACGTTGATTTATGTACAAGAGTTTGTCAATGTGAATTCGACTCTGATTTTTGTTTATGTTTCTTTTTCATAATTAAGAATGATCTATAGAAGTTTCTTGTCAAAAAACGAACTTGAAATCAGATTACTTCCCAAACACCAAATTAGGCAAATTAAGTTACTAACTTTTCCAAATAGATTATAAGTAATCTTGGTTACTATATTTCCATCAACTGAAAGTTCATTGCAAGTCTTTTGCTTTCCTATAAATACATTGCTAAAAACAACAGTTAAATTGCTAGAGATATCACAATACTTGAAAGAGAATGGAGAAGGCAGCATTCCTAAGGCTTTCTTGGTGTGCTTTTTGCTTATTTCGTTAGGTAAGTAAGTAATCTATATCCTTAGACCACAATTGAATAGTAGTGCTAAAATTTGAGAAATTATACTGTATAGTCGTTCTAAAAAATAATAGGCAAAAAAGTATATTTTTTTGCATATTAATATATAATATACATATTTTATACATAATCATTATATATGTTTTGCATATTTGGCTAGAGGATGTTATTATTTTTGGCCTATCAGCCAAATGTGCAACTTATCCCCAAAAAAAATAATCAAACTGAGTAAGTAGAAGATCACCATTCTCCCAAATAGATCTCTTATTATCGCCTTTAAATTTTGAAAAAAGAAAGAGTAAATCAACTACTTAGTATTTCGATTTTTTTGATAAGGTCACGGATAGAGATGTAATGTCAGTGATTTTTCAGTCATTACCTGCTCGTTGTTATTAAAGTTTTTTTTAAAAAAGGTTTTTCGCTCAATATTTGATATCTGCTTTAGGGTCCAATTAATTTGGACTCATATAGAAAAGTCTCACTTGGAGAAATAAAGCATTCTCTATCGAAAGAGATTCTATTCTCATGCTCGAATCCGAAACAATCTTTGATGGTTGTTACTTAAGTTAGATCTCCCCTTATATTTTATTAACTCTCGAAAAAAATATCAACTATGTAATAGTTCATATTCAACCAGGTTATAATCACACATTACCGACAAAAATTGTGGAGAGTTCCTTTATATAATTTGATCCTTTCATATTCGTAACCAAAAGGTGCTGTTTGTATTCGAAGACCTTAATTTGTTTCTTTTTGCATTATATAGCCCCTTTGTCAATTTTTTATTTAAATAGAGATAGTTGGTTTTTGTAATGATTTTTTTTTAGAATATTGATTCTAAATATCACACTAGCATATGCAAAAAGAAAGTGATAAATAATATTTTCTTATCTAGCAATTTGTACTATGAAAATTTTAGCATTTTTTAACCTCTTTTTATTTAATGAACTATGGTAATTCTAGTTATTTATTATTTATTTTCAATAACTTATTCAACAACGTCAAATGGTGTTAGGACAAGCAAGCAATGGGCAGTTCATATGCAATACGGACGCTGATTGCGTTCGACAATTGAAATGCGTAGATGAAAATGACGCTACCACTGTCATGACCCTAAAGCGGACCCAGCCGTGATAGTGCCTATCGTGAAACAAGGTCAACCGACACAAACCCCTAATCCAATTAAAGAGTTATAATAATTCATATTTAAGTCATTAAGAAGCTATAAATCCCAAAATAAAAAGTAGAATAGAACAAATGCGGAAACAATACGGCTCGACATCGGGCTGTCACCAGTTACGAGCATCTAAAAATCCAGTCTAAGAGTATGAAAAGACTACACAGTCTAGTACAAAGCTAGTACAAAGGAAAGGAAAGTAAAGGTAGGAAGGAGAAGCATTGAGATGCGAACGCCGAGCAGCTACCTAATCAACTCCGAACAACCTGCTGGAGAGCAATCAGCCCTCACTAGCATGACCCGAGACTCCTGGATCTGCACATAGGGTGCATGGAGTAATGTGAGTACGCCAACTCAGTATAATAAAAGTAAAGGCAGATGAGCAATAAGAAAAAAAGGAAAACACAGCAAAATGCTACAACGAGGCAGTATAAAACCAGAACAATGCAATAAAACAGTAAGAGCTCGTAGAAACACCTTAGTTCATAAAAACCTCTTTAAAACATCTTTTAGCAGTTCAAATTAGCGAATGAAAACAAGTAGAAAAGATAGAAACATAAATCAGCCCCTCGGGCAACATACCAACAGAACCAGCCCCTCGGGCTATCTCATAATCACTCGTATCAGCCCCTCGGGCAATATCACATCTCACACTGGGTACCCGCACTCACTAGGGGTGTACAAACTCCGGGAGGAGCTCCTTACAGCCCAAGCGCAATATCAAGCCATCTCGCGGCATAATCAAACAGGCACTCGGCCTTATAACAAGCCACCTCGTGGAGTAACAAATCAGGCCCTCAACCTCAAAATCTTGAATCATTACAATACCGATGCGGTGCGCAGCCCGATCCCATAATAACCTCACAACACAGACCCTCGACCTCACTCAGTCAGAAATCTCTAAAAGCCACTCAGGGAGAGTAAAACATGACACTCAGCCCACAATATCATTTAAAAATGTCAAAACAGAGTAAACATGACTGAGTTATGAAAATAGTAGAATACAACATGACTGAGTACAAATGTGAATTCAAAACAGTAAGGAATAGTAGTAAAAATCCCCTAAGGGTCCAAAACAGTTGGCACGAGGCCCAAATATGGCATTCAGCCCAAAACATGATGATAGCAAACAGTTTTCAATAAAATACGCGGTTAAACAGTCATACGGGACGCACTAAGTCACAATCCCCAATGGTGTACGTCCCCACGCTCGTCATCTAGCGTGTGTGTCACATCAAAATAGCATAACGATGTGAAATTCGGGGTTTCATACCCTCAGGACAACATTTACAATCATTACTTACCTCAATCCGGTCCAAACTCTAGCCCGCGATGCCTTTGCCCCTTGAATCGGCCTCCGGGTTCTCCAAATCTATACAAAAATAGATTTATACTATCAAAATATGCTAAGGGAACAAAGCCCACTCGAAAATAATTAAATTACCACACAAATCCTGAAATTGACCAAACCCGATCCTCAGGCCCACATCTCGAATTCCGATAAAAATCACAAAATTTAAATCTTTACACTCTCACGAGTTCATACATATCGAATACATCAAAATCTGACCACAAATGATCGCTCAAATCCCTAATCAACGGTCTCCAACTTCAAGCATTAGTTCTCCAATTTTTAACCACCAATTTTCATAAATTTCAAGCCTAATCAGTGAAATAACACCATAGAAACGAGTTTTAGGTTCAACAATCTTACCTCAACGAAGTTCCCTTGAATTCCCTCTTCAAAAATCTCCCAAAAAGCTCCAAAATCGACTTAGAAATGGTGAAGAAAGGCTGAAAATCGCGAAGGAGGGTTTATATACTTTTTGGCCTAGGGTTTTCGCACCTGCGGTCCATTTTCCGCACCTGCGGAGCCGCTTCTGCGTCAACCAAACCGCTCCCGTGGTTTTCACTTAAACCCCTGGGACCGCACCTGCGCATACCCTTCCACACCTGCGCCTCCAGACCATCTCGCCCAATTCCGCATCTGCGACCCTCTGGGCGCTTCTGCAAGCCCGCACCTACGGTTCCCAAGCCACAGGTGTGGTTATGACAGACTTCAGCTGCTTCAACTGCAACTCCCCAACTCCAATTTTTCCGTCAACCATCTGAAAACACCCCGAGGCTCCTGGGACCCCAACCAAAAGCACAAACAAGTCATATACCACTATCCACACTTACAGCAATCTCCGAGACACCTAAAACAACATCGAATCAACCAAATGACATCAAATTCAAGCCTAAGGTTCCAAAAACTTCCGAATTCCGCTTTTGATCAAAAGGTCTATCAAACCTCATCTGAATGACCTGAAATTTTGCACATACATCACAAATGACACTATGGACCTACTCCAACTACCGAAATTCCATTCCGACCCCTATATCAAAATCTCACCTATCAACCGGAAAACGCCAAAATTCCAATTTTGCTAATTCAAGCCTAAATCTACTCTGGACCTCCAAAACATATTTTGATCACACTCCTAGGTCCCGAATCATCTCCCGAAGCTATCCAAGTCATAAAAACAAAATTCCGAGATCGAATGCTCACAAGTCAACTTCCAGTTGACTTTCCAACTCAAAGGCCAACTTTAGAGTCTAAGTGTCTCAAACTTATCAAAAACCATTCCGAATTCGAACCGACTAACCCGATACCATATAACACAGATAAAAAAAGTAATAAGAAGCAAAATAGGGGAAACAGAGCGGTAACTCATGAAACGACCGGCCAGGTCGTTACATCCTCCCCCTTTTAAACAAACATTCGTCCTCGAACGGGTCAAGAAACATACTTGAAGTCTCAAACAGGTGAGGATATCTGCTCCACATCTCCAGCTCGGTCTCCTAGGTAGCCTCCTCCACGGGTCGACCTCTCTACTGCACTTTTATTGAAGCTATATCCTTCGATCTCAATTTTTGAACTTGCCGCTCCAAAATAGCTATTGGTTGCACATCATAAGTCAAATCGTTATCTAACTGAACCGTGCTGAAATCCAAAACATGAGATGGATCGCCAATATACTTCCGAAGCATAGAAACATGAAATACCGGATGCACACTCGATAAGCTAGGAGTCAAAGCAAGCTCATAAGCCACATCCCCAATCCTCCGAAGCACCTCAAAAGGCCCAATAAACCGAGGACTCAATTTACCCTGCTTCCCAAATGTCATAACACCCTTCATGGGCCAAACCTTCAATAGAACCTTCTCGCAAACAGTGTAGGACACATCCCGAACCTTCCTGTCAGCATAACTCTTTTGTCTCGACTGCACTGTAAGAAGCCTCTCCTGGATCACCTTCACCTTGTCTAAAGCATCCTGCACCAAGTCTCTACCCAATAGCCTAGCCTCACCCAGCTCAAACCAACCGACCGGAGATCTACATTGTCTCCAATACAAAGCCTCTTATGGAGCCATCTAAATACTCGATTGATAATTGTTGTTATAAGCAAACTCTGCGAGCGGTATAAACTGATCCCACGATTCTCCAAAATCAAAGACACAAGCGCGCAACATGTCCTCCATTATCTAAATAGTGCGCTCGGACTGCCCGTCCATCTGAGGGTGAAAAGCTATGCTCAACTCAACCTGAGTACCCAACTCTCTCTGCACGACTCTCCAAAACTGCGATGTAAACTGAGTACCTCTATCTGAAATGATGGAAACCGGGACACCATGCAAACGAACAATCTCTCGGATATAGATCCCTACCAACCACTCTGAAGAATAGGTAGTACACATAGGAATGAAGTGCATGGACTTGGTCAGCTGATCCACAATCACCCAAATAGCATCAAATTTCTTCAAAGTCCGTGGGACTCCAACTACAAAATCCATAGCGATCCTCTCCCTCTTCCACTCTGGAATATCCATCTGCTGAAGCAAGCCACCCGGTCTCTAATGCTCATATTTCACCTACTGACAATTGAGACACCGAGCTACGAATCCCACAATGTCCTTCTTTATTCTCCTCCACTAATAATGCTTTCTCAGATCCTGATACATCTTCGCGACACCTGAATGAATGGAATACTGCGAGCTATGAGCCTCCTCTAAATCAACTCCCGGAGCTCATCCACATCGGGCACACAAATCCGGCCCTGCATCCTCAACACCCCGTCATCAGCAATAGTCACATCTCTAGCATCATCGTGATGAACTCTGTCCTTAAGGATAATCAAATTAATATCATCATACTGGCACTCTCTAATGCGATCAAATAAGGAAGACCGAGAAATCATACAAGCCAATACCCGATTGGGCTCCGAAATATCTAACCTCATGAACCAATTGGCCAAGGCCTGAACATCAACTGCAAGGGGTCTCTCCCCAACTGGAATATACGCCAAACTCCCCATACTCACCACCTTCCTACTCAAAGCATCGGCTACCACATTGGCCTTTCCCAGATAGTACAAGATAGTAATATCATAATCCTTTCGCAGCTCCAACCATCTCCGCTACCTCAAATTGAGATCCTTCTGCTTGAACAAGTGCTGGAGGCTACGATGAACAGTAAACACCTCACAAGACACACCATACAAATAGCGCCTCCAAATCTTCAACGCGTGAACAACGACAGCCAAATCATAAACAGGATAGTTCTTCTCATAGGGATTCAACAGACAAGAAGCATAATCAATAATTCTACCCTCTTGCATCAACACACACCCAATACCAACTCTTAAAGCATCACATTACACGGTATATGAACCTAAAGCTGATGGCAAAACTAACGCTGGAGCTGTGGTCATGACAGTCTTGTGTTTTTGGAAGATCTCCTCACACTCATCCGACCACCTTAATGGAGCACCTTTTTGGTTCAACTTGGTCAATGGTGATGTGATAGATGAAAATCCCAGAACAAACCGACGGTAATAACCCGCCAAACCAAGAAAGTTGCGAATCTCTGTGGCTGAAGACGGTCTGGGAAAACTCTGAACCGCCTTTATTTTCTTCGGATCAACCTGAATACCCTTGCTGGACACCACGTTCCCCAAGAAAGCCAGTGAACTGAGCCAAAACTCACACTTGGAGAACTTCGCATAAAGCTTCTCCTCCCTCAATCTATGCAACACAACTCTTAAATGCTCCGCGTGCTCCTCCTAACTACGCGAGTACACCAGAATATCATCAATGAAAACAATCAAGAACGAGTCAAGATAAGTCCGAAACACGCTGTTCATCAAATGCATGAACACTGCCGGGGCATTGGTCAGCCCAAAAGACATAACAAGGAACTCATTATGACCGTTGTTGATACCCAATTTTTTCCTATATTTTTTATATGCATAAATACCATTCAAAATAGCATATATATATATAGGCATATATAAGCATGCACAAGTTTTTTATAATTTTCCATAGTTTTTAAGGATTTAAATTGATTTATTTCCTTCCCTTTTATTCATAAAATCCCCAATAATTATCCCTCAAATTATTGTTGTGGTGATTTAGTCATTTAATTTCTATATTTATGCCAAAATATGGTTAAAATATTTTTATGCATTTTTATAATTGCATTTTGTATTTTTAAAGCTAAATTGCATATCATTGCAATATTAGCCCCATTAATGTATAATTACATTTATACGCGTAAAATTGATCTCTTATATTTTTAAAATGTTAAATATCTATTTTAAATCATTTTAGTACACAAAATTCCAGAAATTATTTATCATTTATTATAAATTATATAGGAAAAATTGGCTATTTAAATATAGCCAGATTTGCATTTCAATTGTAGCCCAATTTAATCCCAACCCAACCCAGTTTCCGATTAAAAACACCCGACCCAAACCCTAAACCCGCCTACCCGACCCAAGACCCGTCAAATCCTGATCATTGATCTAAAAGATCAACGACCCTCATGAGTTCTTACCTTTTTTATCCCAAACGACCCCCTAACCCTATCTCATTTCTCAAATCCGCCGCCTCTGTATTCTCTCATCTCCTCTCCTCTCTCAACCCCTCAACCTAAACCTAGCTCCTTCAACCGCTGACTCCTTTCTCTGGTCTTCACCGATGATCTCCCTTCAACTCCTAAGCCTTCAATGGCTCCTCTATTGCTATGATCGCCTTCTCTGGGGCCTTCAAGGGCCCTGGGCCACGCTGAATTGCATCTAAGGTTTGCTATTTGTCTGTTCTCGGCTACTTCAGTGTGATTTCAGGCAAAATCATGCTATGTTTGGCACGATCCTTGAGATTCTATACAGGTTCTTGCATATCTCTATGGATTTCTTCTAAAACCCTAATTTCTCCCTGTATCTCCTACATCTGTACAGATCTAGGATGATTCGAGTTGATTTTTTAGTATTTAACACTGTTCTTGAAACTCTTTTACGAGAATCATCAATTTTAAAGTGTTTTCGTTTTCTTCTAAAATTAGGGTTTTGGAACTCTTTTTTAAAACTTTGTTTAAACTGATTCTTTATGTTTAAACTTCTATCTCTTGCATATTTCGACTGATTCTATGATTTTACTCCCTTTTCAACTTGCCTCTGTTGAAAACCCTAATTTCTTAGTTTTAATCTTGGGGTTTCTGAGTTTCATTTTGAAAACGTGTTTAGTTAATCTATATGTTTCCGTGATTCTGTGATTTTACCCTATGATCGCTTGTTAAGGTTCTTGATTATGGTTATCCCTGCCTATTGTGTGATTTTGCCCTATTTTGTTCACCAATGTTTCTGATTCTTCGCTTCTCCTACCTGTGTCATGCTTATTCTACTAATGCAGACTATGCTTTACATGAATCCCTAATTTATACATGATTTTTGTCCTATTCGACCTCTTAGTGTTCTGGTTTTTGCTTACTATGTGCCTGTTCTTATAAAGTTGTGCTAAATCAGTGCTATTTTCTACTTTTGAATCCTTGAGTCTTTGTGATTGATCTTCACTAATTTCGCATGATATTTCTACTGATTTTTAACCTTGTAAAATATTTTAATCTTATTCTATGGTCAATTATTCTATTAATTGATTTCCTAAGTATTTTCCTTGATTGAAATATGCTGAACCTAGCCTCTATTACATGTTGTGTACTTGTACTGTGCTGAAAATATTTCCTTATTAGTTATGCTCTGCCTTATACGATTTCCTTACTTATTTGTTACATGTTTATTACCGTTTGAAGTTAACTCCTCAATTAAAGGGAGTACATGCCTTGATTTCATGACTGATTGATTCTGAGTCCCCATAATTATTGATGAACTTTGATTTTTACCTTATTTGCTACCTGCTTTCAAACTATATATACACATTCTCTTATTAGCAAAAACACACGAACACATTGGTTCAAAAGCTCTCTCTCACACTTAAACTTTCTGCCCTCTTTGTGCTACTTGCTACTATTCTAAGTTAGCTGGCTGCAAACCAAGGCTAACCATAGTGTTCTCCTGCTTCTTCACTTTTGTTTACTGTCTTCTCTACTGGTATGTTCTAGTTTCAATTCAAGTTCGAACAACAATTTGGTTCTTTTATTGCTTCAATTCATCCTATTTTTAGTTTGCTTTTATCCATGGTTAGAGATTTGCAGTTAATATGCTTACATGATTAGCATGTTATGAACTCCCCTTCCTTAGAATCAGTATAAACATGTTCCCCCCTCTATGTCTGATCAATTGTTTTTGAGCATGTCTATACCAATCACCTCTGCCTGTTATGTGCTTATCTTCATATGCTCCATGTACCCCCAAATCCCTATCACCCCTATATGTAAGTTTGTTCTTTATATCTGGTTCTGTGACTATGTCTGGTCAGTTGTATCTGAGCATGTCTGTACCAATCCCCAAGACCTTTTCTAGTTATGTGTTTACAATCAAGTGTTCTATGCATCCCTCAATCCCTTGAACCCTATTTGTGACTACTGAACTTGCTATGGTTCTGTGACCCTTGGCTGTGTATGAACCTATCCTAAAGGTGTTGTGTTTGGACTGTTGTTCAGTACTCCACTCTCTTTTCAAACTGCCCTGTTGTTTTACTAAATTATTTCAAACAAACTTCCTTTTTAAAAACCTTTCAACTTGTGTCAAGCACTCTCACTCTACTCCTATGTCAATAAGTTCTGCCCCCTCCAGTATGTGTACTGCCTAGGGATCTTCTTGAGAACCATCTGAACTCTGGCATACTGAGGCTGGCCCTTCCATACTGCACTTATTCAATTTTTATTACCAAGTCTGAGTGTAGGCACTGCCCGGGATCCTTGAGATCCTTAGGGAACTTTGATACACCTAGACTATGAATTTGTCTATAGAATTGAGGCATTTGAGGCTATTGGAGGCTTTGGAAACCTGGGCCTATATGTAGGATCCCTACAGAATAACTTCTTATTTTCTTTATTTACTTATGTAATTCATTTATATGGCATGTAATAACTTGTAAACGAATATTGGGGTAATTAGTGAAAAGGGATGGGTAGCTACATGTTTATGGGGTAATACGGGTAGAAATCATGTTTATAGGACTTTACATTTTGATCTGATTGCCTTACCAAGTAGAAATCATGCTTATAGGACTTTACATCTTGTCATGTTTATCTCACCATGTTAGAAATCATGCCTATAGGTTTCAAATAATTCTGTAATAGAAATCATGTCTACAAGTCTTAAAATCAACTTCACAAATATATGTCATGCTTATAGGATATAATTTAATCCAAATTCTGCTATGACAAGTGTTTACATGTGTTCATGCCTGCAAGTTTCTAAAATTAGTATTCAACAAGATATCATGCCTATAGGAGACAACACCAGAAATTCTACCTGTCCATCCGAACTAGTTTGGTTCAAATAAACTAACGATTAACTTACTTCTGAATTGGCTTAATTAGTGTATTATGTTTCCTAAAATGAGTTCTTTAAAAACTGCTTTAATCTGTTATTAGACAGCATGCCTATAGGGATTAAAAAGTCCGTTTCAAAACCTGCCTTATTTCATTCTATATAAAGTGTAGTTATCAGTATTCCGCGTATAGGCAAGCCTGTAGGGCGTTTTCAGAACTTGCAATTCTGAAACTATTTCTGTGACTTAATGCTGTCCTGTTTAAGCAAGATTTAAAGTCAGTAGGCCACTAATAGAGTCATTATTTATGAGTTTATAAAACAAACTGCCAGTTTTGTATACATTCACTTAGACATTATGCTTTAGGATACTTTTTAACAAAAGACCTTATTTGTGCTTGAGTCGTGCTATTTATGTGCCTTGTTTGAGGAGGAAAACTTTGAGCCTCTAATTGCTCCCTTTTGTTCTTATTTGCTAAAAGTCCTAACTGTTCTTACCTGTCGCCTTAGTATTTTTACATTTTAAACCTTAGGGGTTTGTTTAGAACCACCTATAGGTAGAGGTCCTAAATCCCTCCAGGACCATTAAGAAGGGACGGGTAATAGCACGCAATAGAGATCGCTGACCAAACCCTCGCTTTAAAGGACTACTAAGGGGATGGGAAGGGTAGATATGGGATATGATGACTACGTGCTAATGTCACATGTAGCCCCTCATCGAGGAGTGTTTACCGGACATTGTGTGGGGTGATCCTATAGGCTAACCAACCTAGGACTCCTTCTTTTTCCAAAAATCCTTTTTCTATTTAAAACCTTTGTTTTATACAACTTGTTCAAAAATCTTTATTTTGTTACTTGAGTTCCCCAACGTGGTTTACTTGCAACCTATTTGATTAAACTATTTATGGACTAATTTGTGAATATAAGTTCGGCCAGGACCCACAGTTGTGGACCAAGAGGGGTGCCTAACATCTTCCCCTCGAGGTTATTACGAGCCCTTACCCTAAATCTCTGGTAATGCAAACTAGTCTAAGAGTTAACCGTTCTAGGTTCCCTAACGCACTATAACCCGTTAGGTGGCGACTCTTCAAATACCCAAGTTCCCAAAAGGAAATTGTCATCACACCCCATGGAATGTCGAAACCTGGACCTCTCTCCACGAGGGAAAAAGGGGGCACGACAGCATGGCGACTCTGCTGGGGATACCTTTCGGCTCTTACCATAATGAACTTGTCTTTTACTAATTAGTCCAAGAATACTTTATCCCATACCCTTCTCCCTTATTTGAATTTAGCTGTCTATTTTTCAAGCATTTATGATTTATTTATTGTCTTGAAACTGACTTGTCTCTTTGTTTTCCTTTTCCTGTAACTGTCTTTCAATTATTTAAATGCTGTATTTATTTTTTTTCTATGTGAAAAATACTTGACTATATGTTGTTAATTGCTGCATAAATCATGCTCTGCATAATATTCCACTCGTGCGTATCAAATCCTATAGCAACACTTTAATGAATGGTTGCGCTTTTCCTATTTACTACCCTTAAATTTGGAAAGGCTTCTTTGCAGTAAAACCAATCGATCAGCGGTGCAGTTGACGGTTTTGTGCCTTCCCCCTCGAGTTGTCCTCTTGAGGGTACTAGTCTAAAATGCCATAGAAACCTTACTCTGGTTATATTGTGCATGCATCATGGTCAAACTTAGTCAGCATCAATTATGTTGTCCATATAATGATCCTTTAAAATAAGCCTTATCCAAAGTCTATCAGGTTTTCCATGACCCCAACAGACGCAACCACGTTCTGTGCATTAATTTGGAGAACTAAATGCCGATATATTAATCATAAATGTATAAATAGTCTAGTCCGGTGGGGGTAAGGTCTAACCCTTTTATTTTGTAGAAAATGAGGCACGAGGTCCCCAGATTCGGTATGGTTAGAAACATCCCACCATTGCTTCTAAATTGGTGGGAAGACCTTTCCTCTAGTAACAAGAAGCATGTGAAAAAGTACCTGGGTAACCTGCTTTCCTTGCTAGATATTGATCCAAACAACAAATTGATCGAAGCTGCCACTTTATTCTGGGATAGTGAAAGAGTTGTGTTTCATTTTGGTGACATAGAAATGACACCGCTCTTAGAGGAAATAGGAGGGCTTGCAAGATTGACTTGGGATAGTCCTGGGCTATTAGTACCGGATAACTGTACGGGCAAGGGATTTTTGAATATGATGGGCCTGAAGAAGAATGTTGACCTAGTGTGCTTAAAGGATTCCTACATACCTTTCGAATACCTGTACGAGAGGTATGTCCATAGAAAGTCTTTCCGCACTTACCATGATGATATCTCCCTCACTTCTCTAGGTCACATCCACCACAGAGTATTTGTATTTATTGTGTGCTTTCTAGGCCTGATAGTATTCCCAATGAAAAAGGGAAGAATCCACACTAGGTTGGCCATGGTCGCCAAGACTTTGATGGAAGGATTAATGGACAAACATATACCATAGTCCCCATGATCATAGCCGACATCTACAAGGTTTTGGAACGCTGTCAAAAAGGGGTCAAGCTTTTTGAGGGTTGTAATTTGTTGCTGCAGTTACGGTTGCTGGAACATTTCCAAAAGGATCACTATCGTCAAGAATTTCCGTGAAGGTTTGGAACGACCACATTGCCTTCCATCACCCTAAGCTGATGACTTACATTCCAGATAGATTTGCTCAGCCGAAAAGTACCAAGGAATGGGTAGAATTCTTCGATAATCTGATCGAGGAACAGGTCCAGTGGATGTTTGAATGGTTCCCAACAGACGAGTTTATCATCAGGTCCAGGGATGCTCCGCACTTAGTGTTGATCGGGTTGAGAGGGATATACCCATATGTCCCTATACAAGTTATGAGGCAAGTAGGCAGAAAACAGGTTGTACCAAGGGTTTTCAAGATGAGTCATTTCAGGGCAGACTTTCAAGATGACGACATTCCTTACAAGTGTCAAGCTCAGCACACGTGGCACTGCAAAATCATTGTGGAGAAAAGCACCGCTAAGCTAGACAGGTATCATGTAGGGTGCGAGCCTCTCTACCTGGCATGGTTGGAGGACAATCTGAAAGGAATGGCGACACCAGGGACCGGTAGAGGGAACAAAATCATAGATGAGGAAGCTAAAGCTCAAGTCAAATACAACAGCTGCCTAAAAGGGTCCACGACTCTGAGAATGAGCATCGGAAAATACATGAGAGGAATGTGAGGTTGATCGAGGAGTGGAAAGAGATGGCAATCACTTCAAACAGAAAACTGGAATATCTGGAGCGAGGAATAATGGAGCTGGAAGGCAAAGTCATAAAGAGAATTGAAAATTGCCAGAATGCTAAGGAAGCTAAAGGGGGACATCTGACCAGGGCCTACTTGCTGTTGGGACTGCGCGAGCTGGGGGATCTATATGATGGAGTCCGGAAGATAGAATCTAGGGAAGGTCCTTCTAGGACCAAATAGGCTAGATTTACTTGTTTTTCCTAAAATATAATAAGGCCAAGTGCCAAGTAGTGACTTATCTTATTATTATCTTAGTGTCGTTTTGGGATTTGTCTATTTTTATATTATGAAATGAAGCAGTTATTGGCATTAAAATTCTCCAAGTTTATTTGTCGCTCGGCCTACCTCGGGCACACGAGGTTCCAAAATAGGACACGAGTATACATTTTGCAATATGTGTTTAAATACTGCAAACGTTTTAGAAATCCTCGCTGACTTGTTACATTTTGTTTTTCTTTACTTTTGATTATTCTCATCCCCTTAGGTTGGTTCACTCATACTTGCCTCATCAGCATATCACACAAGATCTAGAGGCCCTCCACCTCCTCCTACTCCAAGCAACACAAAGGGCAAAGGAAAGACAAAGATGGACTACTTAAGTGGAATCCAAAGGAAAATGTTGAGAGCACAGAGACTTCAGATGGCCGTAGTACTCCGGCCCCAAATGACCTAGTTTTGAGATTGGAACAAAAGATACTAGAACTGCAAAGAGAACTTGAGCAGGTCTGCAACTTGTCAAACCTGTCACTTACCCTCAATGTCCCTGATATCCACTAACAAAACACAAAGAACCCAACATCTCATCAGAACGCACAAAACCAACAGCCACAAAATCCTACCGCACCAAATCAATACGCAACCCCACCCCAAAATATCAATCCGCTACCAATACCAACTCCACCACAATATCATCATCAACCAATTCAGTACCCACCAAGCACTACTTACCACACTCCCCATAATACATAACCCATTCCCGATCCATAAAACTTCACCAATGACCATCACTACACCCAAGTTCCTGGCACCCATCAAAGCAACCCTATATATGTGGAAACTACACCTCATTCTACCCAACCAATCTCTTGTGCACCAGAATCCTCCTAGAAGGACCTGCTCATTCAGAACATGGCTGAAGAACTCAAGAAGTTGACAAGCCTAGTCCAAGGTGTTGAAGGCGACAGAGGAATAGATGGTTTGAACTATGAAGACCTGTGTATATAGACGGATGTCGAACTGTCCAAGGGGTACAAACCTCCCAAGTTCAAAATGTTCGATGGTACAGGTGATCCTAGGGTTCATCTAAGAACCTATTGTGATAAGCATGTCGGGGTCAGGAAAGATGAAAAACTCTAGATGAAGCTCTTTATAAGGATCCTTACTGGGGACGCTTTGTCTTGGTATATCAGCCAAAATCCCAAGAAATGGTCTAATTGGGTAAGCATGGCGTCAGATTTCATGGACCGGTTCAGGTTTAACATAGAGAATGCACTGGATGTCTTCTACATTCAGAATCTTAAGAAGAAAACTACTGAGATGACTTTTCGTGAGTATTCTACTAGGTTGAGGTCGGAAGCAGCCAAGGTCAGGCCCTCTTTGGATGAAGAACAGATGTATAAATTCTTTGTTAGGGCACATGATCCACAATATTATGAGAGGTTGATGGTTATCGAAAATCACAAGTTCTCTGACATCATCAAACTCGGAGAAAGGATTGAAGAGGTAATCAAGAGCAGGACGGTAACAAAAATTGAGGCACTACAAGCCATAAATAAGGCACTACAATCAGGTGACATATCGAAGAAGAGAGATATTGGGGCAGTAATGGTGGCTCAGGGCCCAAAATCTCCACTCACATATCAAACATCTCCACCCACCTATCAAAAACCTCCACCCACATATCAAACACCTCCACCCACATACCAAGCATCACCGCCTACATATCAACCTTCATCTCCCAGATATTCCCAACCAGCCACTGTTCATCACACCTATAATTCTCAACCATCCAATTTCCAATCACCACCAGCTCGCCAAAACTATCCAAGACCAAGACCCAACTTCGACCGCAAGCCACCCAGACAATACATCGCCATTGCTGAGCCCATCGACCATCTATATGAAAGGTTGAAAGTTGCAGGCTACGTCACTCATGTTCCCGCTGTAGCATTAGAAAATCCATCCCAATGGGTCAATCCGAACAAAACTTGTGCATACCATTCCGGTATAAAAGGGCATACCACTACTGAGTGCCGAACATTAAAGGATAAGATCCAGACACTCATTGACAACAAGTTCATACAAGCAAAGGAAGCCGCACCCAATGTTCGCAACAATCTCCTCCCTGATCACAGAGGTGATGGTGTACATATGATAGAGACAAATGAAGAATGGGACCCTGAGGGGTCGATCGGGCTTATTCGAGAAGGCAATGACATTAAGGTTGCAGTCATACTTACTCCTATTGTGGTCCAGATTCAGGCACCTATTGATGTTGAGGTAACTGCATCAGTTCCATTCGAGGTAGAAGTAGCTCCGCCCGTAGCCATCTCCGCTCCATTTGAAGTAGAAGTGGTCACACCTTTTACTGTGACAGTATCAACTACATCCCCATTCAACTCAAAAGCAATACCCTGGGATTATGTTGCCGAGGCTCGGCGAAAGGGGAAAGCCAAGGTACAGGAATCTGACGCTGCACAAGGGATGACTAGGGCTAGAAGAGTCTATACACCTGAACACTTGGGAGGTTCAAGCAAGGAGGCCACTACTAGGCAGCCTGTTATTGAGACTGGGCCAGATGACTTGTGTAGGAAAGTACAAGCAAAGGAGTACTCCATTGTTAATCACCTGAACAAAGTCCCTGCTCAGATATCTATCTTATCACTATCGTAGAACTTAGAGGCACACAAGAAAACCTTAATAAAAGTACTGAGAGAGACTTATATACCCAATGACATCACTGGTGGAGAAATGGCCAACATGGTCGGTCAGGTGTTGGAGAGCCATAAGATTATCGTCCAGGAATATGAGCTACCGCCCGAGGGTTTGAATCACAATCGGGCATTGCATATCACAGTGAAATTTGAAGACAAGTTCATTGCCAGGGTCTTGGTTGATGGAGGTTCGAGCCTAAATATTTGTCCATTGGACACTCTGAAGAGGTTGGACAAAGGTTTCCATGAGATACGGGTAGGAAGCATGAATGTGAAGGCTTTCGATGGGTCCCAGAGGGCCACGATCGGGAAAATCAACCTTTGCTTGCAGATGGGGCCAACTTGGTTCGACGTTGAATTCCAAGTGCTTGACATACCAGCCTCATATAATCTTTTGTTGGGCCGCCCATAGATCCATGTTGCTGGAGCCGTTCCTTCCACACTACATCAAGCCGTGAAGTTTGAATGGAACCGCTAGGAAGTATTCATTCACAGAGATAGAAGTAACCCCATCTACACTAGTCAAACCATCCTGGCCATTGGACATAGAAGAAGGCTAGGAGGGGAAACCTATCATCACATCAAACGGATCAATGCCGTCGAGAAGGATAAGTGGTGGAGTAACAAGATAGAAAGCATACTAGCATGGTCCGGATATGAACCCGGCAAAGGGTTGGGAAAGAACCTCCAAGGTATCACAAAACCAATACAGCTGAAAAATCATGGCACCATTTTTGGGATCGGATACTCGTATACATGGCAAGAGTACAATGATTGTTCGACTCTATGGCGTGGACCGTATTACCCTCTTGAGCAACCAGTGCCACATTTGGAACAAGCTTTTCACCAGGCTGACATAATATGGGGAACTACAGAGGAAGAAGCACTAGCGGGGTTTAAGAATTTGTTCTTAGAAGATGAGGACATGGACTGCGGTGCCATAATTGAGGAGGAGGAAGAATAAGGCCTCACTATTCAGACTATGGTGAAGAGAACTATTCTCAGAAAATGGACCGCCACACCATCCCGAGCCCGCCGAGTCCCTGGGTAGCTTGGAAGAATTTACTTCTATAGCTGTTCTAGGCATTTAAAATTTCCTATAGTTTTGTTTAATCCTTACTTGTTTCAAAATAAATACTTGATTCATCAAGTCGTGCTTTGTCTGAACAATCCTTTTCAACAGGAAAATTACTGGGGTTCATCGTCAGTCATCGGGGGATCGAACTGGATCCGACTAAAGTCAAAGCTATTTAGGAGTCGCCACCACCTAAGAGCAAAAAGGATGTGATGAGCTTCCTAGGATGTCTTAACTATATCAGTCGCTTCATAGAACAGTCCATAGTCATATGTGAACCTATCTTCAAGATGCTAAGAAAGGACGTTGAAACAAGCTGGACAGAGGATTGTCTGAAAGCTTTCGATAAGATCAAGGAGTACCTGTCCACACTGCTAGTTCTAGTCCTGCCAGAACCAGGACGACCTTTGCTACTTTATCTATCCATATTGGATGGAGCCTTAGGATGTGTTTTGGGACAACATGACGAGACAAGAAGAAAAGAGCAGGCCATATATTACTTGAGTAAGAAGTTCACACCTTATGAAGCACGACATTCTTTGCTTGAACGCACTTGCTGTGCTTTGACCTGGATAGCCCAAGAGTTAAGGCATTACTTCTGTGCCTACACTACATACCTCATATCTAGGATGTATCCTCTGAAGTACATATTTCAGAAACCCATGCCGACTGGAAAGTTGGCTAAATGGCAGATACTGCTAAGTGAGTTCGATATTGTCTATGTAACTCAGAAGGCAGTCAAGGGACAAGCATCGGCAGATCACCTTGCTGAAAATCTGGTGGGAGGAGAATATGAACCCTTGAAAATGTATTTTCTTGATAAATAAGTATCATTTGTAGGAGAAGACATTACCGAAACATATGATGATTGGATGATGTTCTTTGATGGAGCTGCAAATTTCAAAGGAGTGGGCATTGGAGCAGTTTTGGTATCAGAAGTGCGTCAGCATTATCCGATATCTGCTAAACTTAGATTCCCCTGCACCAACAACATGGCAGAGTATGAAGCCTGGATATTAGGGCTCAATATGGCAATCGGCATGAACGTTCAGGAGTTGCTGGTAATCGGTGATTCAGATTTGTTTGTGCACCAGGTGCAAGGAGAGTGGGCCACCAAGAATTCCAAGATATTTCCATATCTGCACCATGTGTAGAAATTGAGAAAAAGGTTCACAAAGATAGAATTCCGACATGTGCCCAAAATTCAAAACGAGTTCGCTGATGCATTGGCCACTTTGTCATCCATGATACAACATGCAGATAGGAACGATATTGATCCCATTCCGGTGAGGATCCATAATCAGCTGGCATATTGTGCTCATGTCGAGGAAGAAGCATATGGAAAGCCTTGGTTCCATGACATCAAAGAATACTTATCAAAAGGAGAATACCTGGAGCATGCAAATCACACTCAGAAACATACGCTCCGGAGATTGTCAAATCACTTATTCCACAGCGGAGGGAACTTGTACAAAAGAACTCCTGATTTGGGTTTAATAAGATGTGTCGATGCAAAAGAAGCTTCTAAGTTACTCGAAGAGATACATGCTGGGACCTACGACCTACATATGAATGGTTTTGTCTTAGCTAAGAAGATACTCAGGGCAGTCTACTTTTGGATAACTATGGAGACGGATTGCATTCGGTATGTACGCAAATGCTTTCAATGCCAAGTGCACTCCAACATGATAAAGGTGCCGCCAAATGAGCTCAATTCAACAAGCTTACCTTGGCCATTTGCCGCCTGGGGCATGGATGTTATTGGTCCGGTTGAGCCCACTGCATCAAACAGACACAGGTTCATTCTAGTAGCCATTCATTACTTCACAAAATGGGTAGAGGCTGCATCTTACAAAGTTGTAACCAAGAAAGTCGTCGCAGATTTTGTCAAAGATCGTATTGTCTACCGATTCGGAGTTCCCGAGTCCATTATTACTAATAACGCATCCAATATCAATAGTGATCTAATGAAAGCTATATGTGAAGCTTTCAAAAACAAGCACAGAATTCCACCGCCTACAGACCTCAGATGAATGGAACCATAGAAGCCACCAACAAAAACATCAAGAAGATACTAAGGAAAATGGTAGAGAATCATGAACAGTGGAATGAGAAGTTACCCTTTGCCCTATTAGGATACCACACCACAGTTCGCACATCAACCGGGGCAACTCCCAAAATGTTGGTTTATGGTACCAAGGTTATCATCCCAGCCGAGGTGAAGATTCCTTCTTTAAGAATCATACAAGAGGCTGAACTTAGCGATGTAGAGTGGATAAGGAGTCACTATGAACAATTGGCCCTTATCGATGGAAAGAGAATGAGCGCAGTGTGTCACGGACAACTTTATCAGAATAGCATGTCCAAAGCTTTCAATAAAAGAGTCAAACCAAGACAGTTCGCACCAGGGCAGCTGGTATTGAAGAAAATCTTCCTACATCAAGATGAAGCCAAAGGGAAATTCTCTCCCAACTGGCAAGGTCAATACATGGTTCACAGAGTACCAACAGGAGGAGCACTCATACTTGCAGAAATGGACGGAGAAGTCTGGCCAAAACCGATCAATTCAGATACAGTCAAGAGATATTATGCTTACATACTTTACATTTCCTCATTTGATGTAATTGAACTACGCTTGACCTGATTCCCGTTTAAGAGGGGATACGTAGGTAGACTTATGGGTTCGGTCATATCATAATAAAATTTCCATTGTCCCCCAAGATCATAAACTAGGACAGAATTTTTAGGAGGGCCCTCAAAATTTCGGAGCAAGTCCAGCCAACGCCATCACATGCCAGAAAGTCAGTTAAGAAACCGGGGGCGGAATTTTGATAAGGATTCTCAAAATTCCGGAAAAAGGTTCAGGAAGATCCATTATCCGCAAACGGTCAAAGATCCTCTACCAGACTGGGGCAGAATTTTGACGAGGACCCTCAAAATTCCGACATGAGAGAGCTGCAATGCCATTGAGATGTGTTACAGTCACTAGTACATCTTTTTTTCCAAAACAACTCTATTTTTAACAATAATTGCATATTTTTCGGAAATTTTATTTCCATGAGAGTCAGGTGTCACCCAGGGGAACTCGAAAAGCTTTCAGAATGGAGCAAAGCAAAGCTAGCCGATAGGAGCACGAACCAACCTCCCCCCCACAAAACTTACAATTTTTCTTTGAACGTAAGCATATTCGACGTAACGATAGCACTCACAAAACATGTATACACAAAGATAATTCATTATCAATAAGGCCATCAGACATCGAATACATCTCCAGCTAAGACATACACTACTCTTATTTGCTGCTCGCTCTTTGCATGGGACTAATCCCTGTCCTCCATATTGGCATGAGTCTAATCCCTGACTCCACATCTGCATGAGACTAATCCTTGCCTCCCTATTTGCATGAGTCTAATCCCTGACTCCACATTTGCACGAGGCTAATCCTTGCCTCCCTGCTTGCATGAGTCTAATTCCTGACTCCACATTTGCATGAGGCTAATCCTCGCCTCCCCACTTGCATGAGTCTAATCCTTGATTTCATATCTTCATGAGGCTAATCCTTGCCTACGTACCTGCATGAGGCTAATCCTTGCCTCCACATTTGCATGAGGATAATCCCTGCCTCCACACCTGCATGAGGCCAATCCTTGCCTCCATATTTGTATGAGCCTAATCCTTGACTCCATAATTACATGAGTCTAATCATTGTCTCCACATTTGAATGAGGCTAATCCCTGCCTCCCTACCTGCACCTGCATGAGGCTAATCCCTGCCTCCTCACTTGCACGGGACTAAGCACTGTCCCTCTTTGCACAGATATTGCTCTATTTTACTATCTATTTGCTTTCCAATCGGGCTAAGCTCTGCCCTCCATTTCACAAGACTAATCATTGTCTTGATAACATCATGACTATTGCATATCATGGGCTGAAATATCGCCAATCCATCCAAAGGCATCATAGTCTAAAGGCATCATCCTCATAGCCGGAAGACACCATGCCATGGCCTGAGGATCTCTCAAATTTGCATATCATTATTCAAAAGCGTCATGGTTTGGAGGCACCATCTTCATGGCCCGAGAACATCATTTCATGGCCTGAAAATCCCTCACTAAATAATTCATGGCCCAGGACGTCATAATCCAAGGACGTCATCTTTTAACCGTCCGAAGACAACCTTCATGGTCCAAAGGGAATGTGCATCATGTTTAAATTTTCACAAATACATTTGTAGCATTTTGCATCTGTAGGTAATAGTAAGCAACCACTATCCTAGCAGGAGAAATCTCACTCCAGTTCCCTCCAACCGTCCCGAGCTTTAACCACTCACCGTAGCCGCTTCCGCATTGTGTGTCCGTTCTTGCAATAATTTCATCTGCATACTCTGCGAATGAATCCAGAACTACACATGGCCTGATTCCTGTAAAACCAGGGATATGTAGGCAACTCAAAAACCAGAGTCCGGCCTCTGTCCTTCAAAACATCCCACCCGGTCAAAATTGGCCATCATTTCTTTACCCGAAAACTCTTTCATCCTTCCCGGGTAAAGAGGGGCAGTTGTTGATACCTAATTTTCCTCATATTTTTAATATGCATACCTTCAAAATAGCATATATATGCATATATAAGCATGCACAAGGTTTAATAATTTTCCACAATTTTTAAGGATTTAAATTAATTTATTTCCTTCCCTTTTATTCATAAAATCCCCAATAATTATCCCTCAAATTGTCGTTGTGATTTAGTCATTTAATTTCTATATTTGTGCCAAAATATGGTTAAAATATTTTTATGCTTTTTTATAATTGCATTTTGTATTTGTAAAGCTAAATTGCATATAATTGCAATATTAGCCCCATTAATGTATAATTACATTTATACGCGTAAAATTGATCTCCTATATTTTTAAAATGTTCAATATCTACTTTAAATCATTTTAGTACACAAAATTATTTTCCAATAATTATTTATCTTTTATTATAAATTATATAGGAAAAATTGGCTATTTAAAATATAGCCAGATTTGCATTTCAATTGTAGCCCAATTTAAACCCAACCCCAATCCAGTTTTTGATTAAAAACACCTGACCCAAACCCTAAACCTGCCTACCCGATCCAAGACCCGTCAAATCCTAGCCGTTGATCTAAAAGATCAACGACCCTCATGAGTTCTTACTTTTTTTTTAATCCCAAAAAACCCCCTAACCCTATCTCATTTCTCAAATCCGCCGCCTCTGTATTCTCTCATATCCTCTCCTCTCTGAACCTCTCTACCTAACTCTAGCTCTTTCAACCACTGACTCCCTTCTTCGGTCTTCTCCGGTGATCTCCCTTTAACTCCTAAGCCTCCAATAGCTCCTCTATTGCTATGCTCGCCTTCTCTGAGGCCTTCAAGGGCCTTGGGCCACACTGAATTGCATCTAGGGTTTGTTATTTGTCTGTTCTTGGCTACTTCAGTGTGATTTCAGGCAAAATCATGCTATGTTTGGCACGATCCTTGAGATTCTATACAGGTTCTTGCATCTCTCTATGGATTTCTTCTAAAACCCTAATTTCTCCTTGAATCTCCTAGATCTATACAGATCTAGAACGTTTCGAGTTGATTTTTTTAGTATTTAACACTGTTCTTGAAACTCTTTTACGAGAATCATCAATTTCAAAGTGTTTTCGTTTTCTTCTAAAATTAGGTTTTCAGAACTCTTTTTTAAAACTTTGTTTAAACCGATTTTTATGTTTAAACTTCTATCTCTTGCCTATTTTGACTGATTCTATGATTTTACTCCCTTCTCAACTCGCCTCTGTTGAAAACCCTAAATTCTTAGTTCTAATCTTGGGGTTTCTGAGTTTTATTTTGAAAACATGTTCAGTTACTCTATATGTTTTCGTGATTCTATGATTTTACCCTGTGATTGCTTGTTAAGGTTCCTGATTATGGTTATCCTTGCCTATTGTGTAATTTTACCCTATTTTGTTCACCAATGTTTCTGATTCTTCGCTTCTCCTGCCTGTATCATGCTTATTCTACTAATGCAGACTATGCTTTACATGAATCCCTAATTTATACATGATTTTTGTCCTACTCGACCTCTTAAAGTTCTAGTTTTTTCTTACTAAGTGCTTGTTCTTATAAAGTTGTGCTAAATCAGTGATATTTTCTACTTTTGAATCCTTGAGTCTTTATGATTGATCTTTCACTAATTTCGCATGATACCTCTACTGATTTTTAACCTTGTAAAATATTTTCTGACCTTATTCTATGGTCAATTATGCTATTAATTGATATCCTAAGTATTTTCCTTTGATTGAAATATGCTAAACCTAGCCTCTATTACTTGTTTTGTACTTGTACTATGCTGAAAATAATTCCTTATTAGTTATGCTCAGCCTTATACGATTTCCTTCCTTATTTGTCACATATTTATTACCGTTTGAAGTTAACTCCTCAATTAAAGGGAGTACTTGCCTTGATTTCATGACTGATTGATTCTGAGTCCCCATAACTATTGATGAACTTTGATTTTTACCTTATTTGCTACCTTTTTCAAAATATATATACACATTCTCTTATTAGCAAAAACACATGAACACTTTGGTTCAAAAGCTCTCTCTCACACTTAAACTTTTTGCTCTCGTTGTGCTACTTGCTACTATTCTAAGGTAGCCGGCTGCAAGCCAAGACTAACCATTGTGTTCTCCTGCTCCTTCACTTTTATTTACTATCTTCTCTACTGGTATGTTCTAGTTTCAATTCAAGTTCCAACAATAATATGGTTCTTTTATTGCTTCAATTCATCCTGTTTCTAGTTTGTTTTTATCCATGGTTTTGCTGTGATATTTGCAGTTAATATGCTTACATGATTAGCATGTTATGAACTCCCATTCCTTAGAATCAGTATAAACATGTTCCCCCCTCTATGTCCGATCAATTGTTTCTGAGCATGTCTGTACCAATCACCTCTGCTTGTTATGTGCTTTTCTTCATATGCTCCATGTACCTCCAAATCCCTATCACCCCTATATTTATGTTTGCTCTTTATGTCTGGTTCTATGACTATGTCTGGTCAGCTGTGTCTGATCAATGTATGTACCAATCCCCAAGACCTTTGCTTGTTATGTGTTTACAATAAAGTGTTCTATGCATCCCTCAATCCATAGACCCCTGTTTGTGACTACTGAACTTGCTTTGGTTCTGTGACCCCTGGCTGTGTGTGAACCTGTCCTAAACGTGTTGTGTTTGGACTGTTGTTCACTACTCCACTCTCTTTTCAAATTGCCCTGTTGTTTTACTAAATTATTTCAAACAAACTTCCTTTTTAAAAACCTTTCAACTTGTGTCAAGCACTCTCACTCTACTCCTAAGTCAATAAGTTCTGCCCCCTCCAGTATGTGTACTGGCTAGGGATACTCTTGAGAACCCTCTGAACTCTGGCATACTGAGGCTAGCCCTTCGACACTGCACTTATTCAATTTTGGTAACCAAGTCTGGGTGTAAGCACTGCCTGAGATCCTTGAGATTCTTAGGGAACTTTGATGCACCTAGACTATGAATTTGTCTATAGAATTGAGGCATTTGAGGCTATTGGAGGCTTTAGAAACCTGGGCCTATCTGTAGGCTCCCTATTGAATAACTTCTTATTTTCTTTATTTACTTATATAATTCATTCATATCACCTGTAATAACTTGTAAACGAATATTGGGGTAATTAGTGAAAAGGGATGGGTAGCTACATGCTTATGGGGTAATACAGGTAGAAATCATGTTTATAGGACTTTACATTTTGATCTGATTGCCTTACCAAGTAGAAATCATGCTTATAGGACTTTACATCTTGTCATGTTTATCTCACCATGTTAAAAATCATGCCTATAGGTTTCAAATAATTCTGTAATATAAATCATGTCTATAAGTCTTAAAATCAGCTTCACAAATAGATGCCATGCCTACAGGATATAATTTAATCCAAATTCTGCTATGACAAGTGTTTACATGGGTTCATGCATGCAAGTTTCTAAAATCAGTATTCAACTAGATATCATGCCTATAGGAGAAAACACCAGAAATTCTGCCTGTCAATCCGAACTAGTTCTGTTTAAATAAACTAACGGTTAGCTCACTTCTGAATTTGCTTAATTAGTGGTTTATATTTCCTGAAATGAGTTCTTTGAAAACTGCCTTAATTTTTTATTAGACAGCATGCCTATAGGGATTAAAAAGTCTGTTTCAAAACCTGCTTTGTTTCATTCTATATAAAGTGTGGTCATCAGTATTCCGCGTATAGGCAAGCCTGTAGGGTGTTTTCAAAACTTGCAATTCTGAAACTATTTCTGTGACTAAATGTTGTCCTGTTTAAGCAAGCTTTAAAGTCAGTAGGCCACTAATAAGGTCATTACTTCTGAGTTTATTAAACAAACTACCTGTTTTTTATACATTCACTTAGACATTATGCTTTAGGATACTGTTTAGCAAAAGACCTTATTTGTGCTTGAGTCGTGTTGTTTATGTGCCTTGTTTGAGGAGGAAACTTTAAGCCTCTAATTGCTCCCTTTTGTTCTTATTTGCTAAAAGTCCTAACTGTTCTTACCTGTCGCCTTAGTATTTTCACCTTTTAAACCTTAAGGGTCTATTTAGAACCACTTATAGGTAGAGGTCCTAAATCCCTCTAGGACCAATAAGAAGGGACGGGTAACAACACACAATAGAGATCGCTGACCAAACACTCGCTTTACATGACCACTAAGGGGATGGGAAGGGTAGATATGGGATATGATGACTACGCTAATGTCACGTGTAGCCCCTCATCGAGGAGTGTTTACCGGACATTGTGTGGGGTGATCCTATAGGCTAACCAACCTAGGACTCCTTCATTTTCAAAAAATCCTTTTTCTATTTAAAACCTTTGTTTTATACAACTTGTTCAAAAATCAGTATTTTATTACTTGAGTTACCCAACGTGCTTTACTTGCAACCTATTTGATTCAACTGTTTATGGACTAATTTGTGAATATAAGTTCGGTCGGAACCCACAATTGTGGACCAAGAGGGGTGCCTAACACCTTCCCCTCGAGGTTATTTCGAGCCCTTACCCTAAATCTCTGGTAATGCAAACTAGTCTAAGAGTTAATTGCTCTAGGTGACCTAACACACCATAACCCGTTAGGTGGAGACTCTTCAAATACCCAAGTTCCCAAAAGGAAATGAGTCATCACACCCCATGGAATGTCGAAACCCGGACCTCTCTCCGTGAGGGAAAAAGGGGGCGCGACAACAGTATCTGGTCCTGAAGGCTGTCTTAAGAATATCCGCGTCCTTCATCTTCAACTGGTGATAACCTTAATGGAGATCAATCTTGGAGAACACTCTCGCTCCCTGAAGCTGGTCAAATAAATCATCGATACGAGGCATAGAATACTTCTTCTTGATTGTTACTTTGTTCAACTTCTTGTAATCAATGCACATCCTCATCATGCCATCCTTCTTCTTCAGAAATAGAACAAGCACACCCCAAGGCGACACAGTAGGCCGAATGAACCCCTTATCAAAGAGTTCCTGAAGCTGCTCTTTCAACTCCACTAGTGCCATATGATACGGTGGAATAGAAATGGGATGGGTGCCCGGCACCAGATCAATACCAAAATCAATGTCCCTGTCCAGTGGTATGCCTTGCAGGTCTGCAGGAAAAATGTCGGGAAAGTCCCTCACAATAGAAACCGAATCAATACTAGGAGTTTCTGTACTAACATCCCTCACAAAGGCTAGGTATGAAAGACAACCTTTCCCAACCATTCGTTGGGCCTTCAAGAACGAAATCACCCTACTGGGGACAAAATCAGCCAAACCTCGCCACTCAATCTCTGGCACACCCGGTATAGCCAATGTCATTGTCTTAGCATGATAGTCCAAAATAGCACGGCACGGAGATAGCCAATCCATTTCCAATATCACATCAAAGTCCACCATATAAAGCAATAATAGGTCCACTCCGGTTTCCAGACCCCTAATAGTCACCACACACGACCGCTACACACGATCCATAATAATAGTATCGCCCACCGGAGTAGATACACGAATAGATGAAATAAGAGACTTATAGGGCGTATCCACGTAAAGAGCAAAATATGATGACACATAAGAAAAAGTGGAACCGGGATCAATAACACAGAGACATCTCGGTGGCAGACTGAGACAATACCTGTAATCACAACATCTGAAGCAATAGCATTGGGTCTAGCCAAAAGTGCATAGAAACGGGCCTGATCACCACCTGATCGACCTCCCTCTCTGGAGCGACCCCTAGCTGACTGACCGCCACCCCTCGCTGGGTGGGTGTGTGGTAAAGTAATTGGCGCTGAAGTCGATGGTTGACTCCTCTGCTGAGATGAACCCCCAAGATGATGAGGACAATGCCTCCACATGTGACCTAACTCTTCACACTCATAACAACTCCCTGGTGCTGGAGACGGGGACTGAAGGAAACCCCTAGCACCGGAATGACTAGCAGATGCACCTGGCATAGAAGAGCCCTGAACTGATGGAGCACGGGACAAACTCTGAGCTGGAAGGGCACTGAGTGATGAATGGACCTGATTAGAACTGTGAGAACCATGACCCGATGATGACCCACAATAACCTAGGCGAGCTGACTGAGCATGCCTGAATGGACGGCCTCTGCCGTGCTGAAACTGACCTCTCAAAGGAGCACCACTATAACTACAAGATCCCTGAGGCCTCTTGGCCTCCCTCTCATCTCGCTCCTGGCGATGAACTGACTCAATATCGTAAGCAATGTAAACAACCTCCTCAAAAGTAGCACCAGACACCCTCTCCCTGGTCATGAGAATACGAAGCTGATATGAGGCCATCAACGAACCTCCTAATCCTATCCCTCTCCATATGAACCAACCAAATAGCATGACGAGTAAACTCTGAGAACCTCATCTCATACTATGTCACAGTCATACCTCCCTAATACAACTGCTCGAACTGCCTGCGCAGCTCCTCTCTACGAGACTGTGGCACATACTTCTCAAAAAAGAGAACGGAGAACTGCTGCTAGGTAAGGGGTGCTACACCAACAGGCCTATGCCTCTCATAAGCCTCCCACCAAGTGAAGGCTGCTCCAGAAAACTGAAAAGTATTGAAAGCGACCCCGCTGGTCTACAGAATACTCGTTGTGCGAAGAATCCTCTAATACTTGTCCAAGAAACCCTGGGCATCCTAATCCTCTGTACCACTGAAAGTCGGAGGCTGAAGTCTACCAAACCTCGCCAACCTACGCTGCTCGTCCTCTGGCATAACAGGAGCTACATAGTCCTGAACAGCTGCAACCGGCTAGGCTGGAGGTGCCCCCGGTGTCTGAAGTCCCTGTACGAGCTGCTCAGGTGTGTGAGCGGCAGGAGTCTGAGTGCCTCCCCTGGCTTGAGAAGTAGCTGCAGCTGTAGTGACTAAGACCACTTGAGCTAGGCCCGTGCATACTGATAGAATTTGGGCAAGGGCCTTCTAAAGACCCGGAATCACAATGGGCATAGCCGGTGCCTTAGCTGGTGTTGCTGGAGCATCCACAACTAGGACCTAATCATGAACTGGGGCGGCTGGTGGATCTGCATGTGCTACCTTAGCTGTTGTGCTGGCTACACCTCTGCCCCTACCATGGCCTCAACTACGTCCTCGGCCTCTAGTAGCCCCATCTGCTGGTACTGGTGGTCGTCCATACTGACCGGTAGCACGTGTCCTCACCATCCGTGAGAGAATAGAATAATAGAAGTTTAGTACTCGGATCAACAGATTCACAGGACAAGAATTTCAAGAATATGAAGTTTTCCTAAAGGTTCTGTAGCCTCCCGAGGATAAATATAGATGTCTCCGTACCGATCTACGAGACTCTACTAAACTAGCTCATGACTCGTGAGACCTATGTAACCTAGACTCTGATACTAACTTGTCACGACCCTAAACCGTACCTGGTTGTGATGGCGCCTATCAGGAAACAAATATAGCCGACACAAACCCCAAATCCAATTAGATAGTTATAATAATTCATATTTAAGTCATTAAGAAGCTATAAATCCCAAAATAAAGAGTAGAATAGAACAATGTTGAAACAACACGGCCCGACATCGGGGCGTCACCAGTCATGAGCATCTAAAAATCAGTCTAAGAGTATGAAAAGACTACACAGTCTAGTACAAAGCTAGTACAAAGGAAAGTAAAGGTAGGAAGGAGACACTGGGCTGAGAACACCGAGCAACTGCCTAGTCAACTCCGAACAGCCTACTGGAAAGCAATCAGCCCTCGCTAGCGTGACCCGAGACTCCTGGATCTGCACACAAGGTGCAGGGAGTAATGTGAGTACGCCAACTCAGTAAGTAATAAAAGTAAAGGCAGCTGAGCAATAAGAAAATACGTAAAACACATCAAAATGCTACAACGAGGTAGTATAAAACCAGAACAATGCAATAAAATAGTAAGAGCTCGTAGAAACACCTTAGTTCAGTAAAAACCTCTTTAAAACATCTTTTAGCAGTTCAAACGAGTGAATGACAATAGGGAGAAAAGATAGAAACATAAACCAGCCCCTCGGGCAACATACCAACAGAACCAGCCCTTCGGGCTATCTCACAATCACTCGTATCAGCCCCTCGGGCAATAATATGGAACAACATCAGCTCCTCGGGCTATATCACATCTCAAACTGGGTAACCGCACTTACTGGGGGTGTACAGACTCCGTAAGGGGCTCCTTACAGCCCAAACGCAATATCAAGTCATCTCGTGGCATAATTAAATAAGCACTCGACCTTATAACAAGCCACCTCATGGCATAACAAATTAGGCCATCAGCCTCAAAATCATGAATCAGTACAATACCGCTGCGGCGTGTAGCCCAATCCCATAATAATCTCACAACACAGGCCCTCAGCCTCACTCAGTTAGAAATCTCTAAAAGCCACTCGGGGAGAGTAAAACATGATACTCAGCCCAGAATATCATTTAAAAATGTCAAAACAGAGTAAACATGGCTGAGTTATGAAAACAGTAGAATATAGCATGACTGAGTACAAATGTGAAGTCAAAACAATGAGGAATAGTAGTAAAAATTCCCTAAGACTCCAAAAACAGTTGGCACGAGGCCCAAATATGGCATTCAGCCCAAAACATGATGATAGCAAATAGTTTTCAATCAAATACGCAGTTAAAACAGTCATACGGGACGAACTAAGTCATAATCCTCAACGGTGCACGACCCCACGCTCATCATCTAGCATGTGCATCACCTCAAAGTAGCACAAGAATGTGAAATCCGGGGTTTCATAGCCTTAGGACAACATTTGCAATCATTACTTACCTCAATCCGGTCCAAACTCTAGCCCGCAATGCCTTTGCCCCTCCAATCAGTCTCCAGTTGCTCCAAATCTATCCAAAAACAGATTTATACCATCAAAATATGCTAAAGGAATAAAGCCCACTCAAAAATAATCAAATTACCACATAAATCCCGAAATTGACCAAACCTAACCCCCGGGCCCATGTCTTGGATTTTGATAAAAATAACAAAACTGAAATCCTTACACTCTCACGAGTTCATACATATCAAATACATCAAAATTCGACCACAGATCAAAATTCGACCACAGATGATCCGTCAAATCCCTAATCAAAGGTCTTCAACTTCAAGCCCTAGTTTTCCAATTTTTAACCACCAATTTCCATAAATTTCAAGCCTAATCAGTGAAATAACACCATAGAAATGAGTTTTAGGTTCAACAATCTTACCTCAACGAAGTTCCCTTGAATTCCATCTTCAAAAATCTCCCAAAAAGCTCCAAAATCGACTTAGAAATGATGAAGAAATACTGAAAATCGTGAAGGGGGGTTTACATACTTTCTGGCCCAGGATTTCCGCACCTGCGGTCCATTTTCCGCACCTGCAGAGCCTCTTTTGCGTCAACCAAACCGCTCCTACGGTTTTCACTTAAACCCCTAGGACCGCACCTGCACATACCCTTCCGCACCTATGGTCTTGCAGGTGCGCTGAAACTTCCGCACCTGCGTCTCCAGACAATCTCGCCCAATTCCGCATCTGCGACCCTCTGGGCACTTCTGCGAGCCTACACCTGCGGTCCCCAAACCGCAGGTGCGGTTATGACAGAATTCAGCAGCTTTAGTTGCAACTCCCCCACTCCAATTTTTTCGTCAAACATCCGAAATTACCCGAGGCCCCTGGGATCCCAACCAAAAGCACGAATAAGCCATATACCACTATCCACACTTACACCAATATCCGAGACACCTAAAATAAAATCGAATCAACCAAATGATATCAGATTCAAGCCTAAGGTTCCAAAAACTTTCGAATTCCGCTTTTGATCAAAAAGTCTATCAAACCTCGTCCGAATGACCTAAAATTTTTCACACACGTCACAAATGACACTACGGACCTACTCCAACTTCTGAAATTCCATTCCAACCCCTATATCAAAATCTCACCTATCAACCGGAAAATGCTAAAATTCCAATTTCGCCAATTCAAGCCTAAATCTACTCCAGACCTCCAAAACACATTCTAATCACGCTCCTAGGTCCCGAATCACCTCCCGAAACTATCCAAGTCATAAAAATCAAATTCCGAGATCGAATTCTCACAAGTCAACTTCCGGTTGAATTTCCTTTTCAAAGGCCAACTTTAGAGACTAAGTGTCTCAAACCTTTCCAAAACCATTTCGGATTCGAACCGACTAACCCGATACCATATATAACAGATAAACAAAATAATAAGAAGCAAAAATGGGGGAAACGGAGGTCGTTACACCCACATGTTACGTTAAAACACATAGATGCTACTGCAAAATTCCTTCACATCCACCAACTCCTAGTGAACCAGAAAGAATTGGCGAGAGAGACCAAGGCAGATTTGTGTTCTTTTTTTTGGGTCATAACTAAGAATGATCGATAAAAGTCCCTTGTTTTTTCATTTTGACATTGGAAATGGTTCACTTTTTTGGAATTTGTTACTAGCACAATAGATTTTACCTTCAATTTGGTAGAAAAATATAGATTTGGGAACAAGAAAAATCGACTTTGATAAAGTAATCTCCGTCTTTAAGGAATTTAAACCCGCACTATCTTGCTGCATGGATTTGTGGCATAATGAATTAAAGGCAGTTTTACGTACTTAACGCATCTTAAAGGTAATTTATACGTTCGTAATGCGTCTTTAAGGAATTTTACGTACTTAACGCGTCTTAGGGCCAGAGTTTACGTACTTAACGCATCTTAGGGCCAGAGTTTACGTACTTAACGTGTCTTAAAGGAAACCTTTTACGTACTTAACGCGTCTTAAAGGTAATTTATACGTTCTTAACGCATCTTGAAGGTAATTTTACGTACTTAAACGTGTCTTAAAGGTAATTTATACGTCCTTAACGCATCTTAAAGGCAATTTTACGTACTTAAAGCATCTTAAAGGCAATTTTTTACGTACTTAAGGTGTCTTAAATGCAATATTTACGTATTTAACGCATCTTAAAGGCACCTTCACATACTAACGCTTCTTAAATGGTAGTTTTTATGTACTTAACACGTCTTAAATGCAATTTTTACGTACTTAACGTGTATTAAAAGTAGTTTTTACGTACTTAACACGTCTTAAAAGCAGTTTTGATGTACTTAGCGCGTATTAAATCCAATTTTCACCTACTTAATGTGTCTTAATGGTAGTTTTTACATACTTAACGCGTCTTAAAGGTAGGTTTTACATACTTAATATGTTTTAAAGGCAGTTTTACATACATAACGCGTCTTAAATGCATGTTTTATGTACTTAGCGTGTCCTAAAGGAAGTTTTTACGTACTTAATGTGTCTTAAAGGTAGTTTTACATACTTAATATGTTTTAATATAGTTTTTACTTACTTAACGCTTCTTAAAAATAATTTTTACTTTCTAACTCGTCATAAAGAAAGTTTTTACGTACTTATCGCGTCTTAAAGATAATTTTTATTTTTAGCAGTTCTTGAAGTGGCTTTAGCGGCTCACAGAGCATTGTTAGCGGTTTCAAAGTGTTGTTAGCTCAATTAGTAGTTCATGTCATTAGCGGTTCACAAAACATTGAAGCGGTTCACAAAGAACTATTAGAGGTTTGTAAAGTGTCGTTAGCGGCTTATAAAGCACCGTTAACTCCATTAGAGGTTAAGAATGCTTCGTTAGTGATTGACAAAGCGGCATTAGCGATTTATGCTGTTCCCAGTTCACAAAGCATTGTTAACGATTCACAAAATGCCATTAGCAATTCTCTTAGCGCCGTTAGCGCCATTACAAAACACCTTTAACGGTTGATAAAGTGCCATTAGCGGCTCATAACGCACCATTAGTGGTATTAGCAGTTCACGTCATTTGCGGTTAACGAAGCTCCATTAATGATTCACAAAGAGGAATTAAAGATTCATAATGCGCCATTAGGTATTTAAAAAGCACCACTAGGGGTTCTCAAAGCATCGTTAGCAGTTCATCTCATTAGCGATTCACAAAGCATCGTTAGCGGTTTGCAAAGCATCTTTAAGGATTTACAAAGATGTGACCTCATAATAGTAAGGTCAGTAACCCGTTGTTCGGTATGCATCTTTTATTAATATATTATGTTGGCGATGGGGCGAATGAGAGGTTTTAAATAATTAGGCCATTTATAGATATCTTGAGGTAATATCCGCCTGTGTAGGTCTCTCTGTCCTCTATTTATTCTGCTTTAAATGCCTAAAGCAGATTCCTTTTGTTTTCTCTTAAATATTAACTTTATTAGTATCTATCACATGAACTCTGAATAGTGAAAAAGTTTATAAATTATCCGCTTAATGCCTTAAGCATTATGAACAGATGGTTGGCATATTGCTCTTCCTTTCTTTTATGTATCACCAACTTGCTGAGCCCTTTCGTTTTATTTGGAAATTGTCTTGGTCCTCTTGGATGAGGGAGCTTCAAAAACTCATTTCTTGCAAAATTCTTCATCATAGAGATGCCTTGCTAATAACCTCCAGGAGATTCTAGGATACTTGCTCCTAGGATACTTGGCTTCCAAATAGTCAAAAAAGACAACTGAAAATAGCCAATTGTTTCATGTCCAATTTGTCCATAATAGTCACCCCCTATCCATTCATTGGCACTTACAAAATTGGCCTGTGGGATTGAATCTAATCTGGATCCCATTACTTGAACTCCTTGAAAGTCTGTTAGCCCACGTGGTCACGTTCATGAATAGATTTACAGTTTTGGGACCTCAAATCATTCATCATGTGAAGATTTACATTGTGATTCAGTGGGAATCCTCGTTCTATTTAGGGAAAAGTCTATAGAGACTACACATTTTTTTTTCTTCTTTTTTTTTTCTCCTCTACCTGTATTTTATGTTTGATCTTATACCTAGCAAGAATGCTTTTATTGCTAGTAGATAAATTAGTGTTTATCATACTTATATTTTACTGAGTTATAATTCGTACTCGATCATTTTCTTTTTAGATATAACACTTATTCAATCATGACTAGAAAGAATCTTCGCAAAATTTTATTAAGTATATTACTACATTTATGTTAAATCAGTTATTTGTGGTGTTGTATGTAAGGATATTTATTTCTCTGAGATTCTTTTTGGTGAATAATATGGTCTGTTACATGATAATTTATTATTGTCAGGCCAGGGAGAAAGAAAAAGAAGCAACGCTTTGGTTTGAATGACATTTTTAGAAAAGAGATGGAAGAGGTTCTCTGCCAAACGAGACAACATTATTGAAATTGTTGTTCTCTATCTTATTTTGTTAGAATACAACTTAGAATTAGGCATATGACTCTTGTTAGCTCTAACTGTTGCAATGGATCTTATGTTCAAATGCCTTTCATTAGCCATGTGTACGTTAAAGTATTTGCAGACTTGTTGAAACTCTTGATGGTTTTGACAATTTAAGTTGTAACATTTTTTATTTAGAATATCGTGATGTTTTTAGGCATTTTATTTATTTTGTCACATGATATGCAACAGTATAGTCTAATTATCTTTTTCTTTTTTCTTCATTTTTTTCTAGTGGAATTTCTGCTGGCTTCTTTCGCTTTCGATGGTGTATTCCATTGGGTAGATTTACGATTTTGCAGTGATAGTAGGGTTGAAGTTGCAGGTTAATGTGGAAAGGTCCTTTTTTTTTTCTCATGATGCTGTGCATGTTTTAAGTATCAGTGTAATTCAAGCTTTGAACTAGCTGATATTGCGCCTTTGACTTCTTAATTTTTGGAATTCTCATTATCTGTGGTTTCTCATTAATTTTGGAATCCTTAAATTTTGAAGTGGAAGCTAAATTTTTGTAGCAGCAAGTGTTTCTTGGGTTCTATTAAATTTTAATTTGGTGTTTTGGTTTTCAATTTTCTAAAGTTAGATATGGTAATTGAATCAAAATGAGTACGATTTTAATTTGATTTCTTTCAATTTTGCAGGTCATATAGACTTCATAATAGAATTTATAAAATGGGATTCAAGTGTCTCGAACTTGATAATTTTATAGATGGGTGCTTCAGTCATAAAATGGGATTCAAGTATCTCGAACTTGATAATTTTATAGATGGGTATTTCAGTCATAAGGTTAATTAGTCCTAAAGTAATTTTATGTATCATATATGAACAAAACTATGTCTTTTAGTTTTTAACTATGAATCTTTTTTGTCGCCAATAATTGTACTATTCAACTACAAAATTCAAGTTGTAGCCATTTAAAAATTATATTTTTATGACAAAATTTTTGTTGTGACTAAATTGTAGGTTAAACAGAGACAATTAAATAATTGTCACTAATTGTTTGCATTATTAGTGACAAAAACTAATGTCATAATAAATTATAAACTTTTGTAGCTAAAGTTTACCATGCTTAACTGCAAATTTTATTTTGTCACTATTGTAATAACGCATTTTTTGTGACGAAATTTTTTCGTGTCCAAAGTTTTACTAATTTTAAGACAAATTATGATTTGTCACAAATTGGATACATCATTAGTGAAAAAAAAATATGTCACCAATTATATAAAATTCGTAGCTAATGTGATTAAATAATGGCGCCTATTTTTTTGGTGGGAAACTTTAGTGGACAAAACTTTTGCTACGAAATTTTATGTTTCGTCGCTAAAAGTATGAGGATTATGTATCTAAACACAAAACATAATTTTCGTCACGAAAAGTGAATAATTAGTGACGAATTTTGCGTCGTGGCTAAAAGTTTTGTAGCTAAATATCACATTTGTTGTAGCGTAATTCACAAAGCACCGCTAGCGGTACTTAGAGCGTCGTTAACGGTTTACAAAGCGTCGTTAGCGCCATTAGAGGTTCACAAACACTGTTAGTAATTCATAGAGTACTTTTAACAGTAGGAAACATTATTGGATCAAAATTCCAAAACATAAGATTGTCACGACCCGGATTTTCCACCCTCGGGAGTCGTGAAGGCGCCTACTCGTGAAATCTAGGCAAGCCGAGTATTATAGATTCACTAATCCTTTTATTAAGCCCTTTTTAACAGTTTAAAACAAAATACAATCAACCGTGAAATATTAAAAAATAATAAAGACATGCGGAAGACGTAATCTGATAACTTAGCCAAAACAAGTATGACAATACCAAGTACATCTCTACCCGGAACCGGTGTCACAATATCACGAACCATCTACGAATACTACAAATAATTGTCTGGAAAGAAAGATACAATCTGTCTCTTAAGTAAATGAAAACAGAATATAAAGATAGAGGAGAACGCCGGGGCTTGCGGACGCCTGCAGGACTACCTCGGAATCTCCGACTGGACTGAAGGCAGCCACCCAAAGCTATGGTCCAAAAGCTAACGTTCCGGGATCTGCACACAGTGCAGAGTGTAGTATCAGCACAACCGACCCCATGTGCTGGTAAGTGCTTGGCCTAACTCCGGCGAAGTAGTGACGAGGCTAGGACCATACTACCAAATAAACTTGTGCAGTTATATCATATACAACGAAAAATAAATAGAAAAAAATAATTAAAGATAGGAGGGGCACATGCTGCGGAGAATATCATTTACCAATTGTAATTTAAGAGAAAGGCATAAAGAACTATTTAAAATTCACAGCAAAAGAATAAGGAAATCATTATCAATCAATAAACACTTTTATTATCTATTGTTGCGGCACGCAACCCGATCCAAATTATTAAAACACTGTTGCGGCGTGCAACCCGATCAAATTATATTATTGTTGCGACGTGCAACCCGATACAAATATAATATTGTTGCGGCGTGCAACTCGATCCCCATATAGAGTTCAACACCAATCATAAAGAGAGTCCCGGCAAGGGAATAATAAAGAAAACAATACTATCCCGGCGAAGAAATCGACAGTATAAGTAAATACGTCCCGACAAGGGAAAATCAGCTATAACCAAACTTGTTCCAACATCTAACTTTACAAAAGAAACCTCAACTAGCACCAATACCCAACCATAAGCAATTTCCACGAGAACAATCATAATCCTTGCTCAACACAGAGAATCGACAACTTAGGCATTCGTAGTACTTATTAAGAACACAACAATTTCAATTTAAGACTCACGGTCATGCTTGACACCAACGTATAGATACTCGTCACCATGCCTATACGTCGTACTCAACAAGTAACACGTAGCAAAAAGGTCACAACTCCTAATCCCTAAAGCTAGGGTCAGACCAAACACTTACCTCGAACTTCCACGGCCAACTCAAGCCTCAAACACCACTTTTTCTTTAGAACTCGCCTCCAACTCGAATCTAGTCCAAATTGATTTAACAACATCAATAAATGCTAAAGAATTCATACCCAATGCTCAATTATAGGTTTTCTATCATTTTTCCCAAAATGTCAAAAATCGACCCCGGGCCCGCTTGGTCAAAACACATGGTTCGGACCAAAATCCGATCATCCATTCACCCATGAGCTTGATATATAATTAGTTTTGAAATCCGACCCCAAAACGAGGTCTAAATCCCAATTAATCAAAAAGCCCTAATTCTATCCAAATTCCTAATTTCTTCCATAAAACCCCTAAAATTTAGGATGAAAATTGATGAAATGCAATGGGAAATCGAAAGAAAAAGGTTTAGATCCATTTACCAATATTTTGGAGAAGAAGTTGCTCTTTGAAAATCCCCTCAATGCTCCTAAATTTCGAAAATATGAAGTATATGGGTTCTGCCCGATTTTGCTTTTGTGTTAAAATCATTGGGCAGACCTTCATCACATTCGCGGTAGGTCTGTCTCGTTAGCGATGGGTCAGGCCTAATTGGCCATCGCGTTCGCGATAACAGGCTCACGTTCGTGGAGCTTCAGCCCCAGAGCCTTCGCGTTCGCGGTCGAGAGGCCGCGTTCTCGTAGAGTAAAATCCCTCTCCCATGCCTAGGCCCAAAGGCCTTCGCGTTCGCGATAGCAGGTCTGCGTTTGCAAAGGGAAACACCCCCAAAGCTTCGCGTTCGCGTCCTGTGTATCGCGTTCGCGTAGAAGGAAAAATACTTTAGCCTAACTTACCCTTCGAATTCGCGAGAGTCTTTCTGCAAACGCGAAGAACAACATACCAGAACACCAGAAACTGAAAACTTGCAACTTTTTCCTAAGTATAAAACCTTCCAAAACCTATCCGAAACTCATCCAAGCCCTCGGGGCTCCAATCCAAACATGCATACTAACTAAAAAACATCATATGAACTTATCCGTGCGACAAAATCGCCAAAATAACATCTTTAATTCAGCATAGAAATCTAAGAAAAACCTCAAAACTTCCAAAGTATCAATTTTTACAACTACGGGTCCGAATCACATCAAACGACTTCCGTTTCTTACCAAATTTCACAAGCTCGACTTAAACCACATATAAGACATGTACATGGCTACAGAACCAAAATACGGGCCTGATACCAACAACTTCCAAATATTTTTCATTTCTAAAAACTTATAAATTTTTCAGAAAATAATTTTCTTTAAAAATTCATTTCTCGGGCTTGGCACCTCGGAATTCGATTCCGGGCATACGCCCATATCCCATATTTTCTAACGGACCCTCCGGGACCGTCAAATCATGGGTCCTCGTCTGTTTACACAAAACATTGACCGAAGTTAACTTAAACTCATTTTAAAGGCAAAATTCATCATTTTTCACAGATTTTCACATAATGGCTTTCCGGCTATGCACTCGGACTGCGCACGCAAATCGAGGTAAGACAAAAATTGGTTTTTAAGGCCACTGAATACAGAATTTGTTTTTAAAATAAGTGATGACCTTTTGGGTCATCACATTCTCCACCTCTAAAATAACCGTTCGTCCTCGAACGGACATAAGAAGGAAGTACCTGAGTCGTGGAAAAGATGGAGATAACGGCTCCGCATATCGGACTCGGACTCCTAGGTTGATGCCTCAACAGGCTGACCTCTCTACTGAACATGAACAGAAGGGAAACTCTTCGATCTCAACTAACAAACCTGCCGGTCTAGAATAGCTACCGGCTCCTCCTCGTAGGACAAATCCTTGTCCAACTGGACAGTGCTAAAATCTAACATGTGGGATGGATCGCCGTGATACTTCTGAAGCAGGGACACATGAAACACTGGATGCACGGCTGGTAAGCTTGGTGGCAACGCAAGTCTGTAAGCCACCTCTCCCACTCGATCAAGAATCTCAAATGGGCTAATGAACCTAGGGCTAAGGTTGCCCTTCTTCCTAAATCTCATCACACCCTTCATAGGAGACACTCAAAGCAATACCTGCTCACCGACCATGAAAGCCAAATCACGAACCTTATGGCCGGCATAACTTTTTTTCCTAGACTGAGCTGTACGAAGACTACCTTGAATAATCCTGACCTTGTCCAAGGCAAACTGAACTAGATCTGTACCTAACAATCGAGCCTTTCCCGGCTTAACCATCCAACCTGTGACTGACACCACCTACCATACAAAGCCTAATAAGAAGCCATATGGATATTCGATTGGTAGTTGTTGTTGTAGGCAAACTCTGCTAAAGGCAAAAATACATCCCACGAGCCTCAAAAGTCAATTATACAAGCTCAGAGCATATCCTCCAAAATTTGAATGGTCCGCTCGGACTGCCTGTCCGTCTGAGGATGAAACATTGTGCTCAACTCAATTCGTGTGACCAACTCTCGCTGAACTACCCTCCAGAAATGTGAGGTAAACTGCGTACCTCGATCTGAAATGATAGACACTGGCACACCGTGAAGACGAACAATATCCCGGATATAGATCCCAACTAACCTTTCGGAGGAATAAGAGACTACCACAGGAATGAATTGTGCTGACTTTGTCAGTCTATCAACAATAAGCCACACTACATCGAACTTCCTCTGAGTCCGTGGGAGTCCAACAACGAAGTCCATGGTGATACACTCTCACTTCCACTAAGGAATCTCAATCTTTTGGAACAAACCACCGGGCCTCTGATGCTCGTACTTAACCTACTAATAGTTCAAAAACCAAGCCATATATGCAACAATGTCCATATTCATTCTCCGCCACCAATAATGCTATCGCAAATCCTGATACATCTTAGCGGCTCCAGGATGAATAGAGTACCAGGAACTATGGACCTCCTCTAAAATCAACTCCCGGAATCCATCCATATCAGGCACACAAACTCGACCCTACAATCTCAAAACTCCATCATCTCCTAAGGTAACCTGCTTGGCACCTCCGTGCTGCACCGTGTCTCTAAGGACACACAAATGAGGATCATCATACTGTAGATCTCGGATACGCTCCAATAAAGAAGAACGAGCGACTTGCAAGATAACACACGGCTGGGCTTAGAAACATCCAACCTCATGAACTGATTGGACAAAGCCTGAACATCCAAGGCAAGTGATCTCTCACCGACCGGAATATAAGCAAGACTGCCCATACTGGCTAACATCCTACCCAAAGCATCGGCCACTACATTGGCCTTTCCCGGATGATATAAGATGGTGATATGATAGTCCTTTAATAGATCCAACCACCTTCTCTGCCTCAAATTTAGTTGCTTCTGCTTGAACAAATACTGCAGACTCTAGCTTGTGATCCGTGAACACCTCACATGCCACACCATAAGAATAATGCCTCCAAATCTTTAATGCGTGAACAATGGCTGCTAACTCCAATTCATGAACCGGATAGTTCTTCTCATGAATCTTCAACTACCGCGAAACATAGGCAATGACCTTGCCATCCTGCATCAAAACTGCACCAAGTCCAATACGAGATGCATCACAATAAACTGTATATAGCCCTGAACCTGTGTGCAAAACCAACACTGGTGCCGTAGTCAAAGCTATCATGAGCTTCTGAAAGCTCACCTCACACTCATCTGAGCACCTGAACTGGGCACCGTTCTGGGTCAACCTGGTCATCGGGGCTTCAATAGATGAAAACCCCTCTACAAACCGACGATAGTAGCCTGCTAATCCCAAGAAACTCCGGATCTCTGTAGTTGATGCGGTTCTAGGCCAGTTCTTGACTACCTCTATCTTCTTTGGATCAACCTGAATACCCTCTGCTGATGTAACATGACCCAGGAATGCAACTGAACTCAACCAGAACTCGTATTTCGAGAACTTGGCATACAACTGACTATCCCTCAAAGTCTGAAGAACCACTCTAAGATGCTGTTCGTGCCCCTCTCGGCTGCGGGAATAGATCAAAATATCATCAATGAAGACTATTACGAATGAATCCAAGTAAGGCCTGAACACTCGGTTCATCAAATCCATAAAAGATGCTGGGGCATTTGTCAACCCGAATGACATCACCAAGAACACATAATGCCCGTATCAAGTGTGGAAAGCTATCTTAGGGACTTAGGATGCCCTAATCCTCAACTGATGGTAGCCAGATCTCAAGTCGATCTTCAAAAATACCTTGGCACCTTGAAGCTGATCAAACAAATCATCAATCCTCAGCAATGGATACGTATTCTTGATTGTAACCTTGTTCAACTACCGTTAATCTGTACACATTCACATCGATCCATCCTTCATTTTAACAAACAACACCGATGCACCCCAAGGCGATATACTAGGTCTAATTAAGCCTTTCTCAAGCAAGTCTTGTAATTGCTCCTTCAATTCTTTCAACTCAGGTGGGGCCATACGATGCGGCAGAATAGAAATAGGCTGAGTGCCTAAAGCCAAATCAATGCAGAAGTCAATATCCCTGTCGGGTGGCATACCCCGCAGGTCTAAAAGAAATACCTTAGGGAACTCACGAACAATAGACACAGAATCAATAGAAGGAACCTCGACACTAGAATCACGAACATATGCCAAATAGGCCAAATACCCCTTCTCGACCATACGCCAAGCTTTCACATAAGAGATAACACTACGAGTAGAATGACCAGGAGTCCCTCTCCACTATAAACGAGGTAAACCCGGCAAGACTAAGGTCACAGTCTTGGAATGACAGTCCAAGATAGTGTGGTAAGGTGATAACCAATCCATCCTTAATATGACATCAAAATCAGCCATGTCCAGAAGTAACAAATCTACAGGAGTCTCGAGACCCCCCAATCACAACTATACACGAATGATGGATTGGATCTACCATAATAGAATCACCCACCGGTGTAGACACATATATAGGGGCACTCAAGGAATTACTAGGCATGACCAGATACAGTGCAAATAAGATGACACATAGGAGTATGTTGACCCCGGATCAAATAGAACTGAAGCATCTATACTACAAACCAGAACAGTACTTGTGATAACTGCATCGGAAGCCTCTGCCTCATGCTTGGCTGTAAGAGCATAACATCGGGGCTGGGGCCCACCACCCTGAACTATATCTCTGGGATGGCCTGCTGCTGGCTGGCCTCCACCTCTAGTTGCCTAACTTCCACCACTAATACCTCTAACTCCACCTCTAGCACCTCTACCCCCACCCCTACCTGGCGGAGCGGGTGGTGGAACACCTGGTGCCTGAACCATAGCACGGGAACCCTGCTGCTGCGACTGAGTACCCACCAACCTGGGACAAGCCCTCTAGATATGACCGTTCTCACCACACTCAAAGCATTTACTTGAGGGTTGCAGCTGAGGAAACTGGGACTGACTCTAGCAACTTGAATGACCACCCCGAAAACTCTGGAGCGGCGGTGCACTGATAGGAGCTGGTAGTGCACTGTAGGGCTACTGATCATAATACTGCATATGAGAGCCATGTCCACCTAAAGCGCCATGAGAAACCTGAAGTGCTGACTGAAAAGGCCTAGGAGGATGGCTTCTACTATACGAATCCCTGCCTCTAGACGAGGCACCACTAAATCTTCTTGAATGATGAGGCCTCTTGTCAGACCCCTGATCACCCCCCTGTGACAGAACCATCTCAACTCTCCTGGCCACATTAGCCGCCTCCTGAAAAGAAATCTCACTCACTGTCTCTTTAGCCATCTGAAGTCGAATCAGTGAATAAGTCCCTCAACGAACCTCATCACCTTCTCTCTCTCAGTGAGAAGTATGATAAGAGCATGACGGGCCAAGTCGATGAATCTAGTCTCATACTGAGTAACGGTCATAGAAACCTGTTGGAGACACTCAAACTACCTCTAATAGATCTCTCTCTGAGTGATAGGGAGAAACTTCTCTAGAAATAGCTGAGTAAACTGCTCCCAAGTCAAAGCTGGTGATCCGTCTGGTCTAGCCAAACAATAATCTCTCCACCAAGTCTTGGCGGATATAGACAAACGCAAAGTAGCAAAGTTGACCCCATTGGTCTCCACTATCCCCATGTTCCGGAGAACCTCATGACAGCTGTCTAGATAATCCTAGGGATCCTTAGAAGATGCACCACTGAAAGTAGTAGTTAAGAACTTGGTGAACCTGTCCAATCTTCACAAAACATCGGCAGACATAGCTGCTCCATCACCGGTCTGAGTTACCATAACTGGCTGAACTGTTCCAACTGGCTGAGCTGCTGGAGTCTGAAACTGGGGAGCCATATACTCCGGAGCACGAGTAGCAGGAGTCTGGGCTCCTCTTCCAGCCTGAGAGACGGCTGGTGCTACAGGAAGCAAGCTTGCCCGGCTGACACTCTCCATAAGGCACACTAGACGGACCAGAACATACTGGAGTACTAGGGTAGAAATAAACCTCTCTGGGACCTGAGCTAGGCCCACTGGAACTGTCTAGGCCGGAAGCTCATCATCAAAGTCAACTTGAGGCTCTACCGCTGGTGCTGCTGCTCTAGGCTGAGCTCTGCCCCTACCTCGGCCTCTAGCACGGCCTTATGCTCGCCCTATGCTCCTCGTGGGAGCTGCTACTAGGGCTCGGGCTGCTGGTCGATGGATGAGGAAGCGCGTGTTCGCCATCTGCAAAAGAACATAGTAGACACTAAATTAGCATTGAGAAACCAAACCGCCCGACAAGAAAGAATAAATGTGATGTTTTTCCTAACTCTGTAGACTTTGGGGGATAAATGTAGACATCTCCGTACCGATACCTCAAACTCTACTAAGCTTGTCCGTGAATTGTGGGATCTATGTAACCTAGAGCTATGATACCAACTATCATAACCCGGATTTCCCACCCTCGGGAGTCGGATGGCGCCTACTCATGAAAGCTAGGCAAGAGGAGTATTATAGATTCAATAACTCTTTTATTAAGCCCTTTTTAACAGTTTAAAACAATATACGATCAACAGTACCAAGTACATCTCTACCCGGAACCGGTGTCACAATATCACAGACCATCTACAAATACTACAAACAATTGTCTGGAAAGAAAGATACAATCTGTCTCTGAAGTAAATGAAAATAAAAATAAAGATAGAGGAGAACGTCGGGGCTTGCGGACTCCTACAGGACTACCTCGGAATCTCCAACTAGACTGAAGGTAGCCACCCAAATCTACGGTCCAAAATCCGCCACTCCAGGATCTGCACACAATACAGAGTGTAGTATCAGCACAACCGACCTTATATGCTGTAAGTTCCTGGCCTAACCCCGACGAAGTAGTGATGAGGCTAGGACCAAACTACCAAATAAACCTGTGCAGTTATATCATATATAGCGGAAAATAAACAGAAATAGACAATTAAAGATAGGAGGGGGACATGCTACGGGAAATATCATTTACCAATAGTAATTTAAGAGAAAAGCATAAAAAACTATTTAAAATTCACAGCAAAAGAATAAGGAAATCATTGTCAATCAATAAACACTTTTATTATTTATTGTTGCGGCGTGCAACCTGATCCAAATTATAAAAAATACTATTGCGGCGTGCAACCCGATCCATATCACTTATCACTGTTGCAGCGTGCAACCCGATCCAATTATATTATAGTTGCGGCGTGCAACCCAATCCAAACATAATATTGTTGCGGCATGCAACCCGATCCAAATATAATATTATTGTGGTATGCAACCCAATCCCCTTATACAGTTCAACACCAATCATAAAGAGAGTCCCGGCAAGGGAACTATAAAGAAAACAACACTATCCCGGCGATGGAATCGACAATATAAGTAAATACGTCCCGGCAAGGGAAAATCAGCTATAACTAAACTTATTCCAACATCTAACTTCACAAAAGAAACATCAACTAGCACCAATACCAAACCATAAGCAATTTCCACGAGAACAATTATAATCCTTGCTTAACACAGAGAATTGACAACTTAAGCATTCGTAGTACTTATTAAGAACACAAAAATCTTAATTGAAAACTCACGGCCATGCTTGACACCAACGTATAGATACTCGTCACCATGCCTATACGTCGTACTCAACAAGTAACACGTTGCAAATAGGACACAACTCCTAATCCCACAAGCTAGGGTTAGAACAATCACTTACCTCGAACTTCCACGACCAACTCAAGCCTCAAACACCACTTTTCCTTTAGAATTCGCCTCCAAACAACTCGTATCTAGTCCAAATTGATTTAACAACATCAACAAATGCTAAAGAATTCATACCCAATGCTCAATTATAGGTTTTCTATCATTTTTCCCAAAAAGTCAAAAATCGACCCCGAACCCGCTTGTTCAAAACACGAGGTTCAGACTAAAACCCAATCACCCATTCAACCACGAGCCCAAATATACAATTAGTTTCAAAATCCGACCCCAAAACGAGGTCTAAATCCCAATTAATCAAAAAGCCCTAACTGTACCCAAATTCCTAATGTCTACCATAAACCCCCTAGATTTTAGGATGAAAATTGATGAAATGCAATTGGAAATCAAAAGAAAAAGGTTTAGAATCATTTACCAATGTTTTGGGTAAGAAATTGCTCTTTGAAAATGGCGTCAATGCTCCCAAATTTCAAAAATATGAAGTAAATGGGTTCTGCCCGTTTTTTGCTTCTTTTTAAAAATCACTGGACTGACCTTCATCGCGTTCGTGATGGGTCTGTTGTTCGCGATGGGTCATGACCAATTGGCCATTGCGTTTGCGATAATAGGCTTGTGTTCGTAGATCTTCAGCCCCCAAAGCCTTCGCGTTCGCAATCGCGATCGCGATCGGGAGGCCGCGTTCGCGTAGAGTAAAACCCCTCTCCCATGCCCAGGCCCAAAGGCCTTCGCGTTCGCGATAGCAGGTCCGCGTTCGCGAAGGGAAACACCCCCAAAGCTTCGTGTTCGCATCCTGTGTCTTGCGTTCGCGTAGAAGGAAAATTCCTTCATCCTGACTTACCCTTCACGTTCGCGAGAGTCCTTCCGCGAACGCAAAGAACAACACACCAGAAAACCAAAAACTGAAAACCTGTAACTTTTTTCTATGTTTAAAACTTTTCGAAACTCACCCAAGCCCTCGGGGCACCAAACCAAACATGCATACTAATCCAAAATAACATCTTTAACAACGAATTTAGCATAGCAATCTAAGAAAAACCTCAAAACTTCCAAAGTATCAATTTTTACAACTACGGGTCCGAATCACATCAAACGACTTCTGTTTCTTACCAAATTTCACAAGCTCTACTTAAACCACATATAAGACCTATACTGTCACGACCCCAGTTCTCCCTCCGTGAACGGTTGTGATGACACCTAGTCTCTATGACTAGGTAAGCCTAACAAATGCGGAAAATAAACGAAACTTGCGTAAGAAATAATTAAAAGCCAATACGGTTCAACATCAAAATAACAATCGGAGATCTCCCAGGATACCGTCCTATAGTCCCAAATATACATACCCAATGGATCTCCCAGGATCTCGTCCCGTAGTCCAACTCATGGTGTGCGGGGATCTACAGGAATCCCGTTCCGTAGTCCCAAATGTAAATACCTAGTATTGGGGGAATCTACTGGGTGTATTCCCGTAGTTCCATATAACTGTGCAGGGGGGGATCTACCGAAATCCCACATCCATAGTCCCAAAATAAATAGACAAGAAGAGCTACCGGAATCCCATATCCGTAGTACCAATGTAAATACATAGAAGCAATAGGAAAATATTCAGAAATGGCAAATTTCATATTAAGGAAAACAAGTAATTCTAGCCTAGTATGTTGCATAGAATTCGGGTAAGGCAGTTTGAGCAAGTAAAGCAATTAAGTCACTTAGACATGCTTTCCTAAGCTAACAACAGGTTTAATGGTGCAAGTAAACAAAACAGGAAAGGAAACATACTAGTAATTACTTAATGAAAACCGGATTTCCAACAATTAGCATAACTACACTCGTCACCTCACGTACAAGGCATTTCAATTACCAAATATACCAAATCCTAAGGGGAAGGTCCCCCACACAAGGTTAGACAAGCCACTTACCTCGAATCGGCTCAATAATCAACCCGAAACCACACTTTTGGCACGAGTACTCGACTCCAAATGGCCCAATTCTATTCAATTAAATTGAATAATTTAAATAACACTTCAAGTAACTGACTCTGCAAATAAATTCTAAGATAATAAGATAAATTAGGTAAAATGACCAAAACGTCCCTCGGGCCCACAACTTGGAATCGGGTAAAATTTATATTTTCAGAATCCTCATACTCTCACGAGTTTATGCATACAAAAATTATCCAAATCTAAGGTCAAATTCCCAATCAAAAGTCGAATTTTTGGTCTAAGAACTTTCTTCCAACTTTTCCCCAATTTTCATCTCCAATCCAAAATTAAATGGTGAAACTAACTATAGATTGATGGAATATAACTAAAAAGGGTTAAAAAATTGTTACCCAATGATCTCCTCTTCAATTTCCTCTCAAAATATCCCTCTCTCGAGCTCCAAATCGAATTTTCAACTTTTGAAACTAAACCCTCGAAATTTCCTATATCTGCCTAGTTGTTACCACATCTGCGGTTTTGGGACCGCTTCTGCGGTCCCGCTTTTTCGGAACAAGGGTCGCATCTGCGACTTTTCACTTAAAGCCAGCTTTCGCATCTGTGACTCCCCGTCCGCAGATGCGGTACCGCTTCTGCGGAGAACCTGCTGCTTCTGCGGCTCCTACTTGACCTCTCCTATTCCGCTTCTGCGACCATAGAGCTGCTTCTGCTGCGCCTCACCTGCGAGACCCAAACCGCATGTGCGGTTATGACAGAAAACCAGTTGAAGCTGCAACTTCAAAACTCCAAAATTCTTCCGTCAACCATCCGAAATCATCCTGAGGCCCCGGGTACCTCAACCAAACCTACCAACATATCCCACAACTTCATTCAAACTTGTTCCATCCTTCGGAACGCTCAAAACAACATCAAAACACCTATTTTTCATCGGATTCAAGCCTAAGAATCCCAGAAACTCTAAAAATATGTTTTTGATCAAAAAGTCTATCAAACCTCGTCCGAATGACCTGAAATTTTGCACACACGTCACATTTAATACTACAGAGATACTCCAACTTCCGGAATTCAATTCCGACCCTCAGATCAAAATATCACTATCGAATCGGAACATTAAAATTCAACCTTTTGGAATTTCAAGCCTAAATTGGCTACGGACCTCCAAAACACAATCTGATCATGCACCTAAGCCCGAAATCATCTAACGGAGCTAACGGAACCATCAGATTTCCATTCCGAGGCCATCTTCACACTGTTTTGACTACCGTCAACTTTCCAACACTTAAGCTCTCATTTAGGGACTAGGTGTGCTAAAACTCTCTGAAACTCAAAACCGAACATCCCAGCAATTCAAAATAGCAGAAATAAACAAGGGGAAAGCAGATAATAAGGGATCAGGGTGTAAATTCTTAAGACGACCGGCTAGGTTGTCACATCCTCCTACACTTAAACATTCATTCGTCCTAGAAGGAGCATAAAGACATACCTGAAGTAGTGAAAAGATGAGGGTAACAGCTGCGCATATCCTGCTCGGTCTCCCAGGTTGCCTCCTTGACCGGCTGACCCCGCCACCGAACCTTTACTGAGGCAATATTCTTTGACCTTGAATTTCTAACCTGCCTGTCCAATATTGCCACTGGCTCCTAAACATAAGATATATCCTTGTCCAACTTGACTAAACTGAAATCCAACACGTGCGACAGGTCACCGTGATACGTCCGGAGCATTGAAACATGAAATATCATATGAACTCCTGCCAAGCTGGGAGGTTAAGCAAGCTCATAAGCAATCTCCCCAACATGCCTCAATATCTCAAAAGGGCCAATAAACCTCGGACTCAACTTTACCTTCTTCCCCAATCTCATAACGCCCTTCATAGTCGAAACCCAAAGCAGAATGTGCTCTCTAACCATATAGGAAACATCACGAACCTTCCGGTCCGCGTAACTCTTCTGTCTTGACTGGGCTGTACGAAGTCTATCCTAAACCACCTTAACCTTCTCTAAAGCATCCTGAACCAAGTGTGTGCCCAATAATCTAGCCTCACCCGATTAAAACCAACCCACCAGGGATCTACACCGTCTGCCATATAAAGCCTCATACCGTTCCATCTGAATGCTGGACTAATAGCTGTTGTTATAGGCAAACTCCGCCAATGGCAAGAACTGATCCAAGACCCTCCAAACTCGATCACACACGCATGGAGCATATACTCAAGAATCTGAATAGTGCGCTCAGACTGTCCATCCATCTGAGGGTGAAATGTTGTACTCAACTCCACCCGAGTACCCAACACATGCTGAACGACTCTCCAGAATCATGATATAAACTGAGTACCTCTATCTGAAATGATGGAAACTGGAATGCCATGCAGATGAACAATCTCCCGGATATAGATCTCCGCCAACCACTCCTAAGAATAAGTAGTACACACAGGAATGAAGTGAGCGAACTTGGTCAGCCGATCCACAATCACCCAAATAGCATCGAACTTTCTTAAAGTATGTGGGAGCCCAACTACAAAGTCCATGGTGATCCACTCCCACTTCCACTCCGGAATCTCTATCTGCTGAAGCAACCCACATGGTCTCTGGTGCTCATACTTCACCTGCTGATAGTTGAGGCACCGAGCTACAAGTCCAACTCTATCTTTCTTCATCTGCCTTCACCAGTAGTGCTGCCTCAAATCCTGATACATCTTCGCGGCACCCGGATGCATAGAATAAAGCGAGCTATGGGCCTCCTCTAGAATCAACTCCCGAAGCCCATCGACATTGGGTACAGAAATCCGACCCTGCATCCTTAATACCCCATCATCACCAATATTCACATCTCTGGCATCACCGTGTTAAACCTTGTCCATGAGGACAAGCAAATGAGGGTCATCATACTGCCACTCCCTGATACGATCAAATATGGAAGACCGAGAAACCACGTATGTTAGAACTGACTGGGCTGCAAAAGATCCAATCTCACAAACAGGCTAGCTAAGGCTTGAACATCCATCACTATAGGCCTCTCTGATGCTGGTAAATAAGCCAAATTCCCCAAACTCTCTTCCCGACGATTCAAGGCATTGGCCACCACATTGGCCTTGCCCGGGTGATACAAAATAGTGATATCATAGTCCTTTAGCAACTCTAACCACTTCCTCTGGCGCAAATTTAGATTCTTTTGCTAGAACAAGTGCTGCAAGCTCCGATGGTAAGTATAAATCTCACAAGGCACAGCGTATAAGTAATGGAGCCAGATCTTCAGGGCGTGAACAATGGCAGCTAAATCAAGGTCGTGGACCGAATAATTCTTCTCATGTACCTTCAACTGTCTGGACGCGTAGGCAATCACCCTACCGTCCTGCATCAACACCGCTCTGAGGCCAATCCTCGAGGCATCATAATAAACCGTATAAGGCCCTGAACCTGTAGGCAATATCAAAATTAGGGTTGTAGTCAAAGCTCTCTTGAGCTTCTGAAAAGCTCACCTCACACTCCTCCATCCACTAGAATGGAGCACCTTTCTGGGTCAACTTGGTCATAGGGGCTGCAATGGATGAAAACCCCTCCACAAAACGACGGTAGTAACCCACCAAGCCAAGGAAACTATGGATCTCTGTAGCTGAGGATGGTCTGGGCCAACTCTGCACAACCTCTATTTTCTTCGGATCTACCTGAATACTCTCACTCGATACCACGTGGCCTAAGAATGCCACTGAATCCAACCAAAACTCACATTTCGAGAACTTAGCATATAACTTCTTCTCTCTCAGAGTCTGAAGCACAGTCCTCAAGTGCTGCTCATGATCTTCCAGACTCCGGGAATACACCAGAATATCATCAATAAAGATAATGATGAACGAGTCAAGATACGGCCGAAACACACCGTGCATCAAGTGCATAAAAGTTGCTGGGGCATTAGTCAGCCCAAATGACATGACAAGGAACTCGTAATGACCATACTTAGTCCTGAAAGCAGTTTTCGGGATATCTGGCTCCCGAATCTTCAATTGATGGTAACTTGAGCGCAAGCCAATCTTAGAAAACACCCGTGCACCCTGAAGCTGGTCAAACATATCATCAATACGAGGCAAAGGATAATAGTTCTTCACTATAACCTTGTTCAACCAGCGATAATTAATACACATACGCATAGAACCATCTTTTTTCTTCACAAATAAGACAGGAGCACCCCAAGGTGATACACTGGGCCGAATAAAACCCTTATCAATCAATTCCTGTAACTGATCCTTCAACTCCTTCAACTCAAGAGGAGCCATACGGTACAAATGAATAGAAATGAGCTGAGTTTCCGGCATCAGATCAATGCTAAAATCAATATCTCTATCCGGCGGCATGCCCAGAAGATCAGCTGGAAATACATCGGGAAAATCCCGTACTATTGCGACTGAATCAACAGAAGGGGTATCAACACTGATATCTTTCACATAAGCTAAATACGCATCACACCCCTTCTCAACCATATGCTGAGTTTTAAGAAAAGAAATAACTCTACTGGGAGTGTGATCTAAAGTACCCCTCCACTCAACACGCGGTACACTTGGCATAGCCAGCGTCATGGTTTTGGTGTGGCAATCAAGGATAGCATAATGGGGCGACAACCAGTCCATGCCCAAGATAATGTCAAAATCTACCATGCTGAGCAATAATAAATCGGCTCTGGTACCAAAACCACTAAGATAAACAAAACACGACCGATAAATGTGGTCCACAATAAGAGAATCTCCCATAGGAGTAGAAACATAAACAAGGGAACACAAAGAATCCCGAGGTACACCCAAATGCGGAGCAAAATAAGAAGACGCATAAGAATAAGTGGAGCCTGGATCGAATAGAACCGATGCATCTCTGTGACAAACTAGTATAATACCTGTGATGACAAAATCGGAGGAAACAGCCTCGGTACGGGCAGGAAGGGCATAGTATCTGGCCTGGACCCCCCTCTAGGGCGACGTCTACCTCCCCGGCCTCTACCTCTAGCTGGATGAGCAGGTGGGGTAGCAACTGGAGCTGTAACCATAGCCTGAAAACTCTGCAGGGCATACTATGGCTAAGAAGTCTGTGGAGGTGAACCCCTCCCAAGTCTAGGGAAATCCCTCACCATATGGCGTATGTCAACATACTCAAAACAAGCTCTGGGAGGACGTGGTGGCTGTGACTAGCTCGGGCCAGGTCTGCTAGACTGACCTCTGAAAGCACCCTGCGCAGGAGGTGCGCTAGATACCGGTGGTGCATAATAAGGCTCCTGAGGCCTAGGAGGAGCTGGAATACCACTGGCTACTGGAAGAGCTGAATGAACTGGGCAACTCATATAACCTCTACAATGACGACCTGCTGCTGGGCCACAAGCACTAGTGAAATGGCCCGACTCACGAGACCTCTTGGCCTCTCTGTCCTCTCTCTCCCTAGCATGCATACCCTCAATCCTCCTAGCAATTCTCACAACCAACTGATAAGAAATATCCATCTCCAACTCACGAGCCATGCTAGACCTGATACTGGGAATAAACCCCTCAATAAACTAGCGAACCCTCTCGCGAACAGTAGAAACCAAGGCTGGGGCATGTCTAGCCAAACTAGTGTAACGAACTGCATACTCTGAGACAATCATAGTACCCTAGCGCAAATGCTCAAACTCTACGCGCCAAGCATCCCTGAGGCTCTGAGGAACATACTCTCTCAAGAACAGGTCTGAAACTGAGCCCAAGTTAGTGAAAAGCCTCATCCGGACTGTCTAACTCATAGGTGCGCCACCACTCATAGGTGGCTCCTCGAAGCTGGAAAGTAGTGAACGAAACCCCGCTTGGAGGTCCTGAAGGATCAAAATCTCACTATCGAACCGGAAACTTCAAAATTCGACATTTCGGCATTTAAAGCCTAAATTAGCTACGGACGTCCAAAACACTATCCGAACACCCCCTATGCCCAAAATCACCCAACGGAGCTAACAAAACCATCGGATTTTCATTCTGAGGCTGTCATCACACTGTTCTGACTACGATCAACTTTCCAACACTTAAGTTCTCATTTAATGACTAAGTGTCCCAAACTCTCCCCAACTCAAAACCGAATATCTTGGCAATTTAAAATAGCAAAAATAAACACGGGGAAAGCAAATAACAGGGGATCGGGGCGTAAATTCTTAAGACGACCGGTCGGGTCATCACATGTACCGGGCTAGGGAACCAAAATACGGGCCCGATACCAACAACTTCCAAACATTTTTCATTTTTTAAGAACTCATGAATTTTCCAAAAAATAATTTTTTCTTTAAAAGTTTTTTTCTCGGGCTTGGGACCTCGGAATATGATTCCAGGCATACACCCAAGTCCCATATTTTCCTACGGACCCTCTGGGACCGTCAAATCATGGATCCGGATCAGGTTACCTAAAATGTTGACCAAAGTCAACTTAAACTCATTTTAAAGGCAAAATTCATCATTTTCACAGATTTTCACATAATAGCTTTCCGGTTATGCCCCTGGACTGCGCACACAAATCGAGGTGAGACAGGAAGAGGTTTTAAAGGCCTCAGAATACAGAATTTATTTTTAAAACAAGTGAGGACCGTTTGGGTCATCACAAAGATATACTTAGTATTTTCTTGTAGAGGATTCAAAATACACACACATTCTCTGTTGGGTTGGGATATTTCTTTTTGGTTCAACTTTATTTGATTAATACCAAATTAAATTATATATATTGATATTATTATTCAAACTTAACACCAAATCTAGTCAAGTCAAACGAATCAAAGTTTATTTTTTTCCAATCGATTGACCTGAATTTTCTGTTTGGTTTGATCTTATGATTTTTCTTAAATATTTCTAGCTAACATACTTGCAAAAATTCTCACTTTGGACAAAGTTTAGAAGTACGTAAAAAACGTCATTTTAGTTCAAACTTTTACGGTACATGTGCAATTTACGTCAATGAGTCAATATGTGTAGCAAAATAGTCTCGGATTTAATTTGTATAATTATCTACCAATTATGGAAATTAGAAGGACATAATATGTTTGATGCTTTTAATGAATTTATTAGAAATGAATATGAATTGATATTACTTGTCAAACATCAAAGGGAAATTAAGAGTCTCACTTTCCAAAGTAATTCCTGCAAAATAATTGTGGTACTTTAGTATTAGATTAAATTTCTTTAGTTTATGAAAATGACTTAAAGTTATTTATCTTGGTTACTATATCATTATCAATTGAAAATTTGGTGCATATCTTTTGCTTCCTTATAAATACCTTGCTAAAGTAACAATTAAGACATCAATAATAGCAGTCATATAGTTACTATAGTGCTACCACAATTCTTCGAAGACAATGGAGAAGACAACATTTCTTAAGATTTTCTTGGTCTCTTTTTTGCTTATTTTGCTAGGTAAGCAATTTAGGTCTATTTACATATTTTATGTAGTAGTTCATATTTAACGAGGTTATAGTCACACTTATCTGACAACTATGAGGTAATTAATACTCTATTTGTTTTGTTTTTATTGTCATGTTTCCCTTTTGCATGCCATGATGAAATAACTTTCTTACTAGCAACTTATAATCTAGAAATAATTTGTGTGTCTTTCTTATATTATGAATATAATAGTTTTAGTTAATAATTCTTTTTTCTTTTTAATAGCTTATTTAATAATATCAATGTTGTATAGGACAATCATGCAGTGCGGCATTTAAATGCGCCAAAGATATTGAATGCACAATCAACTGCATAGGACATCCCAAATGTGACTTGATTACGCACAAGTGCGTCTGTGTGCCACCTCCAATAGCTAATAATGGAGCAGAAAGAGTTCACAAGACAAACCGGGACTAATTTATGTTTGTTATTGTGCAAATTGAACAATGATTTTTTTTTTTAAATTTTCAGAAGTAATAAGGTTCAATTAAGGTCCCTTAGTTTCATATTGATATGTTGGAAAAGGAATATTCAAAAATATTTTCTTATTCTCTTTTTTCGCTTATTTTGTTAGGTACGTTATCAAGCTCTCCTTCTCTATATTCCACTTTTGATGGGGTTGTCCACACAAAAAAACTACGACAAACTCCTCCAAGATTTTATGTCACAATTTGAACGGTAATATTAAAAATTTCAAACTCATTAAGTATAAAATCACCATTGACCCAATTGGTGTTGGATTATATAATGCAGCAGAAGCAATGCTAATATTGAATTCACTAGTAAGTTAAACAATTAGTTATAACGACCCGACCAGTCCTTTAAGCTTTAGCGTTCTGTTCAGTTGTTCAAGGTATTGAGTGGCTTCATATTGTATATTATGACTTGCATGCATAATCGATTTCAGTTTTTGAGCAATTTGGGATTGCGTGCATGATCAATTTCGTTTTTCTAGCAATTCGGATTGATTTGGAAGAATATTTTTCATTTCAGAAGCTTAAGTTGGAAATATTGACCGAGGTTTGACTTTTGTAAAAATGACAGCGGAACGATGTTTTGATATCCGGTAGGTTTGTATCATGCTTTTAGACATGGGCACATGCCCGGAATCGAATTCGAAATTCCCTAGGTTGATTTGACCATGGTTAGTCTTTATTGAACAAAGGGTGGTAAGATGAGATTTTGATCTCATTTTCATATTTGACAATCCCAGACTAGGTAGGAGGCTATTTGTAGAGGGGATTTTTACCTACAATCAATAAATAAGTGATTTTGATCTTTTTCAATTATTTTACATGATTATACAAGAGATTTAACATCAAATTTATGAGAATCAGAGAGAAATTAGAGGAATCTTTTCTATGTTTTGAAAAATGAATTTGGGATTTGAGAGTCGAATTAGACTCAGATTTGAAAATAAAATACATATATAGACTCGTGGGGTTAGAGGTAGTCAATATCTAGAATCACGAATCAGACATTAAAACATAAGAAATTTACAATGAAACTTAATAACTTCTAAAAATCCAACCACGCATCTGATTCCTATCAAATCATCTCGGAATGATACCAAACCTTGCGGAGAAGTTCCAAATAACAAAACAGACATATTCCAAGTCCCAAAACCAACATTCGAACCTGGTATCCATAAAGACAAACCATTATCAAATCAACCTAGGGAATTCCGAATTCGATTTCGGGCATACGCCCAAGTCTAAATGCATGAAACAAACCTACCGGATATCAAAACACCGTTCCGATGTCATTTCTACAAAAGTCAAATCTCGGTCAACATTTCCAACTCAAGCTTCTAAAATGAAAATGTCACGACCCAAAACCCGACCCGTCGTGATGGCGCCTATTGTGAAACTAGGACAGGCTCAACTCAACAATCAACACGATAATAATAAGTTTGAAAACATTTACGAGAGCTTTTAACAATTAAAGAACTATTTGAAACATAAGGAAATTCCAAGAATAAATACAATCCATCCCAAAACCGGGGTATCACTAAGTGCATGAGCGTCTAAGAAAAATACATAGTCTATTATAATGTCTAAGGGAGCAACTGAAATACAGCTAGAAAGTAAGGTGGAGGGTCAAGGCTTGCGAATGCCATGCAGATACCTCAATAACCTCCTAAGTCAGAAGCCTCGATCAACAACCACCACTGGATCCAAAAGTGCTTGAACCTGCACACAAGGTGCATGGGGTAACGTGAGTACACCAACTTAGTAAGTAACAAGTCCAATTTTTGGACTGATATGTAGTGACAAACACAAGCTCATCAAATGTAAAAGAATAATGTACAGAAATGTAGGCATGTTTTGAGTTAAATAAAACAGCTCGAACAGTAAAACAGAGCAGGTATGAACAAGATAAAGATGTGTAATTCTGCTACATCTACATGCCTATGCACATGTTGTACGAAATACACCATGCTGAGTGCCTCATGTGCCCACAATCTTAAATACTCGTCGACTCAATACTGTATATGGCTCATATGGCCATGGCAGGATCCACCCCGGAATATATACATCTCTTACAATAGTGACTCAGTACTGAGAAAGGCCATTCCAGCCTATGGAGAAGATCCATCTCCAGATAATAATAATAATAACAACCTTACAACCATTCAGTATTGTATATGGCTCACAAGGCCCAGGGAAGATCCATTCCGGAATATATACACATCACTGACAACAGTCATCCAGTACTGAGGAAGGCCATTCCAGCATATGGAGAAGATCCATCTTCATGTATAAATACTTCGGACAAGATCCATGTCCAGAGAAGATCCATCCCACAATAATATAACTGCGCGCACTGGGGGTATAAAGACTCTGAAGGCGTTCCTTTCAGCTCAAGCTCTATAACAAGCCAATAAAGGCATAATCAATAATCTGTTGCGGCGTGCAGTCTGATCCCATAACTGTCACTCAATATCAGGCTATCGGCCTCACTCAGTCATCACTCTCTAGTCTCACACACACGGGCTGAAAATGCCATAATACTAGCCTGAAATAATGATATGGTATGCCAAATAACAATAAATGAGACTAAGACATGATATAATATGCATGAATAGGACTGAATACAGAATATCAATGAAGTTAATGATATGACAGCAAGAAACGACCTCTCGGGTCTCAATAGTATCAGCGTGAAGCCTTAACATGATAATTAGCATAATTTACAGCTCATTAACGTAGTCACATAATCATAATATAGATATCACCAAAAAAGAGTTACTAAGCGGTGCCATGGAATGATCCAGGTCACAATTCTTACGGTGCACACCCACACACCCGTCACTTGGCATTTGCGTCACCTCAACAATAATCATAGAATACATAGTTCAGGGTTTCGAACCCTCAGAACCATGTTTGGAAGCGTTACTTACCTCAAACCAAACCAAAACTCAAACCCGTGATGCCTTTGACTCTCGATTCAGCCTCCAAATGCTCCGTTTCTAGCCAAAATCGGTATATTATAATCAATATACGCTAAAGGAATGAAACCCATATGAAAATTATCAAATTAGATAAAAAATCCCGTATTTGCTCAAACCCGGCCCTCCAAGCCCATGTCTCGAAATCCAACAAAAATCATAAAACTAGGATCTTTATCCTTTCATGAGTCTATACATACCAAGAACATCAAAATCAGACCTCAAATGGCCCCTCAAATCCCCAATTTAACTCTCTAAATTTTCTTCCATTTCCCCCCAATTGTTACCCAAAATTCCCTAATTAAATGATAAAAATCAAGACATAATCATGGGATTTAACCAAATTTGAGTGAAGAACACTTACCCCAATCAATCCTCTAAAAATCCCCTCCAAAATCGCCTTCTCCCGAGATCTCTAATGAATTTTGAAATTATGGACTCAAACCCTCATTTTTGAAATTAATACTGCCTGCCCAGATTTCCTTCTTCGTGAACGCAACCGTCCTCTCGTGTTTGCAAAGAACAAACTGCCTCTGACCAGAAATCCCTTCTACGCGAACGCGACATACCTCTTGCGAACGCAAAGCTTTACTGAAACCCCTCAATACGAACACGACCTCACCCTCGCGAACGCGTAGGCCAAATGAATGGGGCCCCAACTGCCTCTTTTCTTCTTCGTGGACGCATTACTCATCTCGCGTTCGCGATGCACTCTGCTCCTAACCCTTTGCGAACGCATTACATACTTCGCAAACACGAAGAACAATTCTTCCTCAGCCTCCAAATACTCTTTGCGAACTGTCACGACCCCAGTTCGCCCTCTGTGAACTATCGTGATGGAACCTAGTCTCTACGACTAGGTAAGCATAACAAATGCGGAACATAAACGAAAATTGAGGAAGAAATAATCCAAAACCAAAATAACTGAATGGAAACAATAATTATAATGCCACTCGGAATATACAATACAACATTCTCAAAACCAAGTACAGTATCACAAAATCCAAAAACTCAGGGTAACACAAGCCTTTTGAATATCTAACAGTCTAACTCCAGAATATCTAACAAGAAAGAAAATATAGAAGGGCAAATGTTTAACAACTAGAATAGAAAGGGACTTCTCGGTCTGCGGACGCGACAGATGTACCTCGAAGTCTCTAGAGCAGTCGCCTCCCTCAAGGATGGTAGGCCTGAGTAGCGGTACCTAGATCTGCACATGAAAAACATGGGCAGAAGGGGCATGAGTACACCACAACGGTACTCAGTAAGTTCCAAGCATAACCTCGGTTGGGTAGTGACAAGGAAGGTCAGGGCCCTACTGAGGTTAAACAAAATATAAAGATCAACAGTTTAGAACAGAACAGTATAATAAGTACAGCAGTAAAATAACAAGGATGTACAGGACAACAACAACCATACAGAAGCAAGGTAAACACGGAAAGGAAATACAGCTCAGCACCAATAATAACAATCGGGTATCTCCCAGGATACCGTCCTTTAGACCCATATGTACATATCCAATGGATCTTCCGGGATCCTGTCCCGTAGTCCAACTCATAGTGCGCGGGGATCTACCGGAATCCCGTTCCGTAGTCCCAAATCTAAATACCTATTACTGGGAGAATCTACCGGGTGCATTCCCGTAGTTCAATATAACTGTGCAAGGGGATCTACCGGAATCCCACATCCGTAGTCCCAAAATAAATAGACAAGGGGGAGCTACTAGAATCCCACATCCGTAGTCCCAAAATAAATACACAGCAGCAACAGGAAAGTATACAGAAATCGCAAGGTTTCATATTAAGGCAACAAGTGATCCTAGCCTAGCATGTTGCACAGAATTCAGGTAAGACAGATTGAGAAAATAAAGCAATTAAGTCAGTTAGACATACTTTCCTAAGTTAATAACAGGCTTAATAGTGCAAGTAATAGAAACAGGAAAGGAAACATACTAGTAATTACCTAAAGAAAACCGGATTTCCAACATTCAGCACAAGTACGCACTCGTCACATCACATACAAGGCATTTCAATTACAAAATATACCAATCCTTAGGGGAAGGTCCCCCACACAATGTTAGACAAACCACTTACCTCATACCGGCTCAAAAATCAATCCGAAACCATGCCCTTGCCATGAGTACTCGACTCCAAATGGAAAAAATCTATTCAGTTCAATTTGCATAATGTAAATAACATTTCAAGTAACTGATTCTACAAAGAAATTCTAAGATATTACGTGAAATTAGGTACAATGACCAAAACGCCCCTCGGGCCCACATCTCGGAATCAGGTAAAATTAATATTTCCAGAAACCTTGCACTCTCATGAGTTCAGTCATATCAAAAGTACCAAAATCGGACCTCAATTTGTCCCTCAAATCATCACTCAAAAGTCTCCAATTAGACAAGCCCTATTCCCCCAATTACCGCTGATTTTCCTTAATTTTTCATGCTTAAATTGATAAAAATCATTCCAATAACGAGTTTAGGGACCAAAGACCTTACCCCAATGAACTCCTATGAATATCCCTCTTGAAAAGTGCTCCCCAAGCTTCTTCCCGTTGTGAAAAAGATGAAAAATGGCTAAATTTCGCGAAGGCAAGAATTTACATGTTCTGCCCAGTGATTTCTACATTAAAGGCCCTAGGACCGCATCTACGGTTCCACTTCTGCGGAGACAAGGTTGCACTTGCGACATTTTACTTAAAGGTTGACTTTCGCACCTGCGCTCTTCAACTCGCAGATGCGGTACCGCTTTTGTGGTAATTTTCCCGCATCTGCGAAAACTAGTGACCTCCCTCAATTCCGCTTCTGCGGCGGCACACCTGCAGGACCCAAACCGCATGTGCGGTTATGACAGAACCAGCAGCTAAAGCTGCAACTTTAACTCCAAAATCTTTCCGTCAACCATCCGAATTCATCCCGAGGCCTCCGAGACCTCAACCAAAGGCACCTACAAGTCACAAACCACTATCCAAACTTGTACCAATCCTTAAAACACCTAAAACAACATCGAAACCTTGAATTAACCATGGATTTAAGCCTAAGAACTCCAAAATTCTCAAAATACGCTTTCGATCAAAAAGTCTATCGAACCTCGTCCGAATGACCTGGCGTTTTGCACACACGTCACATTCAATACTATGAAACTACTCCAACTTCCGGAATTCCATTCCGACCCTCAGATCAAAATCTCACTATTGGACTGGAAACTTCAAAAATTCAACTTTCGGCATTTCAATCCTAAATTAGCTACGGACCTCCAAAACACAATCCGAACACGCTCCTAAACCCGAAATCACCCAACGGAGCTAACAGAACCATCAAAGTTCCATTCCGAGGCCATCTTCACATTGTTTCGACTATAGTCAACTTTCCAATGCTTAGGATCTCATTTAGGGACTAAGTGTCCCAAAACTCTCCGAAACTCGAAACCGAACATCTCGACAAATCAAAATAGCAGAAATAAACTTGGGAAAAGCAGTTAATCGGGGATCGGGGCGTTAATTCTTAAGACGACTGGCCGGGTCTTCACATCCTCCTACATATCCTGCTCGGTCTCCAGGTCGCCTCCTCGACCAGCTGACCCCGCTACTGAACCTTTACTGATGCAATGTTCTTTGACCTCAATTTTCTAACCTGCATGTCCAATATTGCCACTGGCTCCTCAACATAGGATGAATCCTTTTCCAACTAGACTGAACTGAAATCCAACCCGTGCGACGGATCACCTTGATACCTCCGGATCATGGAATCATGAAATACCGGATGAACTCCTACCAAGATGGGAGGTAAGGCAATTTCATAAATAACCTCCCCAACAGGCCTCAATATCTCAAAAGGGCCAATAAACCTCGGACTCAACTTCCCTTTCTTCCCAAATCTCATAACGCCCTTCATAGGGGAAATCCGAAGCAGAACCTGCTCTCCAACCATATAGGAAACATCATGAACCTTCCGGTCCGCGTAACTCTTCTGTCTGGATTGGGCTGTGCGGAGTCTATCCTGATTCACCTTAACCTTCTCCAAGGCATCCTAAACTAAGTCTGTGCCCAATAATCTAGCCTCACCCATCTCAAACCAGCCCAACATGGATCTACACCGCCTACCATATAAAGCCTCATACGGTGCCATCTGAATGCAGGATTGATAGTTGTTGTTGTAGGAAAACTCCGCCAATGGCAAGAACTGATCCTAAGGCCCTCCAAACTCGATCACACACGCACGGAGCATATCCTCAAGAATCTGAATAGTGCGCTCGGACTATCCATCCGTATGAGGGTGAAATGCTGTGCTCAATGCCACTCAAGTACACACAAGAATAAAGTGAGAGGACTTAGTCAGCCGATCGACAATCACAGAAATAGCATCAAACTTTCTCAAAGTCTGTGGGAGCCCAACTACAAAGTCCATAGTGATCAGCCCGCACTTCCACTCCGGAATCTCTATCTGCTGAAGCAACCCACCCGATCTCTGGTGCTCGTACTTCACTTGCTGACAGTTGAGGCACCGAGCTACAAATCTAACTATATCTTTCTTCATCTGCCTCCACCAATAGTGCTAACTCAAATCTTAATACATCTCTGTGACACCCGGATGAATGGAATATCGCGATCTATAGGCCTTCTCTAGAATCAACTCACGAAGCCCATCAACATTAGGTACAGAAATCCGACCCTGCATCCTAAATACCCATCATCACCAATAGTCACATCTCTAGCATTATCATGCTGAACCTTATCCTTGAGGACAAACAAATGAGGGTCATCATACTGTCGCTCCCTGATACGATCAAATAAGGAAAACTGAGAAACCACGCAAGCTAGAACCTGACGGGGCTCCGAAAGATCCAATCTCACCAATTGGCTGGCTAAGTCCTGAACATCCATCGACATAGGCCTTTCTAATGCTGGTAAATAGGCCAAACTTGCTAAACTCTCCGCCCGACAACTCAAAGCATCGACCACCATGTTGTCCTTGCCCGGGTGATACAAAATAGTGATGTCATAGTCCTTTAGCAACTCTAACCACCTCTTATGGTGCAAATTTAGATCCTTTTGCTTGAACAAGTGCTGCAAGCTCCGATGGTTAGTATAAATATCACAGGGAACCCCATATAAATATTGACGCCAGATCTTCAGGGCATGAACAATGGTAGCTAACTCAAGGTCGTGGAACGAATAATTCTTCTCATTCATCTTCAACCGTCTGGATGCATATGCAATCACCCTACTGTCCTGCATCAACACCGCTCCAAGGCCAACCCGCGAGGCATCACAATAGACCGTATAAGACCCCGAACCTATAGGCAATATAAAAACTGGGGCTGTAGTCAAAGCTGTCTTGAGCTTCTGAAAGCTTGCCTCACACTCATCCGTCCGCTGGAATGGAGCACCCTTCTAGGTCAACCTGGTCCTAGGGGCTACAATCAATGAAAACCCCTTCATAAAATGACAGTAGTATCCCGCCAAACCAAGGAAACTACGGATCTCGATAACTGAGGATGGTCTGGGCCAACTCTACACGGACTCTATCTTCTTCGGATCCACTTGAATACTCTAACTCGATACTATGTGGCCTAAGAATGCCACTGAATCCAACCAAAACTCACATTTCGAGAACATAGCATATAACTTCTTCTCTCTCAGAGTCTGAAGCACAGCCCTCAAGTGCTGCTCATGATCTTCCAGACTCCGGGAATACACCAGAATATCATCAATAAATATAATGATGAACGAGTCAAGATACGGTCGAAACACACCGTGCATCAAGTTCATAAAAGTTGCTGGGGCATTAGTCAGCCCAAATGACATGACAAGGAACTCGTAATGATCATACCGAGTCCTGAAAGTAGTCTTCGAGATATCTGGCTCCCGAATCTTCAACTGATTGTAACCTGAGCGCAAGTCAATCTTAGAAAACACCCGTGCACCCAGAAGCTGGTCAAACAAATCATCACTACGAGGTAAAGGATAACGGTTCTTTACTGTAACCTTGTTCATCTGGCAATAATCAATACACATTCGCATAGAACCATCATTTTTCTTCACAAACAAGACAGGATCACCCATGATGATACATTGTGCCGAATAAAACCCTTATCAAGCAATTCCTGTAGCTAATCCTTCAACTCCTTCAACTCAGGAGGACCCATACAATATAGAGGAATAGAAATGGGTTGAGTGCCTGGCAATAAATCAATGCCAAAATCAATATCTCTATCAGGTGGCATGCCTGAAAGATCAGCTGGAAAAAAATCGGGAAAATCCCGTACTACTGGGACTGAATCAACTGAAGGGGTATCAATACTAACGTCTCTCACATAAGCTAAGTATGCGTCACACCCCTTGTCAACCATACAATGAGCTTTAAGAAAGGAAATAACTCTATTGGGAGTGTGATCTAAAGTACCCCTCCACTCAACACGCGGTACACCTGGCATAGCCAGCGTCACGGTTTTGGCGTGACAATCAAGGATAGCATAATGGGGAGACAACCAGTCCATGCCCAAGATAATATCAAAATCTACCATGCTGAGCAACAATAAATCGGCTCTGGTATCAAAACCACTAAGAGCAACCAAACACGACCGATAAATGAGGTCCACAATAAGAGAATCTCCTACAGGAGTAGAAACATAAACAAGGGAACTCAAAGAATCCCGAGGTACACCCAAATGCGGAGCAAAATAAGAAGACGCATAAGAATAAGTGGAGCCTGGATCGAATAGAACCAATGCTCTCTGTGACAAACTAGTATAATACCTGTGATGACAAAATCAAAGGCAACGGCCTAGGTACAGGCAGGAAGGGCGTAGTATCTGGCCTGGCCTCCCCCTCTAGGGCGACCTTTACCTCCCCGACCTCCACCTCTAGCTGGCTGAACAGGTGGGGTAGCAACTGGAGTTATAACCATAGCCTGAGAACTTTGCGGGGCACGCTGTGGTTGAGAAATCTATGGAGGTGCACCCCTCATAAGTCTGGGTCAATCCCTCACCATATGACGTGTGTCACCACACTCAAAAAAAGCTCTGGGAGGACGTGGTGGTTGTGATTGGCTTGGGCTAAGTCTGCTGGACTGACCTCTGAAAGCACCCCGCGCAGGAGGCACGCTAGATACCAGAAGTGCATAATAAGGCTCCTAAGGTCCAGGAGGAGCTGGAATACCACTGGCTGCTGGAAGAGTTGAATGAATAGGGCGACTCATATAACCCCTACCATGATGACCTGCTACTGGGGCACAAGCACCAAGGAAATAGCTCGACTCTCGAGACCTCTTGGCCTCCCTTTCCTCTCTCTCCCTAGCATGCATACCCTCAATCCTCTTAGCAATGCTCACCACCTACTGAAAATAAATATCCATCTCCAACTCACGAGTCACGCTAAACTGATGCTGGGAATAAGGCCCTCAATAAATCGGTGAACCCTCTCGCGAGAAGTAGAAACCAAGGTTGGTGCATGCATAGCCAAACTGGTGTAACGGACATCATACTCTGAGACAGTCATAGTACCCTGGCGCAAATGCTCAAACTCTGTGCGCCGTGTATACCTGAGGCTCTAAGGGACATACTCTCTAAGGTACAGATCTAAAAACTGAGTCCAAGTCAGTGAAGCAACCTCATCCGGACTATCTAACTCATAGGTGCGCCACCACTCATAAGCGGCTCCTCGAAGATGGAAGGTAGTGAAGGAAACCCCGCTCGATCCTGATATACCCATGGTATGGAGAATGCGTTAACTCTCATCCAGAAATCCCTGAGCATCCTCCGATGCTAGACTACTGAATACATGAGGCCTATACCTCTTGAACCTCTCAAGCCTTAGATGCTCCTCCTCGAAAGCCGCTGCCCTGTCCTCGGGCTGAACTGGCACTGCAGGCGGTACATGAATAATCTCAAGGACCTGCTCAACATGCACTCGCTTGCTCAGGAGTACGGGCGGTAGGACTGTGCTCCTCCCCCAACCCGAGATGTAGCTACAGTAAGGGGAAGCAACCCTGCCTGCGCTACAGTGGTGTACATGCTCATGAACTGTGCCAAAGTCTCTTGAAGGGCTGGAGTAGTGGTAGCAGTAGGCATGTCAGGTGCCTGGACTCCGGCTGGAACTGCTGGTGGTACCTCAGCGGCAGCTCGCACAGGTGCTCTGGCTGCACCATGTGCACGTCTTTGGCCTCTACCCCGGTGTAAGCAAGTGATTTTTGCCCTATGAAAGAATCACTCCCAAAAAATTTAAAATAAAATGATTTTTCTTTGTGTGCAATTTTGAGAATTTTTGTGGCACTTTTAGTATAATTATTTGTATCTGTCCATGCATGTTTATTTGTTAAATTAATAAAAAAACACAAAAAATATGTCATATTTACATTTAGAACTTAATTCAACAATTAGGAGTAATTAAGTTTTTACAAGAATGAAAATTACAAATATATGCATCGTTTGCATTTTTAGCATTCAATGTCAAATTGTGCAATTTTGTTTTAATTGGTGTTTAATTATGTATGATAAATGTTGCTAGGTATTAGTTAGTATTTTTGATAAGTTAATTTAATTTATAACTTAATTTAGAATTTTAATTGTTTTTAGGAAGATTAAAAGTAGAAAGGAAGTAGGAAAAATGGAAAATGCGGATTGGACCCAAACATTTCAGGCCCAAAAGCACTAAAAAAACCAGCCCAAGTCAGCCGGTCCAAGAGACCCATCTCCCAGACCATCAAACGACGTAGTTTGATATCAGAACTATGTCATTTCGAGAACAACCAATCTTAGCCCTTTAATCCACATCAATCTAACGGCTCAAAACACACCCATAGGTCCATTGACTTGACCCGACCCATCCTCGTCTGAGCCCGACCCAATCCCCACTCAATCAAAACGACACCGTTCCCTTTAAGTGAAGGGATCCTGGCCATCAATTTCACCTGATCCAACGGCCAGGATCCATTTTTACCCTCCGTATATAAGGCCTCACCCCTTTACCCACGCCCCCAAACCAATCCCCCCCTCACATACTGTGCACCATCGTCCCAGAGATGAACCAAACATCCCGTTCCAAACCCTAGCCGCCACCCTTTACTCTCACCGTAAACCCGACAACCACGACGTCGGTGACCACCAAAATAACACCCCTGGTGCACCCAACCACCCTGAACATGAATCCGTTAACATTATGTCTCGAATCATTCCCCATCGTCTCGAATCTTCGTTTGAAGGTTTGAGCAAAACCTTGATCTGCACCAACCAACCCCAGATTCACACCGGTCATTACCATGGCCTCACTCGTGACCAAACCAATTTGGTTCGAATCTACCCAGAAACCCTCAAGCCCCAAATCAGACCGTGTAAACCCTAGAACACAAAAGCTTTGGGAATCCGGCCAGTTTAAATGGAGGGTTGGGGTCTAATAGACCTTAATCAAGGTGTTCTCGGTTGAAAACACCTCGATTAAAGTCCGTTCGACCTCACATGGTCAAATCTAGTCAAAGCTTGGGTCGTTTGTTATTGAGCTTCCAAAGTAAGTTTGCTTTTTCCCTTCTATCCTTGTTTGAATGAGGTTTGTGTTGGTTAACATGTTTAGTTAGTTTGTTGATTTTATTGATATTTTCTGTCAATTTTCTCCATCATCGTAAGACCCTTTTTATTTGGTCGACTATTCTTCTATCTATTGTCAAATACGTGTGGTAAGATACGTACTCGATTTGATTAGTATCGTCGAGTGTTTCATTCATGTTGTTCCCCTGTTTTATGCAAAGCTGTCTGAAGCCATTTGGGGCCCTGCTCATGTTATTTGTTTATCGACTGATTGTTCTATGTTATAACTAGTATAGTCGATTAGATAAACGTCGTCGATTAATTTTATAGGCCTGAATGTTTTGATAGCCTCACATGATTGATCGAACCATTGTAGTTTAGCTGATTGTTTGAAATTATCTGTGAATGGTTTGTAGCTGCAGTACAATTAGAGAAATAACTAGAACTCAATTTAGGGCAGCTGTTGAGTTTGAACTTCCATAAGTTCAAATTTCAGTTTGCTGAAGCTTAGGGTAAAACAGTAATACACAGGGGTTAAAGGGGTAGTTTGGGGATTGAAAAATTCACAAATTGGTTAGTTTAAAAGGGCTAACAGTAGGGTACTGAAATATGATTAAACTAATACAATAGTGGGGAACAAAACTTGACAGCATGGGGTAATTAAATATTGTAGTCACCCCATACCTTCTGGGTACAAAAACACATGAGAGGGCTGTCAGGAGGATGGGCATTTTGATTAGTTTGAGGGGGTATGGGTAGAGTGGGAAGGCAGCCTGGGGGCTTGCCATTTCTGGCTTATAAATAGGCCGATTTAGAACAAAAAAGGGGCTGGAGATTTTTAAGTTTTGAGAGAGAAAAAAAAGTAGAAACAAGGCTGGTCTTTCAACCTTTAGAGGACATCATGTTTTCAGAGTGACATAGAGTTAACAGTGTGCTGGATTTTGAACATAACAATCAGAGGCTACTGCTGTTTGCATCTGTTTCCTTCTCTGCCTTGCTTGTATCTGTTTTGGGTATTGCTGGGTTGCAAACTGGGTTCTTTGTTTTGGTTTTAAAAGATCTTCTTGCTGGGTTTTGTTGCTGCTGATTGCTATTTTTCTGTTGTTGCTGTTTGCTGTGAATGCTACTGCTCAACTGATCATTCCCTTCCTTCTTTTGGCTTTCCCAATACCAGGTACACCACTGATACACTGTCAATGTAAGCTGAAAGTTGAAACATGAATACAAAAATGAAGAGTTGAAGTTGCTTTTTCTGAATCTGTTTCAGTCTGTATATTGAACATTAAGTTGTATATATAACAGTTCATATCTTCTATTAGGATAATGAAGGTAGTCATCATGTATAACTAGTCATCACGTATGGCAACTTAATATCACATTATGTATGTATGCTGATAGATAGAAAAGAAGTGATAGTGTAGCAAACAATATCCTGAATTTTAGTTGTGTTTGTGGTTAGCATATCTTCTAACGCATGTTAAGTGTTAAAATGTCCATTGCTAGTTAATATCACTTCATTTAGTAGGCTGCCTCATTATAACTTGCAACAATACCATTAGAATAAATAACACCAGTTTCCATTTCAGCCTTATAAATGTTGGGCCTGAGTCGAATGAACTAACAAGCCCTTATCGGAAAAGGAATGGCCCAGGTCCAGTCAATACAGTGTGCGCTGGGCCTGGGCCCATAATTTCCAAACAACTGCCCATATACGCGTTCATGTTTCGGATTTTGCAAATCATATTCGGAACTAACTAACTTGTGAGCATGTAAATAAAGTTGGACCAGTTTTCTTCTTTCATTATTAGAGAGAAACTTAATAGAAAATATAGCCACTATAGGACGACCTTTAAAAAATAAAAACGAGACGAGCCTCGCCAAATAAACTGCACATATTGCAGGGCCCTCACAAAAATGTATGTGTTAGTTACTTAGAACTCGGGATAGGCCGCTTAGCGAACTCCACGGCCTTACCCAAAATAATAATACGCTAATCGCTTTAGGCGCGCATTTTAATAATCTTACCTTCTTAAACTCGGGTGCACATTTATGTGACCAAAATCCAAATCTCAACAGAGTTGAAATGTGCCAACAACCACGGGTGCATTGATGTGACGTGGTTCGAGACGTATTTCCACGATGTTTCAATTCTTGATAAAAATAATAATAATGACAAAAGCGGTTAAAAGTTAAAATTCACATAGGTTCAACATGTATTAAATCAGATAATCAAGCCGAATATGACAGTTGAGCGACCGTGATAGAACCACGGAACTCGGGAATGCCTAACACCTTCTCCCGGGTTAACATAATTCCTTATCCGGATTTCTGGTTCGCGGACTATAATACAGAGTCATTCTTTTCCTCGATTCGGGATTAAATTGGTGACTTGGGACACCCTAAATCTCCCAAGTGGCGACTCTGAAATAAATAAACAAATCCCGTTTCGATTGTCCTTTAATTGGAAAAACTCCCTCACCCCTCGCGGGGGCGGGAAAAAAGAGGTATGACAGCTCTGACGACTCTGCTGGGGATATGGACCCAGAATCTCTGGTTCAGGGTTCAAGAATTCGAGCTCCGAATAATTGTTATTATTCGGCATTGTCTATTATCTGATTTTATTTTATGAATGGGCTTAAAATGTGCAAAATGATATCTTTTACCGCTTTGATATTACTTGGACTGTATATATATAAACTGTGCTGAAATCCCTCTCTTCTCTCTCTTGAGGAGTGCATGCTGGTTGTGACTTCTTTTTGTTAGTGTCATATACCAAAATAGAACGAGGATTCGGAGGAGTTGCAAAACTGGATGGCCTTTTGGTTACCGGTACACAGCTCCCATCCTCGGCTCGAGTCATCCGCTCGGGTAAGCCAGGTCTAGAACAAACACCTAGGTTTTAAAAAAAACTTAGTATAACAAAGCCACATGTCGGATCCCTAGTAAGAACGCTTATTTGCATCATGTGCATTTGACTTAGGGGACTCAACACAGGGGTTGGGTCCGTCTAGGACTAGCAACCTGAAGTAAAAAGACTATCCTGCTGCATACTGTGTGCTTTATGCATTTACTTGTTTCAGACTTGCATGCTGACCGGCTTCGAAAAATCGGGAATATTGGAACGTTGCGAGAAAAGAGGGAAGTAACAGTGTAGAGAGTTAATTGCCTATTTTAGAAAAAAAAACAATTCCCCAAATACTGTCGAAATTATGCGAAAATTTTGGGAAAAATGAAAAGAAAAGTATATATTTTTTATTTTATATAGTTTGTTTCACTCAAAAAAGCAAAAGAATAAATAGAAAAAAGAGTCTCTTATTTTTAGTTTGGAAAATAGGTTGGTCATTGTTTGTTACGAAAAGAAAAAAAAGAGTTTTGTTTTGTCTTATTTTCAAAATAGAAAAGGAAAAATAGTTTGTCGTGTCATAGAAAATAAAAAAAAGTATTGTTTCAAAAATTTGGTTTATTTTCTCTGCCCGTACTACGCCAGTTTGATTCTCGCAGGGTGTGAGATACGTAGGCAACCCCCATCGGGTCTAACTTTCCCTTTTGCAAAAATAGGCAAAAAGTATCAAAACCTCAAATTTTTCGTCATAAAGAAGTCAGGCGACTCCGTTCTTGAAAAATGGCCGAATGTCCCTAAAAAGACGCTGGAAGGCTGTTTTTGCAAGAACGCCGCTCTTGCTCATTTTCTCAAGGGCTTCGTCCGGTTGGTAAAACACAACCTTTAAATCCGCTTCGAAGTGCTGAAAGGCCGTATTGACAAGGCCGGAGTTTTATTTAAATGTGCGTCAATTTTGGTTTATTCTTTCTTTGAATCCCACGAGTCCTAATCACCCCAAACCAACATGCAGAATGAGCACAGGTCCAAGTTTGCCGGTAACAGTCAGGAGCAAGATCCCTTTAGAGTTGCGCTTGTGGTGGGAGGATTTGGAAAAGTCAGAGCAAGACAAGATCAAACTGCATCTGGGAGGTCTGACCAGTTTGTTGGATGTCAGACCCAGATGCGACATTATAAAGGCTTTGGTTACATTTTGGGACCCGGCCCACAATGTATTCCACTTCTCGGATTTTGAATTCACCCCAACCTTAGAAGAGGTAGCATGCTATATGGACGTTACTGAGGGGTTTTGGCACAAATATCCGATCGCTCCAAGAGCCGTAAATTCGCACAAGTTCATGGATCTACTGAAGATAAGCAAGGGAGTCCCGTACTCTGAGTTGGATAGCTGTTCTTCTACTCTGCAATTCACATACCAGAGGTATGGGCATATAGGAGGGATCGATGATCCGGAAAGCAGTGTTTGCAGCAGAGGGAATCAGACAAAGTGGGATGAACATAGGCGGTTCGCCTTCATGGTAGCATTCTTGGGCATTGTGGTGTTTCCTCGGAAAGATAGAAATATTGATTTAAAGGTGGCTGGAATCGTCAAGGTCCTGATTACCAACAACAAAAGCACGCTTGCTCCTATGATAGTGTCCGAGATATACTGAGCTCTCACAGCCTGTAAAGCCGGGGCATATTTCTTCGAATGATGCAATTTATTATTGCAGATGTGGATGATCGAGCACTTATGTCATCATCCTCAGTGTATGAGGTATATATCTAAGAACGAAGGCTGCATCGAAGGATATAACCCGAGGGTTTCAGGGCTCAGATTGCCGGAAGGGTTTGAAGACTGGGTATCCTATCTCCGTGCCATCACTACAGTACAAATAGATTGGACATTGTGTTGGCTTCCTGTTGAAGAAATTGTGTATATGCCCGCCACTGGTCCTTACTTCCTCTTAATGGGACTCAGAGGTATTCAACCTTATGCACATTACCGGGTGATGAGACAATTGGGAAGATGTCAGGTGGTACACCCAGACGATGATCTCAGTATTTATGCAGTCGAGGTTAGCAACGACGACCAATTTCATGAAAAGACAGTTCGTTATGTATGGAGCGAATGCTAGTATTTGCCGGAAAATACTCGAGTGTGTGACCTATCCAGAGGTGAAGTCTCACCTGCTTATCTCGCTTGGCATAGAAAGAAGAGCATTGCGAGAGACGAACCAGAACGGCTAATCAAAAGACCTCACCTCCAATATTTTGTTGAGTCATCGCAAGAACAGTGGGGCTGGCTTGCAAAAGAAGAAAACTACAGGGCAGAAATAGGCAAGCTGAAACAACAGATTAGGGACTTGGAATTTGAAAACAATGTGCAAGTTGCTGCCGACAAAGGGGAAAAGAACAAGTTGGCCCAAGAAAATGGGGTGCTGAAGGCCCGAATCCGACAAATAAGAAAAGCGGCTGATAACCAACAAAGGAGTCGGTCGGATGAAAGGTTGATAAATGGGCTAAAAAATCAAATCACCAAGTGTCAAAAAGGTTTAGAAAGATCGGAAGCTAGCGTGGCGATAATCCGAGCCAGATGGGCAAGGGGTACTGAAGCGCGAGCAAAACATATGCGGCAAATAAAGAGGGACTACGAGGGGGGCATCGCTATATTGAGAGGAACAATATCCACTCTCGAAGAGCGGATCTTCAGACGAGCCCGAGATGCCCGAGCAGACAGAAGGCGCTATTATGATTTAATGTCCAGAATGGAAGAACGGATGGAGAGGTTTCAGGATCGACTCGCCGACAATGCTCAAACACTGGGACTAAAGAACCGGCGAATAGAGCAACTGTTCGTTGAAAGGGACAACATCCGAGGAAGGATTGATGAGATTGGGCACTACATCTACATGAGATGCCTAGCATGTGAGCAAATACCTCGTGATACCCTTCTTGCCTCCATCATGGGCTACGTCCACCGGATCATGAATGAGTTGAAGAGCTTGCAGAGGGGTCTTACACCAAAGCCCGCGGAAAGGCCGAATGATGCCTCACGAGCACCTAAGTTGAAATCTTTAATGTATCCCTAGTTCGAGTTTTGTCTATTGACTTTATGGGTCCATGGTCTTCCCATATGTTGTTTTTTCGAGTCAAGTTAAGAATTTTGGAATCTGTATTTTGCTATTTTCATTTAAAATAAGTAGTTTGTAATAGAAAATTTTGGCGATGAATTGAATGATTCCAGAAGAATTTTGTGTCTTACTTTGTGGCAGAACTATGCCTGGTCTGATTCACGCGGGGATGTGATACGTAGGCAATCCACATAAGATTCGACCACCACTAAAAAAGGAAAGAAAAGAAGAAAAAGGAAGAAAGAAAAAAGAGAAAAAAAAGAGAGGAAAAGAAAGAAGAAAAGAATAATATAGAGAAAAGCGGAGGGTTCCCAAAACACTTTAAAGGCACAAATAAAACAAGCCGGGATGACGCATGCGGTTGAAGCAAAAAACATGTTAGAAACGGTTAACTGCTTAGGAACATTGCATCCCCAACATGCGATTACCAAATCTGTTAAACTCTAACGCTAACAAGTTTGTTGTTTTCCGCAAATACCAGACAGTTAGTTGTTAAAGCGTTCTGCCATCACATCATTATCAAACCAGATCCAAAGGACGTGTACCAATAATCATGACTACTTCGGAAAACAGTGTCGAGGAAGAAAGCCCAGTAAGCCAGTTGCTGAAAGAGGCAATGGAAAAGATAGAGAGGATGGGATTGGAGATGAATGCAATGCAGTTAGCCTTGGCCAAAGTACAAAAGAGCCCTGAACCACCCGTTACTCCTACACCAGGGCATATGTCGGAATACCCTCACCCTGGCCCTTCAACAAGCCTCCCGAATCACCACTATTATCAGGGGAGAAGCCCCTATGATTCCCAAGCTCCACCACCCCATCAACCTTTCCCACCACCAAATGTTCCCACTTTTATAGGACCCACACCAGCCACACTGCAAAGATCAACTAGTGAGCCGCTGTTTCAGGTTCACGATGCACAGTACTATCCCTGGAACCCACATTCAATACACCAGAACCCCATTCCTATAATCCACACTTGGAGGTCCCGACGGAGATTGAAAAGCCAGCTAAGGTTCCAGAACAGGATGAGGTAATGAGGAAGTTCAAAATCCTGGAGCAATCCTTCAGGAGCATGCATGGATTGGGCAACCAGGTCAGCGTTGCCTACAAGGATCTATGCCCTTTCCCGGATGTCCAACTCCCGGCAGGGTTCAAAATGCCCAAGTTTGACTTATACGAAGGGCACGACGATCCTATGGCACATTTACGGGGCTTTTGTAGCAAAATGAGAGGAGCAGGCGGCAAAGATGAGCTACTGATAGCTTACTTTGGTCAAAGATTAAGTGGATCAGCATTGGAATGGTATACCAGGCAAGATCCCAGCAGGTGGTACACTTGGGATGATCTAGCGCAGGCTTTCGCAGGTCACTTCCAATACAATCTCGAGATAGTCCCTGACCGTCTCACATTACTGAGGACCAGAAAAAAAGCCTAGGGAGAGCTTTCGTGAGTTCGGTTTTCGCTGGAGAGAACAGGCAGCCAGGGTTGATCCTCCCAAGAGAGAAGGGGAAATTGTAGACTACTTCCTGCAAACGTTGGATCCAACTTACTTTGGTCACTTGGTGACAACAGTTGGAAAATCCTTCAATGAAGTAGTAAAGATAGGGGTTATGATAGAAGAGGGGCTGAGGTCCGATAAAATCTTGAATTACTCAGCGCTCAAGGCAACGACCCAGGCTATTCAGAGCGGCACGAGAGGTGCGCTGAGGAAGAAGAAAGAAGAAGTCGCCACGGTTGAGACAGGCTGTTGGTCCAGGTCCGGCAAACCATACTACAACCAACCAAGACCCCACAATCCAAATTATCCATACAGCCCGCCACAACACTACTATCCACCTCAAGAACCACACTTCTCCGTGCACCAAGCCCACACATACACTCAGCCTCCGGTTCGCCCGCAATTGCACGCGCAGGCTCCCCAAAACGCATATGCACCTCACCGAACACATACCCTCCACCCCAAAGCACCTATCCTCCACCGAGGGCCAGCAGAAACCCTCCAGGGGCAAGCTTTTGAGGAAATCAAGCTTCTAGAAATGACAGGCTACAGAGACAGAGAGCCTTTACTGAGTTAGGAGAGACCTATACCGCCTTGTTTCACAAATTGAGGCAGCTAGGTTTGGTGAGTCTTGTCGAGCCTAGAGGGACAAACCTCCCACCCCAAAATTTGGACCGATCGATAAGCTGTGAGTACTGCTCAGGAATGCTAGGGCATGATACCAAAAAATGTTGGAGGTTGAGGCATGCAATACAAGATCTTATTGATGCCAACAAGATCGAGGTCCAGACGCCGGAGGCACCCAACATCAACCAGAACCCATTGCCAGTACACCATGAAGCTCACATGATCGAGTTGGTGCACAAGGGAAGAGAGCCAAGGAAACCCTCACCGACGGTGATGATGATCCATGCCGCTCCGAAAGAAGAATCGACCGGTGGGGAAGCAGGGGTACAGTGTAAGGGGGAAGATGTAAAGTCAGTGGTGATATTAGGGAAGAATCCGTCAACCGCAACAAAGAAACCAGAGCCAGCCAAATTGGTAGTATCGGGAACATCATCTGCACCCGTAGTTGTTGTGAAAGGGGTCTACAGGGAACCGGTCATCATAAAGCCTGTAGTCCAATTGTCAATGATTGACAGCAAGGCCGTGCCTTGGAAGTATGAAAAGGCAGTGGTAATGTACAAGGGAAAGCAAGTGGAGGAGGATAGTTGTGAGGCGCAGGGACTGACTCGATCGGGATGGTGTTTTGCTCCAGTGGAGTTGAGAAGGTCCAACCCAGCAGTAACAAAGAAACCCGTGTCAGAAGAAGAGGCGGAGGAATTCTTGAAAAAGATGAAAGTGCAGGATTATTCCGTTGTCGAACAATTGAAGAAAACCCCGGCCCAGATCTCGTTGTTATCACTATTGATCCATTCGGATAAACATCGCCGGGCCTTGATAAAGATACTGAATGAAGCTCATGTGCCCAATGAAATTTCAGTGAACCACCTTGAAACGATTGCCAACAAAATATTTGAGGTAAACAGGGTAACGTTCTCTGATGACGATCTGTCAGAGGAGGGTACGGAACATAATAAAGCTCTCTACTTGACGGTCAAATGTGAAGATTCGATAGTTACTCGGGCGCTAGTGGATAATGGTTCAAGTGCCAATATTTGTCCATTGTCCACACTGAACCAGTTGAAGATTGACCATGATAGAATCCACAAAAACAGCATTTGCATTCGAGGATTTGACGGAAGCGGAACAGACACTGTGGGGGATATTATACTCGAGTTGACCATCGGCCCAGTCAAGTTCACTATGGAGTTCCATGTATTGGATGTCGCGGTATCTTATAACCTTTTGTTAGGACGACTGTGGATCTACGCGGCCAAAGCAGTACCATCCACATTGCATCAAATGGTCAAGTTTGAATGGGACAGACGAGATGTCGTGCTGCATGGGGAAAGCAACGGTGACAAAGGTCCCTGGGTTTACCAAATTTTTGATGCAGTATCAGCAAATAAGATTCTCGAGTGTAAAAGCATTCCGCACCCCAGGGTAGCTTCCGCAACCGTCATAATGGTTTCAGAGATGCTGGGTAATGGGTTTGTGCCAGGAAAAGGCCTAGGGGTTGAGCTTCAGGGGATTGTTCAACCTATCTCCTTACCCAAGAATTTAGAGACCTTTGGATTGCGGTTCAAACCTACTACGGCAGATATAAAGCGAGCGCGGAAAATGAAGAAGAGAGTTTGGGTTCTTCCCAAACCAATTCCGCGTCTCTCCAGATCCTTTGTTAGAGCAAGCACCAAGGGGTCACCGGTCCCGAAAATTCTCGGACCATTGATTGGGATGGACGGGGATTTGAATCAGAGCTTCGAAAGGCTGTTCGCTGATGTCAAAATGATAGAAGTTGGAGAGGGTTCCACAAGAGCAGACATACAGTTTGTGGGGCCTGAGGACAATACCAACAATTGGATGATTACTTCTCTTCCTACCCGGGGGGAGTCCTGGTAGTAGGCTTTGATTTTTCTTTCTTGTTTTTGGATTATTCCAGGGTGTAATCCAAATCTCATTTTATTTTGTAAAGTGTGAACCCTGTTATCCTGCATCTTTAATAAAATTCTCTCTTCCTGTTTTGTTTTAATTTTGTTTTATTCTTTTCTTTTCTGAATAGTTCTCTTTTTACTGGTTCTAATGACATGGCATGCACAACGGATCTTCGATCTAGTCTAAAAAATCAATCTAACTTCAACTTAATTGCACAAGAGATCGGTTATGATGATGAGTCCGAATACGACGAGGATGAAGCCTTCGAAGAAATAAATAGAGAATTCTGCCAGTACGAAGAGAAACCAAAGCCTAATCTGAATGACACCGAAGCTGTCAATCTAGGAGATGCAGATAATGTCAAAGAAACCAAAATCAGCATCCACATTGAGCCAAACATCAAGGAGGAATTAATCGAAGCCCTCATTGAGTTCAAAGATGTTTTTACATGGTCATATGATGATATGCCGGGATTAAGCACCGATCTAGTGGTTCACAAATTGCCCACTGACCCGGCATACCCTCCAGTCAAGCAAAAATTGAGGAAGTTTAAGACGGATATGAGTGTGAAGATCAAAGAAGAAGTGACCAAGCAGCTGCAGGCAAAAGTTATCCGGGTCACTCGATATCCCGAGTGGTTAGCCAACAATGTGGTACCAGTGCCGAAGAAGGATGGGAAAATCAGGGTATGTGTCGACTACCGCAATCTCAACAAGGCAAGTCCGAAGGATAATTTTCCATTGCCCAACATCCATATCCTTATCAATAATTGCGCTGGGCACGAGATCGGATCCTTTGTTACGCGGGGTATCATCAGATCTTAATGGACGAAGAAGATGCGGAGAAGACGACTTTCATTACGCCATGGGGAACTTACTGCTACCGGGTGATGCCATTCGGATTGAAGAATGCTGGGGCAACATACATGAGAGCAATGACTACTGTGTTTCATGACATGATACACAAAGAAATTGAAGTGTACGTAGACGATGTGATCATAAAGTCCTGGCGTCAGGAAGACCATGTAGCAGACCTAAGGAAGTTCTTCCAAAGACTTCGAAGGTATGATATTAAGCTCAACCAAGCCAAATGTGCCTTTGGGGTTCCATCAGGAAAGCTATTAGGATTCATCGTCAGTCGACGGGGTATTGAGTTGGACCCGTCCAAGATCAAATCCATCCAGGATTTGCCACCGCCAAAGAACAAAACGGAGGTGATGAGTCTGTTAGGGAGACTAAATTATATCAGCAGGTTCATCGCTCAACTCATGGCGACTTGTGAACCCATATTTCGGCTGCTGAAGAAAGATGCTGCGGTAGAATGGACGGCGGAATGTCAAGAAGCATTCAACCAAATCAAGGGGTATCTGTCAAATCCACCTGCGCTGGTCCCTCCTGAGCCGGGGAGAGCATTATTTCTTTATCAGACGGTCCTGGAGAATTCATTTGGCTGCGTGTTGGGGCAACACGACATTACAGGAAGGAAGGAGCAAGCCATTTATTATCTTAGCAAGAAGTTTACAGTATATGAGGTTAAGTACACTCAGCTTGAAAGGACATACTGCGCCCCAACTTGGGTGGCTCAGAAATTGAAGCACTATTTGTCCTCATATACTACTTACCTCATTTCCCGTTTGGATCCATTAAAGTACATTTTCCAGAAGCCTATGCCTACAGGGAGGTTAGCGAAATGGCAAATTTTACTCACAGAGTTTGATATCGTCTATGTGACGAGGACGACCATGAAAGCCCAAGCGCTGGCCGATCACTTGGCTGAGAATCCTGTTGATGAAGAATACGAGCCACTGAGGACGTATTTTCCGGACAAGGAAATAATGCATGTAGGTGAGATGGAATTACCCGAGGAACCAGGTTGAAAGCTTTTCTTTGATGGAGCCGCAAGAAGAGAGTTGGAATATGAGCGGTACTTATTTCTGAAACAGGACGTCATTATCCTATTACAGCTCAGCTGCGTTTCTACTATACCAACAACACGGCTGAATATGAGGCATGCATTTTGGGTTTGCGACTAGCTGCAGACATGGATGTCCAGGACGTTTTGGTCTTGGGAGACTCGGACCTCCTGGTGCATCAGATTCAGGGTGAATGGGAAACATGGGATTTGAAACTCATACCATATCGACAATGTTTGCATGATCTGAGAAAACGATTTTGATCAGTGGAATTCAGACACATCCCAAGAGTTCATAATGAGGTTGCCGATGCATTGGCCACCTTAGCATCGATGTTACACCACCCAGACAAAATTCATGTTGACCTACTGCACATTCAGGTTCGAGATCAGCATGCTTATTGCAATATGGTAGAGGAAGAAGTGGATGGCGAACCATGGTTTCATGACGTAAAGGAGTACCTCAGGATGGGGATATAGCCGGAGCAGGCCACCGGAGACCAAAAAAGAGCCATTCGGCGATTGTCAAATGGGTTCTTCCTCAGTAGAGGAGTGTTGTACAAAAGAACCCCGGATTTGGGACTACTGAGATGAATAGACGCCGATCAAGCCACGACAGTTATGGCAGAGGTGCACGCTGGAGTTTGTGGGCCCCATATGAGCGGATATGTATTGGCAAAGAAAATTCTGTGAGTAGGGTATTACTGGCTCACTATGGAGCGTGATTGCATCAATTTCGTGCTGAAATGCCATCAATGTTAGATACAGGGAGATTTCATTCATTCTCCACCAACAGAATTGCACGCAATGTCAGCGCCATGGCCATTTGTTGCATGGGGCATGGATGTCATTGGGCCTATTGAGTCGGCAGTGACCAACGGTCATAGGTTCATTCTGGTGACCATCGACTACTTCACTAAGTGGGTTGAAGCTAAAACTTTCAAGTCGGTAACCAAGAAGGCAGTGGTGGATTTTGTTCACTCCCATATCATCTGTAGATTTGGGGTCCCAAAAGTGATCATCACGGATAATGGTGCAAATCTTAATAGTAATTTGATGAGGGAGGTATGTCAACAGTTTAAGATTACACACCGCAATTCCATCCCATATCGTCCCAAGGCGAATGGAGCAGTTGAAACAGCCAATAAGAACATCAAGAAGATACTGAGAAAGATGGTAGAAGGATCTAGACAATGGCATGAAAAATTACCATTCGCCTTATTGGGTTATCGCACTACATTTCGGACTTCGGTAGGTGCAACTCCTTATCTATTAGTATACGGAACTAAACAAGTGATACCAGCAGAGGTCGAAATTCTGTCCCTCCGGATTGTCGCTGAAGCCGGGATTGACGACGATGAATGGGTCAAAGCTCGACTGGAGCAGTTGAACTTAATAGATGAAAAAAGATTGGCAGCAGTGTGTCATGGCCAGTTATATCATAAGAGAATGACAAGAGCATACAATAAGAAGGTGCGCCCCAGAAAATTTGAAGTAGGGCAGCAAGTATTGAAACAGATCCTCCCACACTAGATCGAAGCAAAAGGCAAGTTCGCCCCAAATTGGCAAGGGCCTTATGTTGTGACCAGAGTGTTATCCAACGGCACTTTATGTCTGACAGATATCAAAGGAAGGTGCGTCGACATGGCTATCAATTCTGATGCATTCAAAAGATATTATGCGTAATTTCTTTGATTATGATAGTCATTGGTTCATTTGTTTGTACTTGGTATTTATTGGATAAAGAAATGACGGAGGCAATTCTTTCTTCTATCCAAACACTTTCAACCTTTGCTTCCCCCTTTGAGCCTTATTTATTCTTTTGTACCCCTCTTTTGGAGTCACTAATGAAAAAATAATAATAATGAAAAAATGAAACAAGAGAAAGTCACAAGAAAAACAAAGGAATCATGGGAACTACGTTTGACCTGATTCCTCAAAGAAGGATACGTAGGCGCCTCACGGCTCGGTCATAGTGTAACAAAAATAAAATCCCCCAAGCAAGAAAACTGGGGTAGAAGTTATGTTTTAAAGTTTCAAAAAAGGGTTTGATTCCAAGAGTTGTAGTGTTTCACCCATCAAAGTTATTTTTTGAATTTCTTATAGCCTTTCTTTTAGCCCCACACCAAAACCAACATCGATGTCCAAAAAAGACCTCCCGATCATTATCCGAGAAGTGTCGAGTCATTCAAACAGAAGTCAGGAACAACACTCTAAGCCCCAACAAAAAAGAGGATCATAAAGTGGAAATGAATTGATAGCCGAAAAGAATCCCCAGAAGAGAGAGTCATATCGGCAGCACTCCAATCCCCGGCTGAAAAATAAAATGAGAGAGTCTTATCGGTGAAAACCTTCACAGGCACCATAAGGCAATGAAAGATGAAAAATAACGAGAGAGTCTTATCGGTGAAAAACTTCACAAGCACCATAAGGCGACGAGAGTTGAGAGAAAGGAGAGAGTCTTATTAGTGAAAACCGCTCGAAGGGCACTATGAGGCGACAAGAGGAGATCGGCAGAAAGAATCCGCGTATGGCAAAAGTTAGGCATCGGGTTATTCCCGGCAAATGAGGCCATCAAGAAGATTGTTTGATACAAATATACTAGGTTGATTAATCTGGAACGCACGACATGATCGTTGGGACCAGTCATACTGTCTAGATAAGTTCTTTCCTTTTCTTCTCCCCCATCATTTGTTCAGAATGATTTTTCTCTTTTTCTATCTTTTCATTCTTTTGTCGAAAAAGACTTTTTTCCAGAAATTTGTTTTGAGAAGAATTTTTCAGAGTTTACTACCAGTGGCCAAAATGATACAAAGCAAAATGCGAAGGGGACAGGCCAAAGGCAAGGCAATAAGACAAAAGGCGTTTGTTGCAAGACCAAATGACAAACTGGCCTAGAAAGTTAAGGGGAACGTGGAGAAAAGCGGAAAACAACGATTGAGGAACTTATGGACCAAGATCTAAGAGGATCCCCAGCAGAACTTCGATAGATCACTGACCAAGTTCCAAGATTGTCAGACAACACAAAAAGGGATAAGGAGAAAGAGAGAATTGATCCGCAGCAAAATAACCCCAACAGTCCTATCCTCAATAACGTTATCCCCATATGATAACATTTCTACCCCTGCAGTACTGAGGGAAAATAAAATTTCGAAGGGAGTAGTTTTAGAGTCGAAGAAGACTCCCCCAGCATGTTTTGAAACAAAAACAGGGAAGGGATAAATGGAAAACCATCCCCAGCAGAAATATCATCCCCAACAAGTAACATTATCCCCAACCAGTTTTGGGAGCGCAGAGCAAAGGAGAGGGAATGAATGAAAAAAAAACCATCCCCAGCGGGAGTGACACGATCACTCACCATGTTTTAAACTAACAAGATTTTCTTTGATTTCTACAGGAAAATAAAGGTTGATGATGGCAGAAAGACACGCCACAGGGAAGATCACCAAAATGGGGGCAGAAAATTTTCTGCCATTTGTCCAAATTTTCTCGGAGGAATGAGGAAACAAACTCAACTACTTTCATGTTTTAGATAGATAGGCGCCCACCTGTATAACTAGAGGAATACTTTCATGTTTTAGATAAATAGGCGACCACCTGTATAACTAGAGGAATACTTTTCATGCTTTAGATAAATAGGCACCCATCTGTATAACGAGAGGAATATTTTCATGTCTTAGATAAATAGACGCCCACCTGTATAACGAGAGGAATATTTTCGTGTCTTAGATAAATAGGCACCCACCTGTATAACGAGCGGAATATTTTCATGTCTTAGATAAATAGGCGCCCACCTATATAATGAGAGGAATATTTTCATGTCTTAGATAAATAGGCGCCCACCTGTATAACGAGAGGAATATTTTCATGTCTTATATAAATAGGTGCCCACCTGTATAACGAGAGGAATACTTTTCATGTTTTAGATAAATAGGCGCCCACCTGTATAACGAGAGGAATAATTTTCATGTCTTAGATAAATAGGCGCCCACCTGTATAATGAGAGGAATATTTTCATGTCTTAGATAAATAGGCGCCCACCTGTATAACGAGAGGAATACTTTTCATGTCTTAGATAAATAGGCGCCCACCTGTATAACGAGAGGAATACTTTTTATGTTTTAGATAAATAGGCGCCCACCTGTATAACGAGAGGAATACTTTTCATGTCTTAGATAAATAGGCGTCCACCTGTATAGTGAGAGGAATATTTTCATGTCTTAGATAAATAGGCGCCCACCTGTATAACGAGAGGAATACTTTTCATGTCTTAGATAAATAGGCGCCCTCCTGTATAACTAGAGGAATATTTTCATGTTTTTTTAGATAAATAGGCGTCCACCTGTATAACAAACGGAATATTTTTCAGTCCTTACATTTCAGGTCTTGAAACCAACAACTCACCGGAAAGCAGAAGGTTGCAACAAGAGATCCCAGCGCAAATTCAAGCGCATGAGCCAAAAAGAGGATAAGACGAATCGCGAGAAAAGCAGCCTTTGAACATCAAATTATGCCTAGCATAACAAATCTGATGAAGAAAGCTGTATCCCTAGAGGAACCGCCGAAAAGCTTAAGGAAGGAAGCCATATCCCCAGCGGACCGAACCCGACAGTGAAAACTGACATTCAGAAAAGCAAAAGGCCAGCGTCATCCCCAAGGTTATGAAAGGGACAAGTGGCGGAGGATGCGCAAGCCGACAAAGAAGCAAAGTAACAAAAACAAAGTTGAAGATAGATAAGATCTTATGGTTCATAGTCTAGCCTAACTTTTTGATTTTTCTATTAAGCACGATGTAACAAGGAGATCAGTAAGCAGTAATAACAGCATGCAACAGCAGTAACATTGCAGTCCCATGGTAGTCCCAGCTACCAAAATTTCTCGAACTACATTAACCTGATTCCCTTCTAGCCAGGGATATGTAGGAAACCTTTGAAGCAAGGGTTCGGTTAAACCTTTTTCAAAAAAATGCTTCACACGGAGTACTCGGATGGGCAAAAATCGCTCGCTTTATCTTTGCAAGAAAACCCTTCGTGTCTTCGGGCAAAGAGGGGTAGTTGTAAGCACCTGATTTTTTCCCTATGAAAGAATCACTCCCAAAAAATTCAAAATAAAATGATTTTTCTTTGTGTGCAATTTTGAGAATTTTTGTGGCACTTTTAGGATAATTATTTGTATCTGTCCATGCATGTTTATTTGTTAAATTAATAAAAAAAATACAAAAATATGTCATATTTGCATTTAGAACTTAATTCTACAATTAGGAGTAATTAAGTTTGTTTTACAAGAATGAAAATTACAAAAATATGCATCGTTTGTATTTTTAGCATTCAATGTCAAATTGTGCAATTTTGTTTTAATTGGTGTTTAATTATGTATGATAAATGTTGCTAGGTATTAGTTAGTATTTTTGATAAGTTAATTTAATTTATAACTTAATTTAGAATTTTAATTGTTTTTTAGGAAGACTAAAAGAAGAAAGAAAGTAGGAAAAATGGAAAATGCGGATTGGACCCAAACATTTCAGGCCCAAAAGCACTAAAAAAACCAGCCCAAGTCAGCCGGTCCAAGAGACCCGTCTCCCAGGCCATCAAACGACGTAGTTTGATATCAGAACTACGTCGTTTCGAGAACAACCAATCTTAGCCCTTTAATCCACATCAATCCAACAACTCAAAACACACCCCTAGGTCCATTGTCTTGACCCGACCCATCCCCGTCTGAGCCCGACCCAATCCCCACTCAATCAAAACGGCACCGTTCCCTTTATGTGAAGGGATTCTGGCCATCAATTTCACCTGATCCAACGGCCAGGATCCATTTTTTCCCTCCGTATATAAGGCCTCACCCCTTTACCCACGCCCCCAAACCAAACCCCCCCCCTCACCTACTGTGCACCATCGTCCCAGAGACGAACCAAACATCCCGTTCCAAACCCTAGCTGCCACCCTGCACTCTCACCGTAAACCCGGCAACCACGACGTCGGTGACCACCAAAATAACACCCCTGATGCACCCAACCACCCTGAACACGAATCTGTTAACATTTTGTCTCGAATCATTCCCCATCATCTCGAATCTTCGTTTGAAGGTTCGAGCAAAACCCCGATCTACACCAACCAACCCCAGATTCACACCGGTCATTACCCTGCCCTCACTCGTGACCAAACCAAGTTTGGTTTGGTTCGAATCTACCTAGAAACTCTCAAGCCCCAAATCAGACCGTATAAACCCTAGAACACAAAAGCTTTGGGAATCCGGCCTGTTTAAACGGAGGGTTAAGGTCTAATAGACCTTAATCAAGGTGTTCTCGGTTGAGAACACCTCGATTAAAGTCCGTTCGACCTCAAATGTTCAAATCCAGTCAAAGTTGGGTCGTTTGTTATTGAGCTTCCAAAGTAAGCTTGCTTTTTCCCTTCTATCCTTGTTTGAATGAGTTTTATGTTGGTTAACATGTTTAGTTGGTTTGTTGATTTTATTGATATTTTCTGTCAATTTTCTCCATCGTCATAAGACCTTTTTTATTTGGTCGACTATTCTTCTGTCTATTGTCAAATACGTGTGGTAAGATACGTACTCGATTTGATTAGTATCGTCGAGTGTTTCATTCATGTTGTTCCCTTGTTTTTTGCAAAGCTATCTGAAGCCATTTGGGGCCATGTTCGTGTTATTTGTTTATCGACTGATTGTTGTATGTTATAACTAGTATAGTCGATTAGATAAATGTCGTCGATTGTTTTTATAGGTTTGAATGTTCTAATAGCCTCACATGATTGATCGAACCATTGTAGTTTAGCTGATTGTTTGAAATTATCTATGAATGGTTTATAGCTGCAGTACAATTAGAGAAATAGCTAGAACTCAGTTTATGGCAGTTGTTGAGTTTGAACTTCCATAAGTTCAAATTTCAGTTTGCTGAAGCTTAGGGTAAAATAGTAATACACAGGGGTTAAAAGGGTAGTTTGGGGATTGAAAAATTCACAAATTGGTTAGTTTAAAAGGGATGACAGTAGGGTACTGAAATATGATTAAAGTAATATAATAGTGGGTAACAAAACTTGATAGCATGGGGTAATTGAATATTGTAGTCTCCCCATACCTTCTGGGTACAAAAACACATGAGAGGGCTGTCAGGAGGATGGTCCTTTTGATTAGTTTGAGGGGGTATGGGTAGAGTGGGAAGGAAGCCTGGGGGCTTGCCATTTCTTGTTTATAAATAGGCTGATTTAGAACAAAAAAGGGGCTGGAGAATTTTAAGTTTTGAGAGAGAAAAAAAAGTAGAAACAAGGCTGGTCTTTCAACCTTTAGAGGACAGCCTGTTTTCAGAGTGACATAGAGTTAACAATGTGCTGGATTTTGAACATAACAATCAGAGGCTACTGCTGTTTGCATCTTTTTCCTTCTCTGCCTTGCTTGTATCTGTTTTGGGTATTGCTGGGTTGCAAACTGGGTTCTTTGTTTTGGTTTTAAAAGATCTTCTTGCTGGGTTTTGTTGCTGCTGATTGCTGTTTTTCTGTTGTTGCTGTTTGCTGTGAATGCTACTGCTCAACTGATCATTCCCTTCCTTCTTTTGGCTTTCCCAATACCAGGTACACCACTGATACACTGTCAATGTAAGCTGAAAGTTGAAACATGAATACAAAAATGAAGAGTTGAAGTTGTTTTTTTCGAATCTGTTTCAGTCTGTATATTGAACATTAAGTTGTATATATAACAGTTCATATCTTCTATTAGGATAATGAAGGTAGTCATCATATATAACTAGCCATCACGTTTGGCAACTTAATATCACATTATGTATGTGTGCTGGTAGATAGTAAAGAAGTGATAGTGTAGCAAGCAATATCCTGAATTTTAGCTATGTTTGTGGTTAGCATATCTTCTAACGCATGTTAAGTGTTAAACTGTCCATTGCTAGTTAATCTCACTTCATTTAGTAGGCTGCCTCGTTATAACTTGCAACAATACCGTTAGAATAAATAACACCAGTTTCCATTTCAGCCTTATAAATGTTGGGCCTGAGTCGAATGAACTAACAGGCCCTTATCGGAAAAGGAATGGCCCAGGTCCAGTCAATACAGTGTGCACTAGGCCTGGGCCCATAATGTCCAAACAACTGCCCATATACGCGTTCATGTTTCGGATTTTGCAAATCATATTCGGAACCCAACTATAACTAACTTGTGAGCATGTAAATAAAGTTGGACCAGTTTTCTTCTTTCATTATTAGAGACAAACTTAATAGAAAATATAGCCACTATAGTACGACCTTTAAAATATAAAAACGAGACGAGTCTCGCCAAATAAAACGCACAGATTGCGGGGCCCTCACAAAAATGTATGTGTTAATTACTTAGAACTCGGGATAGGCCGCTTAGCGAACTCCACGGCCTTACGCAAAATAATTATACGCTAATCGCTTTAGGCGTGCATTTTAATAATCTTACCTTCTTAAACTAGGGTGCACATTTATGTGACCCAAATCCAAATCTCAACAGAGTTGAAATGTGCCAACAACCACGGGTGCATTTATGTGACGTGGTTCGAGACGTATTTCCACGATGTTGCAATTCTTGATAAAAATAATAATAATGACAAAAACGGTTAAAAGTTAAAATTTGCACATAGGTTCAACATGTATTAAATCAGATAATCAAGCCGAATATGACAGTTGAGCGACCGTGCTAGAACCACGGAACTCGAGAATGCCTAACACCTTCTCCCGGGTTAACAGAATTCCTTATCTGGATTTCTGGTTCGCGGACTGTAATACAGAGTCATTCTTTTCCTCGATTCGGGATTAAATTGGTGACTTGGGACACCCTAAATCTCCCAAGTGGCGACTCTGAAATAAATAAACAAATCCCGTTTCAATTGTACTTTAATTGGAAAAACTCCTTCACCCCTCGCGGGGGCGGAAAAAGGAGGTGTGACACCCGGCCCCGGCCTCTGATGGCTGCAGTAGGGGGCGCGACTGCCCGTTCATCTCGGGTAGCGCGTGTCGTCACCAACTGTGAGAGAATAGAATACAGAAGTATAGAATTGTGATGTCAAAATATCGCACGATAAGGAAATCAATAAAGTGGAATCTTCCTAACAGTTACATAGCCTCTCGTAGATAAGTACAGACGTCTCCGTGCCGATTAGCGAGACTCTAATAAACCGGCTTGTGATCCATGAATCTTATGAACCTAGAGCTCCGATACCAACTTTTCATGATCCCAGTTCGCCCTCCGTGAACTGTCGTGACGGCACCTAGTCTCTACGACTAGGTAATCCTAACAAATGCGAAACATAAACGAAACTTATGGAAGAAATAATCAAAAACCAAAATAACTTAATGGAAGCAATACTTATAATGCCGCTCGCCATATACAACACAACATTCTCAAAATCAAGTACACTATCCCAAAACTCGGAAACTCACGGAAACACAAGCCTTTGGAATATCTAACAGTCTAACTCCAGAATATCTAAAAAGAAATAAAATACATAAGGGCAAATGTTTAACAACTAGAATAGAAAGAGACTTCTCGGTCTGCGAACGCTGCAGATGTACCTGAAAGTCTCTTGAGCAGTCGCCTCCCTCAAAGATAGTAGGCCTGAGTAGCGGTACCTGGATCTGCACATGAAAAGCATGCGCAGAAAGGGCATGAGTACACCACAGCGATACTCAGTATGTGCCAAGCCTAACCTCGGTTGGGTAGTGGCGAGGAAGGTCATGGCCCTACTGAGGTTAAATAATATATAAAGATCAACAGTTTAGAACAGAACAGTATAATAAGTACAATAGTAAAATAACACAGGATGTACAGGACAACAACAACCATACGGAAGCAAGGTAAACACGGAAAGGAAATACAGCTTAACACCAATAATAACAATCGGGGATCTCCCAGGATACCGTCCTGTAGTCCCGTATTTACATATCTAATGGATCTTTCGGGATGCTGTTCTGTAGTCCAACTCATAGTGCGCGGGGATCTACCGGAATCCCATTCCGTAGTCCCAAATATAAATACCCAGTACATGGGGAATCTACCGGGTGCATTCTCATAGTTCCATATAACTGTGCAGGGGGATCTACCGGAATCCCACATCCGTAGTCCCAAAATAAATACACAGCAACAACAGGAAAATATACAGAAATGGCAAGGTTTCATATTAAGGCAACAAGTGATCCTAGCCTAGCATGCTGCACAGAATTCAGGTAAGGCAGGTTGAGCAAATAAAGCAATTAAGTCACTTAGACATGCTTTCCTAAGCTAACAACAGGCTTAATATTGCAAGTAATAGAAACAGGAAAGGAAACATACTAGTAATTACTTAAAGAAAACCGTATTTCCAACAATCAGCACAAGTACGCACTCGTCACCTCACGTACAAGGCATTTCAATGACCAAATATACCAATCCTAAGGGGAGGGTCCCAACACATGATTAGACAAGAAACTTACATCGAACTGAGTCAAAAATAAATTCGAAACTACACTCTTGCCACGCGTACTCGACTCCATATGTCCCAAATCTATTCAATTCAATTGCATAATGTAAATAACACTTCAAGTAATTGATTCTACAAAGAAATTCTAAGATAATTCATGAAATTAGGTAAAATGACCAAAACGGCCCTCGGGCTCATGTCTCGGAATCGGGCAAAATTTATATTTCCAGAAACCTCTCACTCTCACGAGTTCAGTCATATCAAAAGTACCAAAATCGAACCTCAATTTGTCTCTCAAATTATCACTCAAAGATCTCCAATTAGACAAGCCCTAACCCCCCAATTACCACTGATTTTCCTTAATTTTTCATGCTTAAATTGATAAAAATTATTCCAATAACGAGTTTAGGGACCAAAGATCTTACCCCAATGAACTCCTATGAAAATCCCTCTTGAAAAGTGCTCCCCAAGCTTCTTCCCATTTTGAAAAAGATGAAAAATGACTAAATTTCGTGAAGGCAAGAATTTATATGTTCTGCCCAGCGATTTCTGCATTTGCGGTGCTTCTGCGGAGACAAGGTCGCACCTGTGACTTTTCACTTAAAGGTTGACTTCCACACCTGCGGTGTCCAACTCGTAGATGCGGTACCGCTTCTGCGGTAATTCTCCCGCATCTGCAAAAACTGGTGACCTCCCTCAATTATGATTTTGCGGTTTCTCCGCCATTTCTACGGCACCGCACCTACGGGACCCAAACCGCAGGTGTGGTTATGACAGAACCAGCAGCTGAAGCTGCAACTTTAACTTCAAAATCATTCCGTCAACCATCCGAATTCATCCCGAGGCCTTCGGGACCTCAACCAAAGTCACCAACAAGTCACAAACCACTATCCAAACTTGTACCAATCCTTACAATACCTAAAACAATCTCGAAACCTCGAATTAACCATGGATTTAAGCCTTAGAACTCCAAAATTCTCAAAATACGCTTTTGATCAAAAAGTCTATCGACCCTCATCGGAATGACCTAAAATTTTGCACACACATCACATTCAACACTACGAAGCTACTCCAACTTCTAGAAATCCATTCCGACCCTCGGATCAAAATCTCATTATCGGACCGGAAACTTAAAAAATTCAACTATCGGCATTTCAAGCCTAAATTAGCTACGGACCAACAAAACACAATCCGAACACGCTCCTAAACCTGAAATCACCCAACGGAGCTAACAAAACCATCAAATTTTCATTCCGAGGCCATCTTCACATTGTTCCAACTACGGTCAACTTTCCAACATCCCGACTAAGTGTCCCAAAACTCTCTGAAACGCAAAATCGAACATCCCGGCAAATCAAAATAGCAGAAATAAACTTGGGGAAAGAAGTTAATAATGGATCTGGGCATTAATTCTTAAGACGACTAGTCGGGTCGTCACACGAACGCGATACCTGCCTCGCGAACGCGAAGAACAAATCTCTGCAACAAAAATATCAAAAAATCTGCTACCTTTCCAAAGTCCAAAATGATTTGTTAACCACCTGACACTCACTCGAGGCCTCCGTGGCCTCAACAAAACATGCCAACACATCCCATAAAATCATTAAAACTTACTCGAGCCCTCGAATCACTCAAAACAACACCAAAACACCGAATCAACCTTGGATTCAAGTCTAAGAACTTATAAACTTTTACATTCCACAAACGATGTCGAAACTTATCAAATGACCTCCGAATGACTTGAAATTTTGCACACATATCCCAAATGGCACAACGGACCTACTCCAACTTCCGGAATTCCAATCCAACCTCTGTATCAAGATTTCTACTGCCGACCAGAAAATGCCAAATTTCCAATTTCGCCAATTCAAACCTAAATCTACCACAAACCTCCAAAATACATTCCGAACGTGCCCCCAAGTCCAAAATTACCTAACGGGGCTAGAAAAAACAAAAAAAATCCAAATCCGAGATTGAAAACTAAAAAGTCAAAACTTGGTCAAACCTTTCAAATTTAAAGCTTCCAGTTGAGAATTGTTCTTTCAAATCTATTCCAATAATCCTGAAAAAGAAAACCGATGATTTACATAAGTCATAATACATCATATGGGGCTATTCATGCCCGAGAACTGGCGAGCTATGTGTAAATGCTTAAAATGACCGGTCAGATCATTACAGAAAATATTCTTCCAAATCAATCCCGAATTGCTCAAAAATTGAAATTGATCATACCCGCAATCCCAAATTGCTCGAAAACCGAATATCGATCATGCATGCAAGTCATAATATATGATATGAAGCCACTTAATACCTCGAACCACTGAATGGAACGCTGAATCTTAAAAGGACTGGTCGGGTCGTTACAACTAATTGTTTAATTTACAAGTGATTTCAATATTAGCATTGCTTCTGCTGCTATATATAATCCAACACCAATTGGGTTAATGGTGATTTTATACTTAATGAGTTTGAAAATTTTAATATAACTGTTCAACTTGCGACCTAAAATATTGGAGGAGGTTATTGTAGTTTTTTGTGTGGACAACCCCCATTAAAAGTGGAATATAGAGAAGGAGAGCTAGATTACGTACCTAACAAAATAAGCGAAAAAAGAGAACAATAAAATATTTTTGAATATTTTCTTTTCCAACATATCAATATGAAATTAAGGGACCTTAATTGAAAAGTTAAAAAACAAAATCATGGTTCAATTTGCACAATAACAAATATAAATTAGTCTTGATATGTCTTGTGAACACTCTCTTCTCCATTATTAGCTACTGGAGGTGGCACACAGACGCACTTGTGTGTAGTCAAGTCACATTTGGGATGTTCTATGCAGTTGATTGTGCATTCAATATCTTTGGTTCGTTTAAACTCCGCATTGCTTGATTGTCCTAACAACATTGATAATATTAAATAAGCTATTAAAAATAAAAAAGAATTATTAACTAAAGCTATCATATTGATAATGTAAGAAAGACACACAAATTATTTCTAGAGTAAAGATTACTAGTAAGAAAGTTATTTCATCATGGCAGGCGAAAGGGAACTATGACAATAAAAACCAAATGAATAGAGTATTAATTACCTCATAGTTGTCAGATAACTGTGACTATAACTAGCTTAAATATTGGCTATTATATAAAATATATAAATAGATCTAAATTGCTTACCTAGCAAAATAAGCAAAAAAGAGACCAAGAAAATCTTAAGAAATTGGTGTCTTATCCAGTGTCTTCGAAGTATTGTGGTAGCACTATTGTAACTATATGATTGCTATCATTGATGTCTTAACTGTTACTTTAGCAATATATTTATAAGGAAGCAAAAGATATGGACCAATTTTTCAATTGATGACGATATAGTAACCAAGATAAATAACTTTAAGTCATTCCCATAAACTAAAGGAATTAAATCTAATACTAAGGTAACACAATCTTATTTTATAGGAATTACTTTGGAAGGTGAGTCTCTTAATTTCCCCTTGATGTTTGACAAGTAATATAAATTCAGATTTATTTATAATAAATTAATTAAAAGCATCAAACAAATTATATCCTTCTAATTACCATAATTGGTAGATAATTATACAAATTAAATGTGAGACTATTTTGACTAAACCTATTGACTTTTTGACGTAAATTGCTCATGTACCGTGAAAGTTTGAACTAAAATGACGTTCTTTACTTACTTATAAAACTTTGTCCAAAGTGAGAGTTTTTGCAAGTGTGTTAGCTAGAACTATTTAAGAAAAATCATAAGATCAAACCAAACAGAAAATTCAGGTCAATCGATTGGAAAAAAATAATCTTTAACTCATTTGAGTTGACTAGATTTTATGTTAAGTTTGAATAATAACATCAATATATATAATTTAATTTGGTATTAATCAAAAAGAGTTGTACCAAAACCAAATATCCCAACCCAATCGAGAATGTGTGTGTGTTTTGAATCCTCTACAAAAAAATACTAAGTATATCTTATGTTTTGGAAATTTGGTCCAATAATGTTTCCTACTGTTAATGGTACTCTGTGAATTACTAACAGTGTTTGTGAACCTTTAATGGAGCTAACGACGCATTGAAAACTGTTAACAACGCTCTAAGTACCACTAGCGGTGCTTTGTGAACTACTAAGGTACTTTGTGAATCCTTAAAGATGCTTTGCAAACCATTAACGATGCTTTGTGAATCACAAATGACATGTGCGTAACTTCATAACCAATCACATAACACATAGTTTGGGATTTTATACCCTCAAAACCAAATTTAGAACTATTACTTACCTCAATCCGAGCAAGTCTCTACTCCAACACGCCTTTGCATCGCGAGTCGGCCTCCAAATGTGTTACGATCCGTATTTTCCACCATTGGGATCATGATAATTCCTAACTTTTTAGATGCTAGGCAAGCCAACAGATAGAGTTTTCAATACACTAACCACTATCCAATTCAGTAAAAGTATCAATTAAAGCAAAACAGATTAAAGGAGTACAAAATCTCATAATAACCCAAGTTCTGATACACAACTACCCAAAAGCTGGTGTCACAATTCATAGATTTCTATGAGTCACTACAAATACTGGTTGAAAGAAACTACAACTGTCTTTGAATCAAAAGAAAACATTAAACTAGAATAACTGGAAGGGGACTCCAGGGTCTGCGAATGCCGGCAAATCTACCTTGGGTTTCCTATTGGGCTAAAGGCAGCAACCCAACTCTGATCAACACGGTCTAGTACCGAAATCTACACAGAAAGTGTAGAGTGCATGTAACGACCTGACCTGTCATTTTGCGCTTTTTCCCTTCGCTCGCTAGTTCTCAGGCATGACTATCCCCGTGTGATGTATTATGACTTATGTAAATCGTTGGTTTTGGTTTTCATGGTAATCGGAATAAATTTGGAAGAAACGTTCTCAGTTTGAAGCTTAAAATTTGAAAGGTTTGACCAAGATTTGACTTGTTAGTAGATGACCTCGGATTGGAATTTTAATTATTTGGTTAGCTCCGTTAGGTTATTTGGGACTTAGGAGCATAGTCGGAATGTCTTTTGGGATTCCGCGGAATGTTTAGCCTTGAATTAGCGAAATTGAGATTTTGGCGTTTTCCGGTTGATAGGTGAGATCTTGATATAGGGGTGGGAATGAAATTCTGGAAGTTGGAGTAGGTCTGTTGTGTTATTTTTGACGTGTGTGCAAAATTTCAGGTCATTCGAACGAGGTTTGATAGACTTTTTGATCGAATTCGGAATTTGGAAGTTTTTGAAATTCATTGGCTTGAATCCGATGATGATTTGATGTTTTGATGTTGTTTTGGGTGTTCTGAAGGTTGGAACAAGTTTGAAAGATGTTGTGGTACATGTTGATATAATTGTTTAAGGTCCCGAGGGCCTCAGGTGGATTTCAGAAGGTTAACGGAATAGATTTCAGACAAAAAAATGTTGCTGGAATTTTCTGCTGCAGCAGCTGTCTTTGGACAACAACTGTGCAATCGTAGAGCATATTTCATAAGCTTATATATTGAAATCTATAAGAAATCTGTAAATTTCCAAAACATAAATGTTTTAGTCCTTGCATCCTAGTTTCCAAAAAGCGAAACCATTAATCATTTGGATATCTGTACAGAAAGATATGATCGATTGAATAAAGGCTGGTAAAGCTACTTTGAAATTTTTTCAGAAATTTCTGATGTGAGGAGGCTACTTTGGAAGCTTATATCTCAAAATCCATAAGGAATCTGAAAATTTGCAAAACATGAAAGTTGTAGACCTTATATTCTAATATCTAGAAGGTTAAACCATTCATATTGTCGGCATTTGTACAGAATGTTATGACAGATTTAGTGAAGGCTGGTACTGTCTTTTGTTTTGGCTGGAAATAATGAACAAGTTTATATTTGGGAGTTGGTCATTTTTATTCATTCTTGAAGATTTTAGAGCTCGAAAAAAGCTATTTTCAACAGATTTTTTAAGGATAAAAATTGGGGTAAGTGTTCAATATCCGAAAGTGATTATATTTCATAAATCTATGGTTATATTCATCGTTTAATTCGGATTTAAATGGAAGAAATTGAAATTTTTGCAAAACTTTTCAAAAAATAAAAAATTAAGATTTGGAGGTCGAGTTGTTGTCGGATTTTAGTAATTTTGGTATTATTGGACTCGTGGTTGAATGAGTTGACGGATTTTGTGAGTTTCATCGGATTTCGAGGCGTGGGATCGGGGGCCGGGTTTTGCCACTTTTGGAAATTTTTATGTAATTTGATAATTTTCGCTTGGGCTTTGTTCCTTTAGCGTATGTTGATGATAATTTACTGATATTTGTTAGATTTGGAGCATCGGCAGGTCGATTCGAGAAGTCAAGGCATCACGGGCTAGAGTTTGGATCGGATCATGGTTAGTAATGATTTTACATGTGGTCCCAAGGGTATGAAACCCCGGATTGCACATCGTGGTGCTATATTGAGGTGACAGACATGCTAGATGACGAGCGTTGGGTTGTGCACCATTGGGGATTGTGACTTAGTCCATCCCGAATGACTGTTTTACCGCGTATTTGATTGAAAACTGTTTGCTATCATCATGTTTTGGGCTGATTGCCATATTTGGGCCTCGTGCCAACTATTTGGACCCTTGGAGGATTTTTACTAATAATTCCTCACTCTTTTGACTTTATACTTGTACTCAGTTATGCTATATTCTTTTGTTTTCATAACTCCGCCATGTTTACTCTGTTTTAACCCATTAAATGATATTTTAATTTAGAATTTGGGCTGAGAATCATGTTTTACTATTGCCCGAGGGGCTTCTGAGATTCTGACTGAGTAAGGCCGAGGGCCTGTGTTGTGAGGATACTTTGGGTCGGGCTGCACGCTGCAGCAGTGATACACTGATTATGATTATCATGCCGAGGTCCTGAGATTATACGCCACGAGGTGGCTTGTTGATATGAGGCCGAGAGCCTGCTGATTATGCCAGAAGATGTCTTGATATTGTGCTTTGGCCGTAAGGGGCACCTCTATAAGTCTGCACACCCCAATGAGCGTGGGTACCCATTGTGATATGAGATATAGCCCGAAGGGCTGGTGTTGTTCCATGATATTGCCCGAGGGGCGGATTCTGTTGACATTGTGCCCGAGGGGCGGATTCTTATGTGTTTTTCTGTTCTAGCTGCTTTGTATTTAATTGCTTAACTGTTAAAAAGGCATTTCTAAAGAAGCTTAAACTGAACTAAAGTGACTTTACATATTTCAATTATTTCATTGATTCTACTGGCTTTTACTGCTTCTTTATAGACTATTGATGTGCCTTTACGTGATTTCTTATCACTCAGTCTTCATTTATTATTATTACTCGCTGAGTAGGAGTACTTACATTACTCCCTGCAAATTGTGTGCAGATTCAGATATTTCTGAGCCCGGTAGAGGGTATTGGTTGATAAGAGGCAGAGTCATCGGAGTTTACCAAGCTAGCTGCCCGACGTTCGTAACTCTACTTTTCTCTCTCTTGATTTCATTAGACTGTATTTAGTACATTTTCAGACTTTCTATTGTATTTAGACCATAGTGGATGCTCGTGACTTGTGACACCCCGATGTCGGGCTGTATCTATTTCCGCACTTATTCAATTTCGCTAAATTTTTGGGATTAATTCTTATAAATGACTTAAATTGACTTATTAAGAATTGTTAAAATTGAATTTGGGAGTTGTGTCAGCTATCCTTGTCTTCACGAGAGGTGCCATCACGATCGGGTCCGGTTTGGGGTCGTGACAGTGAAGTATCAGTACAACCGACCCCATGTACTAGTGAGTGTCGAGCCTAAACTCGGCGAAGTAATGACGAGGCTAGGAAAGGACACATACATAACCTATGCAATTAAACACTATACTAGCAGAAATAACAAGTAATAGAAGCTAACGGATATTAATGGGATGGGGAGCATGCTTAGGGGGGTTGCAAAATAAAGAATCACAGCAATAGAGGAATTTGAACAACTAGTACAGCTTGAGCCGGTAATAATAAGTAAACACAACAACATAAAGTGCACGACATCACCCTTCGTGCTTTTACTCTCAACTTCACCAGATAAGTAAAAATAAAAACGTGTACGACATCACCCTTCGTGCTTTATCATTCAACCTCACCGTATAATTAATGGAAATATACATGGCATCACCCTTAGTACTTTATCACTCAACCTCACCATATAAATATTAAGTATATGCACGACATTGCCCTTCATTCTTTATTACTCAACCTCACCAACCATGAAACATAAATAACAGAGAGATGGTAATAACAACATCAAGTCTCACTTCAACACTTAATGCCACAGTACCAATACCAACTTTGAGTCAATACTCAATCAAAACCACACTCAGTAGAACATGTTAGGAAATGGCTCAACACATCGTATAGATAATCTAAACATGAATAATATGATCAAGGATACAACATTTACAAGAATAAAACTTAATTCACATGCTATGACTCGACAAAAACGTATAGATATTCGTCACCTCACATATACGTTGTCCCAACACCCAAACACATGACAAATAAGTATATAATACCTAATCCCTCAAACTAAGGTTAGCCATTACACTTACCTCGCTTTCACGGCCAAACTCAAGCCTCAATAGCCGCTTTTCTTCTAGTTTCCACCTCCGAACCACTTGTATCAAGTCATTATTAACTTAATAACATCAATTATCGCTAAAGAAATCAATTCCAATGCATAATTATAAGTTTTCCAACATTTCCCCCAAAAAGTCAAAAACCGATCCCGGGCCCGCTTGGTCAAAACTCAAGGTTCGGACCATTCGCCCATTCACCCACGAGCCCAAATTAATGTAATTAGTTCTAGAATCCGACCCCAAATTGAGGTCTAAATTCCCAAATTTGCAAAATCCCCAATTTTTCCTAAAATCCCTAATTCTACCATGAAAGAACAAGATTTAGGGCTAGAAATCTAATGGGTGTTGATGGAAATTGAAGGAAATGAGTTAAAGAACACAAACCTATGATTTGGTGTTGAAATCCTTCCTCAAAAATCGCCCTAGGTCGAGTTCTAGTGAAGAAGATATGAAATTTTGAAGAAATCCCATCTTTGGTTCTATTTTAAACTCACTGGGCAGGTCTTCATCGCGTTCGGGGGAGACCTGTCGTGATCGCGATGCATAGCAACAAGAATGGCCTTCGTGTTCACGTTCGCGATGGTCTATCCCCCTGACCATCACGTTCGCGGGCCTAGGACCACGTTCGCATTGAACAACTTAGGATTCCCCAGCCCACCTCCATTTTACTCTACACGTTCGGGTGATGCCGGTCGCGTTTGCGAAGAGCAGCCACCTAGTGCTCCGTGTTAGCTACCATGGCTACGCGTTCGCGATGAACAAACCCAACCACAACCCAGGTTGCACTTCGCGATCGCGAAGCACAAAATATCATCATACCAGAAGCAACAAACACATTAGATTTTCTAAGTGTAAAACACCCCGTAGCCTATCCGAAACTCACCCGAGCCCTCAGGGCTCCAAACCAAAGATTCACACAAGTCTAAAAACATTATACGAATTTGCTCGTGCAATAAAATCACCAAAATAACACCTAGAACCATGAATTTAGCACCAAATTGCATGAAATTTTCAAGAAAGTTTCAAAACTTCTATTTTCTCAACAAAAGGTCCGAATCACGTCAAATAAATCTCATTTCTCACCAAATTTCACGTATAGGATATAAATATCATAAAAGACCTGTACCGGACTCTGGAACCACAATACGGACCCGGTATCAACAAGATCAATTATTAACCAAATTCTTAAAAGCTTTATAAATTCAATTTTATAATTTTCATCAAAAATATATTTCTCGGGCTAGGGACCTCGGAATTCTATTTCGGGCATACGCTCAGGTCCCATATTTTATACGGATCTACAAGGACCGTTAAAACACGGGTTCAGGTCCATTTACCCAAAACGTTGACCGAAGTCAGCTAAACTGAACTTTTCAGGCCAAAAATTGTTATTTCACAAATTTCCCAAATAAAGGTTTTCCAAAATCACGCCCGGAATACGCACACAAATCGAGGCGAGATAAAATAAGGTTTTAAGGCCTCAGAACACGGATTTGAGTTCTAAAATAGAAGATGACCCTTTGGGTCATCAGATTCTCCACCTCTAAAATAAATGTTCGTCCTCGAACGGACATAGAAAAGTACCTGAGCCAGTGAAAAGATGGGGATATCTTCTTCGCATATCGGACTCGAACTCTCAGGTAGCTGCCTCAACAGTCTGATCTCTCCACTACACACGAACCGAAGGGTAACTCTTCTATCTCAACTGACGAACCTGCTGGTCTAGAATAGTTATCGGCTCCTCCTCATAGGTCAAATACTTGTCCAACTAGACAGTGCTGAAGTCCAACACATGAGATGGATCACCGTGATACTTCCGAATAATGGACACATGAAATACTGGATGCACCGCTGATAAACCCGGTGGCAGTGCGACTCTATAAGCCACCTCTCACACACGATCAAGGATCTCAAAAGGCCCGATGAACATAGGGTTTAACTTGCCCTTCTTTCTAAAACACATCACATCCTTCATGGGTGATACCCAAAGCAACACTCTCTCTCCGACCATGCATGCCACATCACGAACCTTACGGTCGGCATAACTCTTCTGCCTGGACTGAGCTGTACAAAGTCTATCCTGAATGATCTTAACCTTATCCAAGGCATCCTGCACTAAATCTATACCCAATAACCGAGCCTCCGGCTCAAACCACCCAACCGACGATCCACACCGCCTACCATACAACGCCTCATAGGGAGCCATCTGGATGTTCGACTAATAACTGTTGTTGTAGGCAAACTCTGCTAACGGAAAGAACTGATCCCAAAAACCTCTAGAGTCACTAACACAGGCACGGAGCATATCCTCCATGATTTGAATAGTACGCTCGGACTGTCCGTCTGTTTGAGGATGAAATGTTATGCTCAACTCGACCCGCGTACCCAACTCACGTTGTACTGCCCTCCAGAAATCTGAGATAAACTGCGTACCTCGATCAGAAATGATAGACATGGGCACACCGTGAAGACGAACGATCCCACAGATATAAATCTCTGCCAACCGCTCCGAGGAATAGAAACTGCCATAGGAATGAAATGCGCGGACTTAGTCAGCCTATCCACAATAACCCAAACTGCATTGAACTTCCTCTAAGTCTGTGGGAGTCTAACAACGAAATCCATAGACTCCCATTTCCACTAATGAATCTGTATCTTCTAAAGCAACCCACCAAGTCTCTGATGCTCTTACTTTACTTGCTGACAAAACACCGAGCTACATATGCAACAATATTCTTCTTCATCCTCCTACACCAATAATGCTGCCGTAAGTCCTGATACATGTTAGCAGCGCCAGGGTGAATAGAATACTGGGAATTGTGGGCCTCCTCTAGAATCAACTCACGAAGTCCATCCACATTAGGCACACAAACATGACCCTACATTCACAAAGCTCCATCATCTCCAACCATAAACTGCTTGGCATCACCGTGCCGCATTGTGTCCTTAAGGACAAGCAAATGGGGGTCACCATAATGCTGATTTTTTATGCGCTCAAATAAGGAAGACCGGGCAACTATGCAAGCTAAAATATGACTGGACCCAAAAACATCCAACCTCACGAACTGATTGGCAAAAGCCCGAACATCTAATGTAAGCGATCCCACACCGACTGGAATGTATGCAAGACTGCCTATACTAGCTGACTTTCTACTCAAAGCATCGGCCACCACATTGACCTTCCCGGGATAATACAAGATGGTGATATCATGGACTTTCAATAGCTCCAACCACATCCTCTGCCTCAAATTGAGCTCCTTTTGCTTGAACAAGTACTGCAAACTCTTATGATCCGTGAACACCTCACACGACATGCCATATAGATAATGCCTCCAAATCTTCAGCGTGTTAACAATGGCTACCAACTCCAAGTCATGAACATGATAATTCTTCTCGTGAATCTTTAGCTACCGCAAGGCATATTCAATAACCTTGCCACTTTGCATCAATACCGCACCAAGTTTAATACGAGATGTGTCACAATATTTTGTATAAGGCCATGAACCTGTGGGCAACACCAACACTAGCATCGTAGTTAAAGCTGTATTGAGCTTGTGAAAGCTTGCCTAACACTCGTTCAACCATTATAACGGGGAACCCTTCTGGGTCAACCTGGTCAACGGGGCTGCTATAGATGAAAACCCCTCCACAAACCAATGGTAATAACCCACCAAACCTAAGAAACTATGGATCTCCATGGCTGAAGTACGTCTAGGCCAATTCTGAACGACCTTAATCTTCTTAGGATCCACCTGAATACCCTCTACTAATACAACGTGTTCCAATAGAACAACTGAACTAAACCAAAACTCACATTTCGAAAACATAACATATAACTGGCTATCTCTCAAAGTCTCAAGAACGATCCGAAGATGCTGCTCATACTCTTCGCGACTACGGGAGTAGATCAAGATATCATCAATAAACACGATCACAAAGGAATCCAGGTAAGGCTTGAACACCCGGTTCATCAAATCCATAAATACTGCTGGGGCATTTGTTAGTCTAAATGACATCACTAAAAACTCATAATGCCCGTTCTGAGTCCGAAAAGTCGTCTTAGGGACATCGGATGCCCTAATCCTCAACTGATGGTAGCTAGACCTCAAATAAATCTTTGATTACACCTTGGCACCCTGAAGCTAATCAAATAAGTTATCAATCCTCTGCAATTGACACTTTTTCTTGCTTGTGACTTTGTTCAACTGCCGTTAGTCTATGCACATCCTCATCGACCCATCCTTCTTCTTTACGAACAACACCGACGCACCCCAGGGAGAAACACTAGGTATAATAAAGCCCTTATCAAGAAAATCCTGCAACTGTTCCTTCAATTCTTTCAACTCTGGCGGGGCTATGCGGTACGAGGGAGTAGAATTTGGCTAAGTTCCTGGAGACAAATCAATGCAAAAGTCAATATCACTGTCGGGTGGCATCACCGATAAGTCTACAAGAAATACCTCTAGGAACTCCCGAATAACTGGTATAGAATCCTTGGAAGGAACCTCCGCACTAGAATCACGAACATAAGCCAAATATGCCAAGCACACCTTCTCGACCATACTCCGAGCCTTCATATAAGAAATAACCTTGTTGGTAAAATGGCTAGGAGTCTATCTCTACTCTAATCGAGGCAGCCCCAGCAAGGCTAAGGTCATTGTCCTGGCGTGACAATCAAATATAGCATGATAAGGTGACAACTACTCCATCCCCAAAATGACATCGAAATCAACCATATCGAGAAGTAGGAGATATACACGAGTCTCAAGACCCCCAATAATAACAACACATGAATGATATACACGATCTACAATAATAGAATCCCCCACAGGTGTGGACACATACACAGGGGCACTCAAAGAATCACGTGGCACTACCAAATATGAAGAAAAATAGGATGACACATAAGTAGATCCCGGATCAAATAATACTAAGGCGTCCCTACTGCAAATTAAAATTGTACCTATGATAACCACGTCAGATGACTGAGCCTCAGTCCTGGCTATAAAAGCATAGCATCGGGGTTAGGCCCAACCACTCTGAACTATATCTCGAGGATGGGCCTTGGCTGGCTGGCCTCCACCTCTAGCTGCCTGACCTCCACCTCTAATACCTCGACCTCCACCTCTAGTTCTCAGACCCCAACCTCTAGTTGGATGAGCGGGCGATGGAACACCTGGTGCCGGGACCAAGGCATGAGAACCCTGATGCTGAGAACTGCTCAATGCTTGAGGGCAATACCTAGAAATGTGTCTCAGATCGCCACAAGTATAACAAAACCTCGGCTGCTGAGACTGCATACCCTAAAACTGACCCTGTTGGCCTGAATAACCACCCTGAAACTCTAGAGTGGGGGTGCACTGATAGAAGCTAGTGGTTCACTATGGGCTAGCTGATCGGAATACTACATATGAGAGCCACGACCACCTGAACCACTGTGAGAAGCCTGAAGTTCTGATTGAAACGGCCTAGGAGGATGTCCTCTGCCAAAAGTACCCCGACCTCTAGATGAGGCTCCACTGAATCCACCGGAGTAACGATGTCTCTTATCAAACCCCTGACCACTCCCCTGGGATAAAACGAACTCAACTCACCTGGCCACATTGGCTGCATTCTGGAAAGAAATCTCGCTCCCTGTCTCCTTAGCCATCTACAATCTGATAGGCTCAGCAATTCCCTCAATAAAGCTTCTCACCCCCTCTCTCTCCGTAGGAAGTATTAGAAGAGCATGATGGGCAAAATCAATAAAGCGGGTCTCATACTGAATAATGAACATGTTTCCCTGCTGGAGCCACTCGAACTGCCTGCGATAGTCCTCTCTTAGAGTAACATGAAGGAACTTCTCGAGAAATAGCTAAGAGAAATGTTCCCAAGTCAAATCAGGTGACCCGGCTGGTCTTTCCAAACAAAAATCCCTCCACCATTTCTTGGCAGAACCTGACAGACGAAAGGCAGCAAAGTAGACCCTATTGATCTCCACTATCCCCATGTTCCGTAGTACCTCGTGACAACTGTCCAAATAGTCTTGGGATCCTCTTAAGATGTACCACCCTAGGTAGTGGTGAAGAGCTTGGTAAACCTATTTAATCTCCATAGAGCCTCAGAAGACATAGATGATCCATCGCCAGTGCTGTAACGCTCGGTGGAACTATCCCAGCTGGAGTATGAAACTGGGGAGCCATCTACTTCGGAGTGTGGATAGAGGGAGTCTAGGCTCATCTCCCAACTTGAGCGACATCTGGTGCTACAGGTATGTGGCGGCCTGAGCAACGCTCTTCATAAGTCCCAGTAGACGGACCAGAGCATCCTGAAGTACCAGGGCTGCGATGAACCCCTCTGGAACCTAAGCTGGCCTTGCTGGAACGGTCTGGGCTAGAGTCTCCTCATTAAACTTTACTTGAGGGTCCGCCGCTGGTGCTGCTGATCGAGATCAGGGCTGAGTCCTTCCCTTGCCTCGGCCTCTAGCATGGCCTCAACCTCGTCCTTTGCCCCTCATAGGAGCTGCCACTGCGGGCTCTGGCTGCAGCTCAGCTGAAGAAGCGGTACGTGTTCTCGCCATCTGCGAAGGATGAAGAGTAGAGAGTGTTGATACCCAATTTTTCCCAAAATATTTTTAGTTGCATATATACCTTCAAAATAAAGCATTAACACCAATTGGTTTGTTTTCCATAATTTTTCCACATTTTCTAATTTGTCCAGTATTTTATTTCCAATAAATGATTACAAAATTGCATCACAAATGATTTCAAAGCAATTTCTTGATTTAATTTATTTTTTATGGTCCTATTAAGACCAAATTGTTCCATAAATAACCAAATTGGCACATTTTGGCTATAATTACAATAACTTTGCAATTATAGCCCATACGTATAATTTTGCACTATTTTTTACCAGAAATTAGTCCTTTATATTTTTAAATACCAAGTAATCATTTCTAAATTATTCTCATGCAATAGTATAACTTTTTATAATTAATAATTATGTTATAAACTATTTTTGACTAATTTAATTCGGGTATTTAACAAATAGCCCATTTTTATTTTAATTTTAGCCTTAATTAACCAGGCCAAACCCTTAACTAAATTAGTTCATACCCCAAGCCCAATTCCTAATACTACCCGACCCAATGCTGATTAAATCCTAGCCGTTGATTAATTTTGATCAACGGCCCGAATTCGTTCTTTCCTAATTTAACCAAAACTTATACCCCCAAACCCCTCATTCACTCTTCACTCACCCGATGTCACCCCTCTCCTTCTCTCTAAAACTCTCTCTACCTTAACCCTAACTCCCCTTCGCTGGCTGCTTGCTCTCTGGTAATAATGGTGGCTCACCACCACCCTAGCCCTAATGGCTCCCCCATGGCCAAATTCTTGCTGTCTTAAGGTCCTCAAGGGACAAATGGTTGTTCACTCACCACCCACGGCATGTTCTCGCTGTTCTCAGGACACTATGGCCCGATTGAGTAATGTCTTCATATTTCTCGGCTAAACCTATGGGTTTCTAAGCTGGTCTCTCTATTTTTGGGATATTTTCTAGAAAACCCTAATCTCTTCTATTGTACCTCTTAGATCTGTAACAGATCTGAGGTTTTTTCTGAGCAAGTTTTGTTTGTTTTATGAAAAACTTTCCATTTCTCAAAGCGTCGCTTTATTTTCTCATTAGGATTTCTGGAACTTTTTTAAAAAAACAAACATATTTATGGTCTTTTTAATGTTGTTCTCTGATTCTCATATGTCTGAATGACTTTTTGTAAAAATTGCTTTTTAATCCTAATTTGTTATGTTAAAACCTCAGTTTTAACACTATGTTATAACCCTGAGTTCATTCTTGCTTGTCGATTCTGCTATGTGTGTGTTCAAAGCCCATGAATATGCTACGATTAGTTATTTCTACCCCAATAATGTCTTATTAGGGTTTCTGATTTGTCTCTTTCTGGCTATACTCAGTACTTGTTATTCATGGAAGTTTATAATGTTTCCCTTAGTATTAGTATTATTTTCCGATTCTTTAAATCTCGGATTTCCTAGGATGATACTCTTTACTGATTTCCAGCTACTTTTCTTGTTTTCACAACCTTTAAAATACTTTCTTACCTTGTTACGTGTTTGACTGCATTATTGCTGAGTTCTTACTGTTATTTCCTTAATTATAACTCTATGTATCTACCCCAAATTACTTATTATGTACTTAGGTCTTTTGAACTCTTTCCTTATTTGGTACCTGTTCTTTACCGTTTGAAATGACTCCCTTAATTAAGGGATGACTTGGACTGATTTTACTTTAATTGATTCTGAATTCTCCAATTACTGAACAATTTGATTCTTACCTTATTTACCTAGATTTCAAACTACTATATATATATATATATATATATATATATATATATATATATATATATATATGCTTTCTTCTACTCTCATTAGACACGAACATTAGTTCACAACCCCCTCACACACTTAAAGCTTTTCTGCTCTCTTTCTTATTACTTGCTACTATTAGTGAATTAGTCGGCTGCAAGCCAAGGCTAATTATTGCACCCTATTTCTCCATTTTATGTCTATTCTCCTTAACTTGTATGTTCTAATTTCAATTCAAGTCCTAAACACTATATGTTTTCTTGCTGTTTTAGTTTACTAGTTACCAGTTTATTCCTGTCTATTATCTGACCTTTCAATATGTAACTAGCCTGTTTGGATCACTATTAGTGCTGTCCTAATTCTAATATGTGATCAGCATGATATGAGCTTGTCCATTCCTTGTAGTACGTACTGGCATTACTCTATTAGTATATGTTTGAATGGTTATGTATTAGTTGGTTTTCTGGTTTGCTCCTGTTTTGCAAAACTGATTTGTTACCCTAAGTTATTCTGATGCTATGCCAATCATGTTTAGTAGTTCTATGTTCTCACTGTTGCTATGAAATCCTATACTATGTCATCTCCCAATCCCATGAACCCCCTAAGCACTTCTGATTCTATAACTATGTTCTAATTAGCATATCTGAAATCAATGCCTTACTGCTTGCACTGTTAGCTACTCCTTAATTTCAAAAGACATCTATTTATTATATGTTTATTATGTGTATTATATGTCCCCAAATCCCAATTCCCTAGTATGAATCATGTGGTTAGGACACTGTTTGCTGTGTGATTGATCTGTTGTTTGTTTGATTACATAATCCTTGTCATAACTGTTTTACTGGTAAACAACTCTCCTATTTTATAAAACTACCTCAATTGAGTCCTTTTCAATAATGTGTTTCCTATCAAACCTTTTTAAAACTATGTCAAGCACTCTCACTCCACTCTTAAGTCTCTAGGTTCTGCCTCTCCAGTGTGTGACTGCCTTGGGATCCCTGTGAGATCCCTCTAAACTCTGATGCACTGGGGCTGGCCCTTATCACTGTATTTACTCAATTATGGTTATAAAATCTAGGTGTGAGCACTACCCGAGATTCTTGAGGTCCTTAGGGAACTCTGACACACCCGAACATGAAACTGGCTATAAACTTGGTATTTGAGGCTATGGAAAATCTGGTATCTTCAGAATACACTTGGGCCTGCTTCAGGCTCCCTATAGTTAACTTCTTCTTTTTCTTTATTTGTTTATTTATTCAGCTGGTCTACAATAATTATCGTAAACAACATTGGGGTGATTAGTGAAAAGGGGTGGGTAGTTATATATATATGTAAATCGGGTAGATATCATAACTATAGGATTGTGTTAATTCAATGTGTTTGCCATGTTTGCTTTCCTTCCACAATATTAGAAACCATGCCTATAAGATTCTAAATGGCTTTAATAATAGAGATCATGCCTATAGGGTTAAAATCAACCTTATAATTAGATATCTTGCCTATAAAGTGTAAAGTAGTTGAGGTTCATTTTCCGTTACAGCATGTATTCACATTCGTCTTCTTAAAAATTATGCATATAAGTTCAAGAGTCAGCTTTTAATAATTAGATACCATGCCTATAGGAATTAAAATCAGCTCTGATAGAAATCATTCTTATAGAACTTAAAACCAGTTTAGTTAAATAAATCAGTTCAAATACATGTTTATATATTCTAAATTGGCTTAATTAATTAATCTGTTCGTTTCTTTAATACGTTTTCATACACTGCCTTAAATTAATACTGCTAGAAAGCATGTTTATAGGATCTCAAGTTGTCCGTTTAAAGATTTCTCACTATGTTACTGCATTCCTAATAGATATCATGCTTTTTGGACATCATTATTATGTTCTTAAGCAAGCCTATAGGGCGATTAAAATCCAGCAACTATAAAACTGCGCTTTGAGACTGCTCACTTTTAACATGTCTAAAATTAGTAGGATTCAGTTCTTTGACACTCTGTCTTTAATTTAGTACTGTATAATCTCTGTTCACCTAGATATCATGTTCTAGAGTTTCTCTTAGAATACTTGAAACTGTTATTCGAGACGTGCACTTGTTTGCTCTGCTTGTGGAGGTAAAATGTGAGCCTTTAATTGTTCCCTCTTTATGTGCAGTCCTAATTGTTCTTGATTGACGCCTAGATTTTTCTCCTTTAAATACTTTAGGATGGTCTAGATCCACCTTAACTAGAAGTCCCAAATACCTCCAGGAATACAAGGAAGGGACGGGTAGTGCGCGCATAGGATATCTATCAAGGTTATTAGAACGCTTTAGGCTATGACCAAGGGGAGGGAATTGGGTAGTAAGGATATGTGTAATACGCGCTAATGTCACGTGTAGATCCTCATTGAGGAGTGATTACCGGGCACTATGTGGGTGATCATGTCGGCTAACCAACCTAGGACCCCTCTTTCTCAACTCTTGTTGTTTAAATAAATTTACTTTTCTTTATATATGTGCAACTTATTCAAACCTTTCCCCCTGTTCCATTACTTGAATCATATATGTTCCTAGAATGCCTTTACTTGCAAGTACGTGTTAAAACAGTTTATCTGCTCAAATGACTAATTCACACCTTGGGACCTACCGTTGTGGACCGAGAGGGGCACCTAATACCTTCCCCTCATGGTTATTTCGAGCCCTTACCCTAAATCTCTGGTAATGCAAACTAGTCTAAGAGTTAATCGCTCTAGGTGCCCTAACGCACCATAATCAGTTAGGTGGCAACTCTTCAAACATACAATTCCCAAAATGAAATGAGTTATTATCCCCATGAATGTCGAAACCCGGACTTTCTCCGCGAAGATAAAAAAAGGGGGTGCGACAGAGAGTTAAATTAGCATTGAGAGATCAAAATCGCATGACAAAGAAGAATCAAAGTGAAAATGTTCCTAAACTATGTAGCCTTTGGCAATAATTACAGACATCTCCATACCGATCCCTCAGACTCTACTAAGCTTTCCCCTGAATTATGAGATCTAGGCAACCTAGTGCTATGATACCAACTTCTCACGACCCATATTTCCCACTGTCGGGATCGTGATGGCGTCTAACTTTTCAGATGCTAGTCAAGCCAATAGAAAAAGTTTTCAATACACTAACAACTAACCAATTTAGTAATAACAGCAGTTAAAACCAAAATAGATTAAAGGAGTACAGAATCTCATAATAACCCAAGTACTGATACACAACTACCTAGAAAGTGGTGTCACAATTCACAGATTTCTAAGAGTCACTACAAATACTGGCTGAAAGAAAATACAACTGTCTTTGAATCAAAATAAAACAATAAACTGGAATAACTGGTAGGGGACTCCAAGGTCTGCGAACGTTGGCAGATCTACCTTGGGTCTCCTGTTGGACTGAAAGAAGCAATCCAACTCTGATCAACATGGTCTAGTACCAAAATCTGCATAGAAAGTACAGAGTGCAGTATTACTACAACCGACCCGATGTACTGGTGAGTGCCGATCCTAACCTCGGCGAAGTAGTGACGAGGCTAGGACAGACACATACATAACCTGTGCAATTAAACAATATACTAGTAGAAATAACAAGTAATAGAAGCTAAGCAAATATTAACGGGAGAGGGAGCATGCTAAGGAGGGGGAGTTGCAAAACAAAGAATCACAGCAATAGAGGAATTTAAACAACTAGTACATCTTGAACTGGTAATAATAAGTAAACACAACAACAGAAAGTGCACGGCATCACCCTTCGTGCTTTTACTCTCAATCGCACCATATAAGTAATAGTAGAAACGTGCACGGCTCACCCTTCGTGCTTTATCACTCAACCTCACCTTATAATTAATAGACAAATGCACGGGATCACCCTTCGTGCTTTATTACTCAACCTCACCATATAAATATTAAGAACGTGCACGGCATCATCCTTCGTGCTTTATCACTCAACCTCACCAACCATGAAACATCAATAACAGAGAGATGGTAATAACAGCATCAAGTCTTACTTCAACACTTAGTGCCACAGTACCAATATCAACTTTGAGTCAATACTCAATCAAAACCTCACTCAGTAGAACATGATAGGAAATGGCTCAACACATCGAATAGATAATCTAAACAAGAATAGTATGATCAAGGATGCACCATTTACAAGAATAAAACTTAATTCATATGCTATGACCCGACAACAACGTATAGATACTCGTCATCTCACCTATACGTTGTACTCAACACCCAAACACATAACAAATAAGCATATAATACCTAATCCCTCAATATAAGGTTAGCCATAACCTGAGCTGGGCCTACCGGAACTATCTGGGCCGGAACCTCATCATCAAAGTCAACCTGAGGCTCCGCCGCTGGTGCTGCTGCTCTGGGTTGTGCTCTGCCCCTACCTCGACCTCTAGCACGACCTCGGTCTCTCCCTCTGCCCCTTGTGGGAGCTGCTGCTGGGGGCTCGGGCTGCTTTTTGGTGGATGGGGAAGCAAGTGTTCTCGCTATCTACAGAGTAAAAATTTAATTAGCATTGAGAAACCAAACCGCACGACAGGAAAGAATAAATATGAAGTTTTTCCTAACTCTATAGCCTTTGGGGGATAAATACAGACGTTTTCGTACCGATCCCTCAGACTCTACTTAGATTGTCCGTGAATTGTGAGACATATGTAACCTAGAGCTCTGATACCAGCTTGTCACGACCCGAAATTTTCGCCCTCGGGAATCGTGATGGCGCTTACTAGTGAAAGCTAGGCAAACCGACCATCTGAACAAATTACCTTTCTTTTTCTTTTTAACTCTTTAACAAAAGGTGATTCAATAGTTTATAGATAGCGGAAATTTCAAACAGGCGGAAGAAACGATTAAACCATTTAAATAATCTCAATGTAATTTCTTAAACAAAACTACCCAGAACTTTTATCACGTTTCACAGACAGCCTAGAATTACTACAAACAAGGTCTGAAAAATAAATAATACACTGTTTCTAAAATAGGTAAATGAAGCAAGATGAAGGGATAAAGCGAGACATCGGGGCCTGCGGACGCCTATAGGACTACCTCGGAATATCCAACTGGACTGAAGGCAGCCACCCAAACTAAGGTCCAAATGCTGCTTCTCCGGGATATGCACACAGTGCAGAGTGTAGTATCAGTACAACCAACCCATGTGCTGGTAAGTGTCTAGCCTAACCCCGACGAAGTAGTGACGAGGCTAGGACCAGATTACAAAATAACTTGTGCAGCTATATCATATACAGTGGAAAATAAAACAGAAATATACCACTAAGGATGAGAGGGGGACATGCTGCGGGAGAATATCATTTACCAACAGTAACTCAGAAGAAAAGCATAAAGAACAATTTAATATTTGCGGCAGAAAGAATAAGAAACTGTAACCAATCAATAACCAATTTTATCATTTATTGTTGCGGCACGCAACCCGATCAAAATCATAAAAAATACTATTGCGGCATGCAACCCGATCCATATCATTTATAATTATTGCGGTGTGCAACCTATTCAATTTATAATGTTGTTGAGGCGTGCAACCCGACCCATATATAATATTGTCGTGGCATGCAACCCGATCAAAAAAAAATATTGTTGCGGCGTGCAACCCGATCCAAATATACAATTCAACACCACTCACAAGAAAAGAGTCCTGGCAAGGGAACAATAAGGAAACCATACTATTCCGACAAGGAAATCGACAATCTAAGTAAATATGTCCTGGCAAGGGAGTCAGCTATAACCAAACTTGTTCCAACATTTAACTTTACAAAAGAAACCTCAACTAGCACCAATACTCAACCATGATCAACTTCTACGAGAATAATCATAATTCTTGCCCAACAAAGAAAATCAACAACTTAGGCATTTGTAGTACTTATTAAGAACACAACGATTTCAATTTAAGACTCACGGGCATGCTTGACACCAACGTATAGATACTCATCACCATGCCTATACGTCGTACTCAACAAATAACACATAGCAAATAGGACACAACTCCTAATCCCTTAAGCTAAGGTTAGACCAAATACTTACCTCGATGCCACGAACACAATTCAAGTCTCGACTATCGCTTTACCTCTTGATTGCACCACCAATCTACTCGTATCTAGCCATAAGTTACTTAATTACATCAATAAATGCTACTTGATTCAATTCTAATGCATGAAAATACATTTTCTAAAGCTTTCCACAAAAAGTCAAAAATCGCCAGGGCCCACATGGTCAAAACTCGAGGTTCGACCAAAAACCCGATTACCCATTTCCCCAAGAACCCAAATATATAATTTGTTTTCAAAAATCGGACCTCAAATCGAGGTCCAAATCTCCAAAATTTGAAAAACCTAGGTTCTACCCAAAACACCCAATTTCCCCTATGAAAATCATTGATTTTGAGTTGAAATCATGTGGAAAGATGCTAATGATTGAAGAAAACTTGTTAGAAATGACTTACAATCGATTTAGAAGAGAAGTTTTCTTTGAAAAATTGACCAAGAGTGTTTTGATTTTGAAAGAGTGTGAAAAATGGTTGAAATGCGTCTAAGTTATGAATTTACAGGTTGCAAGTATCGCAATTGTGACTAGGGTTCACAATTGCGAACCCAAAAGTCTACTACTCTCGCATTTGTGATCAGCTTTTGCTTTTGCAAAGTCACTTTTGCGGTTAAACTGTCGGATTTGCGATACTGGGGAAATCCAGGTCACTTTGCAAATGCGATGGCTCTTTCGCATTTGAGACATCGCTTTTGCGATGGCTACTTCGCATTTGCGACCCAAAGGCAGACCAAGTCCCTTTCGTATTTGCATTTGCGAGCTTGCATTTGCGAGCCAGGCTTCGCAAATACCTGATCATACCAGCTGAAAAACCTACAATTTTCCAAGTTAAAATTCAACTCTGTGGCCTATCCAAAACTCACCCGATCCCTCGGGGCTCCAAACCAAACATGCACACCAACCTCAAAACATCATACGAACTTGCTTGTGCATTCAAATCACCAAAATAACCTCAACAATTAAGAATTTAGCATCAAAATCATAAAATCTCCTAAGAACATCAAATTTTCCAATTTTCTCAAATACGATCCGATTCATGTCATTTCAAGTCCGTTTCTTACCAAATTTCACAGACTCAACTTGAATCACATATAAGACCTGTACCGGGCTACGGAACCAGAATAAGTTATGATTTTGAAAGAGTATGAAAAATGGTTGAAATGCGTCTAAGTTATGAATTTACAGGTTGCAAGTATCGCAATTGTGACTAGGGTTCACAATTGCGAACCCAGAAGTCTACTACTCTCGCATTTGTGATCAACTTTTGCTTTTGCAAAGTCACTTTTGCGATTAAACTGTCGGATTTGCGATACTGGGGAAATCCAGGTCACTTTGCAAATGCGATGACCCTTTCGCATTTGAGACATCGCTTTTGCGATGACTACTTTGCATTTGCGACCCAAAGGCAGACCAAATCCCTTTCGTATTTGCGGTAATTTTTTTGCATTTGCGAGCTTGCATTTGCGAGCCAGGCTTCGCAAATACCTGATCATACCAGCTGAAAAACCTACAATTTTCCAAGTTAAAATTCAACTCTGTGGCCTATCCAAAACTCACCCGATCCCTCGGGGCTCCAAACCAAACATGCACACCAACCTCAAAACATCATACGAACTTGCTTGTGCATTCAAATCACCAAAATAACCTCAACAATTAAGAATTTAGCATCAAAATCATAAAATCTCCTAAGAACATCAAATTTTCCAATTTTCTCAAATACGATCCGATTCATGTCATTTCAAGTCCGTTTCTTACCAAATTTCACAGACTCAACTTGAATCACATATAAGACCTGTACCGGGCTACGGAACCAGAATAAGTTATGATTTTGAAAGAGTATGAAAAATGGTTGAAATGCGTCTAAGTTATGAATTTACAGGTTGCAAGTATCGCAATTGTGACTAGGGTTCACAATTGCGAACCCAGAAGTCTACTACTCTCGCATTTGTGATCAACTTTTGCTTTTGCAAAGTCACTTTTGCGATTAAACTGTCGGATTTGCGATACTGGGGAAATCCAGGTCACTTTGCAAATGCGATGACCCTTTCGCATTTGAGACATCGCTTTTGCGATGACTACTTTGCATTTGCGACCCAAAGGCAGACCAAATCCCTTTCGTATTTGCGGTAATTTTTTTGCATTTGCGAGCTTGCATTTGCGAGCCAGGCTTCGCAAATACCTGATCATACCAGCTGAAAAACCTGCAATTTCCCAAGTTAAAATTCAACTCTGTGGCCTATCCAAAACTCACCCGATCCCTCGGGGCTCCAAACCAAACATGCACACCAACCTTAAAACATCATACGAACTTGCTTGTGCATTCAAATCACCAAAATAACCTCAACAATTAAGAATTTAGCATCAAAATCATGAAATCACCTAAGAACATCAAATTTTTCAATTTTCTCAAATACGATCCGATTCATGTCATTTCAAGTCCGTTTCTTACCAAATTTCACAGACTCAACTTAAATCACATATAAGACATGTACCGGGCTACGGAACCAGAATAAGGGCTTGATACCATCAAATTTTAAAAACATTTCTTTTCCAAAAACTTATAAATATTCCAGAAAATAATTTTCTTTAAAAATTCATTTTTCGGGCTTGGAACCTCAGAATTTGATTTCGGGCATACGCCCAAGTTCCATATTTTCTTACGGACCCTTCGGAACCGTCAAATCATAGGTCCGGGTCCGTTTACCCAAAATGTTGACCGAAGTCAACTTAAATTCATTTTAAAGGCAAACTTCATCATTTTTTACATAATGGATTTCCGGCTACGCACCCAGACTGCGCACACAAATTGAGGTGAGACCGAAAGAGGTTTCCTGTAAGGCCTCAAATTACAGAATTTTATGTCTAAAACAAGTGATTATCTTTTGGGTCATCACTGGTCCCAATACCTGAACCCTAATACTTGGCAACCTATGCCCCCGTCACACCTCATGGTCACGCTGACAACTCACTTACTAACTAGAGCTACTCTCACATATATGACTTGTAAACGAGAGTGTACATCTATACTCAGCAATGTCAGGGGAACTTCATATCCAATTGGAGTGTTCAACTACGTGTATGCTTGTGCAAGTGCTCTAACATAGTTTCTACTAGCTAATAAGCATAAGGAAAAGAACGGACAACACGTAAGCTGTTTCTCACAACTTACACATGATACAACTCATCTAAGTAAGCGTACCACAACACAATATCAAACAGAAAGAATGCCCCCAGGCCATCACAAATCATCACAATCAATCCCTGACAAAGCCCACCTTATCTCGCCACGTGTGCAACAATAATATAGAGAATGCCCGCCTTATTTCGCCACACGTGCATCATAATGTTCCCACCTTGTCTCGCCACATGCACAACGCACATATAAGCATATATGCATATCCCGCCTAGTCACGCCGCATGTGCAATATATCAATAGTAGCAATAGCACGGTAGATCCCTCGGGTAACCCCACAACAACAATCGCACAGTAGACACCTCATGCACCACCACAACAAGTACAACAGCAACAATGACAATATATACAAGAACACGACAAGTAAATCAACTCAAGAACTTTCAATCACAAGGAGACGGTAAAACTAGCTCACAAGGAATAATCACAATAGAGAATACTAAGCGTAATAAGAACAACTCAATAAGAGAGAAAATAATATGGAGCAACGATCCTACAATATGTAGTTCAACAAAAAGGAATCTAACACGAATCAATTAATTCCAAATAAGGGAATGCCATAAAAGTATAGGATATCTAAACTTATTTTAAGGTTGGGCAAATTACGAAGGATATACAATAATTTCAATTAAGGATGAGTAGCAGGGATATAATCATAACCTCAATTAAATTTGTAAATGGGATTCTAAAAATACGTGATCTATTCCCGAGCTAGTTTTTAGAGCAGTTGATGCAAAGAACGTAAAATATAATGATAAAATGCGAGCAAAAATGGGATAGTAATCAAACCAAAGGGGACTGTTTCCCGGGTGTGGAGATGGTCGATGAGACCTCGAGGTCGGCTTTAGTATCGATCTCGAAGTATTGGGGGCAGTCGGAAATGGGATGACAGGCAGAGATATGATCGAGCAAGGCTCTATGCTACCAATATTGAGCAAAGTAGTAAAGAACAAATAAGAGAATGATAAATGCTAAAGCGGCCTAGGGCTAGTGAGGGCGAACAACTTAGAAGAAAAGAGAGAGAGAGAGAGATTATTGCACTTGTGAAGAAATGGAGCAACATCTATCCCCCTACAAAGATGTGGGGATCCCCTTTATATAGGAGGGAATTTCTTGTATTACAAAACATGTTAATCATGAAAGTACATAGATAGGACGGCTAGATGTGACACCTTGAAAATAGGACTCAGAAATGCTGGCTTTGTCAGGTCGAGTCGCGTGACTTGGGAACTTCCCCCTTGCTTGTCGTGGCCCGTTGCATTAGTCGGAATGCTATACCATTCGGATCAGCTCTAGACGAACCCCGAGGATGAGTCTCGACCTTGGCTACGAGCTTCAAGGGGCATGACCGCGAGATGACCTTACGATGGGGAATTCAGGCCTCCGAATTTGCCACATACAGATAGCCTCCGCATTTCTTAGAGTGAAGGAGACGAGAAGCGATGAGAAACGGTTATGAACTCCTGCTTCCTCCGGCATCCTTGAGAATGGTTGTGGGTTGTCAAGGCATGCTATGCGCGCCATTACCGTGAATTCCAGCATTGACTGCGGTGGTTGGCCTCCTTTAATATACCCACGATGCTCTTATAAATATTTGTTTATTCCCTTTCGTATCCTATTCAGAACCTTTTAGTGAAATCTGTTTTTCCTTTGCTCCTTGCTTCTCTTTTTAAGAGCGCGACGCTCCCCCATTTTATTCTCTCTTGGAATTTCTCAAAGATGGCAAATTTTTCCACTATTGCTTCTTAGGAGGTTGCGGGATCGTCTTCTTCATTCTTCTTCCAAGGAAAAGTAGCCGCTCCACCCCGTATCGAAGAGTGCGTCTGAGGACCTTTTACGATGACTTCATATTTTAGGGTCGAGAGACCCTCCTCGAAGTCAGGACGTCGTGAACTAGTAACTCAATATATCAGTTGTATAATGGATATTAGGAGAGTGAGGGCCGACTGTTGCTGGGGGGATGCAGTGCTTGTGGAGATTCCCGCTCAGGATGTAGACATTACGACTCACTGGGCTGGCTTTCTGAGCATGTACACCTACCTATTTACTTTGGGAATGGCGGGACCTTCTTCACCCTCGATCGACCCTATGATTCTCAATTTCTGCCGGAGTTACCAGGTGACTCTGGGTCAAGTCCATCCTTCATTCTGGCGTGTGGTTTATATGATCAGGCATTACTTGAGCATGATAGAGGGAATGCCCTTTACTCTGAATCATCTGATCCAGATGTACAACCCTCGTCTCCTTCGCGGGGGCTTAATCAAGCTTTATTGTCAAGCCCTGAGATCCCTTTTCTCCTGTATCAAGGAATTTGGGGACAACAAGTAGTTGAGTCGGTTTGTCTGAGTGAGGACATCTGATTTGATCCTAATGGAAGATATGACATTAACTGAAAAGTGGAACGCAGCGTGTAAGTGAATGCGGAGCCTCTGCTTCCCTTTGATGATTTCTCCTTACGTCCCTAACTCTATTTTTCTTCTTTGTCTTTTCAACCGTAGCGGTCTACCCTGGAGCGGTGTCTTTTCAATGTTGGGTTGACCGTTTATACTCGATTTGCCCATAAATTATCACGTGTAGCAGGATTTATCCGGAACCCGGTGGGAAGCAAAAGATCATGGTAAGTTCCGACTTTTGTTGTATCTGCGCATTTTAGCACAACTTACTGCTAGCGGCTCTTCCCTTTCTGTGCATTTGATCCCTGCATTTATGTAGGTCTGGGAGGAGTCCTACTAATAAGGGAGGTGCCACCCGTCGGAGGGGACATCCCGGTGCTTGATGAGGAGAAGAAAAGGCAAAGGAGCGCATCTGTTGAACCACCGAAGCTCAAAAGGACCAAAGTGGAGTAGTCCAAGGTGGATTGATTAGTTCGGGCTTCTAGCGCGGCAGGGAATCCTCGTGCTGAACGTGAGGGAGAAAGCAGCTTTTCAGCACCCTCCGAAGATCATTTGGGATCGATTGCTCCTTAAGCCGAGGAGATAAATGCTTCCAGACAGCAGTCTGATGCTGGCGCGGCTCGTCTTTATGGTGGCGAGGCAATGGATGGGATATTGAGTACTGGTTTTGACTTGGCAGGTAGCCAGAGTCCTTATTGAGTCGGGACGCCCTTAGCAGGTGATCTGAAGGAGCCTCAATCGGGGACTCGGGATGAACGGGGGGCGGACATTCCGGCCGACCCTGTTGGCCCGTTGGTTATTGTTGATTCCTCAAAAGGGGGAATACTTCCATCTTCCAGAATGCGAGACGAGCTTCACAAGGATCTTTCCAAGGAGGGAGCACTGATCGAAGGCGGAGACGCACTCGGGAGGCCGACGATCACTCTTGAGGGTAGTTCCGGGATCAACGCTTCCTCTATTTTCGGCGAGATGGGCAGGCTTTGTGAGCGGGTAACTTCATCCATCCCCATTTGTTACTTCGGTCCACTTCGATCTTTATTCCCTTAACATTTTTACGTGATTTCAGGCCGAAGCACTTTATAATCAAGCCCTCGCCTAGTATTAGGACGAGGTGAGCCATCGCAAACACGAGAAAGCCCTTTTAACCGAACATGTTATTCATCCCCTGTTCTCACTATTATATGAGCTTCTGTGGAATTCTACTATTTTTAACCCCTTGGGCCCTGATTCATGCAGTTTGAGAAGGAGAAACTTTTACTGAGAGGGGAGCTTCAGGCCAAGGACGCTAAAATATTCGAGCTTAGTCATCATGTGGACGAGGTGATTTCTGAAAGGGATTGCCTTAGGAGGAGAGTCACGTCGATAAAGCGTCAGCTTCATGATGCGACGGAGGATAGTGGCAAGTACAAGAGTCTTCGTTCCAGGATGGTGGTCGCACTGCTTCGGATCAGAGCCGAGTCCGAGGCGCTTGTATCTTTACACGGGGAAGCAGCGGTCACTGAAGATTCTCGTGTTAAGAGGACCTTCGAGGGGCAGACCCAACTTTACCTCGAGCTGCGAACCGCGCTTGGCCGGACCTTCTAAGGTTAACCATCGAGGGCATATTGGAAAGCAGCTCGAGCGGTGTTAAAAATGGGGATTGCTCCTCGGAGAGAGGGGACGCCGTCGAGAAGGGACTGTTAGGGGATTTGTAACCGCCTGGATGCAACCTTTGAGGATGCTGATTTGACAATAGATTTAGGTTGTGTTGTTTTTTCCTGTTGATCTCCCTGTTTATATATAGCACTTTTATTTTGGCATATGTATAAGGAGAAATCTCATTACTCTATTCCCTTTGTTGGCAAAAGAACATTGAACCCGGAACGCAACTTTGTGGCCCGTTTAGGCTAGTTGATACGACCTCTGATGTGAATTTTCATGGGGGGGGGGGGGTTGCGCCTTTGCTCAGCCATTTTGCATTGAGTCTCCGGGTCGGGTTTGTCTCGAGGTTTACTGATTTTCACTTTCCTCCGAGATCGGACGATGGAGGTTTTTTGTCCCGTGCCCTTGGGCATTCATTGTTTTAACTATTTGGGTCCAGTCTCTGAGTCGCGTTGCGACTCGGGCTGTAATTAACCATCATGTTCTTTCCTGCCTGCATGGGCGGATGATGATGGCCTTCCGTGCTTTGAGTCGAGATGACCTTACAGGTGCGTGGCATGGGGGCTCGCTTGGCTAGCGGTGATGGTATTTATGTCATGCCTTAGGCATTTTGCACTTTAACTACTCTGGGTCCAATCTCCGAGTCACGTTGCGATTCGAGCTTTAACCGACCCTTAAATTTCCTCGACTTCCTGGCCAATGATATTGACACTTATGTCGTGCCCTTAGGCATATTGCAATTTTGGGTCCACTCTCCGAGTCGCGTTGCGATTCGAGCTGTAATCAACCCTTAAATTTCCTTGAGTTTATGGCCGGCGACAGTGGCACTAATGCCGTTTGGTCGTTGAGACCTTTTAGTATGTGGCCCGGAGGCTTACATAGTTAACTATTTTGGATTCGGTCTTCTAATCAGGTTATGATTCGAGCTCATTTAAATCCTCAAGTTGTCAAGATTTTTTAGCTGGCGACAATGGCTCTTACGCTATTTTTGTCACGCCCCGAACTCGGGGGGCGAGACCAGCACCCAGTGCCTTACCTATCCTTGCGTACCAACTTGCAAATAAGGGACTCTGAACATATGATGTCATATTTTTGGTCATGGGCCACATTGCAAGATGACAGCGAATGCTGACTAACTATCAATATAAAACTCGGCCGACAAGGCAATAAATATTTATTATAGCTGACAAACCAACCAAATATACATACATGGCCTGAAAGCCCAACATACTACACTAACTAACAAGATATGTCTACAAGCCTCTACTAATGGATATACTATGATGGGAACAGCTCTCCGACCTACTCATGACATATATACATATATATATACAAGATATAGATAAGGTTGTAGACTCGGAAACTCTGAAAGGCATAGAGCTTACCAATAATGCTGAACTCGAGCAACACTTATTGAAGAGGTCTACACGTCTGTCTGTCTGACCTGCACGCATGAAATGCAGCGCCCCCATAAAGGGACGTTTGTACAAAATAATGTACTGAGTATGTAAGGCAATATACTGAAAGCTGAAACTGAAATGATAATATAATAATTGCAAGTAGCTGGAAGTCAAAGATAATCTGAAAATATGCTTACCTGCTGATATTCACTCAATTTTCTCAATATAGTAAATAAAATAGCTATCCGGCCCTATAAGGCTCGGTATACATATATATATCTACTCTGTCGTAGTAGGCTCGCTCATAAGCGTTCGGCCATACTAGGCTCTTTATCTCGACCAACTGGGCTCGCTCATATGCGCTCGGCCACACTAGGATCATCATATAACATACCATCTGATCAGATGTTTCCCAATAGGAGCCTGCCCATCGATTATAGCTCGAGGGTAATGAAAATACTTTTAATACTGTATATCTAAACTCTCTGCTCTCTTGATTCGAAGAGGGAAATACTCAATTGAATATAAAGTCCAGAAAAGGAGAATATTGTAACTTACGAAACTAGAAAAATATACGTAACTTGTGAGACAACAAAATATACGCAAATTCCGGAATATGATTTTTTCTCTATGGCTTGTTACCAATCTTGTGTAATGACGAGATCATGCAAAATGAAGGAAGAGCTTAACCTTAACATACCTGAGTCGACTCTCTTGAAAATCCCTCTAACACCGGTCAATTACGAAAAATACACGTGACAACAAGATCGGAGTAGGGAAAAAATTGTGTGATCTTCTTGCACAAATTAGCCTAGTGCAGACAAATACTATGAACATAGTACTAACTGCAAATCCAATCGCAGTCATCACCAAATTCATCCTGAAGATATCATTTTGCCAACTCTTTTTTTTCTTCAAGATAGAAACTTTATTATCCAATACTCCAACAGTCCAACGATTGAATATACTTGAAAAGTTTCAATTTTGCTACTCATTCCAACACAAAGCAGATTTTACGCTGTACCTAACTCATATAATCACAAGATTGAAACTTGGATTTTCCCAAAATAGCGACTTTAATTATCCAAAACTACTATAGACTAAAAAATGAATTTCTCACAAATACATAAAGAAAACGAGAAAAGAGCTTCATGTAAAAATCATTCGTGCTTCAAAATAATCCTAATCCAAAGTTTGATCAAAGAAATTTTGTTGCTGAGTTCTATCATGAAAAAAAATGTTAAAAATAATAGTATATTAACTCCTTGTAATGGTGGTCTCTCAAGATACTATATAAATATATAGTAATTCCTTACATATAAAGTTGATTTGGAAAGAGTTGAAATCTTTGTTCCCTTCCCTTACATACTGCCACGCCACTCTCCCTTTTAAATGTCTTATTTCTAATCATGCCACCTAGTTTAGTGAAGGTAAGAGTCACATTGTTGCTATGCCAAAATATGCCACGTGATGTTCTTATTTAAATTATTTTTAGATAAATACTAATTATCCACATAATTAAAAATTATCATAAATTACTTAAAATAATACTCACTTTTAACATACTTTGTACACCTTAATATCATGGCCAAGTAGTACCTTGTATGGCACTAGTCCATAAATACCGGGTAATTTAGCTCGGACCGTATTTTATCCCAAAATTTCAAACTTTGACAAAATTAATTTTCTTAGACTGCTTCCCTTTTCACCTTCATGAATTTACTAATCACTTGTGAAATAGCATAGTCCCCAAATAATCGTTTCCTTGGACTGATGTAAATTACCTTACGATAAATTCAACGTAAAATACTGCAGGGTGCAACACTGTCATAACTTAATACTACAGGACATAACATCATCGTAATATATTACTGCAGAGGGTGACATCATTGTAACATATTACTGTAGAGCATAACATTGTCGTAATATAATACTGCGGGAAGTAATATTGACGTAATATCTCGGGGTGTAACATCATTCCCCCCTTTGGAACATTCGTCCTCGAATGTTAACTGATGCTCTTATCATTTTTGTAACTTATAGCTCTTGTGAATACATTAATACTCTTCTTTCCATGTAAGCAGTTTCTCTGTGAATAAATCCAAAGTCTAGGGTATTCTCCCCCTTTAGTGTTTCTACTCATATCATGACCTCTAGGTGCATTTATGTGATTCATCTTTCTTTTTTGTCTTTTATCTTTTAGTTAATTTCTAGGTCTTACTTTGTATATACAAGGCTTAATAGGATACCTCTCTAGGCCTCTATAGGTATACTAAAGTCCTTTGCTTGATACTTTGTAGAACTTGCGAATATAGCCATATCTTATTTCATAGATCTTGTTACCCATTCACGTGACTTTACTACATTTACATGGGTTATACTATACCATAATTTTCGCTTCAACCTACCTTTACTAAGGTACGCTTACCAAGATCCCAGTTACTTTTGTTGCCTATCCTTTAGGTATAAATCTCAGTCCTTCAATTCTCCTTCATTACCGTTCGTATTAAGAATGAAGGCCTAATCTCATCTCATACTTTGTGAATTTTTCCCATCCATTGTTGATTTGACTTAATATTAATCTACAATATACCGCTGATAACTTGAAACTTATTATGTCATACCTTGCCACTACGGCTTACGTTCCTTCGAGGAATATTTGAAGTGATTTTCCTGATCCACTTAGGGGTGATACTATACTTTAATGACCGTATTTTATAAAATCCCAATGTGATTCACCTATGTGGGTATTCTCGTACAATCCATGAAATCCTTTTCAAATCACTACTCACTTGAAGTAATAAACGTCATCCTTTATCCATCACAATTACATCTTCATTGTATTACCAGGGCAGCATTCCATCTTTTCTAAATGCTACTAGTCTTAGACTCATTTGAGTTCATTCAGGCTATACTAAGCTTTTCCATAACTTAGAGAAATCATCAGCTCTTCTCGTTTTCATGGGCTTAATCCGGAGGACTTATCCATTTCCGTCACCTCCTCAATCGCCTTTTCTTATCCTTACTCTTGTCTTCCTAAAATCTTGTCGATCTACCATACTTTATCTTGCAACCTACACATATCCATTTATACTACTTGCAACCTTTTTTCAACTTACTTGTACCATAGATTTCCTTATGTTATTCTGGAATATCAAGCGAGACGTCACATCGTCTCTAACTATTCTATACTTTTTTACCTACACCTCTTGATACATAGAAAACATAGACTGGAAGATATGCCACTAACGATGCCACTATTATTCATGGATATTGAATCTCTGTGCTTATAACCTTTTATTCGAAGTATGGACTATTCACAACTTTCTGCATTTTAGTATCTCGTACGTTGTTCACTTTTACCTTACTTACTTAAAATCTCGTATCATATCTTCTATTTCTTTCATAACTTCCCTTCCACCTAGGTGTAATTCACATCCATAACTTGAAACTCTATTATAATACTTGCACCTATGGTACATGCACAATCCGGTGGGAGTTTCGCACTGACTTCTTTTGAGGCTGGTACTTCTTCTAACTTGCTTCCTTGTAGAGCCATTATAGATTATGGTTGTTGTGTTATTTATCTTGAACGTCTGATATTAAGAGCGATTCTGTCATGTTCTCAAGCACAACTTTTATAATTTTTCTAGGTCCAATAATCAGACTCCTGATTTACTTAGGTGATGTAATTCTTTCGTTTCCTCTTCCTTTTGATCATCCTAAGCTACCTTCTGATCCGTGGCTCATGGTATCAGTTATTACCTTAGCCTTTCATAGGCATTATGGAATATCTATGATACAATCTTCTAATAATTCAATCTTTTGTCTATGCCCTGGGCTCAATTCTTTCTTTTAACTTATACCAGAGTCTTCTACGACTATATGATTGTCAACAAATATGCTACCTGGATAATGTTCCAAAATTATGAGTGTATCCATAATGTACTAACTTTGGATCATTGATCAAATAATTCTTTTGTTTCGTATTAGCTTTCTTTCAATGTAAGCTATTATTTTTCCTGGTCTTTCTGCCCCCTTGTTACGTCCATACTTAGCTTATCTTAGTGCCCACACTTGCCAAAGTTTTCATACAACTCATATGATCTCAAATATTACTCTTAATTCTTACTTCCCGTTCATTAGCCGTGGTAGGTGCTAGTTTCTTTTGGAATTCTTACAATGTTGTTACGAGATTGTTGTTACACGACCATTTCCTCTTTAGGTCGTTGTGCTTAGGTTGAAGCCTTCTTACTCATCTCCTCAGCTAGTCTTTTTGTTGTAGTACTCAGGGAGAACCCTTGACTCTCGTAAAACTGGGAGCTTATTACGGACCTTTTTGATGTCCTTACTTGCCTATAATTACCCGTAGTTACTTACTTCCATGCCCTTGTGCTTGTATGGTTACCTCTGAACTGATATTTTAACTGCCTTCCCAGTGTCACTTTCTTTTATCCCTCTAACACTCATGCAGTACCTTTAACTACCCCAACGCTTGTTTGAATATTTTTCAAGTATTATAATGATATTCTTCGAGACTGAATTCTGCATGTTGGGTTCTACTATGTTTATCTTACATGATCTAATGACTCGTATGTAACCTCCTGTTTAGCCATAATTGGGATCTTCCTAACCAATTACTAACTACTCGTTGGTCCATTCTCATATCAATATTCCTTATAATCTTTCTTGGGTTATTTCCTTTGTCTTAACTTACGTCTCGCACTGGCTCCTTATTTATTAATAACAGTTCGGGCAGGAACGTTTACTTCCTTTACCATTGCATAGTTACTAGAACCACTTAATTCTGAATTAATGCCACATCACTCCATATTCCCCCCTTTAGGGGTGTACTAAAAGCTGAAGCCATAAGGATCTACCTATAGATGTTTTACCTCTTCATCTTTGGCGTCATTTCTCAACATCAATGATCTTTATTTGCCTCGCGACAATCCTCCTGTATAAAGGAGGAGAAATTCCCTTACTCGCGAGGGTGACACTTAGCATAACTGGAACATACAGTCTCTTAAGCTTAACTTTGCTCACATTGCTTGCTCTAGGGAAGCGTCTCCCTGAATGACCATTCTCTAAATTCATCATAAATCTCCTTCTGTGGTCCGTCCTATTATTGCCGGAACTTGATCTGAAATTCTCAAGATGCTGACTATTATCAAATCAATCAGTTCCTAATTCATATTTAGTTTATCTTGTTCACCAGTCCATATTAATTTCTATTACTCTAGGGTCTAACTTTTCCTCTTAGTAATCGCGTTAGAGTTGCGAAATTATTTCTCAAAATGGGGATATGACCATATGGCCTATATTCTTTTATTGTCTTAAGGCCCATAACCTTTCATCTCTTCCTTCATTTGACTATAGGTTCTGTAACACTCTACCGTTTTCATCCATGTATCACACCTTATTCATAATGCTTCCTTATCTCTCTTCTCATTATTCTGCTAATATTTCTTCATATCCCTTTTCTTGTGAAAACTTCAATACGACATTCTTTCACTTTTAGATCTCCTTTTCTCCATTTAGTGGCTCTTCAAGTTTCTTAAAGTTCTCGCTTTACTAGGGATGCGAGCCACACTTAAGGTACTTTTATCCCTTCAAGGCTTATAGTGTGTGTCTTTGTAGTACTCATATCTGGCTGCACTATTTTAGAGTGCACCATCTAGGTGTCTCATAAAGAGATCTATTAGCACATTTTCAATATCCTACGGAAATGTCAACTGACTCAATCAATTCATCCATCATATCTTCTTATACTACTTTTGTTAATCCCCATAGGACATATCTGGAAGGGGTGCGACCAATTGTATATACCTATGTTACTATTGAATATAACTCAAAAAGCGTATGTTCCTCTGCCTCAATTATAAATGTTGTTAACCTTCATTAACTGGGTACCTCATACCCTTTTTCACCTTGCCCCTTTTACTTGCTGAAACTTGTACTTATCTTCTTAATCTCTCATTGTCCTTCACCATAACGATGGATAGGAATTCTTGTCTTAAAGCTTCTTATCAGAAAGCTTACCCTTTTCAGTACATCCATGATCTGGTAAAGACCTCATATTTACTTATCGTAGGCATCATACAAAAATCCAATCCTATGACTCAGCTCTTCCACAACTATCTCTCTTTCCAACCTTCTTTCTGGATGTAGGCATCGTCTTATTACAAAAAAAATAGAATTTCAAAACTTGGAATCTTATAAGTGAACTCTACCACACGATCTAGAGTAAGAAGAAAGCGTGACAATCCTAACTGCCCTGTAGCCTCCTGCTTATAAGTGTGGTGCACGACACACCAATAAACAAGACTATACTTGACATGGCTTGTAGACTCCCTAGGACCGAACTGGCGCTGATACCACTTTTGTCACGCCCCGAACTTGGGGGGCGAGATCGGCACCCAGTGTCTTACCTATGCTTACGTACCAACTTGCAACTAAGGGACTCTGAACATATGATATCATACTTTTGGCTATGGGCCACATTGCCATATGACAGCGAATGCTAACTAAATATCAATATAAAACATGGCCGACAAGGCAGTCATATTTGTTACAGCTGACAAACCAACCAAATATACATACAAGGCCTGAAAGCCCAACATACTACACTAACTGACAAGATATATCTATAAGCCTCTACTAATGGATATACTGTGATCGGAATGGCTCTCCGACCTACTCATGACATATATACGTATATATACAAGATAAAGAGAAGGCTCTAGACCCGGAAACTCCGAAAGGCATAGAGCTTACCAATCAAGTTGAACTCGAGCAACACTTATTGAAGAGGCCTACTCGTTTGTCTGTCTGACCTGCACGCATGAAATGCATCGCCCTTAGAAAAGGGACGTTAATACGAAATAGTGTATTGAGTATGTAAGGCAATATACTGAAAGCGGAAACTAAAATGATAATATAATAACTGCAAGTAGCTGGAAGTCAAAAATAATCTGAAAATATGCTTATCTGCTGATACTCACTCAATTCTCTCAATATAGTAAGTAAAATAGTTGTCCAGCCCTATAAGGCTCGGTATACATATATATATCTGCTCTCCCGTAGTAGGCTCACTCATAAGCATTCGGCCATACTAGAATCTGTATCTAGACCAACTGGGCTCGCTCATATGCGCTCGGCCACAGTAGGATCATCATATAACTTACCATTTGATCAGAGGTTGCCCAATAGGGTCCTGCCCATCGATTATAGCTCGATGGTAATGAAAATACTTTTAATACTGTATATATAAATTCTCTGCTCTCTTGAGTGGAAGAGGGAAATACTCAATTGAATATAAAGTCCCGAATAGGAGAATACTGTAACTTACAAAACTAGAAAAATATACGTAACTTGTGAGACAACAAAATATACGTAAATTTCGGAATATGATTTTTTCTCTATGGCTTGTTACCAAACTTGTGTAATGACGAGATCATGCAAAATGAAGGAAGAGCTTAACCTTAACATACCTGAGTCGACTCTCTTGAAAATCCCTCTAAGACCGGTCAATTACGAAAAATACACGTGAGAACAAGATCGGAGCAGGGAAAAAATTGTATTATCTTCTTGCACAAATTAGCCTAGTGCAGACAAATACTATGAACATAGTACTAACTGCAGATCAAATCGCAGTCATCACCAAATTCATCCCTGAATATATCATTTTGCCAACTCCTTTTTTTTTCAAAATAGAAACTTTATTATCCAATACTCCAACAGTCCAACGATTGAATTTACTTGAAAAGTTTCAATTTTGCTCTACTCATTCCAACACAAAGCAGATTTTACGTTGTACCTAACTCATATAATCACAAGATTGAAACTTGGCTTTTCCCAAAATAGCGACTTTAATTATCCAAAACTACTATAGACTAAAAATTGAATTTCCCACAAATACATGAATTAAACGAGAAAAGAGCTTCATGTAAAAATCATTCGTGCTTCAAAATAATCCTAATCCAAAGTTTGATCAAAGAAGTTTTGTTGCTGAGTTCTATAATGAAAAAAAAGGTTAAAAATAATAATATATTAACTCCTTTGTAATGGTGGTCTCTCAAGATACTATATAAATATATAGTAATTCCTTACATATAAAGTTGATTTGGAAAGAGTTGAAATCTTTGTTCCCTTCCTTTACATACTGCCACACCACTCTCCCTTTTAAATGTCTCATCTCTATTCGTGCCACCTAGTTTAGTGAAGGTAAGAGTCACATTGTTGCTAAGTCAAAATATGCCACGTGATGTTCTTATTTAAATTATTTTTAAATACTTACCAATTATCCGCATAATTAAGAATTATCATAAATTACTTAAAATATTACTCACTTTTAACATACTTTGTACACCTTACTATCATAGTCATATAGTACCTTGTATGACACTAATCCAAAAATATCAAGTATTTTAGCTCGGGCCGTATTTTATCCCAAAATGCCAAACTTTGACAAAATTCACTTTCTTAGATTGCTTCCCCTTTTACCTTCATGAATTTACTAATCACTTGTGAAATAGCATAATCCCCAAATAATCTTTTCCTTGGACTGATGTAAATTACCTTACGACAAATTCAATGTAAAATACTGCAGGGTGCAACACTGTCATAACTTAATACTACAGGACATAACATCATCGTAATATATTACTGCAGAGGGTGACATCATTGTAACATATTACTGTAGAGCATAACATTATTGTAATATAATATTGTGGGAAGTAATATTGACGTAATATCGCGGGGTGTAACAGTTTTTGCCCGTGGGCTTTTTTTTGTAGGCTTTATTTCCGCTCGTGAAGGTCTTTTTCGAGTATTTTTGCCTGACCCGTCGTCGGTTCCAGAGGAACCTCTATTTCAAGTCGTTGTCGGCGATGTTTCGAGAACCTCGTAAAGTTCATAGCTCATAGGTCGAGTAGATCGATGCTCTCGCGTTTTGGAGCCGACATGGTCGAAGCTCATTTTTGCCTGTTGAGGGAAGCCTATTTTAACCGGTTCTTTCCGAAGTATATTCGTAGTAGGCCTGCGATTTTTAGCGACAGTCGGGCGTCCCAGAGTCGCGTTATTTTGGCTATATCATCTGTTTTAACCGTAGTTATATGTGTTTGGCTGTAGCCTTTTTATCTCAAGTGATAGTTTAGGCGTCTACATTGAGGGTATGCCCTTTAGGGATTCTTACAAATGTGACATATAGCCTAAACTTCGGGATTTTCTTGCTTGTTGAGGTCTTACAGTTCATTATGCCTATTGAGGTCTTATAGTTTATCATGCGTATTGAGGTTTTACAGTTTGTCATGCCTATTGAGGTTTTACAGTTTTCCATACCTATTGAGGTCTTACAGTTTTTGTAGAATAGATCTGGTTATGTCGAGTCTGCCCGCTAGAGTCTTACATTTTTGGATTTTCCAGTGCATGGCGATTGGTGACAGTCTCCGAGTCATCGAGTTTGTTTAAGCTTGAAGACCGCTTCTCTTGAACTCGGAGTTGCATTGTGAGGGCTTTGTGAGCTCGGGGTTCCGACCCTGGGTCGTGTAGGCATTTGAACCGTTTAAGTCTCCGAGTATCTCGGGCCGTATTCGGCGGAGAGGCCTTTGCCGCAAATATGCCGGAATAGCCTTTTTCGAAGCATGAAATGCTGAAAATATATCCTTTATCACTTGGCGTAAACATAGTTTGTAAATACATATTGTCCCGTTGATGCGAGCTCGGCCGCTTGGGTGCGGCTCCTCGGGCTGCTTGGCCCGGTGCATTGCCTCCTATCGGAGCCTTGTTCATCATTTTTCCAAGGCTGGGCAGACTGCAAAGGCGGTCTCGCAGGCCCTACAAAGTCTTCTTTAGGGAGTGTGTGGACGTCGCCTCATTGGAGAATCCTGCCGGCAAGAAACCTGTTTCGGGATAAAAAACCCGATTGAGGGAAAAAGAGCGCGACGTTCGCTCGAGGGCTCCTGTGGGGTTTCATTATTGGATTCCCTAACAGTAATACCGCCCTGAGCATCGACACATTCCAGTTGCTCGGGAGATGCTCGCCTTCCATGGTGCCAAGCTTATAGGAGCCTTTGCCAACTATCCCAAGGATACGGTACGACCCTTCCCAATTCTAGCCTAACTTCCCTTCATTGGGGTTTCGGGTGTTGAGAGTAACCTTCCTTAGGACCAAGTCTCTAATTACGAAATATCAGAGGTTCGTTCTCCTATTGTACTATCTTTTGATTTTCTGCTTCTGGGCAGCCATTCGAACTAGCGACGCCTCCCGTCTTTCATCGAACAGCTCGAGGATCGTTGCCATGGCCTTATGGTTTGATTCTTCGCTGGCGTGCCCAAATTCAGCACTTGGTTCCCCGACCTCTACTAGTATTAGTGCTTCAGCACCATACACTAGAGAGAAAAGTGCCTCCTATGTGCTTGATTTTGGAGTTGTTCGATATGCCCACAGTACCTCGGGTAGCGTTTCTCACCATTTTCCCTTGGCGCTTTCTAATTTCTTCTTCAGGTTTTGAATGATGGTTTTATTTGTAGATTCATCCTGGCCGTTCGCACATATCTGGTATGGCATTGAAAGGATCCTTTTGATTTTGTTGTCCTCAAGGAACTGTGTTACCTTTCTCCCAATGAATTGCTTCCCGTTGTTGCATGTTATTTCGGATGAGATCCCGAACCGACATATGACGTGTTCCCATATAAAGTTGATGACTTCTTTCTCTCTTATTTTTTCGAAGGCTTGCACTTCCACCCATTTCGAAAAGTAATCAATCATAAATAGAATGAATCTAGCTTTACCTGTTGCCGTTGGCAAAGGGTCGACGATGTCCATCCCTCATTTCATAAATGGCCATCGTGATAAAATGGAATGTAGTTGTTCGCTGGGTTGGTGGATAATGGGGGTGAATTTCTGACACTTGTCGCACCTTCGGACAAACTCCTTGGCATCCCTTTCCATGCTATCCTAGTAGTATCTTGCTCTGATTATCTTTCGGAATAGGGAGTACGCCCCAGAGTGGTTTCCGCAGGTGCCCTCGTGGATCTCTCGGAGCACATAATGCGTGTCACCCGGTCCCAAGCATACTGCCAGGGGGCCATAGAAAGTTCTCCTGTATAGGGCCCCATTTTCGTCGAGAGAGAACCGGACCGCTTTAGTTTGCAAGGCCCTTGATTCTTTTGGATCGGCGGGCAGTTTCCCGTCCTTCAGATAAATGATGTATTTGTTTCTCCAATCCCTATCAAGCACACGGAGTACTCGGATGGGCAAAAATCGCTCGCTTTATCTTTGCACGAAAACCCTTCGTGTCTTCGGGCAAAGAGGGGCAGCTGTAAGCACGTGATTTTTGCCCTATATGAGAATTACTCCCAAAAAATTCAAAAATAAAATGATTTTTCTTTGGTGTGCAATTTTGTGATATTTTGTGATATTTTGAATAATTATTTGTATTTGTCTGTGCGTGTTTATTTGCTAAATTAATAAAAAATACAAAAATATGTCGCATTTTGCATGTAGGATTTAATTCTACAATTGTTAGTAATTAAATTTGTTTTACAAAAATTAAAAATTACAAAAAATAGGCATCGTTTGCATTTTTAGCATTTAATGTCCAAATATACAATTTTATGCTTAATTATTACTTAATTGTGCATTAATTGTTATTTGGAGCTAATTTGCGCTTTTATAACTTAATTTAGTTCTTAATAATAGTTTAAGTATTTTTATAATTTAGTTTTAGAGAAATAAAAGAAGAAAAGAGAGCGAAAATATAAAGAAAGTCGGAATTGGGCCTCTTCTTCGATTTCAAGCCATAGGCCCAAAAAATGGCCCAATCTTCCCTACGACCCAGTCCATTTCGAACTGGGTCGCCCCTGTCCATTAACCCAAATACCCAACACCCTTCTTCATTTTTCAAAACACAAAACAAAAACAAAACCAAAAAGAAAAGAAGAAGAAGAAAACCCTAAGAAATCCATCCGCCCCCTCCTATCTTCTTCTTCTTCCTCAAGCTTCCCCAAGCTCCTCCCATGGCAGACCTTCCCCCCTCACACCCCTGCCCCCCTCACGTCAACACACACACAACACAACCACTCTCACCCCCACGACATCCCCTCGCTGCCATGGCTGCGTTTTTCAAGTTCGTCGAGCAACTTCTACGCCACCATTGTTGCCCGTAGTTGCTTCTCCTCCTGCTGTTGCGTTTTCTTCTTCTCCAACACTGTTGCTGCTGCGTTTTTCATCCTTCATGTTGCTGTTGTGTCGTCCAAACAAACCACCACAACTGCTGCCCGCCGCGTCCAGCCATGGACGAGCTTCATCGAGCTCGAACTCGAGCTCCCATGGCTGTCGTTGCATCTTCTCCGACACTGCTGCTGCTACTGTTTCGTGCTGCTGCTCCAGCAGTGTTGCTGCTGCTGCCTTCTGCTTGTGGCGGGCTGCCATTCTTCGTTTTAAACGATGCCAAACGACCACCTTCTTTGGTCGTCCGTTCGTAGTCGTCTTCGACGTCAAGTTATCTTGGTGCGAGATTCGTTCTCGGACAGATTTGTTTACAATCAAAGTTCGTCGTTGATTCATCTCCGGTTAGTTGTTTTTGAGTTTTATTTTTGTCCATATTTTTGTTTGATATTTTCCGGATCCAAAATCGTTAAAGAATTCAATTCTTGTTTTGTTCGTTGTTCATCGTTGAAATTATTTTTCTAGTTTGTTCATGTTCATGTGCTTTGTTAAAATTAATTTTCAGATTTCAAAATAGAAGTTTAATTAGTTGTTTTCATATTCATTTCATGTTTGTATTATTGTTTAAGTGAATATTTGTTAGTTTGTTGTTTGTTAGATTCAAATTGAAATTTAATTAACTATTTCTTCAATTTGTTTCATGTGTTTATGTATTGTTAGAAATTGTTAGTATTGTTAAGTTCAAGTTTAAGTTCATAATTGTTTCTTCGTCGATCTTGTTATTTGTTTAAAGAATTTAGTTGTGTTAAAGGAATATATTGATTTAATCGTTTAATCCGTCATGTTTGTTGTGTTAAAATAGATTCATTCATGTTCATGTTTGGATGATCTTGAATCCGAATTTTGTATAGTTTGATTTCTTGTTTACCATTTATGATTATTTCTTGAATTGTTCTCATAATCTTGTTTAAAGTTTAATATAAGAATTGTTTGTTGTAATGTTGTTAGAGTTGATTTTAAGTTCAATATTATTGAATTTAGGAATCTAAATATACTTGTTTGATTGTTGTTGTTGTTTAAATCCGAAAAATAGGTTTGTTGTTGCTAAAAATATTGTTCAATCAAATTTTAGTTGTTCTTGGTTGTTCAATTTGTGTTCATGTGATTTGTTGTTGAAATGTTGTTAAAATCATGTTCATGTGATATTGTTGTTATGATGTTCATCCGTGTTCATATTGTTGTTTGAACATTGTTAGAAATTGATCATATTGTCTATATTTTGGTTAAGTTTGATTAATTGATGTGTTATAGCTGATGGGTAGTTTGGTAAATTTGTAATACGTTCAGGGGTAGTTTGGTAATTTCAGTAAGGTCGGAAGGGGTAGTTTAGGAATTGTACATTTTGTAATTGTTTATTTGAAGCATGGGGGACAAAATGAAATGGGGTGGATTGTGATATGATTATTTAATATAAAGGGGGGACAAGATTTAATTTAAAGGGGAATCTTGCATTATTTTAAATGAAGCATGGGGGACAAAATGAAATGGGGTGGTGTGATATGTTTATTTAATGTAATGGGGATGAGTGGAAAGATAATGGGTTGGGTAGAGAAAAAGTATTGATTTTAATTAATTGAAAGGTTTATGGGATGGGTTATATATGTGAAGTCTTGAAATCAAATAGAAAAAAAAAGATAGAGAAAAACACACGGAGACAGATACGAGAGAAAAAAAACACAGATAAGAGAAACGAATCTGAAAGAAAAAATAAGAGAGAGAAAAAAGGCTGAACATTTAAGAGGGAGAAAATTCCGAAAAATATTTAAACTTTCAAAATAAAAACTAAAAAAAATATTCTGCTTTCTTTCATTGTTTGAAATCAGAATTAATTGTTGTTTCATCAAAGCTTGAAGCTTTTGTTTTTGGGATTACTACTCCACCGGTCTGTTACTGGGTTGTTACTGTTGCTGGGCAGTTGTTGTTGCTGTATTGTTATTACTGTTGCTGATTCTCATCTTCATTTTCTTTTGCTTCCAATATCAGGTACACAACTGACACGCTGGTTATTGTAATCCGAAATATGAAGCATGAATACATATGAAGAATGAAATTTTGAAGTTTTAATTTCGTTTTTCTTTATTCCTTTTGTTGATTGTATTTAAGCTATTTCATGAATTACTAAATAATAACTGGAATAAGAAAATAATATCATAAGTTAGTCTGTAATAAATCAGTTCGGCAAAATAGGTTAATTCACTAGTTATGAAGGCTTCAAGATTATAGGTTGATCATGAACAAGTAGCTAAATTTAGCTAAGACACGAATTTAAATTAAACATCGTAAATTAGGCATTAAGGCATGACTTGAGCTTAAGCAAGATTAAGAGAACGTTTAAGTCTAATAAACTTTCTAATAAGCTTTAGTAATTATGGTTAAATCTAGTTTCAAATGATTGTGAATAATTAATCTCAATAATTTTTTTTTAAAAAAAAATAACAATGCTGAGTTTTAATCTAGCTATATTTGTTTATTTTGAATATTAGTTGTTGAATTTTTATTTTATTTATAATTTCGAAATTAAGAGTGAAATTCCTTTTTCATCAATATTTGTATTAATCAAGCAATTAGCATGTCATGTCTTCTTAAAATAATAAAAGCTAGTAATAAATTAGGATTTTCTTTCTTTATTTTAGAGACTCATTTTTATAGAAAAATGTAGTCGTTTTAAGATTTGTCCAAATAAATGAGATGAGCCTCGCTTAATGAAATGTATAGATTGCGGGGCCCTCAATAAATGTACATTTAATCGCTTAGAATTAGGGAGGAGCCGTTTTAGCAAATTTCACGGCCCTACCCAAAATAATGATACGCTAGACTCTTTAGGCGCGATTTAATTAATTTTACCTTCTTAAACTCGGATGCGCATTTCATGCGACCCAAATCTAAATCCTAAAACATTGAATAAAAATGTGTTCCGGATTGCGGGTGCATTTCATGTGACGTAATCCAAAGACATGTTTTAAACGATGTTCACAATTTTTTTTAAAAAATAATAATAATAATAATAAAGTGGTAAAGAGTTAAAATTGGCACATCGGTTCATAATTGTATTAAAATCAGATAAATAAGCCAAATATGACAATTGAGCGACCGTGCTAGAACCACGGAACTCGGGAATGCCTAACACCTTCTCCCGGGTTAACAGAATTCCTTATCCGGATTTCTGGTTCGCGGACTGTAATATGGAGTCATTCTTTTCCTCGATTCGGGATTAAACTGGTGACTTGGGACACCCTAAATCTCCCAAGTGGCGACTCTGAAATAAATAAACAAATCCCGTTTCGACTGTCCTTTAATTGGAAAAAACTCCTTCGCCCTTCGCGGGGTCGGAAAAAGGAGGTGTGACAGCTCTGGCGACTCTGCTGGGGACTTAACCCAGAACCAGTGGTTCAGGGTTAGAAATTCGAGCTCATATAAATTGTTATATTTGGTTTTATCTGATTTTTACATGATTGAGCCTAATGTGCTAAATGCTGCTTTTACCGCTTTGATATTACGTGAACTGTGTATAAACTGTGCCGAAACCCATCTCCTCTCTGAGTCTTCTAAATCATGAAGAAGGGTGTACTTCGTACGACTTCTTTTCTGTATAGTGTCAAATCCCAATTTAGAACGAGGTTCGGACAAGTTGCTAAGCCGGTGAAGCTTCTGTATTCCCGGTACGCTACCCCCCTCGGCTCGAGCTGTCCGCTCGGGTAAGCCAGGTCTAGAACAAACACCCAGGTTCTGAACCTAGTATAACAAAGCCACATGCCGGATCCCTAGTAGGAACGTTTGTTTGCATCACGTGCATCTGACTTTGGAGGCTCAACACAGGGGTTGAGTCTGTCTAGGACAGGTGCACCAAAAATGAAAATGACCATCCTGATGCATCTTACTTGTTACTACTTGCGCATTAATTTGATTCGGACTTGTGTGTTGACTGACTTGTGAATATCAGGAATAATATTTTGAAATTGAAAAAAAAGAAATAGCGGTTAGGGAATTGATTGTTTATTTTGAAAAGAAAACAAATGCCCAAATACTGTCAAAACTCTGCCGAAATTTTGAGAAAATGAAAAAAAATGTCTTATTAGTTTGTTTTATTAAAAGCTAAGAAAAGAAAAAAAAAGTCGTTGTTCTGTTTTGTTTTTCAAAAAAAAATAGAAAAAATATATAGTTTGTCTTGCCATGAAAATGAAAATGAAAAAGAGTCTTATTTTTAAAATGGTTTTTTTTTATTATTTATTTGATTATGAAAATGCAAAAAAAAAAAAAAAAAGTCTTTCATTATTTGTCGCAAATATATATATAAATCTGAAAAGTTTTTTTTTATTTCCAAAAAATATATATATCTTTATTTGTTGCAAAGAGTATTTGTCTTGCCCAAGAAAATTCAAAGTAAAATTCCAAAAAAGATATGTCTTGCAAAAAATAATATAAATATCTTTATTTTCCATTGTTGATAAAAAAAAATAATAAAAATGTTTTTTTTTAAAAAAAAATCCGAAAATATTTTGATTCTTCTTTCAAAATTGAAAAGAAAATTCAAAAAATATTTTTTAGAAGCATTTCTTTTATCAAAAGTAAAATTCCAAAAATATTTTTTTTCTTTAGAATAAGAAAAAAAAACAAATGGAAATTCAAAAAAAAAAAAAAACTTCCTTTTACTTTTGAAATTCTCAAAGTTCAAATCAAAAGAAAAGGAATTTTTACAAGTCTTTCTTTCAAAAAGAAATCAATCAAAATATATATATATATATATACTTCCTTTCTTCTTTTGAAGCAGTTCTTTCACAGTTCCAATTAAAAAAATATTAGTTCATTTACTTATTCGCGAGGCCCGAACTACGCGGGTTTGATTCCCACTGGATGTGAGATACGTAGGCAACCCTCATCGGGTCCAACCCCACCTTTTGCTAAATTAGCCAAAAACAAAAAAAATGTCAAATTTTAATTTTTGTCATAAAGAAGTCGGGTGACGCTGTTTTATCAAGACATAGCCGAATGTTCCCGAAAGGGACGCCGGAAGGCTGACTTTGCATAAACAACCACCTTTGGGTCATTTTTAGATTTGGTCCAATTGACCCACAGCCTTAAAAATCTTCGTCCCCGAGGCGCTGAAGGGCCGTATTTGCAACACCAAGTTTTTATTGTAATTTGAAAAAAAAAACAAAAAAAAAGTCAGCGGTTAGGTGAATACCATTGGAATTTTTGCTCAAAATAAAGCCGAGCCAGCTTCGGCCGCATCTTAAAACCGTTCTTGCCGAAATAGCCTTAGAGTATCTTTCAATCGTCAAAAGGTTATTTTCGTAAAAGAACGGACAAGTTTGTAAAGTGTCAAAATAATCCTCCCCGGCCTCAAAATTCATGTGAAGTTTGACAGGGGCCACATTTGCAAAAATAACCGTTTGGTTGCATTTGTCAAACGGAGAAAGGGAGCTGGCCTTTTGTTTTGAGTTTGTAATATTTTTAGAGTATGCGGGTTATTTGATTTTCGAGACCGTTTGTTGTCTTTTGTCAAAATCTGTTGGTATTGTCAGTTTTTAAACTTTTGTAATCAAGTTTGTTTTATTATGAAAATTGAAAAAAAAATGTTTCGTTGTTGTTACCTTTCATATTGGTCCGAACTACGCAAGGTCTGATTCATGCGGGGACATGATACGTAGGCAATCTCCATAAGATTCGACCACCACTAAAAATAATAATAATAATAATAATAATAATAATAATAATAATAATAATAATAATAATAAAAAGAATAAATAAATAAAGGAAAGTGTGGGAAATTTTCGGAGGGGCACAATTGTATCTCTGATATATGATTGTCTGTCAAATACCCTAACACTAACGTTGATGGCTTCCCTTTGCTGTGTTCATATATAGAAAAGTGGTTGGTTGTGGTAGCTCTTCCCGGCAAAGCAAAATCAAAGAACAATGGCTCAGAACTGCAGAACCGAGTGGGTCGGTATCGATGACCGACAACAATTGGTCGAACGGAATAACAGGTTGGTAGAGGAAGTGAAAATGCTGAGACAACATGTGACAGATATGTATCAGGCATGGATAACTGGAAAAGCACCACCCCTTCCACCGCCAAGTCTCTTGAGCTCGGTCATTTCCCAAGCACCCAACACCATAATGGAAGATCCCCCATACTCTCCATCCCAACCCACTTATGGCAGCTTTCCCAGCTACCCGAGTAGCTCCATCACTCCTCAATGCTTCTCCGCTCCCCAACACCACTTCTTTCCCCGCCATACTTCACTTTCCAGGCACCCGGCTCCACAAAATGCCTACCCACCTACACAAGCCTACCAAAAGCCACCTGGATCAGGTTTCCGGCCCTGTCAACATGCAAGAATGAAGAGGCTGCTGAAACGAGGAAAGGCTCTCACCCCCATCGGGGTATCTTATGTCAGTCTGTTTGAAAGGCTAAGGCATGCTGGCTCGATTGAACCACTCCCCGCATGTACTCCAAATCCACTTGCAAGGAGCTTTGATCCGGCAGCGCGATGCGCCTACCACTCCAATGTCATAGGGCACAACATTGAGAGCTGTCATAGTTGGAGAAGGGAAGTAGAGAAAATGATCCGAGAAGGGCGGGTTGTGATTAATAACAGTGACATGGAGCACTCGAACCCCCTCGAGAACTTGCCGACGGAGGTTGATGAGATTGAAGCTGGTAATGGTCTCGGCAGTATTGATGCAAAGCTCAGTGGCTAAAATGCCAATTTTGATAAAGTGGGAGGACGTTTCGTTCCTTGGTCAGCAAGAGAGAAGCTTGTGGTGGCTCATTTTGTTGTCATTTCTGTTGTTCGGATTATTAGGGTTATAAGTCGGATGTTGTCTTGTCCAGTTTGTTTTAGGATTTTGTTCTGGATTGTTTTGTTTGTTTTGTTATTTAAACCATTTCACCGGTAGTCTAATACAAAATCCGGTCTTTTATTATTTCCAGTCATCTTTTTGTTTAGTCCTTTTATCATTTTTGTTCAATGCCGATTCTAGGGACATGACATGCGCACCCAGTTTGGGCCTAGTCTTAAAAGTTAATCATAAAACCCTGGGAAGGTGATCAAAGCATTTAAAGGAAATAAGAACGGTTTGAGATTATTTGGAGCCCGAGTCATGTGGAACTGGGGCAAACACAAAGAAAACCGTTAAATAAAGATTCGCCTAAATTGGCATGAGGGTCGTTCATAATAAAAGAGAATGAGAGTGTCGCCCAACGGTGCTTTAGAAGTGACAAATGAACAAACATATGTTTAACATAATTGTCAAGTCCAGCACCATCGGAAGAGACTATAAATCTATTGTTTAATTGTGTTGTTTGCACTTGGCATGTTTTGAAGACTGGAATGACGAAGGCATTTTGTTCTGCTACCCAAACACTTTATCCTTCGTTAACCCCTTTTGAGCCTTATTTATTTTCCTTTCATACCCCTCGTTCGGAATTAGTAGCAACGAATAGAATACGCAAGCGCGGCAGGTAAACAAAAGAAAAAAAAAGAGAAAGAAAAGAAAACAACAAAACGAAAAAAAAAGAAAAAAAAAGAAAGTCAAATGAAAAAGAGGAATTGGGAACTACGTTTGACCTGATTCCTCAAAGAGGATACGTAGGCGCTTCACAGCTCGGTCATAGGGTGCATAGTGTGCATAATGTGCATGGTATGCATGGTGTAATAAATAAAATAAAAAAATTTAATAAATAATCCCCAAGCAAGAAATTGGGGCAAGGGTTGCGCTTGTGGTAAGCAAAATTGGTTCCGAATGTTGTAATTTTAAACCTCCAATTTATTTTGTTTTGAGCCTTTAATACCCTTTCTTTCTAAGCCTATCCAAAAAACCCACATTACGGTCCAAAGAAAGACCTTCTGATCAGTCTGCAAAAGATGCCAAGTCAGACAAATGAGAGTCTTACCGGCGAACATAACACTCTTTTCCACAACAGAAAGGACTCTAATCTCCAGCAGAGAGAGTCATACCGGCAACACTCCAAATCCCCAGCGGGAAAGTGATACAAATGAGAGAGTCTTATCGGTGAAAATCTTCACGGACACCATAAGGCGATGAAAGCTGAGAGAAAAACCAAAATGAGAGAGGCTTGATAGTGAAAACCCTTCGGGCACTACAAGTCGAATAAGATTAGGAATCAGATGGAGAATTGCCAATTGAAGGTCTTGAAAGACGATTGACGGCAGAGGATAGGCCACATGTGCATGTCATGACCATTAGAGTCGTTGTTTTCGTTTGATAGGTTTTTATTTATAGTTTCTTTTGTAAAAGAGTCATCGTTTCCTTTGTCTTTTATTTTGTTTCTTTTATCTTTCTCCTTTCATAGAAAAACTCCCCAATAGAGTCTGTCTGGTCATAACAAGTGTGAATTGACTTCAAAATATGTCATCAGCTTCCCAATTATACAAAATAAGATCTGACTAGTGCATCCAAATGGTATAGTCACCGAGGAACAAATGCGAGGCCAGTGTCAAGAAAATATCCCCAGCAAAAGGGAATTGACAAAAGGATTGACGAGTGTCAAAAGGGATATCCTTGCCAAAACCAAAGTTATAAACCTCAAGGCCAAAGCCCGTGGGCAAATCAAGGAGAGCAATGAGCATGATTTGGGAAATTCATACTAGGACTAAAAGGTCGGGGAAATGCCAGCTTCCGAGCTATGTCACAAAAGAAGACGGATATCCCCAGCAGGAAGGGATTATCCCCAGCACATAATATCATCCCCAACAAGCTGTGGAACGCAGAGCAAGGAAGGAGAAAGGGAAAAGCCATCCCAGTAGGGGTATCACAACCAACCACCATGTTTTAAACTAACAAATTTTTTCCTTTCACTTAGAAAATTTTCTGGAAGTCAGGTACCCATGCGGGGAAGAATAAAGATAACACCAGTCTCAAGGGAAGTGGTCTTAGAACCAGTGTTGCCCCCAACATAATAAGTTTCTATGGAGGAAGTTGTTCCCCAGCAAAGGGATGAAACTTGAGCTCAGTGAAGCACTAGTTCTGAAAGAATCAGAATCCCCCAACGGTGTTATCCTCGACAGCGTTATCCCCAGCTGATAACATTTTACCCCCCAACAGGTAAGTAAATAATTCCCCAACAGTGTTATCCCCAACAAGTATTCGAGGTAAAACATTTTCAAGTCTTAAGGGTATTTTGGGTTCATCCGCCCTCGAATAGGATATTTTGGGTTCATCCGCCCTCGAATAGGATATTTTGGGTTCATCCGCCCTCGAATAGGATATTGTGGGTTCATCCGCCCTCGAATAGGATATTGTGGGTTCATCCGCCCTCGAATAGGATATTTTGGGTTCATCCGCCCTCGAATAGGATATTTTGGGTTCATCCGCCCTCGAATAGGATATTTTGGGTTCATCCGCCCTCGAAAAGGATTTTATTTTCAAAGTTGTTGTTGAAGCCAGGCGCCCACCTGAATAACGAGAGGAATACTTTTCTTGTCTGTCCATTGCATATTTTAGGCGCCCACCTGTATAACAAGGGAATACATTCCACGCCTTTGCCAATAGGAGACGCACTTCCTAAGTCTAGTTCTGCCAATAGGAGACGCACTTCCTAAGTTAGTTTCACCCATAGGAGACGCATTTCCTCCTAAGTTTAGTTTTACCCATAGGAGACGCATTTCCTCCTAAGTTTAGTTTACCCATAGGAGACGCATTTCCTCCTAAGTTAGCATTGAAGTTGGGAGCCCGCCCATATAACAGAGGCATACATTTCTGTCCTTTTACTTTCTGTTCTAGGTCGCCCACCAGTAAAATGCGGGAATACTTTCAGTTCTAGGTCGCCCACCAGTAAAATGCGGGAATACTTTATGTTCTAGGTCGCCCACCAGTAAAATGCGGGAATACTTTCTGTTCTAGGTCGCCCACCAGTAAAATGCGAGAATACTTTCTATTCTAGGTCGCCCACCAGTAAAATGCGGGAATACATTTCAGTTCTAGGTCGCCCACCAGTAAAATGCGGGAATACTTTATGTTCTAGGTCGCCCACCAGTAAAATGCGTGAATACTTTATGTTCTAGGTCGCCCACCAGTAAAATGCGGGAATACATTTCAGTTCTAGGTCGCCCACCAGTAAAATGCGGGAATACATTATGTTCTAGGTCGCCCACCAGTAAAATGCGGGAATACTTTCTGTTCTAGGTCGCCCACCAGTAAAATGCGGGAATACATTTCATGTTCTAGGTCGCCCACCAGTAAAATGCGGGAATACATTTCAGTTCTAGGTCGCCCACCAGTAAAATGCGGGAATACATTTCATGTTCTAGGTCGCCCACCAGTAAAATGCGGGAATACATTTCAGTTCTAGGTCGCCCACCAGTAAAATGCGGGAATACATTTCAGTTCTAGGTCGCCCACCAGTAAAATGCGGGAATACATTTCATGTTCTAGGTCGCCCACCAGTAAAATGCGGGAATACATTTCAGTTCTAGGTCGCCCACCAGTAAAATGCGGGAATACATTTCAGTTCTAGGTCGCCCACCAGTAAAATGCGGGAATACATTTCAGTTCTAGGTCGCCCACCAGTAAAATGCGGGAATACATTTCATGTTCTAGGTCGCCCACCAGTAAAATGCGGGAATACATTTCAGTTCTAGGTCGCCCACCAGTAAAATGCGGGAATACTTTATGTTCTAGGTCGCCCACCAGTAAAATGCGGGAATACTTTATGTTCTAGGTCGCCCACCAGTAAAATGCGGGAATACTTTCTGTTCTAGGTCGCCCACCAGTAAAATGCGGGAATACTTTCTGTTCTAGGTCGCCCACCAGTAAAATGCGGGAATACATTTCAGTTCTAGGTCGCCCACCAGTAAAATGCGGGAATACATTCATGTTCTAGGTCGCCCACCAGTAAAATGCGGGAATACTTTCAGCTCTAGGTCGCCCACCAGTATAATGCGGGCATACATTTCATAATTTTGCATTGAAGCAACTTTTTAGTCTTGTATTACAGAGTTTGGAATCAGTAACCCCACCAGAAGGCGGAAGGTTACAACAGGAATCCCCAGCAGTAAACAATAAAATCCCCAGCACCGGGAAGCAGAAGGTTGCAACAAGAGGTCCCAGCATAAACTCAAGTCCATGTGTCAAAAGGAAGAAAAGCATCGGAAGAAAAGCACCGGAGGAAACACAAGCCGACAAGAAAGCAAGGCAACAAGAACAAATTTTAGTCTAGCCTAGCTTCTTGTTTTCTTTTAAGCACGGTGTAACAAGGAGATCGGTAAGCAGTGATAACAGCATGCAACAGCAGTAACATCGCAGTCCCACGGTAGTCCCAGCTACCAAAAACTTCCCGAACTACATTGACCTGATTCCTGTTTAGCCCAGGATATGTAGGAAACCTTTGAAGCAAAGGTTCGGTCAAATCTTTTTCAAAAAATGCTTCAACGGAGTACTCGGATGGGCAAAAATCGCTCGCTTTATCTTTGCACGAAAACCCTTCGTGTCTCCGGGCAAAGAGGGGCAGCTGTAAGCACGTGATTTTTGCCCTATATGAGAATTACTCCCAAAAAATTCAAAAATAAAATGATTTTTCTTTGGTGTGCAATTTTGTGATATTTTGTGATATTTTGAATAATTATTTGTATTTGTCTGTGCGTGTTTATTTGCTAAATTAATAAAAAATACAAAAATATGTCGCATTTTGCATGTAGGATTTAATTCTACAATTGTTAGTAATTAAATTTGTTTTACAAAAATTAAAAATTACAAAAATAGGCATCGTTTGCATTTTTAGCATTTAATGTCCAAATATACAATTTTATGCTTAATTATTACTTAATTGTGCGTTAATTGTTATTTGGAGTTAATTTGCACTTTTATAACTTAATTTAGTTCTTAATAATAGTTTAAGTATTTTTATAATTTAGTTTTAGAGAAATAAAAGAAGAAAAGAGAGCGAAAATATAAAGAAAGTCGGAATTGGGCCTCTTCTTCGATTTCAAGCCATAGGCCCAAAAAATGGCCCAATCTTCCCTACGACCCAGTCCATTTCGAACTGGGTCGACCCAGTCCATTAACCCAAATACCCAACACCCTTCTTCATTTTTCAAAACACAAAACAAAAACAAAACCAAAAAGAAAAGAAGAAGAAGAAAACCCTAAGAAATCCATCCGCCCCCTCCTATCTTCTTCTTCTTCCTCAAGCTTCCCCAAGCTCCTCCCATGGCAGACCTTCCCCCCTCACACCCCTGCCCCCCTCACGTCAACACACACACAACACAACCACTCTCACCCCCACGACATCCCCTCGCTGCCATGGCTGCGTTTTTCAAGTTCGTCGAGCAACTTCTACGCCACCATTGTTGCCCGTAGTTGCTTCTCCTCCTGCTGTTGCGTTTTCTTCTTCTCCAACACTGTTGTTGCTGTGTTTTTCATCCTTCATGTTGCGGTTGTGTCGTCCAAACAAACCACCACAACTGCTGCCCGCCGCGTCCAGCCATGGACGAGCTTCATCGAGCTCGAACTCGAGCTCCCATGGCTGTCGTTGCATCTTCTCCGACACTGCTGCTGCTACTGTTTCGTGCTGCTGCTCCAGCAGTGTTGCTGCTGCTGCCTTCTGCTTGTGGCGGGCTGCCATTCTTCGTTTTAAACGATGCCAAACGACCACCTTCTTTGGTCGTCCGTTCGTAGTCGTCTTCGACGTCAAGTTATCTTGGTGCGAGATTCGTTCTCGGACAGATTTGTTTACAATCAAAGTTCGTCGTTGATTCATCTCCGGTTAGTTGTTTTTGAGTTTTATTTTTGTCCATATTTTTGTTTGATATTTTCCGGATCCAAAATCGTTAAAGAATTCAATTCTTGTTTTGTTCGTTGTTCATCGTTGAAATTATTTTTCTAGTTTGTTCATGTTCATGTGCTTTGTTAAAATTAATTTTCAGATTTCAAAATAGAAGTTTAATTAGTTGTTTTCATATTCATTTCATGTTTGTATTATTGTTTAAGTGAATATTTGTTAGTTTGTTGTTTGTTAGATTCAAATTGAAATTTAATTAACTATTTCTTCAATTTGTTTCATGTGTTTATGTATTGTTAGAAATTGTTAGTATTGTTAAGTTCAAGTTTAAGTTCATAATTGTTTCTTCGTCGATCTTGTTATTTGTTTAAAGAATTTAGTTGTGTTAAAGGAATATATTGATTTAATCGTTTAATCCGTCATGTTTGTTGTGTTAAAATAGATTCATTCATGTTCATGTTTGGATGATCTTGAATCCGAATTTTGTATAGTTTGATTTCTTGTTTACCATTTATGATTATTTCTTGAATTGTTCTCATAATCTTGTTTAAAGTTTAATATAAGAATTGTTTGTTGTAATGTTGTTAGAGTTGATTTTAAGTTCAATATTATTGAATTTAGGAATCTAAATATACTTGTTTGATTGTTGTTGTTGTTTAAATCCGAAAAATAGGTTTGTTGTTGCTAAAAATATTGTTCAATCAAATTTTAGTTGTTCTTGGTTGTTCAATTTGTGTTCATGTGATTTGTTGTTGAAATGTTGTTAAAATCATGTTCATGTGATATTGTTGTTATGATGTTCATCCGTGTTCATATTGTTGTTTGAACATTGTTAGAAATTGATCATATTGTCTATATTTTGGTTAAGTTTGATTAATTGATGTGTTATAGCTGATGGGTAGTTTGGTAAATTTGTAATACGTTCAGGGGTAGTTTGGTAATTTCAGTAAGGTCGGAAGGGGTAGTTTAGGAATTGTACATTTTGTAATTGTTTATTTGAAGCATGGGGGACAAAATGAAATGGGGTGGGTTGTGATATGATTATTTAATATAAAGGGGGGACAAGATTTAATTTAAAGGGGAATCTTGCATTATTTTAAATGAAGCATGGGGGACAAAATGAAATGGGGTGGTGTGATATGTTTATTTAATGTAATGGGGATGAGTGGAAAGATAATGGGTTGGGTAGAGAAAAAGTATTGATTTTAATTAATTGAAAGGTTTATGGGATGGGTTATATATGTGAAGTCTTGAAATCAAAAGAAAAAAAAAGATAGAGAAAAACACACAGAGACAGATACGAGAGAAAAAAAACACAGATAAGAGAAACGAATCTGAAAGAAAAAATAAGAGAGAGAAAAAAGGCTGAACATTTAAGAGGGAGAAAATTCCGAAAAATATTTAAACTTTCAAAATAAAAACTAAAAAAAATATTCTGCTTTCTTTCATTGTTTGAAATCAGAATTAATTGTTGTTTCATCAAAGCTTGAAGCTTTTGTTTTTGGGATTACTACTCCACCGGTCTGTTACTGGGTTGTTACTGTTGCTGGGCAGTTGTTGTTGCTGTATTGTTATTACTGTTGCTGATTCTCATCTTCATTTTCTTTTGCTTCCAATATCAGGTACACAACTGACACGCTGGTTATTGTAATCCGAAATATGAAGCATGAATACATATGAAGAATGAAATTTTGAAGTTTTAATTTCGTTTTTCTTTATTCCTTTTGTTGATTGTATTTAAGCTATTTCATGAATTACTAAATAATAACTGGAATAAGAAAATAATATCATAAGTTAGTCTGTAATAAATCAGTTCGGCAAAATAGGTTAATTCACTAGTTATGAAGGCTTCAAGATTATAGGTTGATCATGAACAAGTAGCTAAATTTAGCTAAGACACGAATTTAAATTAAACATCGTAAATTAGGCATTAAGGCATGACTTGAGCTTAAGCAAGATTAAGAGAACGTTTAAGTCTAATAAACTTTCTAATAAGCTTTAGTAATTATGGTTAAATCTAGTTTCAAATGATTGTGAATAATTAATCTCAATAATTTTTTTTTAAAAAAAATAACAATGCTGAGTTTTAATCTAGCTATATTTGTTTATTTTGAATATTAGTTGTTGAATTTTTATTTTATTTATAATTTCGAAATTAAGAGTGAAATTCCTTTTTCATCAATATTTGTATTAATCAAGCAATTAGCATGTCATGTCTTCTTAAAATAATAAAAGCTAGTAATAAATTAGGATTTTCTTTCTTTATTTTAGAGACTCATTTTTATAGAAAAATGTAGTCGTTTTAAGATTTGTCCAAATAAATGAGATGAGCCTCGCTTAATGAAATGTATAGATTGCGGGGCCCTCAATAAATGTACATTTAATCGCTTAGAATTAGGGAGGAGCCGTTTTAGCAAATTTCACGGCCCTACCCAAAATAATGATACGCTAGACTCTTTAGGCGCGATTTAATTAATTTTACCTTCTTAAACTCGGATGCGCATTTCATGCGACCCAAATCTAAATCCTAAAACATTGAATAAAAATGTGTTCCGGATTGCGGGTGCATTTCATGTGACGTAATCCAAAGACATGTTTTAAACGATGTTCACAATTTTTTTAAAAAAATAATAATAATAATAATAAAGTGGTAAAGAGTTAAAATTGGCACATCGGTTCATAATTGTATTAAAATCAGATAAATAAGCCAAATATGACAATTGAGCGACCGTGCTAGAACCACGGAACTCGGGAATGCCTAACACCTTCTCCCGGGTTAACAGAATTCCTTATCCGGATTTCTGGTTCGCGGACTGTAATATGGAGTCATTCTTTTCCTCGATTCGGGATTAAAACTGGTGACTTGGGACACCCTAAATCTCCCAAGTGGCGACTCTGAAATAAATAAACAAATCCCGTTTCGACTGTCCTTTAATTGGGAAAAACTCCTACGCCCTTCGCGGGGGCGGAAAAAGGAGGTGTGACAGCAGACGATCCCAGGTTTGCCAGGGCATTGACCTCGTTGTTATGCTCTTGGGGTACATGGACTAAGGTCCATTCTTTGAAGCGACGCAACGTGATTTGGATCTTATCCAGATACCTCTACATCCTGTCTTCTCGGGCTTCATAGCTCCCGTTCACTTGACTTACCATGAGGAGCGAATCACATTTTGCCTTGATAACCTCGGCTCCCAAGCCCTTGGCCAACTCCAAACCTATAATCATAGCCTCATACTCGGCTTCGTTGTTAGTTAGCTTTCTGGTTTTTATAGACTATCGGATTATGCCACCGATGGGCGATTTTAGGACTATACCAAGTCCGAATCCTTTGACGTTTGTGGCACCATCCGTGAACGGGGTCCATACCCCAAAAAACGTGCCTAATTTTAGTAAAAATTCGTTCTCTACCTCGGGGACAAGGGATGGCGAAAAATCGGCCATAAATCCGCTAGGATTTGGGATTTAATGGTCGTCCGAGGTTGATACTCGATTATACCCTCCGAGTTTAACCTATTTGGCCAGTCGACTCGACAACTCAGGCTTGTGCAGTATGCTCTGGAGAGGATAAGTCGATGGGACACAAATGTGGTGGCACTGAAAGTAAGGCTTCAGCTTGCTCAAGGTGCTTATTAGTGCGAGCGCCAATTTTTCTAGTTGGGGGTACCGGGTTTTGGCATCTCCCAAGGTTCGACTTACATAATACACAAGAAATTACATACCTTGCTATTTTCGGACTAATACACCGCTCACCGCTATTTCGGATACGGCCAGGTACAGGTACATCATTTCATCCTCATTGGGTGTGTGCAGCAAAGACGGGCTAGACAGGTACCGTTTTAGATCTTCCAGGGCATCTTGGCATTTGGGAGTCCATTCGAAGTTGCTCTTTCTTTTGAGTAGGGCTAAGAAGTGGTGGCTCTTGTGTGACGACCTTGATATGAATTTTCCTAGGGCCGCGATCCACCCGGTCAGCTGTTGGACGGCTTTCACGTTGTTTACTACTGTGATTTCTTCGATGGCCCTTTCTTCGTCGGGGTTGATCTCGATTCCCCTGTTTGAGACCATGAAGCCCATGAATTTTCCCGAGACTACTCCAAAGGCACACTTTTCAGGATTGAGCTTCATGTTGTAGCTTCTGAGGACGTTGAAAGTTTCCTGCAAATGGGTCAGATGGTCCTCTGCGCGTATGGATTTAACTAGCATATCATCAATGTATACTTCCATCGATTTACCTATTTGATGCTCGAACATTTTATTACCTAGGAGTTGGTATGTAACTCCTGCATTTTTTAGCCTCAGGGCATCACGTTATAGCAATATGTACCATATTTTGTGATGAACGAGGTCTTTTTTCTATCTTCGGGGTTCATCTGGATCTGATTGTGCCCCGAGTATGCATTGAGGAAGGTGAGGGTCTCGTGGACGGCCGTGGAATCGATCAGACGATCGATATTAGGCAGCGGGAAGGAATTTTTGGGGCATGCTTTGTTTAAATCTTTATAATCTACGCTCATCCTTAGCTTATTCCCCTTTTTTGGCACTACCACTACATTAGCTAGCCATTTGGGATATTTTACCTCCCTAATGGATCCGATTTTAAGAAGTTTCGCCACCTCTTCTTTGATGAAGGTGTGTTTTACCTCAGACTGTGGTCTGCTTTTCTGCTTCACGGGTTTGAATTTGGGATCGACGCTCAACCGATTGGAGGTTATTTCCGGTGGGATACCTATCATATCTAGGTGGGACCAGGCAAAACAGTCGATATTATTACAAAGAAATTGAATAAACCCAATCCTGATTTCGGGGGTCAGGCCCGTTCCCAGGTATACCTTGCGATCCGGGAGGTTCTCGATTAAAACGGCCTGCTTCAGCTCTTCGACTGTTGACTTGGTCGCATCCGATTCTTCAGGGGCGACGAAAGTTCGGGGGAAAAGAAATATTCCTCGTCGTCTCCAAGAGTCTGCATGCTTCTCTCCTCGTTTGAGGCCGAGTGTATGGGGATTGGCATTTCATAGTGGACCGCAAACATTTCCCTTGTTGGCCGTTGTTCTCCATGTATCGTTGTGATGTCGTCCCTTGTAGGGAACCTTATCACCTAGTGCAAGGTCGAGGGCACTGCCCTGATAGTGTGTATCCAAGGCCTGCCAAGCAAGGCATTGTATCTCGTGTCGCCGTCGATGACCTGAAACTCGGTGTTCTAGGTTGTGCCAGACATGTTGATTGGGATGTGATTTCTCCTTTCGTTTCTTCTCCTATCATGTTGAAACCGTGGAGGATTTGAGGGATGGGAACAACTTGATCGAGCAACCCCAGCTGTTCTACTACTTCTGACCTGATTATATTGGCCGAATTGCCCGGGTCTACAAGCACGCGATTTATCCTTGTGTTGTTTAAGAGAAACGAGATCATCATCGCATCATTATGCGGTTCCCCCCATGGCCTCAAGATCCTCTTCTCTGAATATGAGGGTTTCTTTGGCTTAAGCATTTTCGGGCCGGTCCCTCTTCTAAGCGGATGTTTTCATTCGTTTGGACTTGGGTACTTGGAGATTGTTAGTTCCTCCGATAATCATGTGATGCTGGGGACCCCTCTATTTTGCTCGGATTGAACCCGGAGGTGCACCAGACCTTAGGTTGGTCGTGTCCTCTTCTCCGTCTTTTTCGGGGTTTCGGCTTCTCATTTCACTAGCCGAGCCAGGCGTCTTACCCTGAAAGTGAATATTATGGGCAGGAAGAATTGTGAAAGATAACTCGCGTTTTTGCAGCAAAACCAACAAGAAAATAATCACTATTATTTTTAGCCCCACGGTGGGCACTAAACTGTTTACCGTGAAAATGGTAACAACAATTAAATTTGTAAATGGGATTCTAAAAATACGTGATCTATTCTCGAGCTAGTTTTTAGAGTGGTTGATGCTAATAATGTAAATAATGATAAAGATGTGTGCAAAAATAGGACAGTAATCAAACCGAAGAGGACTGTTGTCCGGGTGCGGAGATGGTCGATGGGACCTCAGGGTTGGCGTTAGTATCGATCTCAAAGTATCGGGGGCAGTCGGAAATGGGATAACAGACAGAGATATGATCGAGCAAGGCTCTATGTTACCAATATTGAGCAAAGTAGTAAAGAACAAATAAGAGAATGATAAATGCTAAAGCGGCCTTGGGCTTGTGAGAGCGAACAACTTAGAAGAAAAGAGAAAGAGATGTATTATTGCACTTGTGGAGAAATGGAGCAACATCCGTCCCCCTGCAAAGAGGTGGAGATCCCCGTTATATAGAGGGGGAATTTCTTATAATACAAAACGTGTTAACCGTGAAAGTACAGAAATAGGACGGCTAGATGTGACACCTCGAAAATAGGCCTAAGATAGGCCGGCCTTGTCAGGTCGAGTCGCGTGACTTGGGAACTTCCCCCTTGCTTGCTGCGGCCCGCTGCATTAGTCGGAATTCTATACCCTTCGGATCAGCTCTAGACGAACCCCGAGGATGAGTCTCGACCTTGGATCCGAGCTTCGAGGGGCATGACCGCAAGATGACCTTACGATGGGGAATTCGGGCCCCCGGATTCGCCGCATACACAATTATAGGAGAGATAATAATGATTTCCAATAAAGACAAGAACTTATGAAAGATAGCATGACAATAAAAGAAGTAAAAATCTTCAGCTAAGCAAAATAAAAGTAAAATAGGCAATAAGAATGAATCATAAAGCAATTAATTCCGATTTGAGCATGTAGAGGTGAAATTAGTAAGTAGGAAACTCAAGCATCAAGTACACATTCATACACAGCGAATATAAAGACCTAAGAACCCAAAAAGGCCAAATCCACAAATAAGTCTGAGCACGCACTCGTCACCTCGCGTACACGAACTACACTCAATATAGCAGACTCAAATACTATAGGGAAGTCCCCCACACAAGGTTAGGCAAGATACTTACATCAAAGACGACAAACTGATACTCTAATATGCACTTCTCAGGTGAAAAGACCTCCTAACGGCTAAAATCTAATCAAATTAACTTCAAATCACAAATAAAATACATAAGAAACTATTCTGGATCATAAAGCCTCAATCTTTATCAAATTCTAAAAATCGGTTCAAAAGTCAACCCCCGAGACCGCACCTCCGAACTCGACAAATTTTACAAAAACCGAATATCCATTCCAATACGAGTTCAACCATACAAAAATTATCAAATTCCGATACCATTTCGCCCTTCAAATCATGATTTTTGATTTTAGAATTTTTCTTCAAAAACCAACATTTTCCTTAACCCAAATCACAAATTAAATGATAAAAATGAAGACAAAATCATGGAATATAATCAATTATAGGTGAATAACACTTTCCCATTCATTTTTCTTGAAAACCCCATAAAGAATCTCCCAAAACCGAGCTCTAAAACTCCAAAAATAGTGAAAATGGAAAACACTCGGAATAGAGTACTATTTATTCTGCCCAGGTCATAAAGCATCGCGAACGCGGAAGGGTTCACGCGTTCACGAAGAAGAAAAATGAAGGCTGCCAGGATGATCCTATGCGAACGCGAGGGCCGCGAACACAAAGAATAAGAAACGAGAATTTACAGGAACGCGGAAAGAATGACGCGAACACAAAGAGTAAATGACCAGCATTGCCCATCTCCCATTTTCTACTACGCGAAAGCGATGGTTCGGACGCGAACACGAAGAAGGGAAAGGGCAGAACTTCGCGAATGCGGGAGGATGAATGTGAACGCGAAGAAAGATTTTGCGGTGGTCAGCAACAAGGCATCGCGAACGCGAAACCCTGTTCGCGATCGTGAAGGAGGATACCAGAAGCAGAAAACAGCAGTTCCAAAAATGGAAAAAACCCGTAACCCACCCGGAACACACCCGAGGCCCTCGGGACCAGTCATATAACCTCACACAAACTCGCTCGAGGTCTCAAATCATATAAAACAACGCCGAGACGATGAATCACACCATGAATCGAGCTTAAGAACTTTCAAATCTTCCAACTGCCAAAACTCGCACCGAAACCTATCAAATCAACCCGGAATGACGTCAAATTTTGCAGGCAAGTCCCAAATGACATAACAGAGCTATTCCAATTCTCGAGATCGTATTCCGACGCCAATAACACAAAAGTCAACTATGGGTCAAACTTCTCCATTTTCCAAACTTCAACTTTTCCAACTTTTATCGAAATGCCTCAAATTACCCTACGACTCTCCAAATCTGAATCTGGATGCATGTTTAAGTCCAAAATCATTATCCGAAGTTGTTGAGATAAATTCCTGGGCCGTTAACTCAAAAGTCGAATTCTGGTCAAATTCTCACCACTTAAACTTCCAAAACTAGATTCCTTATTCCAATCTGACTCTGAATCATCCATTAACTGAATTTCAACCATGCATGCAAGCCGATACACATATTATGAAGTTGTTCAAGACCTTAAGCCTCCGAACGGAGATTAAATTCTCAAAACGACCGGCTGGGTTGTTACATCCTCCTCCTCTTAAAACCAACGTTCGTCCTCGAACGTGCGAAAATTCGCCTCGAAGTCGTCAAATCACTGAATGCACACTTCCAACATACACTCGTGGGTGATACCATGTCACCCCAACCCACATAAACCTAACGACATCATCTCCACTGAAGTTTAGTCTTTCTAACAATACCAATAAGTCTTAGAGCCAGAATTCTCACCTTCCATCCTTTTCCAAAGACCCGATTCTAAATCCATACCCGGTATACCTCTCAACCAGCTACATCAATTCATTCCAACACCCATATAGTAGCACCACACAACATGACTCATCACACCTAAGCCCATAGGAACATTTCTAATCATAATATCCATCGAAAATCACATCCGACTCCGGCCATAAGCCTTATATTCAATAGGAACCCATTTCAAACCTCCATTACACTATAGATGATACAAGAACCACAAAAGACACATAACTAAACACCTGAATCACCAAATCACAGCTAATACCAATGAGTATACACCCCACAAGCTAAAACTCAAGAGGCACAGAACAAAAATGACTTAATATGGAAAGGGAAAACACATAAGGAAACTATTAAACAAGCCCGACAAGCACAAATTTTTCTACAAATACTAATCTACAAAAACAATCTAACAAGAAAGAATTAAAGCATATAAAAGAATCACGAGGATCTCACACTGATATAACTCCCACCGCAGTACACAACCCTGTCTCAACACATCAAATCACATGAAATCACGAGGGTCTTGCCCTCAACTCTAAATCACATGTAGGATATACACCAAACCAATTGGAGTTTCTCGCTAAATCAATCCTACCATAATCTACAACAAGCGCTGGCCCCCACACCGATGGAGAATAAACATCATGGCTCATAGTCAAAAATACTCATGAATCACATCAAGCCTACCGAAAAAGGATAACGGGAATTTACTACTAGTCTCATAACTCTCAATAATGAATTAAACAGATGATAAACATAGACTATCACTCATAAATCCTCCCAACAAGGTAATAAATAAACGACGTGCTAATCATGAAACGCGCCCATAAGCAGAGCAACAAATAGGGGAACTCACCCCAATAAGCAGAACTGGAATGAAATACGGATGGTGCTACTCTATAAATTATCGAAAGCATACCTGAATGACATCATCTGGCATAGCGGCCTTAAGCCTACTATATGGCACACATCAATGGGCCGGGCCTCCCCTTCTTGGGCTCCCTTTACTCGCCTGAATACCTCGTTGCGACACATCGGCCCGAAGTTTGGGACAATCTCTCACCATGTGGCTAATATTTCCACACTTGAAGCAACCTCGCTACTGAAGTGGCAAAAAGAACTGTGCGGTATGGGTACTCCGAGACCCATGAACACTTGAATCACTATGAGAAGCCTGAAGCGCGAACTAAACTGGCTGACCCATAAAACCTCTACCATGCCGCACCCTGCCTAAAAAATAAGGACCAACAGATCTCCCCAGTCTACGAGGCCTCCTCACCTCCCCAAACTCTCTCTCCTGACCTCGTCTGCCCTCTCTCTCATGGACCCACCTGTCCTCTCTCTCCTGGCCCCTCCTGACCTCTCTTTACTCTCTCTCTCTCAAGCCAGCATGCCCTCCACCCTCCTAGCAATACTCACGGTCTGCTTATACGAAATATCTATCTCCAACTCCTGGGCCATGCTAGTCCCAATGCTGGGATGGAGTCCCGCAATAAACTGATGGACCCTCTCACGAATCGTAAAAACCAAGGTCGGTGCATGTCTAGCAAAAACACTAAATCTGACGGTGTACTCTAATACTGACATGGTGCCCTGGCGTAGCTACTCAAACTCCACGCGCCATGCATACCCGAAGGACTGATGTACAAACTCTCTCAAGACCATCTTTGAGAACTGAACCCATGTAAGTGAAACTGACTCTGCCAGGCTAACCAACGCATATGCTCGCCGCCACTGGTAAGCCGCTCCCCTAAGCTGGAACATAGTAAAAGAAACTCCACTCGACTCAACAATACCCATAGTGCGAAGAATGTGATGGCACTCCTGCAGAAAACCCTGTGCACTCTCTGAAGCCAAACCACTAAATATAGAAGGGCCATACTTCTTGTACCTCTCAAGCCTAGGCTGCACTTCTTCATATGTTGCTGCCCTGACTATGAGCCGAGCTGCAACCACAGGTTGTGCCACCCTGACGCCTGGAACCTGACCAACGCGAACTTGCTACTCTGGAGTGTGGGCGGCCGGAGTCTGAGTCCCTCTCTCGATCTGTGAAGTAGCTGGTGCAACCGGAATCAAACCCGCCTAGGCCAATGTACAAAGCATGCTCAGGAACTGTGTTAAGGTCTCCTGAAGTCTAGGGGTAACAGCAGGCGCCTCTGGTACCTGCCCCTAAAATGGAGCTACACCTTCTCAACAACTGCTCTGGTAGGTGCTCTAGTTGTATCACGTACTCCTCGTCAGCCTCTGTCTCTGCCTCCAGCGACCCCTGCTCCGGGAGCAGCGTCATCGGTAACTACAGAACGTGTCCTCACCATTTGTGAGAGAATTGAATTATAATAGTTCAGACACCAAGATCAATAAGCTCGCACGATAGGAATAAAAGAAGTGAGATTGTCCTAATAGTTCCGTAGCCTCTCGAATATAAGTACAAACGTCTTCGTACCGATCTGCAAGACTCTACTAAACTCTCTTATGACTCATAGAACCTATGAACCTAGAGCTCTGATACCAACTTGTCACGACCCAATTTCCCCTCCGTTGGGTTTCGTGACGGCACCTAGTCTTAAGGACTAGGTAATCCTAACATTTACGGAAGAACAACAATAATAAACAACATCTTAAAATATTTCTATAATAAATCCTTTTTACAATGAACATATTCCCAAAACCCGGTAGTACAAGTAATAAGCTTTACAGAGTTAACTACCACTTCTATATAAATTGTTTGGAAAAGAGTGAAAACAGTTGAATACAAGTAAGAAGGTGACTCTAAAGCCTGCGAACACAGCAGCAGGTTTAGTTTGAGTCTCCTCAGCAATGATCCGCACAGCTAGTAACGATCGATACCTGGGATCTGCACAACAAAAATGGGCAAAATAGTAGCATAGGCACACCACTGCGATGCCCAGTAAGATCAAGACTAGCATTGGTGGAGTAGTGACAAGGAACAGTCAAGACACCTACCGGTATAATAAAATATACAATTATAAGCATAGGAACAACGGAACATAAAGTACATATAAAGACTGCACGATATGGCTAACAATACAATAATCTCAATAAGGGAAGAGAAGATCAAGTAACAGTAGAAATACCATAATAATGACATAGAAGAGCGAGTGAAATCATAACCCAAATCTTAGATAACAAATATAGTAAAGGTAAGCAATAACTCAGAACCTATGTCAGTGTTCACATCAAGTCTTAACCAACAACTCCACGAAGTACCGAATCTTGGACAAACTTACAGCTCACGGGTCCCAATCCTTGAACCCTGATATATCTGATTAATTAAAGGCTTAAAAATGATTGCTATTGATTAAATGGTTAATTCGGGAGTTATGTCAGTTGGCCTAGTTTTACGATAGTCGCCATCACGACCGGGTCGATATTAGGGTTGTGAAAACAATATAGTAACCAAGATAAATAACTTTAAGTCATTTCCATCAACAAAAGAAATTAAATCTAATACTAAGGTAACACAATCTTATTTTGCGGGAATTACTTTGGAAAGTGAGTCTCTTAACTTCCCTTAGATGTTTGACAAGTAATACAAATTCAGATTCGTTTCTAATAAATTCATTAAAATAATCAAACAAATTATGTCCTTCTAGTTGCCATAATTGGTAGATAATTATATAAATAACATTTGAGACTATTTTGACTTAAACCTATTGACTCTTTGACGTCAATTACTCATGTATGAAAGTTTGAACTAAAATGACGTTCTTTACTTACTTCTAAAACTTTGTCCAAAGTGTGAGTTTTTACAAGTATGTTAGCTAGAAATATTTAAGAAAAATCATAAGATCAAACCAAACAAAAAATTCAGGTCAATCGATTGGGAGAAAAACAAACATTGATTCGTTTGACTTGACTAGATTTCATGTTAAGTGTGAATAATAACATCAATATATATAATTTAATTTGGTTTTAATCAAAAAGAGTTGAACCAAAACCAAATATCCCAACCCAACCGAGAATGTGTGTGTATTTTGAATCCTCTACAAAATAATACTAAGTATATCTTATGTTTTGGAAATTTGGTCCAATAATGTTTCCTAGTGTTAATGGTACTCTGTGAATTACTAACAGTGTTTGTGAACCTCTAATAAAACTAAGGATGCATTGAAAACCATTAAGGATGCTCTAAGTACCGCTAGTCGTGCTTTGTAAATTACTAAGGTGCTTTTTGAATCCTTTAAGATGCTTTGCAAACCGCTAACGATGCTTTGTGAATCGCTAATGACATGTGCGTCACTTCATAACCAATCACATGACATATAGTTCGGGCTTTCATACCCTCAGAACCAAATTTAGAACTGTTATTTACCTCAATCTGAGCAAGTCTCTATCCAACACACCTTTGCCTCGTGAATCAGCCTCCAAATGTCCCGAATCTAGCCACAAGCAGTACAATTCAATCAACATTGGCAAAAGGAATCAATTTCACAAGAAAATACAAAATTATTAATCAAAATCCATAATTGGATCAAAGCCGGCCCCTAGTCCCACATCACGAAATCCGACAAAAGTCTCAAAACCCGGAAGCGCATTCAAGTTTAATTATACTACGGACCTCCGAATCATAATCCGGACTCGCTCTGAAGTCCAAAATCACCCAACAGAGCTAATGAAATCATCAAAACTCCAATCCGGAGTCATTTACACATAAGTCAACATCACATCAACCTTTTTAACTTAAGCTTTCCATTATGAGACTAAGTGTCTCAATTCATTTCGAAATCCTCCCGGACCCCAACTGACTAATCGGGTAGGTCATATAACAATTGTAAAGCACAAAATGAGTAGTAAATGGAGAAACGGGGCAACAACTGTTGAAATAACCGGCCGGGCTATTACATGCATTTTTTATGGTTTGTTGGCATTCACAATTGCAATATTTGCACCTGAAGAAAAGGGCTGGAAGATGGGATTTTGGTCTCCTTTTCACATTTTACAATCCCAAACTCGGTAGGAGGCAATTTGTAGAGAGGATTTTTACCTACAACCAATAAATAAGTGATTTTGATCTTTTTCAATTATTTAACATGATCATACATGAGATTTAACATCAAATTTCGTGAGAATGAAAGAGAAATTTTAGGAATTTTTTCTATATTTTGAAAAATGAATTTAGAATTTTAGAGTCGAATTAGACTCAGATTTGAAAACAAAACACATATATGAACTCGTAGGGTTAGAGGTAGTCAAGATCTAGAACCAAAAATCAGACATCAAAACACATAAAATTTACAATGAACTCAATAACTTCTAAAATCCCAACCACACATTAGATTTCTATCAAATCATCTCGGAATGATACCAAACCTTGCGGAGAAGTTCCAAATAACAAAACAGACATATTTCAAGTCCCAAAACCAACATATGAACCCAGTATCCATAAAGATTAACCATGGTCAAATCAACCTAGGGAATTTCAAATTTGATTCCGGGCATACGCCCAAGCCTAAAATCATGATACAAACCTACTGGATATCAAAACGCCGTCCCGGTGTCATTTTTACAAAAGTCAAACCTTGGTTAAAATTTCCAACTTAAGCTTCTGAAATGGAAATATTCTTCCAAATCAATTTTGAATTACTCGAAAAATCAAAATTGATCATGCACGCATTCCCAAATTGTTCGAAAAACCAAATTGATCATGCACGCAAGTCATAATATACGATATGAAGCCACTCGATAACTTTAACCACTGAAGCTTAAAACGACAGGTCGGTTCATTACAACTTATTGTTTAATTTACAAGTGAATTCAATACTAGCATTGCTTCTACTGCGTTATATAATCCAACACCAATTGGGTCAGTGGTGATTTTATATTTAATTAGTTTGAATTTTTTAATATTACTGTTCAAATTGCGACCTAAAATATTGGAGGAGGTTGTCGTAGTTTTTTTATGTGGATAACCACATTAAAAGTGGAATGTAGAGAAGGAGAGCTAAATTGCGTACCTAACAAAATAAGCGGAAAAAAACAAGAAAATACATTTGAATATTTCCTTTACCAACATATCAATATGAAATTAATGGACCTTAATTGAACCTTATTACTATGAAAATTTAGAACAAAAATTCATGATTTAATTTGCACAATAACAAACATAAATTAGTCCTGATCTGTCTTGTGAACTCTCTCTGCTCCATTGTTAGCAACTGGAGGCGGCACACAGACACACTTGTGCATAGTCAAGTCACATTTGGGATGTCCTATGCAGTTGATTGCACATTCAATATCTTTGGTGCATTTAAACGCCGCATTGGTTGATTGTCCTAACAACATGGATAATATTAAATAAGCTATTAAAAAGAAAAAAGAATTATTAACTAAAGCTATCATATTCATAATATAAGAAAGACACAAAAATTGTTTCTAGAATAAAAGTTGCTAGTAAGAAAGTTATTTCATCATGGCATGTGAAAGGGAAACATGACAATAAAAAAATGAATAAAGTATTAATTACCTCATAGTTGTCAGATAAGTATGACTATAACCTGGTTAAATATGAACAACTACATAAAATATGTAAATAGATCTAAATTGCTTACCTAGCAAAATAAGCAAAAAAGAGACCAAGAAAATCTTAAGAAATATTGTCTTCTCCATTGTCTTTGAAGTATTGTGGTAGCACAATTGTAACTATATGACTGCTATTATTAATGTCTTAACAGTTACTTTAGCAATGTATATATAGGGAAGCAAGAGATATGCACCAAATTTTCAATTGATGACGATACAGTAACCAAGATAAATAACTTTAAGTCATTTCCATATACTAAAGAAATTAAATCTAATACTAAGGTAACACATTCTTATTTTTCTAGAATTACTTTGGAAAGTGAGTATCTTAATTCCCTTTGATATTTCACAAGTAATATAAATTCCGATTCGTTTCTAATAAATTCATTAAAAGCATTAAATAAATTATGTCCATCTAATTGCCGTAATTGGTAGATAATTATATAAATTAAATCTGAGACTATTTTGACTAAACCTATTGACTCTTTGACGTAAATTGCTCATGTATGAAGGTTTAAACTAAAATGACGTTCTTTACTTTCTTCTTAAACTTTGTCCAAAGTGAGAGTTTTTGCAAGTGTATTAGATAGAAATATTTAAGAAAAATCATAAAATCAAACAAAACAGAAAATTCAGGTCAATCAATTGGGAAAAAACAAACTTTCATTCGTTTGACTTGACTAGATTTCGTGTTAAGATTGAATAATAACATCAATAAATATAATTTGATTTGGTGTTAATCAAAAAGAGTTTGAAACAAAACAAAATATCCCAACCCAACCGAGAATGTGTGTGTATTTTTAATCATCTACAAAAAAATACTAAGTATATCTTATGTTTTGGAAATTTGGTACAGTAATGTTTCCTACTGTTAATGGTACTCTGTTTATTACTAACAGTATTTGTGAACCTGTAATAGCACTAACTATGTATTACTCTAAGTACCGCTAGCGGTGTTTTTTGAATTACTAAGGTGCTTTTTGAATCCTTAAAGATGCTTTGCAAACCGCTAACGATGCTTTGTGAATCGCTAATGACATGTGTATCACTTCATAACCACTCACATGACACATAGTTTGGGCTTTCATACCCTCAAAACCAAATTTAACTGTTACTTACCTCAATCCGAGCAAGTCTCATCTCCAACACACCTTTGCCTTGCGAATCGGCCTCCAGATATCCCGAAGCTAGTCACAATAGTATAATTCAATCAATATGGGCTAAAGGAATCAATTTCACTAGAAAATACGAAGTTATTAAGCAAAATCCAAAATTGGCTCAAAGCCTACCCCTGGTCCCACATTACAAAATCTGACAAAAGTCTCAAAACCTGGAAGCCCATTCAATTAAGAGTCTAAGCATACCAAATTTTATCAAAATCCGGCACCAAATCGTCACCCAACTCCCTAAATCAAACTCTCCAAATCCCTAGCCTCAAAGCCCCAAATTACACCTAACAAATACATAAACTAGCTGGGAAAATCAATGGGGACACATAATTATTGAATAAATTTAACCACAAGTGACTTACCTCAAGAATCCCTTCGAAATTCCTCTCTCAAATCTCCAAAACCCGAGCTCAAAATGTTAGAAATAGTGAAAATCTCGGAACCCTCGATTTTAAATAGTCTGCACAGCAATCTCGCTTCTGCGGCCAACTTAGCCGCTTCGCAATAGCGACTACACGCCCGCTTCTGCAATTTTCTCTGCAACTGCGACCCAACCATTTGCTCTTGCGGACTCACTTGTGCGGACCTAGCTTATCTCTCTACTTTCGCTTATGCCCTCACTTCGCTGCATCTGCGGCCACGCAGGTGTGGCAAATCCTTCGCAGCTATGACCACTACTCACACCTTGCCCAAGGCTACTTTTGCGCTCTACTTCTCACTTCAGTGACCACCATCAACTTCCAACTTCAGCAATTCTCTAAGTTCCAAACATGATTCGTTAACCATCCGAAACGCACCCGAAGCCCCGGGGACATCAACCAAACATACAAACAAGTCCCAAATAGGATACAAACTTAGTCGAGCCCTCAAATCACCTCAAACAACATCAAAAACATGAATCGCACAAAGATTCAAGCCTATTGAACTTTGAACTTCTAATATCCACAAACGATGCCGAAACCTATCCAATTACATTTGATTGATCCCAAATTTTGTACACAAGCCATAAATGACACCGCAGACCTACTCCAACTTCCGAAATCCCAATCCGACCCTGATATCAGAAAGTCCACTCCTGGTTAAACTTTTAAAATTTCCAACTTTTGCCATTTCAAGTCTAATTCAACTACGAACCTCTAAATTATAATAGGACATGCTCCTAAGTCCAAAATTACCCAATAGAGCTAACAAAACCATCAAAACTCCAATCCAGAGTTGTTTACATATATGTCAACATACCATCAACCTTTTTAACTTAAGCTTTCCATTATGAGACTAAGTGTCTCAAAATTCATTCTGAAATCCTCTCGGACCCGAACCGACTAATCGGGTAGGTCATATAACAACTACAAAGCACAAAATTAGTAGTAAATGAGAAATGCGGCTACAACTCTTGAAACAACCGGCTGGGCCGTTACACGCATATTTGATGGTTTTCTTTTATTCACAATTGCGACATTTGCACCTGAAGAAAAGGGCTGGAAGATGGGATTTTGGTCTCATTTTCACATTTTACAATCCTAGACTCGGTAGGAGGCGATTTGTAGAGGGGATTTTTACCTACAATCAATAAATTATTGATTTTGATCTTTTTTCAATTATTTTACATGATCATACATGATATTTAACATCAAATTTTGTGAGAATCAAAGAGAAAATTTAGGAATTTGTTCTATGTTTTGAAAAATGAATTTGGGATTTGGGAGTCGAATTAGACACAGATTTGAAAATAAAATACATATATGAACTCGTGGGGTTAGAGGTAGTCAAGATCTAGAACCAAAAATCAGACCTCAAAACACATGAAATTTTCAATGAAACTCAATAACTTCTAAAATCCCAACCATGCATCTGATTCCTGTCAAATCATCTCGGAATGATACTAAACCTTGCGGAGAAGTTCCAAATAGCAAAACAGAAATATTCCAAGTCCCAAAATATAACGACCCGACTGGTTGTAGAATTTAAGCTCCATTCAGCGGCGTAAGGTCAGGAATAGCTTCATAATATGGGTATCGACTTGCGTGCATAGTTGAATTCAGTTAATGAATTATTCAGAGTCAAACTTAAAGAAGGAATCTAGGTTTGTAAGCTTAAGCAGTGAGAATTCGACCGAAATTGGACTTTTGAGTAAACAACTACGGAATGGGTTGTGGGTGATTTCAACAGCTTCGTCAGGATTCAAATTTGGATGTCCGTAGTGTATATTGAGGTGTTTCGATAAAAGTTGGAAAAGTTGAAGTTTGAAAAATGGAGGAGTTTGACCCATAGTTGACTTTCACGATATCGGGGTCGGAATGCTATTCCGACAATTGGAGCAGCTCTGTTGTGTCATTTTGGAGTTGTCTGCCAAATTAGGCATCATTCTGGGTTGATTTTATAGGTTTCGGCGTGAGTTTTGAAAGTTGGAAGATTTGAAATTTCCTAATTTTGAATCATGGTGTGATTCATCATTTCGGCATTGTTTGATATAATTTGAGACCTCGAGTGAGTCTGTATTAGGTAATATGACTTGTTTGTGTGTTTAGATGGATTCCCTGGGACCTCGGGTGTGTTCGGGGTTGGCTACGAGTCATTTTCCCTTGTTTTTGAACTGCTATTTTCTGGTGTCTGATATCTTCTTTCGCGTTCACAAATCCCCTTTCGCGTTCGTGAAGAGTCTCTTCTGGTTGCCTCAATTTTCCTTCTTCGCATTCGCATAACACGCATTGCGTTCATGATGCTTTGTCTCTTCCTTCATCGCATTTGCATCTGTCACTCGCATTCGCGTAGTTATGTCGTTCCACTCTTCGTGTCGCGTACTAGTTCTCGCGTTCGCAAAGAGCAGTCTTTGGGCCATCAGACTTATGCATTCACGATGAGGAACCTAGGCAGCCTTCATTTTTCTTCTTCGTGAACGCGATACTTCCTCCGCATTCGCGATAAACAAATTGAGACTTTGCATGATTTGTCGTGTTCCGAGATGCGGGCCAGAGGGTCGACTTTTTGATCGATTTTTAGATTTTGTTAAAAATTGAGACTTTATGATGCAGAATAGTTTCTTATGTGTTTTATTTATTCTTTGAAGTTAATTTGGTTGGTGTCGCACCCCCTTTTTTCCCTGTTTATGCAATCGGGAGATCGGGTTTATGACATTTGGTATGAGACAACTCATTCTTTTTGTGAACTGGGTTTTGCATTTTTGAAGAGTCTCCACCTAATTATTTAAGGTGCATTAGGACACCTATAATATCTACTCCTAAGCTTGTTTGACAACCAGAGATCGGGTAAGATCTTGAAATTATCCTAAGAGGAAGGTGTTAGGCACCCCCCAGGATCCACTAGTGTGGTTCCCGGCCAGATAGTTTATTGTGAATTTGTACAATTTAGCAAATAGACAAGTATAGGCTCAAATAGTAGGGGGTTTATGTTTAAACACATAAGAGTTTGAAAACAATTAAAGGTGAATTTTGAGAAGAAAAGGTTATAATTTCTACAAATACTTGAAAATATAAAAGAGGAAAAGGGGGGGGGGTCATAGGTTTATTTATAATATGGATCACATTAATGCGATGCCCGGTATGACACTCCTCAGAAGAGGGGATACACGTGGCATTAGCGCACCGGTCATCATATCCATATCTACCCTTCCCACCCCGTTAAGGTATTAAAGCGCAAATTGGTCTCGATGTTTATTGCATGCTACTACCCGTCCCTTCCTATCAGTCCCGGAGGATTTTTAGGACTACTATTCCTAAAAGGGAGGGATATTAGGCTGATTTTAGGTTTTAAAGGTGAAAAAGCTAAGGCGACATACAAACCATATAAGGCTGCACATTAGGAGAAACATATAACAAATAAGAGGCTCATGTATACCTCTTCGAACAAAGAACATATATAGGATGACTTAAACATACATCTAAGGTCTGAATTTAACATACTAAGGTAAGGGAAATTTCAATTGTTGAGGCAGACCAGTTTATTACATAACTTAGATAAGAATTCCGAATCAGGCCAGCCTGCTGGTTGTAGCAATTAACAAATGAGGATTCAATTTTTTTGTTGTTATCACCTAAGGCTTGCCTAAGCATTTAGGAGAGATCCCATAGACATGGTATCTATTCAGAATGAAGTGAAACAGTAACAATTGAAGACGAATGATTTGGATCTTATAGGAATGCTTTCTAAAGCGCGTTAAAGTAAATAGTAAGGTTGTTTAAAACTGATTCAAAGTCAAACTGATTTTAAATTGGTATATAAGATGAAGTACTGGTCAGATGGTACAATAGAAAGGTTCGAAGTCAGGTTGGTTTTGATAGGTTACACTAAGCAGGAGAGTATAGACTTCACAAAAATCTTTTCCCCAGTGGTAAAGATGACTACGGTGAGAACACTGATTGTAGTGCAGTAAAGAATGGGTGGACAATGTTCCAATTATATGTAAGTAATACTTTTCTCCATGGAGATTCGCATAAGGAGGTATATATGAAGATTCCATCTGGACTCATAGTGAAGGATCAATCTTTGGTTTGCAAGCTAAACAAGTCACTATATAACCTGAAGCAAGCAAGCAGATAGTGGTACGAAAAGTTAACTGAAGCATTGTGCTCAAGAGGTTTCAATCACTCCATGACCGATTAATCATTGTTTTACAAGCAGTAAGGAGATTAGGTTGTCAATGTGGCAGTGTATGTAGATGATGTCTTAGTTACAGGAACAGATCAGGAAGAAATATATTAGTTGAAAGTTGTCCTTCATAACAAGTTTAAAATAAAATACTTAGGCAGACTGCATTACTTTTTAGGTCTGGAAATTCTGTATAATCCTGATGGTTGATTATCTCTCAGAGGGAATTTGTTTTAGACTTGTTGAAGGAGTACACTTGTATAGAATATGGTGCCATTTGTTCTCCTCTTGATCCTACTATAAAGTTGAAGGCCAAGGAGGGTACACCATTGGAAGATCCTACTTACTACAGAAAGATGATGGACAAATTAAACTTTCTTACTAACACAAGACTAGACATAGCCTTTGGAGTGCAACACTTGAACCAGTTTATGCAAGAACCTAAGGAACCTCAACTGAAGGCAGCCTATCATGTATTGAGATATCTCAAGGGTGATCCCACTTTGGGAGTCTCTATGTCTAATGATGCAGATTTGTCTGTTAGAGCATATTATGACTCTGATTGGGCTTCATGCCCAGACTCAAGAAGGTCTGTGAGTGGGTACATTGTGCTGCTAGGAAGCAGTCCTCTCAGTTGGATATCTAAAAAGCATGATATTGTTTCACTATCTTCAGCAGAGGCAGAGTACAAGTCACTTAGGAAAGTGGTTGGTGAATTGATCTGATTGAGCAGGCTACTTGCTGAACTAAGAGTTCCTTCCATTCATCCCATTCCAGTGTTTTGTGATAGTTTATTAGCTCTACACATAGCTAGAAATCTTGTATTTCATGAAAGAACAAAACACATCAAAGTTGACTGTCACTTTGTGAGGAAACAACTACAAGAAGGCCTCATCTCCATGCACCACATTGCCACTGATCATCAGCTCATAGGCATCCTTACTAAAGCTCTCACAGGAATCAAACACTCTAGTGTTTTGAGCAAGTTGGTAGTGTTCTCACCACCTCCAACTGGGGGGGGGGTGTTATTGAGATAATATATTGTTATTTAATAGTTGTTAGTTAGTTAGTTATAGAAGTTAATTGGTAGTTATGTTAGTTAGTCTGACAGCTTGTGATAGCTAGCAGCATAGTGGACAGCTTCGTGTGTATATATACAATGCCGGTATCAATGAAAGACTTAAGCTTCATTTCATCAAACATTTCACTCCTTCCTCCTCTCTCTTTTAACGCTGAGTTCTAGAAGCTTCACTACTCCACCATTGCTGGGATGATCGAGCTCATTCCTGTTGATTTTCAGTGTCAATTTGGACATTTTTATTATAAAACACACATATTATCCGTTTAGTAGTTTGGAGCAAACACTAACTGCGAGTAATTTTGTCCTCAATTTGTGCCTCTCGAAAATTCATTACAAGCAAATTTAGTAGTTTCATTTTAAGTTAAAAAATATGAAAATAGCACGGTATAGCCAGTTTTCGGACTGACCATTCAAAAATAGCCAGCGTTTACGAAGTCAATGAAAAATAGCCATTATTTTGTTGCAACAAAGACCGGTCCAGCATAATATACTGGAGTTCGGTGCACCTGTGTATGAACTCCAGCATATTATGCTGGACCGATATACTTTGCTGACTCCAGTATAATATACTGGAGAGTAGAACACCGATGCTCCAAACTCCTGTATATTATACTGGACAATTATACTTGCTGGAACTCCAGTATATTATGCTGGAGTTTTAGTGTACTTATGTTGGAACTCCATCATATTATGCTGGAGTTCCAACATACTTATCCTGGAACTCCAGTATAATATACTGGTGTATTTTCCGAGTTTCGAACAGTATTTTCGCTCAGATTTATATTTACATGAAAAATGGCTAAATTTCGATTACTTTTGAAATTGGGCTATTTTTGAACGACCAGTTATAAATCTGGCTATTTTTGAATTTATCCCTTAATTAAATCACTCTATCTCGGCCCATCCAGCCGCAATTCGCCCTGCCAAAAGACAAGAGAGTTCCACATTACTCGAAAAGGAAAGATTCATTGAACCAACTACCAAGTATATAAAGTTAAGAGTTTAGTTAGTAATAAATGGTGGCATGACAGATTGTGTTTGAGTTTGACGTTTTTAATTGTATATTACTGTCTAAAATTGCATTTGCTATATTTACTATCCCATCTTTTGGGATTCAAAATATGTGCTATTATGATAATTAGGTCTAAGTTATTTCATGTTATGAAACTCGAAATACATAGCAATTCTCTAATATATACCAGCTGGAAGGCATATTTACCAAATTAAATTTGAATTTAGACACATGGAATGTATGATGAATGGAGTAGTATATTACTATTCTAGACAAATAAAAGTTGGATTCTACAACAGCTATAGAAGTTGACCTTAATTAACTTGCACGTTTAATTTGGCACAATGAGTTACTACAGCAAGCTGGAGGCCACTGTAAAAATATTCCAACCATGAATTGAAAGCTCTGAATATATGAATACCATAATTGGAATTGATTCTGATTCTGTTTTTTCTTTTTTTGTTTGTTTTATATGGACCAAACACGTAAGACTATTCTTTATTTTTGTGGAGGTAAGATTTGAACCAGACCTTTATCTACTCTGATACCATATTAAAATATATAATTATTTCATCGAAATAGTTTAAATATAATTATAAAGAACACACTCTTAATTATTTTATTTTACTATCAACATTCATCCTAGTATAAATTAAAAAGTGACGTGTTACCCAGAGATATTAATAGAACTAAAACATAGAGAAAATAAGTTTGACAACAATTAACTTTCAAACATTAATTGTTTTGATTATTGTTGTCCCCATGATTTGGGTAACCAACCACGCGTACTTCACGTGAAAATGACGATGAAGCACGTGAAACAAGGCTGTCTAATCACATAATTACCTACTCCATTTTAGACTAATTTAAGGTCTTCGTTTCTCTAGTCATTCTTACATCTATTTGGCCAAGCTTCTTTTTTGCCAAAAGTATTTTTTTTTGGTTAAAAGGTGTTTGACCAAGCTTTTAAAAGGGAAAAAATGCTTTTGAGGAGAAGCAAAAGCAATTTTGGAGAAGCAGAAAAAAATAGATTCTCTCTAAAAGTACTTTTTTGAGAAGCACTTTTGAGAAAATACACTTAGAAGTAGTTTTTTAAAGTTTGACCAAACACTAATTGCTGCTCAGAAGTGCTTTTCAAATAAATTAGCCAAACACAAACTGCTTCTCACCAAAAGTACTTTTGAGAAAAGCACTTTTAAAAAAAAAACACTTCTCAAAATAAGCTGATTTTTGGAGCTTGGCCAAACCGGCTATTAGTTGCCTTAGATGTTAGTGCGTCCTAAAATAGAAAGTTTGCCTCGTTTTTTTCTTTTTGGTTTCCTTGAAGTCTTTGATGAAGCACGTAGCAAGTGTAATATGTATCAGACATATTTAAAAAACATTTGCTATGTAAAAAGGTTTTTCGTAAAATTAGGTGTATAAAAAGAATTTAGCTACAAGCTCGGAGGGTAAACAATATTATCCCACCACTTGCATTTGTCAACAACATTTATCCATTCAATATGATGGTAAGTCTCTCCGCCTAGCTTCATTCTCCCTTCGATTGCCGGAATGGTCTGGCGACTGTATATTGGGTTGCTCTCGTCACCGTGAATGATCACCTCTTGATGATTCCATTCGAATTTTACTATCTGATGTAGTGTCGATACTACGGCCACAGCAGTAGGGATCCATGGCCGACCCAACAATAGATTGTAAGATGCTGGCACGTCTATCACTTGGAAATTAATGTCGAACCATGTTGGCCCCATCTGCAAGCATAGACTAATCTCCCCAATGATGGACCTTTTAGAAACATCGAAAACTTTCACATTGATGGCCCCGTCCTTTATATTATGCAGTCCTTTACCCAACTTCTTGAGTGTTACCAGTGGACAAATATTGACACTGGAACCCTCATCGATCAGGATCCTGGTGATGAAGTAGTCCTCGCATTGCACAGTGATGTGCAGCGCTTTGTTGTGTCCCAACCCTTCAGGTGGTAGCTCGTCCTCATGAAAAGTGATCTTATGGATCTCAAACACTTGTTCTACCATGTTAGCCATTTCTCTGCCAGTGATGTTGGTTGGTACATATGCCTCACTTAGTACCTTTAACAGAGCATTTTTGTGTGCCTCAGAGTTTTGTAGTAAAGCAAGAATAGAGATTTACGCTGGCGTTTTGTTCAACTGGTCGATGACCGAGTATTCCTTGGCTTGTATCTTTCTCCAAAGGTCGTCTGGACCTATCTCAATAATGGGTGTCCAGTTGGAGGCCTTCTTGCTTGACTCGGCTAGGTATTCCGGCGTATAAACCCTACCAGTTCTCGTCATACCCTATGCGGCAACAATCTCTTCGAACCTGACCTTACCTTTCCTCCTTGCCTCAGTTGTATAGTCCCAGGGTATAGCCTTTGTATGGAATAGTGTCATGGTTGACATCGCCACTAGGATCGACATGGCTGTCCTTACTCCGAACGGAGCATGTTCCTTGGGCAGCAAGACTGCAACTTCAAACAGTGTGGGTGTATTTGCCGGAGACACGAATTCAACCTCAATTGGCGCTGGTGTCTTTTTGTATAACGTTGCTTCAAACTCAAGCGACACAGACATATTTACCTCAGCATCCCCAGGTGGCTGATTCTGTACTATGATTGGATTAAGAGTAACTATTAGCTTCTTTGGGTCATCACCTTCCGCGATTAACCTGATTGATCCCTCGGGATCCCAATCATCCTCTATTTCAATCACGTGAATGCTTTCACCCTTATGGTCTGGCAGGGGGTTATTGTGGACATTCAGAACATGTTATTTTGCCACAATAATCTTTTTATCGATCAAAGACTGGATCTTATCTTTCGAAGAACAACATTCATTGATGGTGTGCCACTTCATGCCGGAGTGGTAGGCATAGGATTTGTTTGGGTTAACCCACTGGAAAGGGTCTCAGGGGTTGTAGCAGGGATGGGGGTAACATAACCAATAGCTTTGAGTCTCTCGTACAATTGGTCAATAGGTTTAGCAATGGCTGTATATTGTTTTGGGGGTCTGCGATCAAAATTTGATCGAGGTTTAGGGAAATTTTGGCATGCAGCAGGTGAATGATAGTGGGATAGTTGAGTATTGTAGGTTGGGTAGACATGTGTGGGTTGGCAATATCTGGGTGAAGTGGGCTGGTATATGGGAGGCGGAGGTGATTGATAAGTGGGTGATGGAGCTTGGTATGCGGATGATGATGCTTGGTAGTTCGGAGTTGCTTGGTATTTGATAGGAGATTTGGTTCTCTGTGCAACCATTACGGCCCCACGTCCCTTTTCTTGGACACACCACTGGACTGTAAGGCCTTATTTGTAGCTTGTAAGACCTCGAAGTTTGTAACCATACCGCTTTTAATGCCCTCTTCGATCCTTTCTCCCATCTTGATAATATCAGAAAATTTGTGGCTCTCAATCATCATTAATCTTTCATAATACTGCGGGTTTTAAGACTGGACAAAGAATTTGTTCATCTGTTCCTCTTCTAAGGCAGGTCTGACCTTAGCAGCTTCGGACCTCCAGCGAGTAGAGTACTTGCGAAATATTTTTGTGGGCTTCTTCTTTAGATTCTGAATATAGAACACGTCCGGAGCATTCTCTGTGTTAAACCTGAACTTGTCCATAAAGTTAGACGCCATGCCTACCTATTTTGACCACTTTTTTGGATCTTCGCTAATGTACCAAGACAAAGAATCTCCCTTCAAACTCCTCATGAAAAGCTTCATGCAGATTCGCTCGTCTTTCCCTACTCTAACTAGCTTGTCACAGTACGTTCTCAAATGGACCCTTGGATCCCCTTGTACCATCAAACATTTTGAACTTAGGAGGTTTGTACCCCTCAGGCCGTTCGATATTAGGATGTATGCAAAGATCTTCATAGTTCAGCCCTTCAATTCCCTTTCTTCATTTGACGCCTTGAATCCGGCTAGTCAATTTCTTAAGTTCTTCGACTAGATTCCTGATGAGAAAGTCCTTATAATCAGACTCGGATGTGCTTGAGATGGGTTGGGCAGAGTGTGTCACCGTCTCCAAGTAGATAGGGGTGTTATGGTGGGCGTGAAAGAGGTCATTTATGGAGTTTTGGAGTTCTGGGACGAGTAACGGGGTGTTGTTTGAGGTATGGCAGGTGTTGTAGTGATGGTGAGGAGCGGGATTGTTCTGTTGCTTTGGGATATTCTGTGGATGTATATGGTTTTGAGCATTTGGGAAATTGATATCTAGAGTGGTGAGAGAAAATGACAGACTTGCCAAATTCCGAACCTGATCAAGTTCTTCTATTTGGAATTTCAACAGGTTTTGTTCAAGTTGGGATGCATTTTCCTTAGGAACCTGAGTACCATGACCATTGGTGGCCTCTACCCGTTCAGTTGCATTCTCCCTTCTGGTGTTGTTCAAATCTTCCATATTCCCTTTGTACTTGTTTGTGACAGGACTAAGAGGAGGAGTGGGTGGAGGGACCATGGATATCGTGGAATAGGATGATGTTGCCAGAGTGCACGAACTAACCTTTAGGGAGGGGAATAATAAAACAAAAAGTAAAAACAAAAAGGTAACCAAGTCAGTGAGGATTATAATAAGCGTTGCGATATTTAAACACATAGTGCGGAATATAAGAGGTGTCTTAATTTGGGAACCTCTTTGTGCCCGAGGTAGGCCTAGAAACAAATTGATTTGAATAACTTAGGATGCTAAATGCCTCATTTCATTGGTAAAAAGTAGACGAATCCCAAATTGACACTAAATAAATAGGAAAAGAAAATCACTAATGGCCATTGGCCTTATTACAATTTATAAAGCAAAAAGATAAACTCTTATCTAATTGGTTTGAGAAGAACCTTCCTCATGTTGAATGCTCTCGTTAATCAAATCCTCCAGTTCCCGTAGGTTCACCAGTAAAAATGCCTTTGCCAAGCGTTCTCCTTCGTTTCCCTCTGTGTTTTAGCAGTCGGTGACTCTCTTCCTCACTTTTCCTTCCAACTCCAACAGACTGTATTCCAGATATTCCAACTTTTTGATAGCTTTGGCGGCCCTCTCCTTCCACTCATTGATCATTCTATGGAAGACTCTTCCACCAGTCTAGCAAGAGTGAGGGTGTGCTAACCATACCGAAGCTGGGGACCTCGTTCTTTATTTTCTACAAAATAAAAGGGTGAAGACTATACCCCCACCGAACTCGACTATTTAATATCAACAATTAGCATGAAGTATTTAGTTCTCCAAATAAATGAACAGAATGTGGTAGTGTCCGTTTGGGTTTAGAAAACCCAGTGGACTTTGGTCAAGGCTATCTTAAAGGGTCATTATGTGGACAACATAACTGACACGGCTAAGTTTGACCATGATGAATGTACAACTTGAATTAAGTAAGGTTTCTATGTGGTTTTAGACAGGTACCCTTGAGCGGACAACTCAAGGGGGAAAGTCACAGAACCTTCGACTGCACCGCTGATCGACTGGTTTTACCGCAAATATGCCTTTTCCGTATTTAGGGGGTAATAATATAGGAAGAGCGCAACCACTCATTATAAGCGTTGATATGGTATTTTCTTTGGCACGAGTGGAGTATGATGTTGAGCATGGTTATGCAATAATTAAAAGCATGTTGACACGTATTTGCACATTAAGAAAGCAATAAATACATCAATTTCATAATTTAAAGCAATAGTAAAGGAAAGAAACAAAGAAGACAAGTCAGTTTTGCAGTTGAAAAGGAAATTGAATGCTTAAAGGAATTAAACAAGTAATTGCACATAAAGAGGTATAAATTCACCATAGCAGTCTGAAATCGTAAAAGCCATGCTGTCGCGCCCCCCCTTTTTCCCTCTTTATGCAATCGGGAGATCGGGTTTGTGACATTTGATATGGGACAACTCATTCCTTTTGGGAAATGGGTTTTGCATTTTTGAAGAGTCGCCACCTAATGATTTAAGGTGCATTAGGACACCTATAATATCTACTCCTAAACTTGTTTGATAACCAGAGATCGGGTAAGGGCTTGAAATTATCCTAAGGGGAAGGTGTTAGGCACCCCTCAGGAGCCACTAGTGTGGTTCCTAGCCAGATAGTTTATTGTGAATTTGTACAATATAGGAAATAAACAAATATAGGCTCAGATAGTAGTGGGTTTATGTTTAAACACATAAGAGTTTGAAAACAATTAAAGGCGAATTTTGAGAAGAAAGGATTGTAATTTCTACAAATACTTGAAAATATAAAAGAGGAAAAGGGGGAGGAGGGGTCGTAGGTTTATTTATAATATGGATCACATCAATGTGATACCCGATATGACACTCCTTAGATGAGGGGATACACGTGGCATTAGCGCACTGGTCATCATATCCATATCTACCCTTCCCACCCCGTTAAGGTATTAAAGCACAAATTGGTCTCGATGTTTATTGCATGCTACTACCTGTCCCTTCCTATCAGTTCCGGAGGATTTTTAGGACTACTATTCCTAAAGGGGAGGGATATTAGGCTGATTTTAGGTTTTAAAGGTGAAAAAGCTAAGGTGACATACAAACCATATAGGGGCTGCGCATTAGGAGAAACATATAACAAATAAGAGGCTCATGTATACCTCTTCGAACAAAGAACATATATAGGATGACTTAAACATACATCTAAGGTCTGAATTTAACATACTAAGGTAAGGGAAATTTCAATTGTTGAGGCAGACCAGTTTATTACATAACTTAGATAAGAATTCCGAATCAGGCCAGCCTGGTGGCTGTAGCAATTAACAAAAGCAGATTCAATTTTTTGGTTGTTATCACCTAAGGTCTGCGTACATATTACCCTCCCCAGACCCCACTTGTGGGATTATACTGGGTCGTTGTTGTTGTATCACCTAAGGCTTGCCTAAGCGTTTAAGAGAGATCCTATAGACATGGTATCTATTCAGAATGAAGCAAAACAGTAACAATTAAAGACGAATGATTTGGATCCTATAGGCATGTTTTCTAAACCGCGTTAAAGTAAATAGTAAGGTTGTTTAAAACTGATTCAGAGTCAAACTGATTTTAAATTGGTTTCAGATCCTATAGGTAGGATATCTAGTGTTGCCCATTTTCAATCCTATAGACACGATATCTAGTCGAGCGTGAATTGAAGCATGCAATATCCCTATAGACATGATTTCAACGAAAGGGGGTACTGAAAATGATATCTGATTTTTGGCCCGTTAGTTCCTAAGCATGGTGTTTAAGTACGGTAATGTAGAAATTAAGACAAGTCCTATATACATGTTCTCTAAATGCGGAATTCAATATGCAGAATTTAGGTCCTATAGGCATATTCTCTAAATGTAAAACATTCAAGAATTTAATGAAATTGGATCTTACAGGCATGGTATCTAGATGCAGAATTAAACATGCTGAACAACAGATGATATCTAAATTGCAGAATTGAACATGCAGAATTTTAAATTCTATAGACGTGATATCTACCCTTGAGCATGCATAATTACCCAGCCCCTTTCACTAGCCAAGCCCCCAAATGTTTGTTACAAAATTATTACCGACTAGATAATGAATTACATCAAGGAAGCACAAAAGAAAAGTTACAACCAGAGGAATCTTGATTCTTGGCTTCCTCTCTAAGTTATGGAATAAACCACCTCAAATGCCATTGTTTCAAAGCCTTTCTCAGACTTGAGTGAGCCAAAGTTACCTAAAGGTCTCAAGAGGACCTCGGGCAGTGCTCACACCTAAGTTGCATAACCATATAGAGATGAGTGCAGTGTGGAAGGGCCAGCCCTTATGTGTCCAAGTTCAGAGGGAGCTCATGGGTCCCAAGGCAAGGCTCACACAAGAAGGGCAGAACTTAAGTCTAAGAATATGGTGGAAGTGTAGGAGTAGAGATTTAGAACTGAGTGGAGAATGGAGTGGGGAGAGTTGAAAACAGTAGCAACAAAGCTAAAATCACAGAATCAGTAATTGCACAAAGGGGTCAGGGGTTTGGGAAATACATTGCAAAGAGCATATATCCTTAGGCAGGGACCAGGTTTGGGCACGTACAGTAATAGATGGTGTTGTCATGCCTATAAACCAACCAGAACACACAACATATAGAGGGGATATGGAGGTTATGATCCTAGGGAATCAGGTTGGGGTCATGCACAACAATGTTTAATGCTGTCATGCCCCAAGCTAACCAAAGATACCAAACACATAGGGGATGTGGAACATATGACCCTGGGAGGGTCAGGTTTAGGTCATGCACAACAATGTATGATGCTGACATGTCCTCAAAACAATATACAAACACATAGGGGGTATGGGGTATTGGGGTTCACCCATGAGAAAACATTAATTCAGAAAAAGGAAAGGGCAGATCATAGCATGCTTGATAATGAAACTCGATTAAAGATAAGCAGGAAACAAGTAAGAGTGAAGGAATTAGTAAAGAAACATGTTGTTGTTGATACTGGAAAAGTAATTAGGACATACCAGTAAAGAAAGCAAATGCAGAAAGAAAAAGTAGGCAAGTTTCCCACAGCCTAGCCTTGGCTTTCAGCCGACTAGACAAGGTAGCAACACAAGTAGTAACAGAGAAAAGAGAGAGAGTTTGAGTGAAGTGTGTGTTTTTGAACTCAATTGGTTCGTGTATTTGAAAGAAGGGGGTGCAATGTATTTATAGTTTTTTGAAAATGAGTGAAGGAAAAGTAATAAGATACAAACATGGAAACAATCATAGGTTAGAATCAATTACACCGGTGATTCCCTTTAATTAAGGAATCATTGTTTAATAAATTCAAATAAGGAAAGATATCTGTTTAGATACAGACTGGTTATTACCATAAAAGAAGTATTACAAGAGTTCAGTAAGTAATCAAGTCTAAGTACAGAATATACTTATTTTGGAAATAGATTCAGCAAGGTAACTATTACAATAAAGAAAAAAAATCAATCAATTTTGAACGGGCGAGTGAAATCATGGTTCATAAAAGGGAAACTTTAGAAATCAGTCACAAGGTGAAGATTAATCAAGGAAGAAATTTCAGCATATAAATAAAGTGAACAGGGTCATCTGACATGTGAGACCAAACAAAAGAGATAATCACAAACTTGCAATAGTGGCATAAATAAGCTAGTAGTAAAGCAAACATTCGCATATTAATCAAGTAGGTCAAGTCACATTGAATCAATAGTGAAGAAAAACTAGAGTATCAGAAGCATGCACAGGTCTCACAGTAACATATGAGAAACCTTTTAAAAAGTTAGGGTTTCAAGCATAGTAAAGTTTTAAAGATAGTAGAAACCCAGAGTCAGAGGAATCACATAAAGGAAAAGGGATTCTGAAGCAAGGAACTTCAAATCGAGTTAGGCATTTAAACGAATAGTTTCAGACCCAAAGCCACAGGGCTTTCAACAATAGTCGAGCCCTAAAAATAGATCAAACAAAACTTAACCAAACAAACACTCATCTAACAAACAGCTTTTAGAACTCGATCGAGACCCACAAGAATTTAGGGTTTTGAATAACAACGAGTTCGAAAGATGGTAAACAGACGAGTCAAGCAAGATTTTAAACAAACAAATGCACATCTTAAACATATGAAAAGTCAGAGAAGAGATTTTGAAATAACTTAACAGGAAAAAACCCTAATCGGAAAAAGACAAAGAGTCATTTTTGAAAGTAAAATTGAAGAAACTTCGAGAATATGCTTAAAAGTTCAGAGAAAGCATAGATCTAAAGTGGATCTGAATGAAATTGAAAAGACCTTAGAGATTAGGGTTTTAGAAAACCCAAAAAAGATGAGAAAGGCTTCGAAAGTTACCGATCTAACCACGAGAGTCAAAGGTCTGACTCGAATGACCATGGTCGGCCGGGGAAAGGTCAAAGATGACCGAAGAAGGGCCATGATATAAAATAGAACGAAGACTGGACCAGAGCTCTTCATAGTCTGGCCTTGAAACCATAAGGACAAACACATAGGAGCCAGGGAAGGCTGGTACAGGTCTCCGATGACCTCGGAAGTCCACGTATTAGGGCGGATTAGGGTGGCAGTGGCTAGGGTTTGACTGGTGTTGCAGAGAGTGTTTAAGAGGAAGGGGATTCTAAGGTGGCGGTAAGTGGGAAATGATAGGGTTTTGGGGTCGTTGGGAATTAATTAAGGCAAGGGCGACTATTGGCCGTTGATCTGAGTGATCAACGACCTGGATTAAAACGGGTAAGTGGGGCGGTTTATGAAATTGGGTTTGGGCCTGGTCCGATGGGTTCAATTGGGTCGAGAATTGGGTTAAAATTGGATTAAAATTAGGGTAGGATTTAGGCTATGATTGAAATGAATTTGGGCTATTATTTAAATAGCCAATTTCCCCTTTTAAAATTATAAAAAATAGAAAATTGATTTCTGTAAATAAATAAAAAGGTACTAAATTGATTTATAAGACATAATTATCAATTTAAAAATACTAGACTTAATTTTTATACATGTAAACTTAAAAGGGGCTAATGTTGCAATTACAATTTAGCTTTAAAGATACTAAATAAATTTGTAAAAATATGCAAAAATATCTTAGCTATATTTTAGTAAAAATATGAGAATCCAATAAATGAATCACCAAAGATGATAATTTTTGAAATTATTATTGGGTTTTTATGAATAAAATAGGGGAATAAATTGGTGAAAAAATATTTAAAAAAATAAGGAAAAATAATAAAACATTTGGACACACTTATACATGCATACACATGCAGTTTTGAAAGTATCTTGCATATTACAAAATATATAGGAAAAAATTGGGTATCAACAGTTGGATTTAAGCCATCCAGAGGTCTTTTCACTCGAGAAGTGCATTTTAGAGTATCAGTCTATCGTCTTTGAGGTAAGTATCTTGCCTAACCTTGTGTGGGGGACTTTCCCTTAGGATTTGAGTCATCTATGTTGATTGTATTTCATGTACGCGAGGTGACGAGTGCGTGCTCGGACTTATTTGTGGAAAATTGGCCTATTAGGGTTCTTAGATCTTTATATTCACCGTGTATGAATATTTTCTTGACATAACTGAGTTTCCTGTTTACTAGTTTCACATCTACATGCTTAATTGGAATTAATTACTTCATGATTCACTCTTATTGCCTAATTGACTCTTATTTTATTTAATTGAAGAATTTCGCCTCTTCTATTTTCATGTTATCTCTTCATAGTTGCTTGTCTTATTTCAGAGTTTTTATTTTCCCTCCTAAAATTGTTTAGTATTAAGTGAAGCTAAGATCATTTTTCCTTAAATTAAATTATCGAATATAATTAAAATTGTCCTAACCTAAAAAGGAGTTTAGATAACCTATATCTTTGTTGACTTGGCCTCATTTGGGACTATTTGACTCGTGTTGATTTCTTTGTTATTGACTTGTATATTGTGGAATCATCACTACATGTTAGTTTTCCCATTGTTGAATTGTTCCCTTTATGTCAGCATTCTTTTCTGTGGTTATTCTTTGTGAGCTGGTTCTGCTGTTTCCTTTTGATTTACAGTCCTTGATTCGATTTACTTGTCTTATCTTGTATTATTGTCATTGTTGTTGCTATACGTATTATGGTGATGTACGAACCTTCTGTTGTGATGTATCTATTGTTCCTATTGGTTGTGATGCGTATTTACTTTGCTACTACAGAACGGTAGTCCGGTAGATCCCCCTGCATGTTTATGTTTGGGACTACGGGACAATACCCGGTAGATCCCCTTGTACTGGATATTTACTTTGGGACTACGGATCGGTATTCCGGTAGAACCCCCTGCACATTTATATTTGGGACTACGGAACAACACCCGGTAGATCTCCATGTACTAGGTATTTACTTCTGGACTATGGATCGGTATTACGGTAGATCCTCTACATATTTACTTTGGGACTACGAGACGATATCCTCTGCAATTACTCTTTAAAGATGATTTGCAAACTGTTAACGATGCTTTGTGAATCGCTAATGACATGTGCGTCACTTCATAACCAATCACATGACACAAAGTTTGGGCTTTCATACCCTCAGAACCAAATTTAGAACTATTACTTACCTCAATCCGCGCAAGTCTCAACTCCAACACACCTTTGCCTCGCGAATCGGCCTCCAAATGTCCCGAAGCTACCCACAACAATATAATTCAATCAACATGGGATAAAGGAATCAATTTCACAAGAAAACACGAAGTTATTAAGCAAAATCCAAAATTGACCCCTGGTCCCACGTCACAAAATCTGGCAAAAGTCTCAAAACCCGGAAGCTCATTCAACTACGAGTCTAAGCATTCCAAATTTTATCAAAGTCCAACACCAAATCTTCACCCAACTCCCTAAATCAAACTCTCCAAATCTCTAGCCTCAAAGCCCCAAATTACACCTAAAATGTTCATAAACTAGGTGGGAAAATCAATGGGGACACATAATTATTGAATAAATTTAACCACAACTGACTTACCTCAACAATCCCTTCGAAATCCTTCTCACAAATCTCCAAAAATCGAGCTCAAAATGTTAGAAATAGTGAAAATCTCGGAACCCTCATTTTTAAATAGTCTGCACAACAATCTCGCTTCTGCGGCCAACTTAGCCGCTTTGCAGGAGTGACTCCATGCCCGTTTCTGCGGTTTCCTCCGCAACTGCGACCCAACCATCTGCTTCTGCGTACTCACTTCTGCGGACCCATCTTACCTCTTTACTTTCGCTTCTGCGCCCACTTCGCTGCATCTGCGCCCACGCAGATGCGGTATATCCTTCGCACCTGAGACCACTACTCACACCTTGCCCAAGGCTACTTTTGTGCTCCACTTCTCACTTATGCCAGCTCGCACCTGCGATGAGGCTTCCGCACGTGCAAATACCCTGGCAACTTCCAACTTCAGCAATTCTCTAAGTTCCAAACTTGATTCATTAACCATCCGAAACTCACCCGAAGCCCTGGGGACATCAACCAAACATTCAGAAAAGTCGCAAATCAGGATACAAACTTAGTCAAGCCCTCAAATCACCTCAAACAACATCAAAAATACGAATCGCACAAAGATTCAAGCCTATTGAACTTTGAACTTCCAATTTCCACAAACGATGCCGAAAACTATCAAATTACATTCGATTGATGCTAAATTTTGCACACAAGCCACAAGTGACACCGCAGACCTACTCCAACTTCCGGAATCCTAATTCGACGCTGATATCAAAAGTCCACTCCCGGTCAAACTTTCAAAATTTTTAACTTTTGTCATTTCAAGTCTAATTCAACTACGGACTTTCAAATCATAATCCGGACATGCTCCTAAGTCCAAAATCACCCAATAGAGCTACCAAAACCATCAAAACTCCAATACAGAGTCGTTTAAACATAAGTCAATATCCCATCAACCTTTTTAACTTAAGCTTTTTCCATTATGAGACTAAGTGTCTCAAAATTCATTCCGAAATACTCCCGGAGCCGAACCGACTAATATGGTAGGTCATATAATAACTGTAACACACAAAATGAGCAGTAAATGAGAAATGGGGCTACAACTCTTGAAACAGCCGGCCGGGCTGTTACATGCATTGGTTTGTTTGCATTCACAATGGCGACATTTGCACCTAAATAAAAGGGCTGGAAGATGGGATTTTTGTCTCATTTTCATATTTTACATTCCTAGACTCGGTAGGACGCGATTTGTAGAAGGGATTTTTACCTACAATCAATAAATAAGTGATTTTGATCTTTTTTCAATTATTTTACATGATCATACATGATTTTTAAGATCAAATTTTTTAAAAATCAAAGAGAAATTTTAGGAATTTTTTGTATTTTTAAAAATGAATTTGGGATTTGGGAGTCGAATTAGACTCAGATTTGAAAATAAAACACATATATGAACTCGTGGGGTTAGAGGTAGTCAAGATATAGAACCAAAAATCAGACATCAAAACACATGAAATTTACAATGAAACTCAATAACTTCTAAAATCCCAACCACGCATCTGATTCCAGTCAAATCATCTCGGAATAATACCAAACCTTGCGGAGAAGTTCCAAATAGCAAAACAGGCATATTCCAAGTCCCAAAATGTAGAATCGGCCGGTTATTTTGAGAATTTAAGCTGCATTCAGCGGCGTAATGTCTGGAATAGCTTCATAATATGGGTATCGACTTGTGTGCATAGTTGAATTCAGTTAACGGATGATTCAGAGTCAAAATGGGAGAAAGAATCTAGGTTTGGAAGTTTAAGCGGTAAGAATTCGACCGAAATTGAAATTATGAGTAAACAGCTCTAGAATGGATTTTGGGTGATTTTAATAGCTTCGTGTTGTGATTTGTGTCTTAGGCATGCGTCAGGATTCAAATTTGGAGGTCCGTAGGGTATATTGAGGCGTTTCGATGAAAGTTGGAAAAGTTGAAGTTTGGAAAATGGAAAAGTTTGACCCATAGTTGACTTTCATGATATCGGGGTCAGAATGTGATTCGGATAGTTGGAGAAGCTCCGTTATGACATTTTGAAGTTGTCTGCAAAAGTTGGCATCATTCCGGGTTGATTTGATATTGTTTTGGCATTGTTTGATATGATGGTGTTATTCGTCGTTTTGGCATTGTTTGATATGATTTGAGACCTCGAGCGAGTCCATATTAGGTAATATGACTTGTTTGTGTGTTTAGATGGGGTCCGGGGGGCCTCGTGTGTGTTCAGAATTGGCTACGGGTCATTTTCCCTTGTTTTTGAACTGCGGTTTTTCGGTGTCTGATATCCTCCTTCGCGTTCGTGAAGCCCCTTCTGCGTTCGTGAAGAGTCTCTTCTGGTCGCCTTAATTTTCCTTCTTCGCGTTCGCGTAACACGCCTCCCATTTGGGAAGCTTTGTCTCTTCCTTCATCGCATTCGCATCTGTCCCTCGCATTCGCGTACTTATGCCATGCCACTCTTCGCGTTCGTGTACTAGTTCACGCGTTCGCAAAAAGCAGTCTTTGGGCCATCAAACTTATGCATTCGCGATGAGCAACCTAGGCAGCCTTCATTTTTTTTTCACGGACGCGAAACTTCCTCCATGTTCGCGATGCACAATTTGAGACTTTGTAAAATTTGTCGGGTTTCGAGATGCGGGCCTAGGGGTCAACTTTTTGATCGATTTTTGGATTTTGTTAAAAATTGAGACTTTATGATGCAAAATAGTTTCTTATGTATTTTATTTATGCTTTAAAGTTAATTTGGTTGGATTTGAGCCATCCGGAGGTGTTTTCACTCGAGAAGTGTATTTTAGAGTATCGGTATGTTGTCTTTGAGGTAAGTATATTGCCAAACCTTTTGTGGGGGACTTTCCCTTAGGATTTGAGTCTTTTATTTTGATTGTAGTTCGTGTACGCGAGGTGACGATTGCGTGCTTGGACTTATTCATGGCAAATTAGCCTTTTAGGGTTCTTAGGTCTTTATATTCACTGTGTATGAATGTGTTTTTGACATGACTGAGTTTCCTGTTTACTAGTTTTACCTCTACATGCTTAATTGGAATTAATTATGTTATGATTCACTCTTATTGCCTAATTGACTCCTATTTGATTTAAATGAAGAATTTTGCATCTCCTATTGTCGTGCTATCCCTTCATAGTTGCTTGTCTTTTTTGAGAATTTATATTTTCCTTCCTGAAATTGTTTTGTCTTAAGTGAAGATAAGATCATCTTTCCTTAAATTGTATCATCGAATATCCTTGAAATTGTCCAACCTAAAAAGGAGTTTAGATAACATATATCTTTGTTGACTTGGCCTCATTTGGAACTATCTGACTCGTGTTGATTTCCTTGTTATTGACTTGTATATTGTGGAATCATCACTACATGTTAGATTTCCCGTTGTTGAACTATTACCTTTATGTCAGCATTCTTTTCTGTGGTTATTCTTTGGGAGCTGGTTCTGTCGTTTCCTTTTGATTTACAGTCCTTGATTCGATTTACTTGTCTTATCTTGTATTATTGTCATTGTTGTTGTTATATGCATTATGGGGATGTACGAGCCTTCTGTTGTGCTGTAACTGTTGTTCTTGTAGGTTGTGATGCGTATTTACTTTGGGACTGCAGATCGGTATTCCGATAGATTCCCCTGCATGTTTATATTTGGGACTACGGATGACATCCGGTAGAACCCCATGTACTAGATATTTACTTAGGGACTTCGGACTGGTATTCAGGTAGATCCCCCTACACATTTATATTTGGGACTATGGGACGACATCCGGTAGATCCCCCTGTACTGAATATTTACTTTGGGACTACAGATTAGTATTACGGTAGATCCCCCTGCATATTACTTTGGGACTACGGATCGGTATTCCGATATATCCCCCCTGCACATTTACGTTTGGGACTACGGGACGATATCCTGGTAGATCCCCCTGTTGCTATCTCTATATTCTGAGCTATTGTTTTCGTTGATCCTATCCTTTTGTAAACAATATATATGCTCTCCGTTCTATTCCTTGCACTTGCTAGCTGGTATGAACTATATTAGGACACCTGCATAAGCCTACACGTGGTTAAGCACCCTAATCGGATATGAGGCTTCTTGGTATTGTCAAGTTTAGACGCACACAATTGTTTATTTGGCTTCCATGTGAGAATGACTCTATTTGGTACGTGAGTTGTTAGTATGATTATGTGGTGTGATGAGGGTACAGGACGCCAAGTGTTAGGGTTCAGGTATTGAGACCCGTATTATATGATTTTGAGATCAGGCGTCATGGGTAAACTTATATTCAAAGGTTATTTATTCGAGAAATTTATATTCAAAAGATATTTATTTTTGGAAGAACTATTTTTGGAAAAATATTTATTGGAACGAAGTATATTTCGAAACATTTTTATCACTTGGAGGATTTGGCTAATTGATTGAAATTTGCTAGCTAAGACGAAATGTGAAAGTTGTCGTAGTTATTGAGTTATGACTTATCTTTGCTGTATTTGTGATTTGGGTGTTGGGTTGTATTTCCATTCACTTTTCAGTGTTCTTATTACGGTGTTCTGCTGTTACGTGATGTTTTCTTTCCTTATTGCAATTACTGTGTTGTTATCCATATCGCGTAGTCGTTATATAAATATTATGTTCTGTTGTTCTACACTTATACTTGTTCAGTTTATTAGACTAGTAGGTGTCTCGACTGTTCCTCGTCACTACTCTACCGAGGTTAGTCTTCATATTTACTGGGCACCGCTGTGATGTGCTCATGCTACTCTTCTACACATTTTTGTTGTGCAGATCCAGGTATCGATCGTTAGTAGTTGTGCGGATCATTGCCGAGGAGACTCAAGGTAAACCAGCTGCTGCGTTCGCAGGCTTCGGAGTCACCTTCTTATTTGTATTCAACTGTTTCATTCTTTTCCGAAGGGTTATATTTAGAAGTGGTAGCTAACTCTGTAGAGCTTATAACATATACTACCGGGTTTTTGGGAGTATGTTCATTGTATAAAGGATTCATTCCAGAAAAAATTGTAAGATGTTAATTATTATTGTTGTTCTTCCAAAAATATTAGGCATAGCATCACAGAACCCAATGGAGGGAAAATTAGGTCGTGACAAAAAACCAACATCTGAACCCGGTATCCATAAAGACTAACCATGGTCAAATCAACATAGGGAATTCCGAATTTGATTGCGGGCATTCGCCCAAGTCTAAAAGCATGATACAAACCTACCGGATATCAAAACACCGTTCCGGTGTTGCTTTTACAAAAGTCAAACCTCGGTCAATATTTCCAACTTAAGCTTCTTAAATGGAAATATTCTTCCAAATCAATCTCGAATTGCTCGAAAATCAAAATTAATCGTGCACGCAATCCCAAATTATTTGAAAACCGAAATCGATCATGCACGCAAGTCATAATATACGATATGAAGCTACTCAATAAGTCGAACCACTGAACGGATCTCTGAAGCTTAAAAGGACCGGTCGGGTCGTTAAAACTAATTGTTTAATTGTCAAGTGAATTCAATACTAGCATTGCTTCCGCTGCGTTATATAATCCAACACCAATTGGGTCAATGGTGATTTTATACTTAATGAGTTTGAAATTTTTAATATTACTGTTCAAATTGCGACCTAAAATATTGAAGGAGGTTGTCGTAGTTTTTTTGTGTGGACAACCACATTAAAGGTGGAATATAGGGAAGGAGAGCTAAATTACGTACCTAACAAAATAAGCGGAAAAAAAACAATAAAATATATTTGAATATTTCCTTTCCAACATATCAATACGAAATTAATGAACCTTAATTGAACCTTATTACTTATGAAAATTTAGAACAAAAAGTCATGGTTCAATTTATATAATAACAAACATAAATTAGTCCCGATCAGTCTTGTGAACTCTCTCTGCTCCATTGTTAGCTACTGGAGGTGGCACACAGACGCACTTGTGCGTAGTCAAATCACATTTGGGATGTCCTATGCAGTTGATTGCACATTCAATATCTTTGGTGCATTTAATCGCCGCATTGCTTGATTGTCCTAACAACATTGATAATATTAAATAAGATATTAAAAAGAAAAAGAATTATTAACTACAGCTATCATATTCATAATATAAGAAAGTCACAGAAATTGTTTCTAGAGTAAAAGTTGCTAGTAAGGAAGTTATTTCATCATGGCATGCGAAAGGGAAACATGACAATAAAAAAAATGAATAGAGTATTAATTACCTCATAGTTGTTAGATAAGTGTGACGATAACTTGGTTAATATGAACTACTACATAAAATATGTAAATAGATATAAATTGCTTACCTAGCAAAATAAGCAAAAAAGAGACCAAAAAAATCTTAAGAAATGTTGTCTTCTCCATTGTCTTCGAAGTATTGTGGTATCACTACTGTAACTATATGACTGCTATTATTGATGTCTTAACTGTTACTTTAGCAATGTATTTATAGGGAAGCAAAATATATTCACTAAATTTTCAATTGATTACGATATAGTAACAAAGATAAATAACTTTAAGTCATTTCCATAAACTGAAGAAATTAAATCTAATACTAAGGTAACACAATCTTATTTTGTGGGAATTACTTTGGAAAGTGAGTCTCTTAATTTCCCTATGATGTTTGACAAGTAATATAAATTCAGATTCGTTTCTAATAAATTCTTTAAAAGCATCAAACAAATTATGTCCTTCTAATTTCCATATTTGGTAGATAATTATATAAATTAAATCTGAGAATATTTTGACTTAATCTATTGACTTTTTGTCGTAAATTGCTCATGTATGAAAGTTTGAACGAAATTACGTTCTTTATTTACTTCTAAAACTTTGTCTAAAGTGAGAGTTTTTGTAAGTGTGCTAGCTAGAAATATTTAAGAAAAATCATAAGATCAAACGAAACAGAAAATTCAGGTCAATCGATAGGGAAAAAAACAAACTTTGATTCGTTTGACTTGACTAGATTTCATGTTAAGTTTGAATAATAACATCAATATATATAATTTAATTTGTTGTTAATAAAAAAAGAGTTGAACCAAGAATGTATGTGTATTTTGAATCCTCTACAAAACAAAATACTAAGTATATCTTATGTTTTGGAAATTTGGTCCAATAATCTTTCCTACTATTAATGGTACTCTGTGAATTACTAACAATGTTTGTAAATCTCTAATAGCTCTAACAACGCATTGAAAACCATTAACGACGCTCTAAGTACCGCTACCGGTGCTTTGTGAATTACTAAGGTGCTTTTTGAATCCTTAATGATGCTTTGCGAACCGCTAAAGGTGCTTTGTGAATCGCTAATCATATGTGCATCACTTCATAACCAATCACATGACACATAGTTCGGGATTTCATACCCTCAGAACCAGATTTAGAACTGTTATTTACCTCAATCCGAGCAAGTCTCTATCCAACACACCTTTGCCTCGCGAATCAGCCTCCAAATGTCCCGAATCTAGCCACAAGCAGTACAATCCAATCAACATGGGCTAAAGGAATCAATTTCACAAGAAAATACGAAATTATTAATCAAAATCCAAAATTGGCTCAAAGCCGGCCCTTGGTCCCATGTCACGAAATCTGACAAAAGTCTCAAAACCCGCAAGCCCATTCAACGACGAGTCTAAGCATACCAAATTTTATCTAAATCTGACACCAAATCGTCACCCAAATCCCTAAATCAAACTCTCCAAATCCCTAGCATCAAAGCCCCAAATTACACGTAAATATACATAAACTAGGTGGAAAAATCAATGGGAAACATAATTATCGAATAAATTTATCCACAAGTGACTTACCTTAAGAATCCCTTCGAAATCCCTCTCACAAATCTCCAAAACCCGAGCTTGTCGACGCCCCATTTTTCTTTAACCGTGGGGTCAGAAATCGGGTATATGACATTGGGAGGACAACTCTATTCCCTTTCGAGAATTGAGTTTAGAAGTTGAAGAGTCGCCACCTAATGATTATAGTGCATTAGGACACTTTAAGAAGGGCTTGAGATGAAGAGACCCGAGATTAGGGTAAGGGCTAGAATTATCCCGAGGGGAAGGTGTTAGGCACCCCTCAAGATCCACTAGTGTGGTTCCCGACCATGTTACAATTGTGACTTCACAAGTAAACAATCAAAGCTCAAATAAGGACTCGCATATAACATTGCAATTAGGTTAAAAACTTTAGAAGGTAAGTAGAGAGGGCAGAAATTCATGAAAGAGATTTGAACAGTCTTACAAGAAGAGATGAAAGCAAATAAAGGGAAGGGGGTCCTAAGTTTATAATTAAAATGGATCACTTCAATGCAATACCCAGCGATAACTCCTCAGGAGAGGGGTCGCACGTGATATTAGCGCATCGGTCATCATATCCATATCTACCGTTCCCTCCCCATTAAGGTGTTAAAGCGCGAAATGGTATCGTTACTTATTGCATGCTATTACCCGTCCCAATCCTATCAGTCCCAGAGGCATATGGGACTACTAATCCTAAAGGGTAGGGAGTTGGGGGCTTTTGCGGAGTTTTTGTCACGACCCAAAATCCCAACCCGGTCGTGATGGCGCCTCTCGTGGGGACAATGCCAGCCAACAACAAAACAATACATCTCTTTATAATTACTTAGCAGGAATAAGTCTAATTCGCAGATAATATAATCACAAGTGCGAAGCAAACATGATAGAATAATGGAAACCATCCCGACTCAGCCCGAAATCGGGGTGTCACAAGCCACGAGCATCTAAAGATCTAAATACTAATACAAGACCAGCAATATACAGAATGGAATTTAGAATCAATGAAGAAATACGGTGCCGTGAAAGTTGACGGTCACCTTGCTAAGCTACAATATTATACCTTCAGTCCGCTAATAACCCGCTACCGGGTGAACAGTACCTGCAACTACACGCGAGGTGCAGGGAGTAAAGTGAGTACTTCCAACTCAATGGTAATGAGAGTAAATATTAACTGAGCGATAAGAAATCACGTAAGAACCCTTCATCATGCTACCTAAGACGGTACAACCCTTTTTGAAAACAGTAATTCCATGAAAATCCTTTATAAAATATCTGACTAAGTTTTAAACCTCTTTTGAAAATAATCTTTTTAACAGTTGCAAAATAATTCTAACAATCAGTTTCACTATGCACAGAAACCCGCCCCTCAGGCAATATCTTCGTTCCTGGTCAGCCACTCGGGCCCCAACACTCAAGGATCAGATAGCACCAGCAAAAGCAGATAAATATCTCCAGAAATATCACAACAACAAATAATGAACAAATGCATGAATGCAATGCAATGCATATGATGGTACATTCCAGTACCCACTGCGGCGTGCAGCCCGAGCCATCCATATTTATTTATCGTCGACGGCGCTCACTGGGGGTGTGTACAGACTCCGGAGGGGCTCCTACAGCCCAAGCGCAATATCTTGGTCAGTCATTGTTACCTGACCGGTCAGCCATTGTTACCTGACCAATTTATATCATACAGTGCCATTGTTACCACTGTTCAAGTATATCATCCAGTGTCATTGTTACCACTGTTTCAAGTATATCACACAGTGTCATTGTTACCACTGTTTCAAGTATATCACACAGTGTCATTGTTACCACTGTTTCAAGTCACTTTATAATCAGTCCAGAAAATAATATAATAAGCCCCTTGGGCATTTACAAAATCGAAGTTTCCAACCCGAAATGCATTTAAAATATCATTTAAGTTTTCAAAACTTAGAAATACGACTGGGTTTGCAAAACAGCATTTAAAACCTTGGACTGAAGTTAGATGATATGCAAATCATGCTAAGCAGTAATATCAATTATCGAAGGATTTTACAAGTCGGCACAAGGCCCCAAACATGGTAATCAGCCAAAATTATGATGATAACAAGCAATTTCAGTCAAATACGCAGTAAAATCAACAACCGTGACGGACCAAGTCACAATCCCCAATGGTGCTCTACCCCACACTCATATTCGGCGTGCAAGTCACCTAAATACAACACTATGATGTGCAAATTCGGGGTTTCAGACCCTCAAGATATCATTTACAAGTATTACTCACCTTGAACCGGTGAAATCTCTAGCTCGCGACACCTTTGCCCCTCCAATCGGCCTCCACGCGTGTCGAATCTAACCAAAATCAGAGCGAATACATCACAATATGCTAAGGGGACAATACCCAATCGAAAATAATCGAAAAATATCAAGAATCTCGAAATTAGCAAAACCCGAGCCCCGGGACCACGTCTTGGAATCGCGTAAAATTTATATTTTTAGAATCCTCATGCCCTCACGAGTCTAACCATACCAAAATTATCCAATTCCGACACCATTTGGTCCTTCAAATCATCATTTTACACTTTTGAAAGGTTTCACAATTTTCTTCCCAAATTCCATCTCAAATCACGAATTAAATGATGAATTCTGTGATAGATTCATGTATTCTAGCCAAATCTGAGTTAAAATCACTTACCCCGTTGAGTTCCTTGAAAAACCTTCGAAAAATCACCAAAATTCGAGCTCTCTAGGTCAAAACATTAAATAAAACTCAAAACCTCGTATTTATATAGTACCCTTCAGATTCCGACACCGCTGACCGCATACAAATGACCTCGGTCCGCGCGAAATCAGCGGGGTCTGCGCAAAAATGACTGCGGCCACGCAGTTTTTTGACTGCAGTGACAGGCTTAAGTATTTTGGCAATACCTTTCGCTACATGTATCCATATTGCGATATCTTTACTTTTCTGGAAACTAGACACAAAGGGATACAACTTTCGTTTTTGAATCACCTACAAATTCCTTGTGGATCAAAAGATATGAGCTTCCGAAGTAGAACCAGTAACCTGCAGTCTTCAGTGACCGTGGCCGCGACCATTTTGATGCGGTCAGCGCTGGTCAGCGCACCCAGCGCGCAAAGGAGCGCGGTCCGCGCCACAACTGCTGCTCCCTCCATTTTTCTAAGTTCCGGGGTGTCCGTACTCGCTCAAAACTCACCCGAAACATACCCGAGGTCCCCGGGACCTCAACCAAAAGTACAAACGCATCCTAAACATTATTCAATCTCGTTCCAATCATCAAAACACCTCGACTATCACCAAAAATCATCAAATCACATCGAATTCAAGCCTATGAATCTCAAGAACTTCCAAATTCCATTTTTGATCAAAAACTCAACCAAACCACGTCCGAATGACCTCAAATTTAGCAGACAAGTCCAAAATGACATAACAAAACTACAGAAACTCTCGGAATTCCATTCCGACCCTTGGATCAAAATCTCACATATCAACCGGAATTTGCCAAAATACTAACTTCGCCAATTCAAGCCTAATTCTACACCGTACCTCCAAAACCACATTTGATCACCCTCCTAAGTCACAAATCACTCCCGAAGCTAACCGAACCATTGGAACTCACATCAGAACCCTCTAACACATAAGTCAACATCCGGTTGATTTCTCCAACTTAAGCCTTCTTAAAAGAGACTAAATGTCTTATTTCTTATTAAAATCACTTCAAATCAACTCGATTACACAAGATATGGATAATGAAACATAAGGAAGCTGAAAATGGGGAAAACGGAGCGGTAACTCATGAGACGATGGGCCGGGTCGTCACATCCTCCCCAACTTAAACAAACGTTCGTCCTCGAACGAGTCAAGAAATATACCTGAAGCCTCAAACAAATGAGGATATCTACTATGTATCTCCTGCTCGGCCTCCCAGGTAGCCTCCTCCACGGGCCGACCTCTCCACTGCACCTTCACTGAAGCTATATCCTTTGACCTCAACTTCCGAACCTGGTGACCCAAAATAGCTACTGGCTCCACATCAAAGGTCAAATCATCATCCAACTGAACCGTGCTGTAGTCCAAAACATGAAACGGATCCCCAATATACTTCCGGAGCATAGAAATATGAAATACCGGATGCACACTCGACAGGCTAGGTGGCAAAGCAAGCTCATAAGCCACCTCCCCAATCCTCCGAAGCACCTCAAAAGGCCCAATGAACCGAGGACTCAACTTGCCTTTCTTCCCAAATCTCATAACACCCTTCATGGGCGAAACCTTCAGCAGGACCTTCTCACCGACCATGTAGGACACATCTCGAACCTTCCGGTCTGCATAACTCTTCTAACGTGACTGCGTTGTACGAAACCTCTCCTGAATCAACTTCACCTTCTCTAAGGCATCCTGAACCAAATCTGTCCCCAATAGTCTAGCCTCGCCGGGCTCGAACCAACCAACCGGAGATCTACACCGCCTCCCATACAAAGCCTCATATGGAGCCATCTGAATACTCGACTGGTAGCTGTTGTTGTAAGCAAACTCTGCAAGTGGTAGAAATGTATCCCATGAACCTCCAAAGTCAATAACACAAGCACGCAACATGTCCTCCAATATTTGAATAGTACGCTCGGAATGTCCGTCCGTCTGAGGATGAAACGCTATGCTCAACTCTACCTGAGTACCCAACTCTCTCTGCACGGCTCTCCAGAACTGCGAAGTAAACTGAGTACCTCTATCTGAGATGATGGAAACAGGAACGCCATGCAACCGAACAATCTCCCAGATATAAATCCCTGCCAACCGCTCTGAAGAATAGGTAGTACACACAGGAATGAAGTGCGCAGACTTGGTCAGCCGATCCACAATCACCCAAATAGCATCGAACTTCTTCAAAGTCCGAGGAAGTCCAACCACAAAGTCCATAGTGATTCTCTCCCACTTCCACTCGGGAATAACCATCTGCTGAAACAAGCCGCCCGGTCTCTGATGCTCATACTTCACCTGCTGACAGTTGAGACACCGAGCTACAAATCCCACAATATCTTTCTTCATTATTCTCCACCAATAGTGTTGCCTTAAATCCTGATACATCTTCGCTGCACCCGGATGAATGGAATACCGTGAGCTATGGGCCTCCTCCAGAATCAGCTCTCTAAGCCCATCCACATTGGGCACACAAATCCGGCCCTGCATCCTCAATGCCCCATCATCACCGACGGTCACATCTCTGGCATCATCGTGCTGGACTCTGTCCCTAAGGACAAGCAAATGCAGATCATCATACTGGCGCTCTCTGATGCGATCATATAAAGAAGACCGAGAAACCATACAAGCCAACACCCGATTGGGCTCTGAAATATCCAACCTCACGAACCGATTGGCCAAGGCTTGAACATCAACTGCAAGAGGTCTCTCCCCAACTAGAATATATGCCAAACTCCCTATACTCACTGCCTTTCGGCTCAAAGCATCGGCCACTACATTGGCCTTTCCCGGATGGTACAAAATAGTGATATCATAATCCTTAAGCAATTCCAACCATCTCTGTTGCCTCAAATTAAGGTCCTTCTGCTTGAACAAATGCTGAAGACTGCGATGATCAGTGAACACCTCACAAGATACGCCATACAAGTAATGCCTCCAAATCTTCAATGCGTGAACTATGGCAGCCAACTCCAAATCATGAACAGGGTAGTTCTTCTCATGGAGATTCAAATGCCGAGAAGCATAAGCAATAACCCTATCCTCTTGCATCAACACACAGCCAATCCCAACTCTTGAAGCATCACAATACACAGTATATGAACCCGAAGCTGATGGCAAAACAAATACTGGAGCTATGGTCAAGGCTGTCTTGAGCTTCTGAAAGCTCTCCTCACACTCGTCCGACCATACGAATGGAGCACCCTATTGAGTCAACTTGGTCAAGGGCGATGCAATGGATGCAAATCCCTGAACAAACCAGCGATAATAGCCTACTAATCCAAGAAAGCTACGAATCTCTGTGGCTGAGGATAGTCTAGGCCAACTCTGAACCGCCTCTATCTTCTTCGGATCAACCTGTATACCCTCACTGGACACCACGTGCCCCAAGAAAGCCACTGAACTGAGCCAGAACTCACACTTGGAGAATTTTGCATAAAGTTTCTCCTCCCTCAATCTTTGCAACACAACTCTCAAATGCCTCGCGTGCTCCTCCTGACTACGCGAGTACACCATAATATCATCAATGAATACAATAACGAATGAATCCAGATAAGGCCAAAATACACTGTTCATCAAGTGCATGAATGTTGCTGGGGAATTGGTTAGCCCGAAGGACATAACGAGAAACTCATAATGACCATATCTAGTCTTGAAAGCAGTCTTAAGAATATCTGAATCCCTGATCTTCAACTGGTGATATCCCGAATGGAGATCAATCTTGGAGAACACCCTCGCTCCCTGAAGCTGATCAAATAAATCATCAATGCGAGGCAAAGGATACTTGTTCTTAATTGTTACTTTGTTCAATTTCCTATAATCAATGCACATTCTCATCGTGCCATCCTTCTTCTTCACAAACAAAATCGGTGTACCCAAAGGGGACACACTAGGCCGAATGAACCCCTTATCTAGGAGTTCCTGAAGCTGTTCTTTCAATTCCTTCAACTCTGTTGGTGCCATACGATATAGCAAAATAGAAATGGGCTGAGTGCCCGGCACCAGGTCAATACCAAAATCAATATCCCTGTCCGGTGGCATGCCCGATAGGTATGCAGGAAAAATATCGGGAAAATCCCTCACAACTGGGACAGAATCAATACTAGGAGTCTCAGCTCCAACATCCCTTACAAATGCTAGATATGAAAGGCAACCCTTCCCAACCATACGCTGGGCCTTCAAGAATGAGATCACTCTACTAGGGATATAATCAGTCACACCACGCCACTCGATCCGCGGTGCACCCGGCATAGCCAAAGTGACTGTCTTAGCATGACAGTCTAGAATAGCACGACACAGAAATAGCCAATCCATGCCTAAAATAACATCAAAGTCCACCATGCTCAATAGCAATAAATCAACTCGGGTCTCCAGACCCCCAATAATCACAACATATGACTGGTACACACGGTCCACAACAACAGTATCTCCCACCGGGGTAGCTACATGAATAGGTAAAGAAAGAAACTCTCGGGGCGTACCCCAAATAATGAGCAAAATATGAGGACACACAAGAATAAGTGGAATCGGGATCGAATAATACCGAGGTATCTCTGTGGCAGACTGGAACAATATAGCTCTTAACCGTTCAATCAACTTAATTAATAGCAAACTCCCAAACTTGGATCAAAGCCATATAACAAAATGCACTCAATAAATCATAACGCACATACTCTATTGTTGTTGTAATACCATAGAGAGATTGAACTCACTCCTTCATAAGCTTGTGGAAACACAAATCATCTGGAATTTTTAACTATTCTGCAATTCTTGTATTCACTCACACAACAGTTAAGCCCACTCTCTAGGCAGCACAATTTAGATTTCAACGCATATTCTTCACTTGTAAATGGGATCTTCGAATAGCCAACATAAGGATCACACCACCTTAGAACACTACGCAGGAGATAATCCACCTGTTTTGCCTCCAATTAACATTTTGTATACCTTCCACTACCATACACATTACACAGTCACTTAATCTTCCTGAGTCCAAACTCATATCGTAACATGAAATTTATTTCACTCCAGATAGGAGACATGAAAAGATTATTCATGCGCCCATAACTCGGGGCTACACATCCAATTACAATGGAAATCAAACACTTAATGGTTCATCTATCATCCAGCAGACCTTCCTCGCCACTTCCGAGTCATATAGATACATCTCGCAGTACTGGCATAATCATCACGTAGCTATCCAGTCGTCATTCAAACCAATAGGGGCAATACCGAACATATAAGTTCAAAACACTAGCTCACACAATCAACACCTCGGTGCTCAAGCCATAGGCAAAGATCCGACCTCAAGTCCTCTAGACCGGCCCAACATCAACTCATAGAGATCACATCTCGCCCTTCGATCGGGGAATCACAAGCCGTTGATGCAAATCTGATACTGAGCGCTCATACGCGCATACGAACACGTGGAAGGAATTTCAAGAGTTACTTTTCAAGCTGAATCAAGGACGCACGATAAGAGTTTCAAGAATATGAAATTTTTCCTAAAGGTTCTGCAGCCTCTCGAGGATAAATACAAACGTCTCCGTACCGATCCGTGAGACTCTACTAAACCTGCTCATGACTCGTGAGACCTAAGTAACCTAGGCTCTGATACCAACTTGTCACGACCTAAAATCCCAACCCGGTCGTGATGGCGCCTCTCGTGGGGACAAGGCCAGCCAACAACAAAACAATATATCTCTTTATAATTACTTAGCAGGAATAAGTCTAATTCGCAGATAATATAATCACAAGTTCGAAGTAAACATGATAGAATAATGGAAACCATCCCGACTCAGCCCGAAATCGGGGTATCACAAGCCACGAGCATCTAAAGATCTAAATACTAATACAAGACCAGCAATATACAGAATGGAATTTAGAATCAATGAAGAAATACGGTGCCGTGAACATTGACGGTCACCTTGCTAAGCTACAATAGTATACCTTCAGTCCGCTAATAACCCGCTACCAGGTGAACAGTACCTGCAACTGCACGCGAGGTGCAGGGAGTAAAGTGAGTACTTCCAACTCAGTGGTAATAAGAGTAAATAATAACTGAGCGATACGAAATCACGTAAGAACACTTCATCATGCTACCTAAGACGGTACAACCCTTTTTGAAAACAGTAATTCCATGAAAATCCTTTATAAAATATCTGACTCAGTTTTAAACCTCTTTTGAAAATAATCTTTTTAACAGTTGCAAAATAATTCCAGCCATCAGTGTCACTATGCACAGAAACCCGCCCCTCGGGCAATATCTTCGTTCCTGGTCAGCCACTCGGGCCCCAACACTCAAGGATCAGATAGCACCAGCAAAAGCAGATAAATATCTCCAGAAATATCACAACAACAAATAATGAACAAATGCATGAATGCAATGCAATGCATATGATGGTACATTCCAGTACCCACTGCGGCGTGCAGCCCGAGCCATCCATATTTATTTATCGTCGACGGCGCTCACTGGGGGTGTGTACAGACTCCGGAGGGGCTCCTACAGCCCAAGCGCAATATCTTGGTCAGTCATTGTTACCTGACCGGTCAGCCATTGTTACCTGACCAATTTATATCATACAGTGCCATTGTTACCACTGTTCAAGTATATCATCCAGTGTCATTGTTACCACTGTTTCAAGTATATCACACAGTGTCATTGTTACCACTGTTTCAAGTATATCACACAGTGTCATTGTTACCACTGTTTCAAGTCACTTTATAATCAGTCCAGAAAATAATATAATAAGCCCCTTGGGCATTTACAAAACAGAAGTTCCCAGCCCGGAATACATTTAAAAATATCATTTAAGTTTTCAACACTTAGAATTATGGCTGAGTTTGCAAAACAGCATTTAAAACCTTGGACTGAAATTAAATGATATGCAAATCATGCTAAGCAGTAATATCAATCCTCGAAGGATTTTACAAATCGGCACAAGGCCCCAAACATGGCATCAAGCCCAGTAATATCAATGAAGTATGTGTATCAATCACCAGTATAGTATAAACATCACACGGGATGGACCAAGTCACAATCCCCAATAGTATCCACCCCACGCTCATATTCGGCGTGCAAGTCACCTCAATATAGCACTATGATGTGCAAATTCAGGGTTTCAGACCTTCAAGATATCATTTACAAGTATTACTCACCTCGAACCGGTGAAATCTCTAGCTCGCGACGCCTTTGCCCCTCCAATCGGCCTCCACGCGTGTCGAATCTAACCAAAATCAGAGCGAATACATCACAATATGCTAAGGGGACAATACCCAATCGAAAACAATCGAAAAATATCAAGAATCTCGAAATTAGCAAAACCCGAGCCCCAGGACCACGTCTTGGAATCGGGTAAAATTTACATTTTTAGAATCCTCATGCCCTCACGAGTCTAACCATACCAAAATTATCCAATTCCGATACCATTTGGTCCTTCAAATCATCATTTTACACTTTTGAAAGGTTTCACAATTTTCTTCCCAAATTCCATCTCAAATCACGAATTAAATGATGAATTCAAGTGATAGATTCATGTATTCTAGCCAAATCTGAGTTAAAATCACTTACCCCGATGAGTTCCTTGAAAAACCTTCGAAAAATCACCAAAATCCGAGCTCTCTAGGTCAAAACATTAAATAAAACTCAAAACCTCGTATTTATATAGTACTCTTTGGATTCCGACACTGCTGACCGCATACAAATGACCGCGGTCCGCGCAAAAATGACTGCGGCCGCGCAGCTTTTTGACTCCAGTGACAGGCTTAAGTATTTTGGCAATAACTTTTTCTGTAGGTATCCAAATTGCGATATCTTTACCTTTCTGGAAACTAGACACGAAGGGCTACAACTTTCATTTTTGAATCACCTCACAATTCCTTGTGGATCAAAGGATATGAGCTTCTGAAGTAGAACCAGCAACCTGCAGCCTTCAGTGACCGTGACCGCGACCATTTTTATGTGGTAAGCGCTGGTCAGCGCACCCAGCGCGCAAAGGAGCGCGGTCCACGCCACAACTGCTGCTCCCTCCATTTTTCTAAGTTCCGGGGTGTCCGTACTCGCTCAAAACTCACCCGAAACATACCCGAGGTCCCCGGGACCTCAACCAATAGTACTAACGCATCCTAAACATTATTCAATCTCGTTCCAATCATCATAACACCTCGACTAAAACCAAAAATCATCAAATCACATCGAATTCAAGCCTATGAATCTCAAGAACTTCCAAATTCCATTTTTGATAAAAAAACTCAACCAAACCACGTCCGAATGACCTCAAATTTTGCAGACAAGTCCAAAATGACATAACAAAACTACAGAAACTCTCGGAATTCCATTCCGACCCTTGGATCAAAATCTCACCTATCAACCGGAATTCGCCAAAATACTAACTTCGCCAATTCAAGCCTAATTCTACACCGTACCTCCAAAACCACGTTTGATCACCCTCCTAAGTCACAAATCACCTCCCGAAGCTAACCGAACCATCAGAACTCACATCCGAACCCTCTAACACATAAGTCAACATTCGGTTGATTTCTCCAACTTAAGCCTTCTTAAAAGAGACTAAATGTCTTATTTCATATTAAAATCACTTCAAATCAACTCGATTACACAAGATATGGATAATGAAACATAAGGAAGCTGAAAATAGGGAAAACAGAGTGGTTACTCATGAGACGACGGGCCGGGTCGTCTCAGTTTTCAAAAGGATAAAAATTTAGGCGACAAGCAATAACAGATTGCAGTTAAAAGGGAAACAAATAGCAGTTAAGGCTCAAGTCGGCCTCCTCATTCAAAGCAGCAGATTATTTAGCATGACTTACAAATATTGTTTTAGTCTGTATTAAACATAACGTAGGAAGGGTGGCTAATTTATCACATATCTTCAGATAAGAAGTCCAAATTGGGCATGTCTGCTGGTTGTAATTATCAAAACTGATGCAATTATAAAATTTTACCCTAAGGCTTGCCTAGGCGTTAAACAGAACCTATATACATGATATCTATAAGTTTCAGAAATAAAGAAGTAGACTAATTGCAGAAAAGAATTGTCAGTTACAAAAACATAAGTTCTGCAGGTGCTTACGCGTTATTGCTACTGATTTTAGACGAATTGGCGATTCAAGTAGGTAATAGCTCCTATATGCATGCTTTCTAAGTGTCACTGATTATAAACACTGTTTTTAAACACTGTTATTGTTATACAGAAATCCTATAGGCAGGTCATCTATATGCAATTGGTTAGTTGTTTAAATCTTATAGCAAGTTTGCCTAATGACGGATGCACATGCAAAATTGCAGAAAATCCTATAGACATGGTATCTATATGAAAGTGCAGAAAACCCTATAGGCATAGTATGAGAATGCAGAGTTCCTATGGATATGGCATCTATATAAAAATGCAGAGTTTCAGTGATTTGTAAAATGCAGAACATTTAGAGACAGTAATTCCTACAAGCATGATCTCTAGATGGGATACAGAATTTCAGAAATAATAACCCCTATAGGCATGATATCTACCCCTTCATGCATAGTCCCCTTCCTTTTTCCACTAGCCAACCCCAAATGTTTATTACAAGATTATTACAGACCAGAATTAATCAAGAAATAAATAAAATACATTCGAAATAAGAATTCCAAACAAGGAGGGCCTAATTCAGACTCCCAGTCTGACATATGTAGTAAACCAACTTCCAAGGATCCAGGTTCCGAAGCCTTCTCTTATTTGGGATGTGTCAAAGTTTCAAGGAGCTTCAGGAGCTCCAGGCAGTGCTTACACCCCAAACATCATTCCAGAATTACAGTAAAGTGCAGTGCGGAAAAGCTAGCCCTCGAATGTCCAAGTTCAGAGGGAACTCAAGGTCCCAAGGCAAGGCTCATATGAGAGGGGCAGAACTTAAAGTATAAGAGTAAGTGCAAGTGCAGGGGAAGGGAAATGATAAGCTGGTGGTCATGCCAAGCAATTTGAAGTGCTGGCACACCCCTGACCAATTTGTCATTTTCAATTGAGTAGTTATGACTTATTGAAAGCCAGGTTCAGGCCTGGATAGCCATTTAAAGGCTACCAGACCATAAACTTCAACTCAGCATACATAGGGGGTAATGATAGGGAATTCATACCAGAAACAGTAAACAAAGGAAGAGGGGGGCAAAGGGCATGATCAACAATGAAATATACTGACACACTCTTTACTTGGGGTCAAAATTTAGTTCATGGACAACAATTCATGTTGCCGTACCCTGAATCCCCATTTATAAACACATAGAGGGTAAGGGAGTAGGGATCAAGCATTTGCAGGAAAGTAAAGCGTACAGTAGCATATGAACATGTCAGACTCTGCAGGTAATAGGCATAGATATAAATATTATAAGTAAACACATTAGGATGATTGCTGGGAACTGAGTTAAGACATACCAGTAAAAGAGCAAGAGTAGGATGCAAAGACAAAGCAGTAATAGTATATTAGCCTTGGCTTTTAGCTAGCTAATAAGAAGGAGCAGAGAACAACAGTAGAGCAAAAGAGCAAGAGAGAATGCAGATTTTGAAAGTATTCAGTAGTGTGTGTAAGTCAGAAGACTATTGTCTATTTTTTGTAAAGACTTAGGGTATTTATAGTCAAAAGTAGGTGGTAAAATAAGGTAAAAACCATGGAAATATGTTAATTGAAGAACTCGGAATCAATTAATCAACGAATCAAGGAAGTACTCCCATTAATTAAGGGAATCAAAATCAAACGAAAAGATTCAGCACCATATAAGGCAAATAGGAAAAATCAGCGTAGGATTAAATAAGGAAAGAGTCAAGGTTTAGTATTGCATATAGTAGTTGAGTAAGACCAAATTCAGGAAAATTCCATTTAAGGAAAGGCTTAAAAGAATAGAGTACTATAACAAATGAGGTAACAAAACCAATTAATTCAAACGAGCGGGTAGAATGTTAGGTTTTTTTTTAAGAAAGTTTTTGAATTACCAATCAATCAAGGAAAATCAGAATCAATCATGTGAAGTCATGATTCTGCATTTTTAACATATAAATAGAGGTAAATGAACAAAAGTAGCAAGCAAAGTTAACTAGGAAGGAGCAAGGGATGAACAAACATAACCACTCAGAGATAGTGAAAACAAGTTAAGATTCAACAAGACATATTCGAAGCATGGTCACTATGAAACATCAACAAGAATCAAGCAAATAGGTTAGCAGGCAGAACCAAAGCAAGGAAGATCATGCTAATACACACAATCAAAGGAGGAAACATGCTAACACATAGAGACGGGATAAAGGAAATTAGGCTAACACAGGTAATCGAAGCAAACAAACATGCTAACACACATAATCGAATGAAGAAAAATTTTCTAGAAATTAGGGTTTTTAGTAGAGTCAAACTAAAAAATAGTAAAAGCATAGAAATCGGAATGCAGATGGAGACAGAGCTTAGTCTCGAAAGGCAGAAAGGTAGCCTTATGCAAAAAATGTAGATGGAGGTAGAGCTTAACCTCGGAAGGCAGAAAAGTAGCCTTATGCAATGTAGGAAATGCAGATGGAGGTAGATCTTAACCTCGGAAGGCAGATAAGTAGCCTTATGCAGTGCAAGAATGTAAAAGGATGATCAGTAGTAAGATCTCTTAGCTGATAGTCGATTACGACAATATGACTGCTGGGGAGATTGTGTACGGATAGAAATTGCGGGCAAGTGATGATTATGAGAAGTTGCATTCTTGGGAAAGTATGCGTACATAAATATACCTAATGATATTGCGAGTCGAGTGACTGCATCCAAAGAAAATCATGAGTTCTGTGAGGGGAAAGGTTAGTTCGTCTTCCCCATGCTCTTGATGTTGTGTGTCATTGGGGTAGCGTCACTAAACAAGAACAATCTGGATAATAGTTATGCTTGATTTAGTAAATATAACGTAAGTATATAATCGAAAATAGTTTTCTTTAGATGATCCAACGATTGCGACGTGGTTCAGGACATTGCAACCTCTTTTCTCCGGAATTTTGAGGGTCGTCCTCAAAATTCTACCCCAGTTTGCTGAGCGAACATTTCTGACGGCTGTGCTAAATGACTAAAAAACATCTTTGGAATTTTGAGGGTCCTCCTCAAAATTCTGCCCCAGTTTGCTGGGCTGGCGCTTCTGGCGATGCGTGAACTAAAATTAACTTCGAAATTTTGAGGGCCCTCATCAAAATTCTGCCCCGGTTCCAATAGCGGGGGAAAATGGAATTTTTATTAAATTATGACCGAACCCATAGGGCTGCCTACGTATCCCCTCTTAAACGGGAATCAGGTCAGGCGTAGTTCAAATTACATCGTTAAGAGAATCATAAGTGGTTACACATAATATCATTTCACTGCATCTGAATTGATTGGCTTCATCCAGACTTCTCCGTCCATCTCTGCAAGAATAAGGGCTCCTCCAGTTAGAACCCAGTGGACCATGTACGGACCCTGCCAATTGGGAAAGAACTTCCCCTTGGCTTCATCTTGATGTGGGGATATTTTCTTCAACACCAGCTGCCCCGGTGTAAACTTCCTTGGCTTAACCCTTTTGTTGAAGGCTCTGGACATTCTGTTATGATACAACTGACCGTGGCAAACCGCATTCATCCTTTTCCCATCTATAAGGGCTAATTGCTCGTAGCGACCTTTTACCCATTCTGCATCATCCAATTCTACTTCTTGTATGATCCTTAAGGAGGGGATTTCTACCGCGGCGGGGATGACCGCCTCTGTACCATAAACCAACATGTAGGGAGTTGCTCCGGTCGATGTGCGGACTGTAGTGCGGTATCCCAATAAGGCGAATGATAACTTCTCATGCCATTATTTGTGCCTTTCGACCATCTTCCTTAGTATCTTCTTGATATTCTTGTTGGCTGCTTCCATAGCTCCATTCATCTGAGGCCTGTAGGCTGTAGAGTTCTTGTGTTTGATCTTGAAAGTTTCACACATTTCTTTCATCAAGTCGCTGTTGAGATTGGAACCATTATCGGTGATGATTGATTTCGGAACCCCGAACCGACAAACAATGCGGTCGCGGACGAAACCCGCCACAACCTTCTTAGTGACCGACTTGTATGATGCTGCTTCAACCCATTTGGTAAAATAATCGATTGCCACTAGGATAAACCTGTGCCCATTTGATGCGGCAGGCTCAATAGGTCTAATAACATCCATGCATACTGAGCTTGTCGCAGTAAGCTCATTTGGAGGCGCCTTTATCATATCTGCATGTATATGACAGCGATGGCATTTGCGAACATACTGGATACAGTCTATTTCCATAGTCATCCAAAAATACCCTGCTCGGAGTATCTTCTTTGCTAAGACAAAACCATTCATGTGCGGCTCGCAGGTCCCTACATGGACCTCGTCCAATAGACTGGATGCTTCTTTTGCTTCGACATACCATAGTAGACCCAAATCGAGAGTCCTCCTGTACAGGATTCCTCCACTGTGAAAAAAGTTGTTGGATAACCTACAAAGTGTACGCTTCTGAGTAGTGTTGGAAAGTCCTGGATATTCCCCTGTTGTCAAGTACTCCTTGATGTCATGGAACCATGGTTTTCCATCCGCTTCTTCCTCAATGTGGGCACAATAAGCTGGCTGATCATGAATCTTTACTGGGATGGGATCAATGAAATTCGTATCTGGATGCTGGATCATGGATGACAAAGTAGCTAATGCATCAGCAAACTCGTTCTGGACTCTGGGGACGTGCTGAAATTCTGTCTTTGTGAACCTTTTTCGCAATTCCTGTATATGATGCAAGTAGGGAAGTATCTTAGAGTTCTTGATTGCCCACTGTCCTCGAACATGATGTATGAGCAAGTATGAATCCCCGATCACTAGAAACTCCTGAACGTTCATGTCAATGGCCATTTGGAGCCCCATGATGCAGGCTTCATATTCGGCCATATTATTGGTGCAAGGGAACCTGAGCTTGCGGATACCGGGTAGTGCTGGCCGGTTTCTGATACTAAGACTGGTCCTATGCCAACTCCTTTGAAATTTGCAGCTCCATCGAAAAACAACCTCCAACCATCATAGGATTCTACAATATCTTTTCCTATGAAAGATACCTCTTCATCGGGAAAATATGTTTTTAAGGGCTCGTATTCTCCGTCCACAGGATTCTCGGCGAGATGGTCCGCCAAAGCTTGCCCTTTGATTGCTTTCTGGGTCACGTAAACAATGTCGAATTCACTTAGCAGGATCTGCCAGTTGGCGAGCTTGCCAGTTGGCATGGGCTTCTAGAAGATATACTTCAGAGGGTCCATTCTGGATATGAGATAAGTAGAGTAAGCACAGAAGAAATGCCTCAACTTATGCGCGACCCAAGTCACAGCACAACAAGTGCTTTCTAAAAGAGAATACCGGGCCTCGTACAGTGTGAACTTCTTACTGAGATAGTAGATGGCTTGCTCCTTCCTCCCTGTTTCATCATGTTGTCCTAGAACACAACCGAATGCTTTATCCAATACTGCAAGGTAAAGCAATAGAGGTCTTCCTAGCTCAGGCAGAACCAAGACCGGTGGCGTTGATAGGTATTCCTTGATTCGGTCAAAATCTTTCTAACAATCATCAGTCCATTTGGTAGCAGCATCCTTCTTCAACATTTTGAAGATAGGTTCACAAATGACCGTGGATTGAGTTATGAACCGGCTGATATAGTTGAGTCTTCCCAGGAAACTCATCACGTCCTTCTTGTTCTTTAGTAGCGGCAATTCTTGGATAGATTTGACCTTTGATGGATTCAATTCTATTCCTCGACGACTCACGATGAAACCCAATAATTTTCCAGCAGGAACCCCGAGTGCACACTTGGCAGGATTCAGTTTCAGATTGTACCTCCTCAGTCTGTTGAAGAACTTTCTTAGTTCTGCCATGTGATCCCTGGCTTTCTTGGATTTGATGATGATGTCATCCACATATACCTCAATCTACTTGTGTATCATGACATGAAAATGGTAGTCATGGCTCTCATGCAGGTGGCACCAACGTTCTTCAAACCTAATGGCATCATTTTGTAACAGTACATTCCCCATGGCATGATGAAAGCCGTTTTCTCTGCATCTTCCTCATCCATCCATATATGATGATACCCAGCGAAACAATCAACAAAAGACTACAACTCATGCTTGGCGCAGTTGTCGATAAGAATGTGTACATTAGGCAAGGGGAAGTCGTCTTAGGGGATGACCCGATTAAGATCCCGGTAGTCAACATAAACTCTAACTTTCCCATGCTTTTTTGGCACTGGCACAATGTTGGCTAACCATGTCGAATACTCTACTACCCTAAGAACCTTGGCTTTGGCTAACCGTCTCGAACCGGCGGGCATGTTGGATCTGTTGGCAGTTTGTGAGCTACAATGGATGTGCTGAGACCAGTCATATCATCATATGACCTGGCGAATATGTCTTCATATTCCTTTAGGAACTCCGTGTACTCTTTCTTTTCTGATGATGACAGGTGAACACTGATGCGTATTTCTTTGACATTCTCTGCATCTCCCAGATTAACGACCCCAGTTTCATCCAAGTTAGACTTAGGCCTATTTTCAAAATTCTTAACTCCTCTAATTACCTCTTCTGGTATATCATCCTCTTCTGAGTCCGTATCCGTTTGTTTCATTGTCTCATTGCAAGTCACAATCGTTGGTTCATCATCAAGGCAAGTAATAGTAATGTTGTGTAAAATAAAGTGAATGATAGGAAAATAATAAGAGCGAGATATACAATAAACAGAAATGCTTCGATTAAATTCATAATTGTTTTGAATATTAGAGCTCTTTTGCCAAATTAAAGACAATGCGGAAATAAAATCAGCTAGTAAAAAGTAAAAATGTGATGCATGGTGCTTTTGTTTAGCCTTGCTACCCCGAACCTTTCCGGGCCCTTGGATCTTGTACTGTATGATGATGGTGCTCGAATGCACGAACTAACCTTTGGGGAGGGGAATAAAAATAAAAGAAAAACAAAAAGGTAACAAGTTAGTGCGGATTATGAGGAAAAATGTTGCAGTATTTAAGCACATTGTGCAAGAATATAAATCGCGTCCTAATTTAGGTGCCTCGTCGTGCTCGAGGTAGGCCTAGCGACAAATTAATTTGGAGAACTTATAATGCTAAATGACTCATTTTATTGATAAAAAATAAGACGAATCCAAAACGACGCTAAATAACAGAAAGTAAAATGTCACTAGTGGCCATTGGCCTTATTACATTAAAAGCAAAAAGAAAGACTCCTAACTACTTGGTCCCAGAAGGACCATCTTCAGGTTGAATGTTCTCGTTGATCAAGTCCTCCAGCTCACGCAGATTTTCCAGCAAAAATGCTATCGCCAGACGTTCTCCTTTGCATTCCTCAGCATTTTGACAGTCGATGACTCTTTTCCTCACTTTCCCTTCCAATTCCAGCAAGTTGTACTCCATGTATTCTAGCTTTTCACTAGCCTTGGTGACTCTCTCTTTCCATTCGTTGATTTGGTTGCTCGATGGGAGGTTTCTCCACCAAGTCTGCAAGAGTGAAGATATGTTTACCATACCAAAATTAGGAACTTTGTCATTCATTTTCTGCAAAACAAAAGGGTTAAGACCTCATCCCCAATGGACTCGACTATTTAATACCGATAATCAGCATAGCTAGCATTTAGTTCTCCAAATAAATGAACAGAACATGTAGGTGTCCGTTTGGGTTTCAGGGAAACCCGATAAACTTTGGTCAAGTCTATCTTAATGAGTCATTATGCGGACAACATAACTGACTCGGCTAGGTTTGAGCATGATGCATGCATAATTAGACAGAGTAAGGTTTCTATCGGGGTATTAGACAGGTACCCTTGAGTGGACAACTCAAGAGGGAAAGGCACGGAACCGTCGACTGCACCGCTAGTCGATTGGTTTTACTGCAAATACGCCTTTGCCGAATTTAAATGGTGATAATATTGGAAGAGCGCAACCACTCATTAAAAGTTTCTATGGTATTTGTTTGGCATGAGTGGAATATGATGTTGAAGATGCAGTTTACAAGAATGAAACAAATTGACATGTATTTCCACGTTCATAAGATAAATGATTACAATAATTGCAGTAATTACAACCACATTGAAATAAAGTAGTAAAGGAAAGCAGCTAAAGGAAAGAAATGACATGAAGAGCCAAGTCAGTTTTGTAGTGCAAGAATAAAAGACAGTAAATAAAGCAATTAATGAGATAGTAAAGTCACAAGCAACATGCAATGGTAAAAGCCTAAAGAAGTCCCCAACAGAGTTGCCATGGTGTCGACGGTCAGAAATCGGGTATACGACATTGGGAGGACAACTCTATTCCCTTTCGAGAATTGGGTCTAGAAGTTGAAGAGTCGCCACCTAATGATTATAGTGCATTCGGACACTTTAAGAAGGGCTTGAGATGAAGAGACCAGAGATTAGGGTAAGGGCTAGAAATTATCCCGAGGGGAAGGTGTTAAGCACCCCTCAAGATCCACTAGTATGGTTCCCGGCCATGTTACAATTGTGACTTTACAAGTAAACAATCAAAGCTTAAATAAGGACTCGCATATAACATTGCAATTAGGTTAAAAACTTTCGAAGGTAAGTATAGAGGGCAGAAATTCATGAAAGAGATATGAACAGTCTTACAAGAAGAGATGAAAGCAAATAAAGGGAAGGGGGTCCTAAGTTTATAATTAATATGGATCACTTCAATGCAATACCCAGCGGTCACTCCTCAGGAGAGGGGTCGCACGTGATATTAGCGCATCGGTCGTCATATCCATATCTACCCTTCCCACCACATTAAGGTGTTAAAGCACGAAATGGTATCGTTACTTATTGCATGCTATTACTCGTCCCAATCCTATCAGTCCCGGAGGCATATGTGACTGCTAATCATAAAGGGGAGGGAGTTGGGGGCTTTTGCAGAGTTTTCAAAAGGATAAAAATCTAGGCGACAAGCAATAACAAATAGTAGTTAAAAGGGAAACAAATAGCAATTAAGGCTCAAATCGGCCTCCTCATTCAAAGAAGCAGATTATTTAGCATCAATTACACATACTGGTTTGGTCTTTATTAAACATAACGTAGGAATGGTGGCTAATTTATCACATATCTTCAGATAAGAAGTCCGAATTGGGCCTGCCTGCTGGTTGTAATTATCAAAACTGATGCAATTATAAAATTTTACCCTAAGGCTTGCCTAGGCGTTAAACAGAACCTATAGGCATGATATCTATAAGTTTCAGAAATAAAGAAGTAGATTGATTGCAGAAAAGAATTGTCAGTTACAAAAACATAAGCTCTGCAGGTGCTTACGCGTTATTGCTACCGATTTTAGACGAATTGGCGATTCAAGTTAGTTAATAGCTCCTATAGGCATGCTTTCTAAGTGTCACTGATTTTAAACACTGTTTTTTAAACATTGTTATTATTATACAGAAATCCTAGAGGCAAGTCATCTATATGCAATTGGTTAGTTGTTTAAATCCTATAGCAAGTTTGCCTAATGACGGATGCACATGCAAATTGCAGAAAATCCTATAGACATGGTATCTATATGAAAGTGCAGAAAACCCTATAGGCATAGTATGAGAATGCAGAGTTCCTATGGATATGGCATCTATATAAAAATGTAGAGTTTCAGTGATTTGTAAAATGTAGAACTTTTAGAGACAGTAATTCCTACAAGCATGATCTCTAGATGGGATACAGAATTTCAGAAATAATAACCCCTATAGGCATGATATCTACCCCTTGCATGCATAGTCCCCTTCCTTTTTCCACTAGCCAACCCCAAATGTTTATTACAAGATTATTACAGACCAGAATTAATCAATAAATAAATAAAATACATTCGAAATAAGAATTCCAAACAAGGAGGGCCTAATTCAGACTCCCAGTCTGACATATGTAGTAAACCAACTTCCAAGGATCCAGGTTCCGAAGTCTTCTCTTATTTGGGATGTGTCAAAGTTTCAAGGAGCTTCAGGAGCTCCAGGCAGTGCTTACACCCCAAACATCATTCCAGAATTACAGTAAAGTGCAGTGCGGAAAAGCTAGCCCTCGAATGTCCAAGTTCAGAGGGAACTCAAGGTCCCAAGGCACAGCTCATATGAGAGGGTCAGAACTTAAAGTCTAAGAGTAAGTGCAAGTGCAGGGGAGGGGAAATGATAAGCTGGTGGTCATGCCAAGCAATTTGAAGTGCTGGCATACCCCTGACCAATTTGTCATTTTCAAATTGAGGAGTTATGACGTATTGAAAGCCAGGTTCAGGCCTGGATAGCCATTTAAAGGCTACCAGACCATAAACTTCAACTAAGCATACATAGGGGGTAATGATAGGGAATTCATACCAGAAACAGTAAACAAAGGAAGAGGGGGCAAAAGGGCATGATCAGCAATGAAACATACTGACACACTCTTTACTTGGGGTCAAAATTTAGTTCATGGACAACAATTCATGTTTCCATGCCTTGAATCCCCATTTACAAACACATAGAGGGTAAGAGAGTAGGGATCAAGAATTTGCAGGAAAGTAAAGCGTACAGTAGCATATGAACATGTCACACTCTGCAGGTAATAGGCATAGATATAAAGACTATAAGTAGACACATTAGGATGATTGCTGGAACTGAGTTAAGACATACCAGTAAAAGAGCAAGAGTAGGATGCAAAGACAAAGCTGTAATAGTATATTAGCCTTGGCTTTTAGCCGGCTAATAAGAAGGAGCAGAGAACAGTAGTAGAGAAAAAGAGCAAAAAAGAATGAAAATTTTGAAAGTATTCAGTGGTGTGTGTAAGTCAGAAGACTGTTGTCTATTTTTTGTAAAGACTTAGGGTATTTATAGTCAAAAGTAGGTGGTAAAATAAGGTAAAAATCATGGAAATATGTTAATTGAAGAACTCGGAATCAATTAATCAATAAATCAAGGAAGTACTCCCATTAATTAAGGGAATCAAAATCAAACGAAACGATTCAGCACCATATAAGGCAAATAGGAAAAATCAGCGTAGGATTAAATAAGGAAAGTGTCAAAGTTAGTATTGCATATAGTAGTCGAGTAAGACCAAATTCAGGAAAATTCCAATTAAGGAAAGGCTTAAAAGAATAGAGTACTATAACATATGAGGTAACAAAACCAATTAATTCAAACGGGCGGGTAGAATGTTAGTTTTTTTTTTTAAGAATGTTTTTGAATTACCAATCAATCAAGGAAAATCAGAATCAATCATGTGAAGTCATGATTCTGCATTTTTAACATATAAATAGAGGTAAACGAACAAAAGTAGCGAGCAAAGTTAACTAGGAAGGAGCAAGGGATGAACAAACATAACCACTCAGAGATAGTGAAAACAAGTTAAGATTCAGCAAGACATATTTGAAGCATGGTGACTATGAAACATCAACAAGAATCAAGCAAATAGGCCAGCAGGCAGAACCAAAGCAAGGAAGATCAGGCTAATACACACAATCAAACGAGGAAACATGCTAACACATAGAGACGAGACAAAGGAAATTAGGCTAACACAGGTAATCGAAGCAAACAAACATGCTAACATACATAATCGAATGAAGAAACATTTTCTAGAAATTAGGGTTTTTAGTAGAGTCAAACTAAAAAATAGTAAAAGCATAGAAATCAGTCAGAATAAACAACGAAAAGGTTTCAATCATAAAGAAAATCATTCGACGCATGCATAAAAAGAAATCCCAGAAATCCTAATTTCGAAGAAAGTAAAAAAAAATGGTTCAAAGCAAAGGATCTTTCAGAATAAGCTCGAGAATAAATAGAGCACATACGAAAACATGAGAATAGCATGAAATGACACCTTTTTTTGAGAGATTCAGGAGAGAGTTAGGGTTTCAAAAAAAAGAAACCTAATAGAAGTGGGAAAAACATGTCGTAACCTCATAGATCGTGACATATAGGGTGTGATTTCGTCTGAAATCACACCAGAGAACTCGCATATAGAAGAACCAGGAACCCTAGGTCTCAAATCGCCATGGTCCATAAGCCTCAAAGGTCCTCAAGGTGTTGAACAGGACGATGAGAGGTCCATCAGAGCCTTGGGGTTGAAGGGAGGTGGCCGGAGATGGCCGGGGAGGCGGTGGATTCATCAGAGAGAACCAGAAGGTTCTAGAGGGAAGGGAGAGCAAGAGTTAGTATAGAGAGAGAGAGAGACCATCTTGGAAATGAGGGGTCTAGGGGGGGGGGGTTGTTGGGATTTAATTTTAGGAAATAAAATCTAGGTCGTTGATCTCATTTGATCAACGACTCAAATTAGATCGAAACTAGACCGGGTAATTGAATTGGGTACGGGTCGGGTTCCAATTGGAATGGGGCTGGAAATTGGGCCAATTGAGGCTACAATTTAAAGGGAGAAAGGTTGTTATTGAAATAGGAATAGGCTAAGTGTTAAATAGCCAATTTTCCCCTTTTCTTTTATAAAAATAGTAATAATGATTTTAAAAGTAAATTAAAAATACTGAGCAAACAAATACTATATACATATCAATTTAAAAAAATTGGAACCAGTTTTATAATTATAAAATGCAATAAATCATAAAATAGGCCGTAATTGCAATTACATGCAATTAGCTTAAAAATACCAAATAAATTTCTAAAAAAAATGCAAAAATCACCTGAATTATATTTTGGTGTAAATACGGGAATGAAATAAGTTATTCACCAAAAATGATAATTTTGAGAATAATTATTGGATTTTGTGGTATTAAAATATGTAGTAAATCGGTTTAAAAATCGTTAAAAATACTAAAACTCTTGGGTGTGCTTATATATGCACATACATGTTATTTTGGAAGTATTTTGGGTACAAAAATAACTAGGAAAAAATTGGGTATCAACAGAGCTCAAAATGTTAGAAATAGTGAAAATCTCAAAACCCTCGTTTTTAAATAGTCTGCACAGCAATCTCGCTTCTGCGGCCAACTTAGCCACTTCTGTGTCTTCGCAAAAGAGACTCTACACCCAATTCTACGGTTTCCTCCGCACCTACAGCCCAACCATCCACTCCTACAGACTCACTTCTACGGACCCAGCTTACCTCTCTACTTCCGCTTCTGCGCTCACTTTGCCGTATCTGCGGCCACGCAGGTGCGGCAAATCCTTTGCACCTGTGGTCACTACTCACACCTTGCCCAAGGCTTCTTCTGCGCTCCACTTCTTGCTTCTGTGAGCTTGCACCTTCGATGAGACTTCCACATGTGTAACGACCCGGCCGGTCATTTCATTAATTATCGCTCTGTTTCCCCCATTTCTACTTCTTTATATGTTGTTTAGCTATATTTTATCACATTGTGTTGGTTAGTTTGGGTTCGGAGTGGTTTTATAGGGAAATGAGACACTTAGTCTCTTAAGTTGGCCCTTTTGTTGGAAAAGTCAACCGGAAGTTGACTTGTCAGTAAACGATCTCAGAATTGGGTTTTGATGATTTGAACAGCTTTGGGAGGTTATTTAGGACTTAGGAGCGTGATTGGAATAGGTTTTGGAGGTCTGGGGTAGATTTAGGCTTGAATTGGCAATATTGAAATTTTGTCGTTTTCCGGTAATTTTTAAAATTTTTATATAGGGGTCAGAATGGAATTTCGGAAATCAGAGTATGTCTGTGGTGTCATTTGTGACATGTGTGCAAAATTTCAGGTCATTAAAACGAGGTTTGATAGACTTTTTTATTGAAAGCGGAATTTGGAAGTTTTGGAGTTTATTAGGCTTGAATCCGATGGTGATTTGATGTTGTGATGTTGCTTCGAGTGTTCCGAAGATTGGTATATGTTTGAATAGTGGTATATAACTTGTTCCTACTTTTGGTTGAGGTACCGGGTCCCTCGGGATGATTTCGGATGGTTAACGGAAAGTTTGGAAATTAGTTTGAGCAGCTTCAGTTGCTGAGTTTCTGTCATAACTGCACCTACGGATTGGGGACCGTAGGTGTGAGCCGCAGAAGCAGCGTATTGATCGTAGAAGCGAAGGTCAACTGTTTGGGCGAGCACCGCAAATGCGAAAGGTGTGTCGCACCTGCGAGCCTGCAGATGCGGAGATTGGGTCGCCGGTGCGGTAAAAGAAATTAAATGAAAAATCGCAGAAGCGGTTGGATAGTGGAAAATCATGTTTTATGGCCATTTCTCCATTGTTTAATCATGGTATTAGTGGAAAATTAGGGGAAAAAGTTGGGAGATTAGGGCTTGGTATTGGAGACTTTGATTTAAGGATTTGAAGGGTTGTTTGTGGTTAGTTTTTGGTGTATTTGGTATGTATGAACTCGTGAGAGTGTAAGGATTCTAGTTTTGTGAACCTTATCGGAATCTGAGACGTGGTCCCAGGTTCAGGTTTGACCATTTTCAGGATTTGTGATGTAATTTGATTATTTTCGTGTGGGCTTTGTTCTTTTAGCATATATTGATGTTATGATTCTGATTTTGGTTAGATTCGGGGCATTTGGAGGTCGAATCGAGAGGAAAGGGCATCGCGGGCTAGAGTTTGGCTTGGCTTGAGGTAAGTAACGCTTCTAAACTTGGTTATGAGGGTACGAAACCTCAAAACTATGTGTTCTATGATTACTATTGAGGTGACGCAATGCCTAGTGACGGGCGTGTGGGTGTGCACTATGAGAAATGCGGCCTGGATCTGTCACACCCCAACCTCGGGAGGCGCGACCGGCGCTCAATCGAGTGAACCCAACCGAGAAAACCTTATCAAACACTTTCTACCCAACTCAATACGATTAAGGAAACCATGCCTTCGTTTATTTAGACAATAGGAAAGGTTGTACATTCAACATTGATAGTTCATTTTATATCACAACCTTAAACCGTAGTTAAGTTTCCAAGGTTCCATCCTGTTACAATCTAGAGAAACAAGAGTTTAGATTTATAACATAGTTCATAGACCCGTCCAACATCAGTACATAATCCACACAAACGTCTATGGAGCCTCTAAGGATACAAAAGACAATTATGACAACGCCGGCAACAAGGCCCTAGCTATACCTCAAAAGTGAATATCTACAACAAAAGATGTACAATATAACCCCTTGAAGGAGAAAGGGGCTCACCAAGACTATGAGAGGAGGATACTCTGCTATGCATGATCGGCACTATCCTCTATGGAGCCACCTACATTCATTTAAAAATGTAGCGCCCCAGGCAAAAGGGGAGTTATACTATGGAATAGTACTAGTATGTATAACTAAACACCATTTTATTAGAAAGAACTATCATACAAGAACAAGGAAATCACAAGAGACAACCGAAGGTTTTTAACCGAACACCACATCATCAAATACAAGAATCATATAATCTTTCGCATAATTTACATAGCGTTAGTTTAAGGAACTTCATACTGTCCATCATCACTCTCAATACCACCGCTTTCTAGAGCAGAGTCCGATCACGACCCGATCAGCTAGGTTGCCTTATTTGAGACATGTACTTCAATCACAATCTTATTCTCCCTGTACAAAATTCAATACCAGCACAATACCACCATGTGTGCGGCATGGCGTCCGATCACGACCCGATTGGCTAGGCTGCCTTACAGAGGCGTTGTTCCTTTCTCATTAATCATCTCGTTTCAATATTTTATTTCATATATATCAATTCATAGGCACTTAGGTCCACAATTATCACATCATTTCTATTTTCAATGTCAACCTTGCAACTTGGGACCACAAGCACATACAAAAGCAATTCAAGTTGTAAGCATAAGTAAGATTTTCCATAGTTGGCATAACAATCTCAATTTTAATCTTGACATGAAGTCTGGGCATTTCAATATATGGTTCATATTCTTCGCACATCTTTAAATATCTAGAATGTTATATTACACACATTGAGGTACACCTTTCATGTATATGTATATATATATATATATATATATATATATAATTTCAAAATCAATTCATGTGAAGTAACAATCAATACATCAATCAAGTTTTTAGTCTTACCATATTTGCACATACACCAACAGAGCTCAATTTCTAATAAGAGGAGGTTTAAGCCATACATACCTCAACAGAGTTTTCTTTAAATTCTTACAAAATTTCGGGACTCTTAACAACTTCGATCTATTTTATGAAAGTTAAAAATTGAACCACAAGTTGGAGACATGATTAAGATTCTATCTTATTTGAGCACATTATCAAGCCCTATGTGATTATTGTGATTATAGGACCCTTTGTGAGAGATTTTCATTATCTTACACCCCAATTTCTATCTTTTTAGTTCACAACCTCCACATACCCTATTATATTTTATGCATGGAAGAAAATCTATTTTTATACCCATAAACCCCGAAGCTAATTACACATTCTAGTGTGCATTTAGAAACCAAAGGCTAGGTCTCAAGTTCTTACCTCTTGGGATGAAGATCACACTCTCTCTCTTTAGAACTCCCTCTCTCACTCTATTTGCAGGAAAATAACATAAAAAGGGTCTAATGGTGGTGTTTTTAATGGGATGGGGTCGGGTTTTACAAGTTATAAAATAGGAGCCCCGACGAAATTTGCAATCGCATAATGGACACGTGGCACGCAAAAAGGGACCGCAAAAATGGCCCAAAAAACCTAAATAAACTATCTGGGTATGCAATAGAAATGCGGTCTATATACCTGTTATGCGGTCGCATAATGCACCATAGAACTGCCCCTTACAAAAATTCAAAGGGGATTTTGCGATGACTATGCGGCCTGCATATTGATTATACGATTGCATAATTGACTGTATAGTTGACCTCAAATTAACCATCAAACTGTCTAACTCTGCAACGACTATGCGGTCCGCAAAGCTATTATGCGATCACATAATGGACCGCAGAAACGCACTTTTCTGGAAAACATTATTCTTTACAAATTTCTAACACATTCCTAATTTGGTACAACGAGCTTTTGAGTTTTGAGTAGAAATTTTATGGGGCCTTACAGGATCATTTCATGCCACAGTTTAGTGACTCTTTTATGCTGATATCTGTGTTGTAATTATGTGATTAAGTCAATGAGCTGCAATCATGCTAATTATCATGTTATGACTTCACGCCAACACTGTTGAGACCCGAGAGATTGTTTCTTGTTGTAATGTCATTAGCTTCATTTATATTCTATACTCAGTCTTGTTCATGCATATTATATCATGCCTCAGTCTCGATTATTGCTATTTGACATATCATATCATTGTTCGGGCTAGTATCATGACAATTTGAGCCCGTGTGTGTGAGACCGGAGAGTATCGACTGAGTGAGGCCGAGAGCCTGATATTGATTCACAATATGGGTCGGGCTGCACGCAGCAACGAGATATTAATCATGCCTTCACTGGCATTAATATAGTGCTTGGGCTAAGAGATGCACCTCTGGAGTCTTTACACCCCCATTGTGCACAATTGATGATACTGAGGGATGGATCTTCCCGGGACATGGATCTTTTCCGAAGTATTGGTATGGACATGGACCTTCTACATGAGGCTGGATTGGCCTGTTTCTTCGGTACTGGGTAACATATAGTCAGTGATGTATATATTCCAGGATGGATCTTTCTTGGGCCGAATGGGCCATATATAGTACCGAGTGGTTGAGCATTGTGATTAGAAGTACTATACGTAACATTAATCATGTTTTCACAACCCAAATCGATGGGCCATGACGGGCACCCGGTACCTTACTCAACCGAGTACCAACGTAGTGTATCTTTCATATCATTCTATCATAAGTTAATGAACCAGAGTAAAGCATGAGGGAATACAAGCTTATACATATGAAGTACGGGCCTATAAGACCAAAATTACCATTTGTGTATTGAATATGGGCCGACAAGGCCATCAAATATTTTACGTACATGACATCTGTCGACAACCATCTAAGGATACATAATTTTCATAATGGTTGGGACAGAGTCCCACCATACCAAACAATACATGTCTAAATCATACTAAAAAGTCAAGAAACTCCAAAGCAAATGGAGCACACCAACATCTTCCGCTGAGCTGATAGCCTACTTGGAGGGCTCTCGACCTGTCTATCGGGACTGCGGGCATGAAATGCAGCGTCCCCAAGCAAAAGGGACGACAGTACGAATAATGTACCGAGTATGTAAGGCACATAAATAAGTAAAACATGGAAAAATAAAGAGTAAATGACTCAACCTGTAAGTCCGGATAATTCTGTAAATTATGAAATACTTATAGTGTCATGCATATACGTATGAATGTCATGTCGTGCATAGGTACATATGTTCATAACATCATCAAGCCTCTGAGGGCATCCCATCATATCTTCTCGGCCACTGGGGGAAAATATCAACGTATACCAGCTGATCAGGTGGTGATACATATATAACGCCATAACCTTTCCCATATCCCATATACATATATATACGCGTATATAATACCATCTAGTCATGGGTCGATGTGCATATATAAGTGCATGAAATACATATGAAATATGTTAATAAAATCTCTCGGTATGTCATACGACCATTATACCTCTGATTAATATCATGAAACAAAATTTATCAACTTACGTATTTTATGAGACCCATGAAAAGACGATATAATTATAAGACATATGTGAGTTCAAGAACATAGGCATCCCTAGTACTTCTATGAATAGAGTCATTTATGGAAGTTGTGTAATTGCTCGTTCCGTTCATGTCGTATAGATCATACCAAAAAGAAAGAAGGAGTAGCCTTAAGATACATTAGCCAATTCTCTTAACAATCTTTCTAACACACATCAATTGCGATAAAACAAGGAACAAGTCATAAGAAAAGCTCGAATCAACGACATTGTTTATGCAGAGACCATCTTGATTGAACCATTTTCCTTAAGTAACTTAAAAATGAAAATCTTGATGAAACTCCTTTAGAACAAAAATATTACAAAACATTTGTTGGAAGGTTTTCATAAGATATTATGAAATGAAAGTTTGCTGGAAGACTTTTATTAGATGTTATGGACAAGTTTGCTGATTTTGATTTATGAGATTTTAATCTTTAGTCTGGGTGGCCTCACATAGAGAGCTTAGTGTCTTTAGGGTATGACACCTTTCTAATTTCATTAATAGTCATTAGAGAAATCTAGGAGGACTTGCCACGTTGGGGGGGATTATTATTCTGTATCCCTTTATTAGTTAATTAGGTCATATCTCGTTACCCGGTAATTAACCAATTATCCACATAATTAAGAATTATTTCCACTTACTTAAAATTATTATTCACTTTTAGCACAACTTATACACCTTACTATCATTTCCATGTGGTACCTTGTATGACATTAGTCCATAAATATCGGGTATTAATGCTCAGCCCGTATTTTACCCCATCATGCTAAACTTGGACGAAAATTCATTTTTTTGACTTACTTCCCCTCTCACCTTCACGAACTTACTAATTACTTGTTTGAAATAGCATAATCCTTAAAATTTCCAAATAATATTTTCCTTGGACTGATGTCAATTATCTTACGATAAATTCAACCATACAATACTATAGGGTGCAACATCATCTTAATTTAATACTGCGAAGCGTAACATCATCTTAATTTATAGCTCTTGTGAATACCTCAATACTCTCTTTGCCATTTAGGCAGTTGTTCTGTGAATAAATCCAAGGACTGGGGCATTCCCCCTTTTAGGCCTCTTTCCCATGCTGTGACTCGTGATTGAATTCCTTACAATCTCGTAACTGTTGCTACCTTCTATCATGCAACCTCTACGATACTGACCTTGTAAGTGTGCCTATGCGACTCTTCTCTCCTTTTTCCTCTAGCTTTTAGCCAATCTCTAGGCCTTACTTTGTAAACATATACAAGGCTTAATAGGATGCCTCTCCAGTCATCTATAGGTGTACTAAAGTTCTTTGCTCGATACTTTGTTGAAATTACGAATATTGCCATGCCTTATTTCATAGACTCGTTTATCCATTCGTATGACTTGATTGCATCAAGGTAGGTCATACTCTACCATAATTATTACTTCAATTTATCATTACTGGGGTATACCACCAAACTCCAGGTTACTTTTGTTGCTTATCCTATAGGTATAAATTCTCTGTCCTTTAATGCTTTTTTGTTACCGTTCATCTTAAGAATGATGGCCTAATCTCATGTCATACTTTGTATCTTGTATCCGTTCATTGTTGATTCACCTCAATATTGATCTACACTCTACCACTGATAACTTGAAACCTCTTACGTAGTCACTAGGGCTCACGTTGTATTGAGGATCATTTGAAGTGATTAGACTAATCCACCTGGGGAGATACCACTCTTCCATTACCGTATCTCACAACATCCCAATGTAATTCACCTTGTGTGGGTATTTTAGTCATGTCCAATTCATGAGATCCCTTTCTTTTCTTTGTTAGATCATTACTCAATCGAAGGCCCAAACGTCATCCTTTATCTATCACAATTACATTGTCATTGTATTATTAGGACAACATTCCATTTCTTCTAAATGCTATTAGTCTTAAATTCCTTTGAGTTAATTCAGGCTATATTGAGCTTTTTATGACTTAGAGGAACCGTCAGCTCCTTTGTTTTCACGGGCTTAATCCCGAGGACTTATCCATTTTCGTCACCTTCTCACTTGCCATCTTCTTATCCTTACTCTTTTCTTTCTACAACCTTGTCGTTCTATCATATTTTAGATTGTGATCAATTCCCATGCATTTTCTGGAACACTAAGAGAGACACTGCATCGTCTCTAACTCTTCTCTTACACTCTAATTAGACCTTTCGGTACTTAGAAAACATAGGCAGGGAAGTATTCCACTGATGACGCTGCTATCATTCCTGGATACTGAATCCCAGCGCTTCTAGTCCTTTACCTGAAGTATGGACCACTCTCATCCTTCTATACTTGAGTATTTCGTACGTTGTTCACCTTTTCCTTACTTACTTTAAAATATTACCTTACATTCTTCTATCTTTCTTTCATAACCTCTCTCCATATATATAAATCGCATCTATCATTCGAAGCTCTATTATAATACTTGCACCTATGGTGCATATACAATTCGGTGGGAGCTCCATACTGACTTCTTATGAGGGTGGTACTTCTTCTAACTGGATTTATCGTAGACCCATTATAGGTATGGTTTTTGTAATATCTCCCTTGTACCTTCGATATTAAGACTAATTCTGCAATATTCTTAATCACGATTTCTATAATTTTTGGGTCCAATAATCAGATTCCTGATTTACTTCGTTGATGTTACTCTTTAGTTTCCTCCTTCTTCTGGCCGGCGTTTATGTCGGCTTAAATTACCTCCCGCTATGGGGTTCATGGTATTATTTATTCTATGTTGTTCATTGGCACTGAGGAATATGCATGATACAATCCTTTAATATTTTAATCCTTCGTTTATGACCTGGGCTCAATTCTTTATTTTAACGTATACTAGTATCTTCTATGGTTGTATATGCTATATATCTAAAACTTTGAACCCTTAAGGGTGTTCATAACGTAACCAGCTCTAGATCATTGATCGAATAATTCCTTTCGTTCTATCTTAGCTTTCTTTCAAGGTAAGCTATTGCTTTTCCTGGTATTTTTGCCCCCCGTGTTGCATCCATACTTAGCTTATCTTAGTGCCCACACATGCTAATGTTTTTGTACAACTCATGTGATCTCGAATATTACTTCTAATTTTACTTCTTGTTCATTAGCCACGATAGGTGCCACTTTCCTTTGGAGTGCTTCCAATGTTGTTGTGAGACTGTTGTTACATAACCATTTTATCTTTAGGTCGCTGTGCTTAGGTTGAAGCCTTCTTCCTTATTTCCTCAGCTAGTCTATCGTTGTAGTACTTAGGGAGAACCCTTAACTCTCATAAAATTGTGAGCTTGTTACGGACCTTTTGATGTCCTTCTTTGCCTATAATCTTCCGTAGTTGCCTACCTCTGTGCCATTGTGCTTATAGTGTTCCTTCTGAACTGATATTTTGACTCCCTTCCTAGTGGTACTTTCCTTTATCCCCGTAATACTCATACGGTACCTTTAATTACCCCAACTTCCATTTGAATATATCTAAAGTATTATAATAACATTACTGTGAGGCTAAATTCTCCATGTTGGGGTTTACTACATTTATCTTGCATGATGTGCTGATTTGTCTGTAACTTCTTTTTAGCCATGATTAGGCTCTTTGTGAATCAACTACTAACTATTCGTCGACCCATTCTCATATCCATATTCCGCATAATCCCTCTTGGGTTTTTTTTCTTTGTTTTACTTACCTCTTGCATTGACTCCTTATTTATCAATAACCTTCTGGGAAGTAACCCTTACTCCCTTTTTTTGATGTCATGCTTACATAACGTTCTTGAATCATAGCAAATCTGTAGGATTCAGATAAGTTCAATCTTATCCCTTTCTCATTTTTATCGAATTCTTCCTTTATCATTCCATATTCCCCCCTTTAGGGTAGTACTAAGACTTGGAGCTACGACGACCTGCCTATAGATGTTTTTCCTCTCCATCTTTAGTGTCTTTCGCATCATCAATGACCCTTACTCGCCTTTCGGTAATCCTTATGTACAAGGATAACAAAATTCCTCACTCGCAATGGTGGAACTTAGTGTAACTAGCACATATAGTCCCTTAATCTTAACATTGCTCACATTGCTTGCTTTATGGAAGCGTTTTCCTGAATGACCATCCTCTGAATTCGCCATGGATCTTATCCTATTGTCCATTCTATTACTGTCGGAATGCAATCTGAAATTCTCATGATGCTGACTATTATCAAATCACTCAGTTCCCAAGTCATGTTTAGTTTATCTTGTTCACCGGTCCATATTGATTTCCATTACTCTGGGTCTAACTTTAATCACGTTAGAGTCGCGAACTTATTTCTCGAAATGAGGACGTGACTGTATGGTCTATATTCTTTTGTTGTCTTAATTCCCATCAACCTCATCTCTTTTTTTATTTGACTATAGATTTTATAATATTGTCATCTTTTTGACCTACCATTGCCATCCAGGTAGCACATCATACTCTTAATACTTCATTAGCTCTCTTCTTATTTCGTGCTAACATTTTTGTCTATCATTTTATTTTGAAACTTTCAACAAGATATTCTTTCACTTTTAGCTCTCCTTTCTTCAGTCATTGGCTCTTCAGGTTGCTCAACCCCCTCAATCTACTAGGGACGAGAGTCACACTAAGGTAATATTTATCCCTTCCAAACATTCAGTGCCTATCTTCGAAATTCTTTTAATCATGCTAGTATTCTCATCTAATTATAATATTCTAGAGTGCACCAGCTGGTGTCTCACAAGGAGATCTATTAGCACCTTTGTAATATCCTTCAGAAAGGTCAACTATCACAAACCATCCATTCCTCATTTTGGGTTACTTTAACCCCAGCCAGATCCTACTGTCCTGTCCTTCTCTTAAACTATATATGTTAGCTCCCATAAGGCATGATTGAGATAGGTGTGGCTGATTGTACGTACAACTATTACTATTGAAAGTAATTCAAAATGCTTATATCTCCCTTCCTGGATGGTAAATAATGATAATCTTTATTAATTGGGTACCTTGTACCCTTCTTCACCTTGCTTGTTTTACTTGATGCAACTTGTGTCTAACTTCCGATACTGTTATTCCTTTTTACCGCAAGAGTGGATAAGTATTCTTTCCTAAAAGCTCCTTATCAAGAACCGTGCACCTTTTAGTACATGCATGATCTGCTGAAGACCTCGCATTTGCTCATCATAAGCAAGATGCAAAATCAAGTTCCTCTAATTCAACTCTTCTACGGCTATATCTCTTATCGATCATCTTTTTGAACGTAAGCATCGTCTTATTATGAATAAAATAGAAGTTCGGAATTTGAATTCTTATAATCGAGCTATACCACACGATCTAGAACAAGAAGAAAGAGTGACAATCCTAAATACCTTGTAGCCTCCTGCTTATTAGTGTGGTGCATGACACACCCATAAACAAAACTCTACTAGATAAGGCTTGTAGACTCCTAAGGATCAGAACTGCACTGATACCACTTTTGTCACGGCTCAAACCGATGGGCCACGACGGGCACCGGGTACCTTACTCAACCGAGTACCAATGTAACATATCTTTCATATCATTCTATCATAGGTTAATAAACCTGAGTAAAGCATGAGGGAATACAAATTTATACATATGAAGTACATGCCTATAAGACAAAAATTACCACTTGTGTACTGAATATGGGCCGACAAGGCCATACAATCTTTTACGTATATGATATCTGTCTAAAATCCTCTAAGAATACATAATTTTTATAATGGTCAGGATAGAGTCCCGCCATACCAAACAATACATGTCTAAATCATACTAACCAATCAAGCAACCCCGAAGCAGATGGAGCGCATCAACATCTTCCGCTGAGCTGATAGCCCACTTGGAGGGCTCTCGACATGTCTATCGGGACCTGCGGGCATGAAATGAAGCTTCCCCAAGAAAAAGGGACATCAGTACGAATAATGTATTGAGTATGTAAGGCACACAAATAAGTACAACATGGAAGAAATATAGTGTAAATGACTCAACTTGTAAGTCTGGATAACTCTGTAAATCATGAAATACATATAATGCTATGCATATACGTATGAATGTCATGTCGTGCATAGGTACATATGTTCATAACATCATCAAGCCACTGAGGGCATTCCATTATATCATCTCGGCTACTGTGGGCAAATCATCAATGTATACCAACTGATCAATGTATATAACGCCATAACCTTTCCCATATTCCATATACATACATACATATATGTATATATATATATATATATACATACATATATATATATATATATATATATATATATATATTACGCCATCTGGTCATGGGTCGATGTGCAGGTATAAATCGATCAAATACATATGAAATACATTAATAAAATCTCTCGGTATGTCATAAGACCATTATACCTCTGATTAATATCATTAAATAAACATTATCAACTTGCGTATTTTCTGAGACCCATGAACAAATGATAGAATAATAAGACATATGGGAATTCAAGAACATAGGCATCTCTAATACTTCTATGAATAGAGTCATTTATGGAAGTTGTGCATTTGTTCGTTTCGCTCATGTCGTATGGATCATGCGAAAAAGAAAGAAAGGGTAGCCTTAACATACCTTAGCCGATTCTATTGACAATCCTTCTAACACATATTAATTGCGATAAAACACGAAATAAGTTGTGAAAAAAGCTCGAATCAACGACATTGTTTATGCAGAGACCATCTTGATTGAACCATTTTCCTTAATTAACTTAAAAATTAAAAACATTGACGGAGCTCTTTTAGAACAAAAATATTACAAAAAGTTTGCTGGAAGGTTTTCATAAGATATTATGAAATGAAAGTTTGTTGGAAAGCTTTCATAACATGTTATGTACAAGTTTGATAATTTTGATTTATGAGATTTTAATCTTTAGTGTAGGTGGCCTCACATAGAGAGCTTAGTGTCATTAAGGTATGACACCTTTCCAATTTCATTAAAAGTCATTAGAGAAATCTAGGAGGTCTTGCCACGTTGTGTGGGATTAATAATCTTTATCCCTTTATTAGTAAATTATGTAATGTCTCGTTACCCGGTAATTAATCAATTATCTACATAATTAAGAATTATCTCCACTTACTTAAAATTACTACTCACTTTTAACATACCTTATACACCTTACTATCATTGCCATGTGGCACCTTGTATGACATTAGTCAATAAATATCGGGTATTAACGCTCGGCCTGTATTTTATCCCAACATGCTGAACTTGGATAAAAATTTATTTTCTTTGACTTGCTTCCCCCCTCACCTTCACAAATTTACTAATTACTTGTTTAAAATAGCATAATTCTTAAAATCTCCAAATAATATTTTCCTTGGACTGATGTCAATTATCTTAGGAAAAATTCAACCGTACAATACTACAGGGTGCAACATCATCGTAATTTAATATTGCAAAGCATAACATCATTGTAATATAATATTCTGGGACGTAATATTGACGTAATATTGCGGGGCGTAACACATGCTATCTGTGCATTGGTACTTAGAGGTTCCTGAGCCTTATACTCTTTATTGTTCATACTTTGTTTAATCACTGTTGAGAAATTTCTTGAACTGTAAGCATGTCTACTTTTCGGTACAATTACATTGTTGCTATCAGTTAAGGTTTGGTTCGTCACTACCGTCAGTCCATATTTTGGACTTGTTACTTACTGAGTTGGTGTACTCATATTACCCCCTATTCCCTGTGTGCAGATCCAGGTATCTCGGGGCATGGTAGCGGTTGCTGATCATACTAGTTGGAGAATCTTCTTTGGAGATTGCGAGGTAGCTGCCTAGCGACCGCAGTTCCGCCTTCTCCTTCTTTATCTTCCATATAGTACTTTTATTGTATTTTTCTCAGACTATGTAGTCTTGGTTATTTCAAACGGTTGTACTATTTTGCTCATGACTTAGTGACACCTGAGGTCGGGCTTGTATTTCTTTTCCGCTGGATTTGATTTCTACTTTTTATCTTATTGGATTTATATTAAAAATATGTCTTTTGTTAAGTTTTATTTCAAAAACAGAGTAAATGGGTAACAATTAGCTGGCCTAGTATCACGACAGGCTCCATCACGATCGGGTCAATTTTTGGGTCATGACATGTTGGTATTAGAGCCTAGGTTACATAGGTCTCACGGGTCATGAGCAGGTTTAGTATTGTCTCGCAGATCGGTACGAAGACGCCTGTACTTATCCTCGGGAGGATGAAGAACCTTTAGGAAAAATATCACATTCTTGAATTCTTGTCATGCGAATCTGTTGATTCTGGTACTAAACTTCTGTTATTCTATTCTCTCACATATAGGGAGGACTCATGCTACCGGTCAGGATGGACGACCACCAGTACCACTAGTTGGGGCCACTAGAGGCCGAGGACGCGGTCGAGGCTGTAGTAGGGGCGGGGTTGTATCCCGTACAACAACTAGGGCAACACCTGCAGATCCACCCGCCGCTCAGTTTTTGATCAGGCTCTAGCGGGGGATGCTCCAGTAGTACTATCTCAAGCACCAACTGTGCCTATTGTTATTCCGAGTGTCTAGGAGACTTTGGCTCAGATTCTAACTGTGTGCACCAGTATTGCTCAGGCAATCGCAGTTTCTACTACAGAAGCTATTTTTCAGGCTGGGGGAGGCACTCAGACTCCCGCCTCCCGTACACCAGAACAGGTTGTTTAGTGACTTCAAACACTGGAGGCACTACTAGCCCTGCCGGTTGCCCTGCTCCGGACATTGTGGTTCCAATTTTTCCTGACGACGAGCAGCGCCGATTGGAGAGGTTTGGTAGACTTCAGCCTCTGACTTTCAGCGATGCGAAGGGAGAGGATGCCCAGGGTTTCTTGGATAAGTGTCAGAGGATGTTGCATACAATGCATATTCTGGACACTAGTGTAGTCTCATTTACTACTTTTCAATTTTTTGGAGCTATAGTCACTTGGTGGGAGGCTTATGAGAGGCTAACTGACTTCACCTGTTAGTACACCGCCCCTTACCTAGCATCAGTTCTCCATTCTTTTCTTAGAGAAGTATGTTCCGCATTCCCATAGAGAGGAGCTGTATAGGTAGTTCGAGCAGCTACGTCAGGGGATATGACCGTGTCATAGTATGAGATGAGGTTATCCGAGTTGTCCCGTCATGCCATCTGGCTAGTTCCCACGGATAGGGAGAGGATCAAAAGGTTTGTTTATGGCGTCAACTATCAGCTACGGGGTTTTCAGACCACAGAGAGAGAGTATCTGGCGCTCCTTTGGAGGAGGTGGTTAACATTGCTAGAGAGATAGAGTCAGTTCACCTCCAAGAGAAATATGAGAGGGAGGCCAAGAGGTTTTGGGGATCTGGTAGCTTCAGTGGTGCTCCTTCGGGAGGTCAGTCTCAGCACGACAGAGGGTGTCCATTTAGACATGCTCAGCCAGCCCGTTCAGGTTACCGTGGTAGGCCATCTGCCATGGTTCTCACAGTTCATATCAGGGTCACTCATCTCTCAGTGCCCTTTCCAACTCAGAGTTCAACTCAGGCACCATCAGTTCAGGGCTAATATATGCTTAGTTCTTTTAGTGGGTAACCCGGTTCGCGGGGCTCCCTTCAGCCCCCACTACCATTTGTCGGGAGAGGTTGCTTCAAGTGTGGAGATTTGGGTCATATCAAGAGGTTCTGTCCCCGTCTTAAAAGAGGTTCATCCCAACAGAGGAGTCAGCCTTCAGCTTCAGGTGGTGGTCGATCAGGTGGTGGGTAGGCCCGTTTATATGCCCTCCCAGCCAAACCAGATGCTATTACTTCAGATGTTGTGATTAAAGGTATTATCTCAGTCTGCCATAGAGATCCCTATGTATTATTTGATCCCAGTTCCACTTTTTCATATGTGTCATCATATTTTGCCCATTATTTGGATACACCCCACGAGTCTCTTGTTTCATTGGTTCATGTATCTACTCTAGTGGGTGATACTATTATTGTGGACCATGTATATCGGTCATGTGTAGTCACTATTGGGGTTTTTGGATACCCGAGTAGAGCTCTTGTTGCTTAGTATGGTTGATTTTGATGTGATATTGGCCATGGATTTGTTATCTCGGTGTCGTGCTATTTTGGACTGTCATGCTAAGATAGTGACATTGGCTATACTGGGGTTGCCACGGATTGAGTAACGAGGTTTGACGGATTATGTACCCAGTAGAGTGATTTCATTTTTGAAGGACCAGCAAATGGTTGGGTAAGTTTATCTTTCGTACTTAGCCTTTGTGAGGGATGTCAGTGCAGAGGCTCCTAGTATCGATTCTGTTTTTGTAGTGAGGGATTTTTCCGATGTGTTTCCTGCAGACCTACCGAGCATGCCGCTGGATAGGGATATTGATTTTGGTATTGATTTGTTGCTGGGAACTCAGACCATTTCTATTCCACGGTATCGCATGGCACCGGCGGAGTTGAAGGAGCAGCTTCAGGAGCTCCTTGATAAGGGGTTTATTCGGACTTGTGTGTCACCGTGGGGTGTGCCTGTTCTATTTTTGAATAAGAAGGATGGCACTATGAGGATGTGCATTGATTACAGGAAGTTGAATAAGGTCACAATCAAGAACAAGTATCATTTTCCTCGTATCGATGATTTATTTGACCAGCTTCAGGGAGCGAGAGTGTTCTCCAAGATTGATCTCCATTCAGGTTATCACCAGTTGAATATCATGGACTCGGATATTCTTAAGACAACTTTCAGGACCCGATATAGTCATTATGAGTTCCTTGTGATGTCTTTTGGGCTGACCAATGCCCTAGTAACATTCATACATTTGATGAACACCGTGTTTCGGACTTATCTCGACTCATTCGTAATTGTATTCATTGATGATATTCTAATATATTCACGTAGTAAGGAGGAGCACACGGAACATTTGAGAGTTGTGTTGCAGAGATAGAGGGAGGAGAAGCTTTATGCAAAATTCTCCAAATGTGAGTTTTGGCTTAGTTCAGTGGCTTTCCTGTGGCACGTGGTGTCCAATGATGGTATTCAGGTTGATCCGAAGAATATAGAGGCGGTTCAGAGTTGGCCCAAATCGTCCTCAGCCATAGATATTCGCAACTTCCTTTGTTTGGTGGCTATTTCCGGCGGTTCATTCAGGGATTTTCATCTATTGCATCACCCTTGACCAAATTGACTCAAAAGGGTGTTCCATTCAGGTGGTCAGATGAGTGTAAAGCAAGCTTTTAGAAGCTCAAGACTTCCTTGACCACAACTGCAGTGTTAGCATTGCCATCAGCTTCAGGTTCTTATTCAGTGTATTGTGATGCTTCAAGAGTTGGTATTGGGTGTGTTTTGATGTAGAAGGGTAGAGTGATTGCATATGCTTCTCTTCAGTTGAAGCCCCATGAGAAGAACTACCCCGTTCATGATTTGGAGTTGGCTGCCATTATCCATGCGTTGAATATTTGGGGACATTATCTGTATGGTGTGTTTTGTAAGGTGTTTACTTATCATCGTATCCTCCAGCACTTGTTCAAGCAGAAGGATCTCAATTTGAGGCAGCAGAGATGGATGGAGCTGCTAAAATATTATGATATCACTATCTTGTACCACCCGGGGAAGGACAATGTAGTGGTCGATGCTTGTAGGAAGGCGATGATCAAGGGTAGTCTTGCATTTATTCTTGTTGAGGATAAACCTCTTGCAGTTGATGTTCAGGCCTTGGCCAATCGGTTCGTGAGGTTGGATATTTCGGAGCCCAATCAGGTATTAGCTTGTGTGATTTCTCGGTCTTCCTTATTTGATCGCATCAGAGAGCACCAGTATGATGATCCTCATTTGCTTGTCCTTAAGGACAAGGTTCATCACGGCGATGCCAGATGTTGATACGCAATTTTTTGCTATAAATTTTAAATATGCATAAATACCTTCAAAATACCATATATATGCATAAATAAGCATGCACAAGGTTTTTATTATTTTTCCCATAATTTTGGGGATTTAAATTGATTTATTTTCTCCCCTTTTATTCATAAAATCACCAATAATTATTTCCTAAATTGTTTTTATGGTTATTTATTCATCTAATTTCTATACTTATGCCAAAATATGGCTAATATATTTTTCTTGCATTTTTATAATTACATTTCGCATTTTTAAGCTAAATTGTATATAATTGCAATGTTATTCATCTAATTTTTATACTTATGCCAAAATATGGCTAATATATTTTTCATTCATTTTTATAATTACATTTAGTATTTTTTAAGATAAATTGCATATAATTGCAATGTTAGCCCATATTAAGGTATAATTATATTTTAAATGCATAAAATTGGTACCTAATTTTTAAAACGATAATTATGTATTTTAAATCATTTTGGCACCTTAAATTATTTTCCAGAAATTACCTATTATTTATTATAAATTAAAATATGTAAAATTGGCTATTTAAATCATAGCCAGATTTGGCTTTCAATTTTAGCCTAATTCGGACCCCTCCCAAGCCCAATCTGTTAATAAATAACCTGACTCAGGCCCCAAACACTTCATACTCGACCCAAACCCATCAGATCTTAGCCGTTGATCTATAAGATCAATGGTCCTCCTTTGTTCTTTCCTTTTTTAATTCATACACCCCCAAACCCTAAACCATTTTCTAAATACGCCGCCTTCAAATCCTGTCATCTTCTCTCTTCTCTTAACCTAACCCTAGACTCTATCAATCGCCTCCCTTCTCTGGTCATCTCCGGCGACTACCTTTCAACCCCAAGTCTCCAATGGTCACTCCACCGCCTTGCTCATTATCCCTAAGGCCTTCAAGGGTCCTGGGCCATGCCGATTTGGATCTAGAGTTTCTGTTTCTGTTACTCATGGAATCTCCGGTGTGATTTTGGGCAAAATCACACCTTATATGTTACGATCGGTGAAGTTTATAACATGTTCATTCGTTTCTATCTGGGTTACCTTTGAAACCCTAACTCTCGTTTGAATCTCTTAGATATGTGTTATTTTTAACGCTTTAAGTCGGTTTCTTCTTATGATTTGCACTATTCTCGAACTTCTTCTGAAAGATCCTCGACTTTAAACCATTTTTACTTTCTTTAAAAAAAATAGGGTTTTCTCGGAGTTCTTTCTACACTTGTTTTAACCGATTTTCTTTATGATTAAACCTCTTTCCTTGCTTATTTTGACCGATCTTATGGTCTTACTGCTTTTAATTTGCCTATGTCAAAAGCCCTAATTTCTACGATTTTCTTTATTTTGGTTCTGTGTGTTAGCATGTTTACTTGATTCTTGTTAATCTTTCGTGGTTACCATGCTTTGAATGTGTTTTACTGAATCCTTAGCCTACTTATGTCACTTCTGTATGACTACGCTCATTTTGTTTGTTCATCTCTTGCTTCTTTCTATCACTATGGCTAACCTTACCTGTTTGTTATGTCTGTTTGATCTTCTCTATTTATATGTTGAAAATATAGAATCATGACTCCCTCTTAATTGATTCTGATTTCCTTAATTGATGGTGATTGAAAGATTTTCTTTTAAAAGCCCTAAAAGCTTTACCCTGTCTATTTAAGCTGACTGATTTCGTTACCATATATGCTATGATACTTTATTTCTACTGAGTCGTGTCATTAATTAAGGTTTTATGAATTTAGTCCTAATTGACTACTCTATGCTTACTAAACCTTGACTCCTTCCTTATTTAGTCATGCACTGATTCTTCTTCTTACCTTATATGATATTGAATCTTTTCGTTTGATTTGATTCCCTTAACTTAAGGGAGTACTTCCTTGATTCTCTAATTGATTGATTCTGGGTTCTTCAATTTTTATGCTACTATGATTCTTACCTTATTTCACTACCTACTTTCAATTATAAATACCCTAAGTCTTTCATTAACACACACGAACACTTGGTTTTCAAAAACTACCTCTCTTACTAAAAATCTCTGCTCTCCCCTCCCTCTTGTGCTATTTGCTTCTATTAGCCGGCTGCAAGCCAAGGCTAATCATCTGTGCTATCTTGTTCTTTCATTCTGCTTACTTCTCTCTTTACTGGTATGTCCTAGTTTTGATTTAAAGCCTCAACAACAACATTCTTCTCTTATTGTTTCAGTTTCTCTTATTTCTAGTCTGCTTCTACTTGTGGTTCTGTTGTGAATGTTGTAGATAAGTTACATTAGCAGCATGTTATTATGTCTCCTGTTCCCTTTAGATTAATGTATTCCCTTATGTGAGTTTCAAATCATACCTTGTTAACTACCTTTTACTTCTTGTGTGCTTACCATCCTATGAGTCTCCAAAATCCTATTACCTTTTTCTATGTGTTCTTCCCAGCTGGTTTGTGATTATGTCTGTATCAAATATTTCTAAGCATGTCCAAACCAGTCCTAAGACCCTTGCCGGGTTATGTGTTTCTAGTAAAATGTCTGTATATCCCAATCCCCTTGACCCATGTGTTACTACTGAATTGATTTGGATTCTACAGACTAGCTGTGTGTGATCCTATGTTAAGGTGTTTGAGCTTTGTTCACTACTCCAACTTCTTTTCAAACAATCTCTGTTGCTTTACTAATTGCTTTCAAAACAAACTTTCAAATCTAGTGTTTAATTAACCTCTTTCAACTTGTGTCCTACACTTACACTTCACTCTTAGTCAATAAGTTGTGCCCTCTCTAGTATGTGCACTGCCTTAGGATCCTCTTAAGAGCCCTCTAAACTCTGGCATACTGAGGCTAGCCTTTCCACACGGCACTGGTTCAACTCTTGGTTACTAAGTCTATGTGTAAGCATTGCTCGGGGCCCTTGAGATGCTTAGGGAACTTAGATGCACCTAGACTCTGATTTGTCTATGGGAATGAGGCTTGTGAGATCATTGGAGGCTTTGGAAAATTGGGCCTAATTGCAGGCTCCCTATAGAATAGCTTCTTGATTTCTATTTCTACTTATGTAATTCATTGGCCTGTAATAATTTATAAACGGATATTTGGGGTATTTAGTAAAAGGGTGGGTAGATGTATGTTTTAGAGGGTAATACGGGTCGAAAACCTGCACTTAGGACCTTATTTTTGAAGTATGACTGCTTTACTCAATATAAAACATGCTCATAAGGTTTTCCTCTTTTAAATCTGATTGCTACGTCTAATAGAAATCATGCCTATAGGATCTCACTTCCTATTTCGTTTGCATCAAGTAGAAATCTTGTTCATAAGGTTCTGCATTTTGTCATGATAGAGATCATGCTTATAGGTCCCAAACAATCGTGTTTAAATCTGTTCAAATATAGATGTCATGCCAATAAGACTCAACTCCGATTCAGTTCTAATAAGTCTTTCTATATGTTGCTGCAAATTGTCTTAAATCAGTAATATGCCTAGATATCATGCCTATAGGGATCCTTACTCGCAATTTTGTCTGGTAATTTAATTAGCCTAATGAATCAATTTATTACACGTAGTTCATTTTCTTTAAAACTGGTCTTATTAAGTGTCAAATATTTCCTGAAACAAGTTTGTTCCTGCATTAACATAGACACAGTTTGTTTGAAAACAAGCTGTGTCTATTTTGAAAACATGTTTGTTCCTGCATTAACATAGACACAGTCTAATGCATATAGACAAGCCTTAGGGTGTTTGTTCCTGCATTAACACGTAGTTCCTGCATTAACAAGTTTGTTTCTGCATTAACATAGACACAGTTTGTTCCTGCAAATCTTGTTCTATTTTGAAAACATGTTTGTTCCTGCATTAACATAGACACAGTCTAATGCATATAGACAAGCCTTAGGGTGTTTTCAAAAAACTATATTTCCCTGAACTTGCTTCTGTCGTTTAACATTTCTGATTCTAATAAGCTTTTAAAAAGAGTCCCTAGGCAACTACTAGGTTATAACTTTTGGGTATAAAAAGGTTTGTCTGTTTCTGCATATTCACATAGATATCCTGCATTAGAACTTTGATTAATAAAGACCTTAAATACGTTTGAGTCGCGCTGCTTGTACTTTTGTTTTTTTAGGAGGAAATTTTCAGCCTCTTAACTACTCCTATTATGTGAAAGTCCTAAGTGTTTTGACTATCGCCTTAGTGTTTTTGCCATTCTAAACCTTAGGGGTACATCTAGAACTACCTATAGGTAGAGGTCCTAACTCCCTCCGGGACCATTAAGAAGGGAAGTGTAGCAGCACGCAATAGGTATAAGTGACCAAACACTCACTTTGCATGACCAATAAGGGGATGTGAAGGGTAGACATGGGATATAATGACTACGCGTTAATGTCACGTGTAGCCCCTCATCGAGTTGTGTTTACCAGACATTACGTGGGGTGATCCTATAGGAAAAACAACCTAGGACCCCTCTTTACCAAATCCTTTCTCTATTTAATTTTTTTTATCTTTTACAACTTGTTCTTACTACTTGAACTATCCAACGTGCTTTACTTGCAAATTATTTGATTCAATTGTTTATATGGACTAATTTGTAAATATTAGTTAGGCTGGGACCCATAGTTGTGGACCAAGAGGGGTGCCTAACACCTTCCACTCGAGGTTACTACCAGCCCTTACCCTAATCTCTAGTAATGCAAACCAACCCAAGAGTTAATCACTCTAGGTGTCCTAACGCACCATAATCCGTTAGGTGGAGACTCTTCAAATACCCAATTCCCAAAAGAGAAATGAGTCATTACACCCCGTTAATGTTGAAACCCCGACTTTCTCCGTAGAGGAAAAAAGGGGGCACGACACCAGAGACGTGACTGTTGGTGATGATGGGGTTCTAAGGATGCAGGGCCGGATATGTGTGCCTAATGTAGATGGGCTTTGGGAGTTGATTCTAGAGGAGGCCCATAGCTCACGGTATTTCATCCATCCGAGTGCTGCAAAGATTTACCAGGATTTGAGACAGCATTACTGATGGAGAAGAATAAAGAAGGATATTATGGGGTTTGTAGCTCGGTGTCTCAATTTCAGTAGGTGAAATACGAGCATCAAAGACCGGGTGGCTTGCTTCAGCAGATGGATATTCCAAAGTGGAAGTGGGAGCGGATCACCATGGATTTTGTAGTTGGACTCTCATGGACTTTGAAGAAGTTCTATGCTATTTGGGTGATTGTGGATCGGCTGACCAAGTCTGCGCACTTCATTCCTGTGTTTACTACCTATTCTTCAGAGTGGTTAGCAGAGATTTATATCTGAGAGATTGTTCGCGTGCATGCTATCCCAGTTTCCATCAGTTCAGATAGGGGTACTCAGTTTACTTTGCAGTTTTGAAGAGCCGTGCAGCGAGAGTTGGTTACTCAGGTTGAGTTGAGCATAGCTTTTCACCCTCAAACGGAAGGGCAGTCCGAGCGCACTATTCAAACATTAGAGGACATGGTGTATGCTTGTGTCATTGATTTGGTCATGGGATCCATTTCTACCGCTCGCAGAGTTTGCCTACAACAACAATTATCTGTCGAGTATTCAGATGGCTCCATACGAGGCTTTTTATGGGAGACGATGTAGATCTCGAATTGGTTGGTTTGAGCCCGGCGAGGCTAGGCTTTTGGGTACAAACTTGGTGCAGGATACCTTATACAAGGTGAAGGTGATTTCGGAGTGGCTTCGTACAGATGCGATGCATAAGAGCCACTATTGACAACCCATATTAAGAGGTCGTACCGACCCTATGTGTAAGAGCCTAAGACCCAGCTTAAAAACTTGAGGGTTAATGAGCTCGAGTCGAAATCCAACTCGGAGTTTAAGCCATAAACAATTAACTAAATATGCCAAAATGCAAATGCATAAGATCTTACTAGCCAGCCTAACGAGCCCCATGACTGAATTAAAAACCTAATGGTTTTTTCTCAAAGGCCAATTCACCTGGCTAATCATTGACAAACCGCCAAAGCTCAAAAACAAAGAAAGGCATACACAAGCCAATAGAAATCCATGGAAGGAGAAAACCGACAGGTTTCTTTATATACGCACATATGAAACAATGCAAGGTTATATTTGCAAATGCTCTCTAGGAGCCCTATACAAAGAATAAAAATGAAAAAGCCTAGTCTACGTCCCCCAGGGGACTGTGACCCGTCGGCCTCTTCCTTATTATCTTCGATGTCGGAAAAAAGAAACTTGGCAACGTATTCATCTACCTTGGCATGCACTATCTCTTCGGAGAGATCGAAGCCTTTAACATGAATCTCTTCGAGGGTTTCCCTCCAAGATTTGCACCGGGGATATTCATTGCTTCTACTCTCTCGATTGGAAGCACCTATCAACTTAGCTCGAGCATCATCAGCGTCTTTTAAATAGACGACCACTTTCTTGTCGGCCTTAGCCCGAATCTCTTCAGCCTCAGCTCGGGCTTCCACGACCTCGACTCTCATTTCTAAAAGATCGGACTCGAGCATTGCAATCTTGCTTATCTGATCCGAGATGTCCTCATGAGCGTTGTCGTGAACATTCCGGAGTTGCTCCTCAAGGGCAGAAACCTTGGCCAAAGCATTCTTCTTGGCCACAACATGGGCATCTATCTGAGCCCTTAGACAGTTGCACTCATACTTGGCCTGGCCAACCTCCCCCCAAACACGTTCCAAATCCTCTGTCTTGCTCTACAACTAAAATATCAAAACATTAATATCTGAAGATAAAAGAAGAAGCATGAATTCCCTTAGGGCAAAGGTTACCTGTCTCTCGAGGTGGATTTTGTAGTTCAGGATCCAATTCACCTTGTACCATAGATATACCAATTCATCTCCTCTTTTATCACAAAGGAGGATTTCTCCCCATCCAAGGCTCTCACCAATCTGGTTTCACAGTAGAGCAGCTCGGACTTAAGCTTGTCAAAGACCTATGAAAAGGGAGCTCAATTAAAAAGTGGGAATGCAAAACTGAAAAACTAATATAATCAGCCAAAACTCACCACAGAATAGAGTCGTTGAGCCTACACAAAGGTCGAACGCACACCTACCAGCCTGGTCTCATTGGCCCTAGCAAAACTGCTCCCAATAGGAACGTGATCGTTTGAGACTTCACTTGAATTAGGCGGCCCTTGGCCTCAAACATCCTTCGAAGTAGCTTCGACGGGAAAAGAAGACGACGGCAAAGGAGGAATGGTTTTTCCATGGACGGAAGCCTCACATGTTGCAAGCTCAGCCAAGATATATTCTCTAGGACTCCGAGAAGGACTTGTCACGATATGAGCACCTTCGCTCTGCGAGGGTTCCTTCCATTTATTATTGTTCTTCAATCCTGAAGCTGACGACCCCTCTTTTTCTCTGAGGGAGCATGATCTCACCTCAGGAAATTCGCCAATACCTGCGATGACGGAGTTAGTACACATAGAGGAAAATACCATCCAAAGAAAGCAAACCACACAAGCACATACTGTGGTGTTGTGCCTCCCCTCTACCTTTGGATAGATCTCGCCACTTGTAGGCATCATAGGTCGAGCGGGCTGCCAGCTTCCAAGCCCAATCCGTCAGGTCGGGGACCTCGTATTGCACCAAAGGGGTGCTACAAAAAAGAAAGGGAAACAATCTTTACAGAATCCATCTCCACTATGAGAAAAAACTACAAAAACATAAGTGTACCACTTACGTGTGACATTCCATTTCTCTTGAAATGGCAGGACTTCCACAGGGATAACATCAACAGTCTTTACTCGGATGAATCGATTCATCAACAGTCCCCGTCTTCTTTATCATCGACAACAAAGATCCTGGCAGATATACATCACAAGGCTATCAGGACTCCGCAATGAAAGGGTCGATATAATCTGATGAGATGGCTAAGGGAGAACTCTAGTCCGACTTCTTCCGCAAAAAATCTCATCATCAGCACCGTCATCCAAAATGACGGGCGAACCTATGCTAGGGTAGCCCTATATCTTTGACAAAAGTCAAGCACGACTCTATCGAGAGGGCATAATGTGAAGGGATACGTCTATACGTGTAAAAACCCTTTCGTATGGCCCGTGATGTTCTCTCCCGGGGAAGGTACTTGCAGCACCACCTCTCTTCCCCATTCGTGGTCTCTCCTCACTACCTCGAGGTGCTCCTCTCCTGTTTATGAAGCAAACATCGATGCATGATCCCAATTGCCATAAATATTGGGGGGTCTCTCCAACGAAGAGTCTCCTCGAAACAAAGCATCTTGAGGTTGGCTCTCCAGACGCCGGTAGCGTATCACTTATTGAGAGGGAAGAAGAGGAGGAACCCTCCTCTTATTGGTGAATGGATTTGGGCGTATCAGCCATGTCTATGATAAAACAAGAGAAGGAATATGAAATCCCAGGCATAAACTTTGAATTAAAATGAGCGAAAGTCTAACGCAAGGAAGAAGATGGTGCCCGATCTCGAGGACCTTTTGGTACTACAGAACGGGCCCCAAAAAGGGGTCAATCTAGCCCCAAGACGGTGCCCGATCTTTCATATAAACCTAAGCCTCGAGATGGTACCCGATCGCGAGGGTATCTACTATTACAAGTAGGGGTCATTTACCCTATTCCTTGGCCCTAGGGCTACCTGAGCCCAAGCCAAGTTCTCACTCGAAGAGTTATCGATTAAGCCCTAGGGCTATTTTCACCTTCAAGTCCATTTAAACACTCTCTAGGGTACTTTAGCCCAGGGGCCATTCGAGTCCAAGCATATCCTCATCACCACTACTATCAGGAAGCCACTTATTGAGACATTGCACCAGTGTGGGATGCAAAAGTTAATGGAGGACGCCACTTCACTCCATGGAAAGCAAAAGGAGTGAAGTGCCACACCAAGTTGATGTTAAGAGAGATGAGCAGCAGTTTACGGTCCGTATATCCTCTGATACAAAGATAATTTGAGATTCCTCTCTCATTATATCGGGCCGACAACAACAACAACAACAACAATAACAACAACAAACCAGTGCGATCCCACTCAGTAAGGGAAAGTTCTGAGAAAGAGTCAGGACATAGCTTACGAGAACACTGCCGTGTGACCGTACAGTCATGGGCTTTAAACATAGGAAATAGAGTTGGATGACAATGAAGAGAAGGAAGGAGTTAAACGTTGTTGAAGAATGACTGTATGAAGTTTTGGTTTAAGAAAGGTTCCATTTATAGAAGGGCGACAGCGTAACTGACAGGCGCAATTAATGTTTTTCTTGGGAGACGGATCGACAACTATATTATCGCTTTGAGAAAATAAAACCTGTGTTGCATTGAATGCTTCTGGAATGATGTACCGATGAGATGTCTCAGTTATCAAAAAAGCTTATGTCATAAGGATGATGTCACCACGAGAGGCTCGAAGAGATCGACAACAAATTTGTTTCCTATCATTTTAATCTAAGAAACCTGGGGACTATCTGTATACGGTAGAAATCAGAGGGTTCAATTTTGTAGTCATTATGACGCTTTGTAGGCATGTCTCCAAAGGCTCGAGACAATGGTCGAGGTTAAACCCCGAAGGGTTATCAACGCTTGACCTTGGGGCAGTGCAGATCTGTAGTTATGATTGAAAAATGGGAAGTTCCCAAGGCACGTGATTTAGGAAGACCAAGTCTACTAGGATAGTATGAGCCCGTACCGTGGCATTAAGTGGTTGTACCAGCCATATACTTTTGTAATAAATACATTTGTACTACGTTGGGCTTCCTTTTCATATATAAAAGGGACCCTTGTAACTTTGTAAGACACATAATATCTGATACACAATATCACTCAGAACATTGAATATATAAGAACATTCTCTTCTCTCTAACAATTTCTCTGTTAATTCTATCATTTACATTTATTGCTTATATTTATTGTATTATATTGATTGTTCTTCATCTATTGCTTGTTATTGGTCATAAAGATATTTTATCAAATCTACCAATACTGTTAGACCTTTATCGATCAGCCACAGCTCAGAGTCTAGCTCGACCTCGAGGCCCCGTATAGGCCAGCTCGAGGCACCAATTCTCAGCCACTCGGTTTGCTTAAACATTCTGCTTTCGAGTTCTTATCTAATTTTTTAGTTTCATACTTAGCATCTATTGCCTAAAAACTAGCATAAAAGTAAATCACGTATTTTTAGAACCACAAAATCAAATTTAATTGTAAAACCATTTTCAAGGTAAACAACTACTATGGTTGGACTCGTAATTGAATTGGGTTATCAGATTTTGTTAGTTTCGTCAGATTTCGAGGTGCGGGTTCGGGCTTGACTTTTTGGTTGGCTTTGCGGTATTGATTAAATATTCCACCTTTATCGATTGGGTTTGTTTCCTTTTGCATTAATTGATGTTCTTGAGTTGCTTTTGGCTAGTTTCGAGCCGTTCGGAGGTCAGTACGTGCGGAATGGTATTTCTGGAGTATTGTTTAGCTTACTCAGTATTAGTTTTGGCTTGTTCGAGGTAAGTAACATTTCTAAACTTGGTGCTGAGGTATGAACCTCTGAATATAAATGTTTCATATTTGGTGTTGAGGTGACGCACATGCTAGGTGACGGACGAGTGGGCATATACAGTATGAATTATAACTTGATTAATTCTGTGGTACTGTGTAGTGACCCTATCTTGTTTCTATCCATAAAATTTATACGTGCTAGAATAATTGAGCTATGATCCATGTTAGAAACCATGTTTAGGCTATATACTTATCCTATAGGGACTCACTGAGGTCGTTTCTGCTTAGAGCCGTCAATATGAGCTTGGCCCGTTGGGCTAGCTCAACCCAGCCCGTTATCTAGCAGGGTTGGGCTAGAATTTTTGGAGCCTATTTAAAAACGAGGCTATTAAGACTTGCCCGAGTAAGCTCACAGCTCGTGAGGCTTAACTGGGGTTGGGCCGGCCCGTGGGCCAAACAAAAATATACATTTAAAATATATAAAATATAAAAAGTATACTTCCTCTAGCGATGGACAGTCAAAATTATTTGTCTACTTGGAAGAACAAAAGATTGATCTTGAGAAATTTCAAGAGATGAATGTTGTCATGTATTGGAAGAACCATTCTAGAAAATATCCGGATATTTCAGTGATGGCGCGTGATGTACTTAATATTCCTATTACCACTATAGAATCGAAAGAAACATTTAGCATGGGTTGGTGGATTCTGACAAAGTACAAAAGTTGCATCCGTCATGAAAATGTCCAAATACCCGTTACTACTCGAAATTGGCTGCATGGTTTTTTTCTAAACTAAAACTGGTAATATTTTTTTTATGTGAACTCGAATATTATTAGTTTTTAAAATTTTATTATTCTTAATATTTAACTAATTAATATTGCATATGAATTGTAGATGTAGATAAAAGTGAAGATGTTAAGACAACCTTGTCACAAGCGGATTCAAATGTGTTTGATGAAAATGATGTGTTGGATATCCCATAAGCGTCATGGACATTCTTTTAAATAGTTTATTTTGAGTTTTGATATTTAGTGAATGAAATATAGTCTTGCCTTTTACTTTTTTAGTATTTATTGTGGTATATTGGAACAGTACAAAAAAGTTATTAAGTTTTGCGAATTTTTTCCAATAAGATATTTTTTAACTTTTAAATATTTGTCTTTTTAGGTTAGCACATAAAGAAAAAAATTAAAATTATATTTTTAAAAAATGATGGGCCAGCATGTGGGGACCGTAGCCCACATAGAGCTGGGGTGGACTGACCATTATAAGGCCCATCAAAATGATGGGCTAGCCCAGCCCAGCCCATCAATTGTTAAAGCCCATTTGAGTTGGACTGGGCTAACCTAGCCCGGCCCATATTGACAGCTCTAATTTCTGATGTTGAGTTATTTGCTTAAATTGCAATTACATACTCAGTCATACTCATTCATTGCATATCATATCTCATTCTCTGTTATCATTTGTCTCACATCATATTATCATTGTTTGGGCTGATTGGCATGAGATTTGTGAGGCCGAGAGAGTGGAGAGGATGATGACTGAGTGAGGGCGAGTGCCTGATTGTGAGTGATATTTATGGGATAGGGTTGCATGCGCGCAACATGCTTTATTGATTCATGTCATGATTCGCTTATATTAGCGCTTAGGCATAATCCGCCCCTCTAAGTGTGAGTGATAAGTGATTGGGAGGACTGAGTGATTGAGCATGCTAAGTGAGGTTGACTGCTCCGAGAGCATGAGAACATGAGTTTATCAGTATGGTGCATTGAACTTGACATGTATACTTGGCACGTAGGCATAGAGATGCAAATTCCTCATGCTACACGGTATTGTGACATTCGTGACTCCACATACACATTGATATGTAGGCATAGAGATGTACTTTCCTCATGCCATATGATAATGAAACATCCTATTTATTGTTGAAAGTTTTTAGTTAAAATCATACTTTTCGGACATACTCACATTTTGGTAATTTCGGTGAAAGATTTGGATTTTACGGTTATACATGAAAAGCATACCTATTTTTCATAATTTTGAGCAAGTACAACATAATATCTTTGAGTAATTGCTTGTAGTTGTTCTTGGCTGTTGGTGTTGGACTCTGACCGTTGTCCAAGCTCGTCACTACTTTCAACCTAAATTTAGGTTTTTCACTTATTTAGTACATGAGGTCGGTTGTACTCATACTACACTTATGCACCTTGTGGATTATGGATCTTATGTTGTTTTGTATGGAGGGAGCTAGCATTAAAGATGTACATGTGTTTCGTGTAAAGCCCCAAAAAATTTTGCTAAGCAATTTAAGATTTCGTGGTGCTAAGGTAGGCTAATTATTTTATTTTTTGTGAAAGTGAGGATTCATGACATTATGGATATCAATTGGATATGTTAATAAGAGTATAAGTAAGATTATAGTGATTTGGGGTTTAAGGAGAGGCCTCAGTCTAAGCCAAGTTGAAAAATTTATAATGGACAAAAGTTGTGAATGAGTACACACAATACCTTACTTTGGACAATCATATCTCCAGTTATATAAGGTGTTGTGTAATTCACGGCCTATCAAATTAAATTTCCTTGAGTTTAGTTTCCGACGCATCAAACTGTTCGTCATTTGGAGGTGTATACAGAAGGTTACGACCATTTTACTGGGCATGTGTCATATGCGTGCCCAGGTGGGCGGCGGAAGTGTGGCCGCGCATATTGGGAAGTATTCTGCCTCGGAGCACTGCCTTAGGGTGGGCGCGCTAGTAACAGATCTCTTAATACCCCAAGACCGGGTATGGAGAGTCTCTAAGTCATTTTTTGAGCAAGGGATTGCTCTATCAAGAGGAATCTGTCTCATACTTCCCTCCTATGATTCAAGGTAAGATATTTAGAGTATTTTGAGTTGATTACTACTCCTAAACACTTATATTAACAAGGATTGATCTTGAAAATGCATAGATTCTCATTCAAATCCCTAAATTGATCAAGAACACCACAAGTGGGGATTCTCAAGATTTTTACTACAAGAGGCATGTCTATCACCTCTAACTACTCTATTGTAATTATTTATGTATGATATATATACGATAGAACTCATGGGATGGTGATTGTAAGCCATAAGTGCCTAACCTAGGTTGTGTTGGTGTAGTAGAGATTGTGAAATGGGTTAATTAAAGAGGTTAATGGTTAGGTGTGAATGGATGGTAATACATATGCTGATGGAAGTTATAAATTGGTTAGGAACGATGGTTGAATAAATTGTTGGTTAATAGTGATAGTTGGATGAACTAATACTACGGTTATGAGATGTAAAGATTTATACATACAAGGTGTTCGATAATATACCTAAATGGCATGAGTTATGGAATTTATTACTAATATTGGCCCTATTGAATGTTGTATTGTAGATTGAAGTTGCTTAAGTGTATTGGATCATTGTAGTATCATTAAGGGGCAAATTTCAGGTATGTATGGCTAAAACCCCGTCTTTTAGAAATCAAGCTTCATCGATGTTTGTGTGAATATGGTAAGATTAAAATTGAATTATTGCATCGATTGTTATTTTACATGAATTGGTGTTGTAACCTTATATGCGTGAAAGATGTGTTTCAACAAGATCAACGTGCTATCTAGATAATTTGAAAAGGGCAAAAGATATGAATTATGTATTGAAATGCTTAGATCTTAAATTGAGATTGAAACAGCATATAATGTGCCATCTATGTGAAGTCTTATCAATGCTCACAATTTAAATTGATCTTGTGTGCACCTACTGTCCTAAATGGCAAGTCTAACATTGAAATTGGGAATGATGTGAAATGTGGCCTAGTGCCAAATATATGACGTGACAGCTGCAGCCCCAAGTGCCTATGAAATGACATATATGAAAAAAAGATTGAATTGAGATGATTGATGGAAAAGGGAAATGCCTTGGTAAGGCGGCCTAGCCGATCGGGCCGAGATCGGACGCCATGCGCACACATGGTGGTATTGTGATGATATTGAATCCTGGATAAAAAGGGAAACTGAGATTGTGATTGAAGGGTATGTCTCAAGTGAGGAAACCTAGCCGATCGGGTCGAGATCGGACTCCGCTCAAGCTAGCGGTGGTATTGTGAACAATGATGAACAATATGAAATGCCCCAAACAAATGGCTATGGAAACATGATGTAAAAATTATATGGTTCTTTTATATTGATAATGTTGTGATCGTTTAAAGCTTTTGAGTTGTATTTGTGATTTCCTTATTTTTGTATGATATTTCTTTCTAATTAGATGGTGTTAGTTATACATACTAGTGTTATTCGATGGCACTAACGTCCCTTTTGCCGGGGGCGCTATGTCTTTAAATGGATGTAGCTGTTTCTATAGTAGGCAGTGTTGGTCACAGCTAGTGTCGCATCATCCTTTCAGCTGACTTGGTGAGCCCCACGTTGTTTCGGGGTCCTGTTTCATCTATTTATTATGTACATTGTATTTGAGGTATAGTCGGGGCCTTGTTGCCGACATTTTCATATTACTCTTCAGTTGTATTTAGAGGCTCCGTAGACAGGTTGTGGGTAGTGTCGGGTATTGGAATTAAATTGGAAATATTGATGTTTGGAAATGTGGTATAAAACTTGTAATATCTTCAAAATTGTGAACGAAGTGTTAATTAAATATTTCAGAGTTTGAATAATGGAGTATATCTCCTCTTTATTCAAGGATGGCTTTGGGTAGAATGAAATCTAGCAGGCTTGCTCAGCCGGGTTTACTCGGTTGAACGCCGGTCGCACTCCTCGGTTTTGGGGTATGACAAACTTGGTATCAGAGCCTAATGTTTTAAAGTGTCATAGGATGTCCCGGAGCCGTTAGCAGAGTCCTTCTTATCGATGTGTTGTCGACCAAATTTATAAGTTGGAGGCTACATGGACATTTAAGAATGTTTCCCTTCTTCAAAACTCCAGATCATGCGATAAAGCTTGACAATAAGATTATCTTCTAACTCGTGTGTTGAGATTCAAGATAAGTTTAAACGCTCTTTCGTCTATTTCAAGTAATGTTGTCATATGGAATGACAAATGGGCAAAGGCCTGAATATTAAGAGATTGCACATGTATCATGTTGAACGAATGGTACAAATATATATGAGATACGTACATAGTACCAGAAGCATACTTTATATGAGAAAAGTGTTAAAATTGATCACCCACCTCCAAAGAAACATTGAATTGATAAGTGATATGTAAGCTTGAATAGAACATGTGGGTAGTGTGACAAGTATGTAAATGATCCTAAGGTGTGAAAGAAAACTGGTTATATAAGCACGTGATATATGGGAGACATGACCAGGAGATTAATGACGAGAGTGCAAGTCTCTCCTAGGAGACAAGAAGTTATGAAATGAGAGTCAATTGAACCCACTATGAGAAGACCCCTGTGCAATGAACTTTATAAAAATCCCGAAGTGTACGAATTGATATTACACTCCTAAAGGATATTGATATGAGGAAATGGAATCCCAAGCTCTTGTGGCTAAAGAAGAGCAGAGAACTTACGAGGTTAATACCATTGTGACTTCAATCTCCCTAATAGTCAAACATATATGCGAGGGATAGAGAAATGAGACATATGTCCAAGAAGTTGCTAAATTCAGGATTTGTGTCGAAATACGGGGCATTCGCCCTAAGTGGGGGAGGAAGGACCATAGTAAGGCTACTTAAATACAATGAAACAACAGTAGGACCATGTAGCTATAATGTTTGAGTATTTTGTTGAATACATGTGTAGTCTAGAAAATGTTAAGGGATAACGTGATTCTCTAAAAGGATATGCTAATGATAGACCACTAGTACCCCTCCCCCCCCCCAAACAAAAAAATAAGGGTGGAAGGTCAAGGAAGGTAAAAATTTTCATACAGGGCAATGTGAATGATAGGGTCAAAGATCCTAGAAACTAAGAGTATGTTTGTAAAGGGATTTTATACTTGTTAGAGGGTCAGGAACAATGGAACCTAAGGAAGAACTATAGGTCAAATATGGAAGGTTGCGAGTTTTTAGAATGGGCTAATCATAGATCTGTGATTTAACCAAAGTACCAAGGCGTTAAGAAAGGCGGAATGAGTAGGAAAAATAAATGTGATGCTATAATAACCCAAGAGGGTATTTGGGCTTGATGGAGAGCCTCTAAAGAATCTAACAAGCAAAGAAGTATTAAGTGATACAGGATGAACACACTTTCCCACGGATATCCTAACAAGAGTTAAGAGGTGAGCGGGATGAAAAGAATTAACAAAAAAGACCACGTAACATGTGGAAGAGTGTGTGGATATTCACTAGCTAGGAATAATTAGGCGAGAAGAAATGAGAATAAAATCTATAGAAGGTATAAAGGACTAACCATAATGATACCGACTTGGGTGGCACTGAATGTAAAGGACTAACCATAATGCTCCTTTGATGGTCCTTACTAGTGGCAAGGTAGTTGGTAATATAGGCCCTCAGTGGAACGAAGTCCGCGACAATAGGGGACTAAACAAAGGCAAACAAATTGAAGGTAATACTGCACAAGGGAAAGAAATGTTTCGTGTTAACAATGCTGCTGTAGAAAAACAAATACAATAAACCAACAAATTTGCAGTGTTAGAAATTGAAAATGGTGAGTTAAATGAAGATAACCAACTGGCAGTTGTGGAGGAAGTTCAAAAAACAACAGGCCACAGTGATATACAACACAATAATTCCACAGCAATTGTGGCTATTGATTCAGAGGATCAGGAAGTTCATGTATCGACCAAACAACTAGTACAAAAGATAACTTCTCCTATTTCAGCTTGGAGACAATCATCAAATACTGAAGCTAATAAACTGAACCACAAACCTCCAGCATTTATTCCTACTGCAAATGGGAATCCAACAACAAAGATCAATGCAGACAATGAGAAATCAACAGTAGCTTGGGGGCAAACAGCTTTTGCTAACAATGCTATAGGTACCAACACCTCATGTAAAGACATACCATCTCAAGACACTAGGATAAATGAGACAATGGCCAAGGCAAATACTGTGCATGTAGTGACAAGGCAAGAAGAGCAGACAAGCAATGACAATGAGCGTGTGGAAGACACAGATTTTGAAATGTTTAAAACAAGTGAAAAAATTAATTGTAAAGGAAGCAAGTTGTGGTTAAATCAGACTAAAGAAGATCTAGGAGAGGGTCAAATTCCAGATGGAATGGCAAGTAATGATAATACATGAGGGGATGCAAATAATGAAGATGATCCAAGTGTAAATGTGAAACGCAAAGGAGAGCAAACTTCTAAAAAACAGAATGCAGCTGCTGAAGACCTAAAGCTAAAAAATGCAGAGCTGTGCAATGTAGATGATCCAGGAGGAACACTTGGTGATATTTAGCAGACCAAAGCAGGACAAGAAGGTCCAAGCTATAGTAATGCAATGCCAATTGTTAGTGCAAATGCTACAAACCAACAACCGGATCCACAAGCTACAGAGCATGGTACTATTACATTAAAATCTACACATCAATAGAATGTCAGCAGTTCTGGTAACAAACAGATAAATATCCTACAGGAAAAATCTGGTCTAATGGTTACAGCTAACACTAAGGAAATTGAAGGCCAAAGTAATCAGGCAAACAGGGACCTGGATGAGGAGTCAACAACCCAAAACTTTCTCAATGTTGCCAAGCAAGGAGATTTATCACCTAGGCACATTGAACAGGTTAAATCTGCAACAAAGAGAAAAAACAAACAAGTCAAAGAACCATCTATCCCAACAGGAGGGGTACAAACAAGGAGAACCTTGTCCAAACCCAAAAACCTTTAATTTATGCCATTATATGGAATGTGAGGTCAGTAAATACAATGCAAGCATTTGAAAGGCTGATTGCAATGCATAGAAAACATCACTTTGAGTTCATACGAATCCTTGAACCTATGCAACAGTCTCATAAAATGGAGAGGTATAGAGCAAGAATTGGTTGGGCACAGGCTGTGGTGAATGTGTCAAACAAGATTTGAGCTTTTATTGATGAAATTTTTGAGGTTACTATTCTATATAACATGACTCAACAGATGACTATGAGATTGGTGCACACTGAAACACATGTTGAGCTTATCCTTACACTAGTTTATGCCAAATGTGATCGCATTGAAAGAATTGAACTATGGGATACTTTGTATGCAATGGCATCAGATATGACAGTACTATGGATAGTTGGAGGCGACTTTAATGTGATATGGGACAAGGAAGAGAAGTATGGAGGCTTGCCAGTTTCTCTCATTGAAGTAGATGGCTTTAGACACTGCATCAATACCTGCAACTTGATAGATTTGGGATTTAAAGGAAGCATATTTACATGGTGGAATGGAAGATCAGAGGAGGACTGTATTTTGAAAAGATTGGACAGATGTTTTGGCAATAATGAATTGCAACAGACCTTTCCTGGATTGGAGGTAATTCACCTGTCCAAAATTGGGTCTGATCATTGCCCGATGCTGCTGAAATGTGATATAGAAACTCCTCCAATTAAGAAGTCATTCAGATTTCTAAACTTCTGGACAAAGCATGCAACCTTCAAAGAGGTAGTGAAGGAGAATTGGAGTGCTGATTTTAGTGCTAACCCTTTATGCATTTTTAACTACAAGTTAAAAAAGCATAAGCAAGCACTATCTACCTGGAGCAGAGCTACATATGGGGATATATTCCAAAAGATTGCAAGCCTTGAGGAGGTGGTCTTGGTTAATGAAAGACAATTTGAAATCAATCTTACACAGATGAATAGACAAAGATTACGACAGGTACAAGCTGAAATGATTAAATATCTTGCATTAGAAGAAGAATTCTGGAGGCAAAAAGTTGGCATGTTATGGTTCAAAGATGGCGATAGAAACACTAAATTCTTCCATGCTCAGGTTAATGGGAGAAGGAAGAGACTGAAATTATCAAGGATCCGGAATAGCCTTGGAAACTGGATTGAAGAAGATCACTTAATAGCAGAAGAAGCAGTAAAGTTCTACAAGGATCAATTTACTGAGAGTGCAGTGCCTAATGCTTTTGATATTCTAAATCATGTATCTTCAATGGTAGATAGAGATCGACATGAGAGATTGATGGCTTTGCCTTCCAATAAAAAAGTGAAGAGAGCAGTTATGGGGTTGAATGGGTACTCAACAGGCGGACCAGATGGTTTCACTGGAGCCTTTTACCAAACATGCTGGGAAATCATTGAAGAAGATGTAGTCGGCATGGTCTGGGATTTTTTTTATGGTCAGCAACTGCCAAAGAGTGTGACACACACAAACCTAGTTTTATTACCAAAGAAAAAAGAAGTGATTACCTTTGCAGACATGAGACCAATTTGTCTTAGCAACTTTGTTAATAAGATTTTCTCGAGGGTTATTCATGAAAGGTTGGTTGAATTTTTACCGAGCATAATCTCGGAGGAACATGCATGTTTTGTGAAAGGAAGAAGTATAGTTGAGAATGTACTGTTAACTCAAGAAATCATTACGGATATCAGGTTGAGAACAAAAGCAGACCCAAATGTTTTGATTAAGCTCGACATGACAAAAGCTTACGATAGGCTATCATGGCTATTCCTGACCAAAATGCTAAGGAAGATGGGATTTCCTGAAGCGTTTATTGGATTGATCTTTGATTTGATTGGGAATAATTGGTACTCTATTCTTATAAATGGGCAGCCAAATGGTTTCTTCAAATCTTCGAGGGGAGTTAAGCAGGGTGACCCTTTGTCACCAAACCTATTCATTCTAGCAGTAGAAGCAATGTCACGGGGATTGAATTCACTACACACTAACCTGTATTTCTATGGATTTGGAATGCCAAAATGGAGCCCAAAAATAAATCATCTCTCATACGATGATGATACAATCATTTTCTCCTCATCTAATGAAACTTCACTGAGACTTGTCATGGAGGTTTTACAAGCTTATGAATCATCGTCTGGTCAACTGGTGAACAAAGGCAAATTTGCCATATACCTGCATCGTTTAACGGATAATGAGGTGATTAACAAGGTTGAAAGGATTACAGGTATAGGAAGATAATGTTTCCTTATGACATATCTTGGCTGCCCTATTTTTTATGCAAGAAGAAGGAGTGACTATTACCAGGGATTAATCACTAAGGTCATGGACAAACTGCAGTTGTGGAAAGGCAAACTCCTATCTGTAGGAGGCAGAGCTGTATTGATCGCAAATGTCATGTAGAGTATCCCAATTCATATGTTGTCAGCAGTTAATCCACCAATTTATGTGATCAATAAATTACATAGCATTTTTGCCAAATTCTTCTGGAGCAACAATGTGGAAGGCAACTCTAGACATTGGTCATCGTGGACTAACCTTTGTATGCCTTATTAGGAGGGAGGCATAGGCTTCAGGTCCCTACATGATGTATCCAAGGCACTATTCTGTAAATTGTGGTGGAATTTCAGGACAAAGCCCAGTTTATGGAGTGCATTTATTAGTCAAAAGTACTACAAGAAACTAAATCCAGTAATTGTACCTTGGAAGCGTGAATCCAACGTGTGGAGAAAAATGCTAGAATGTAGGGACTTGATTGAGCATTAAATCTACTGGAAACCGAGAATGGGATTAGCTCAATTCTGGTTCGACAATTGGACTGAGCTGGGAGCCTTATATTTCCAAGTGCCTGCAGAGTTTGGTATCGATGAGGATATTCACAATGTCAATGATCTGGTTGAAAATGGTATGTGGAACTTGGAAATATTATTTCAGACTCTACCTGAAGATTTGGCAAACCACATTGTGCAGAATATTAGACCACCAAACGAATGTGCAGAGTTAGATACACCATTCTGGATGCTTAAAACAAGAGGTCATTTTTCAGTGAAGTCTGCATGGGATTACTTGTGAAGAAGAGACAACCCAAGATTAGCTTACATGATGATATGGGTCAAAGTCTTACCTTTTAAGATATCCTTCTTCCTGTGGAAGGTGTGGAAAGCCAAACTGCCACTTGATGATTTCTTGCATAAAATAGGATACTCCATGCCATCTAAATGTTGGTGTTGTGTTGATCCTAAGGAGGAGTCATTAGTACATTTGTTCTTCACATACAATTTAGCTATGAGTGTTTGGAATTACTTCTTGAGGAAAGCAGGAATTGCATTAGAAGGGTTATAATTACAACAAACAATTACAAAGTATTGGACATCACTAGTTGTTCCCAGATTGAAGCCAGTCTTACAAGCTTTACCTGCATATATTGTGTGGGAACTTTGGAAGATAAGAAACAGTTTGAAATATGGAGAAGCAGTGTCAGTGAGCAGAGTTATTTACCAGGTGTCATCCACTTTGCAAGCTCTAGTCCAACTGAAAAAGCCTGGACTGAATGTGCCTCACAATTGTGTGAACTTACTGAAAATGATGGAGAAATACACACCTCGATTGAAATATGTAAAGGTGTTATGGGAATTTCCTCCAAGAGGGTGGATCAAAGTAAATATGGATGGAGCATGTAGAGGGAACCCAAATAGGAGTTCAATTGGTTTTTGCATAAGGGATGAGGTAGGTGATTTGATATACGCAGAAGGAAGGGAAATTTCTGAAGGAACCAATAATGAATCAAAAACAGTAGCTATTGTGGAGGCTTTGAAGATGTGCAAAAATCTTAATTATTTTCAGATATGGTTGCAGACAGATTCCCTACTACTAAAGAACATTTTAGAGGAATCATGGAAGCCTCCTTGGTGTATTACTGGTCATGTAGAGGAGATTTTAAGATTGAAGGAACAAAGTATCTTCAAGGTCACACACATATTCAAAGAAGGGAATACACTAGCAGATCACCTTGCTAATTATGCTCTAGATGAAGGAAATATTGAATATCATGGTTTCTGGGATATGGACTCAAAAGGAAGGAGGATTATTAATGAAGATAAGATGCAATGTCCCTACATAAGAGTTAAGGTTGCAAGGAATTAGGAGGAAAAGAGGATACAATTATCTACCATACTCGAATCATTCTTGAGGAGAGTTTGGTAAGAAATTTTAAAGCTAACATTGTTTACTTTCTTGCAGGTACACATTATGTTTTAAAGCCCTATTTTCTTGTGGACTCAAAGTTGGTAGTGTTAGTGCTGTACACTCAATTTTTGGACAGAAAGCTAAAGGTAGACACAAGCGTGCTCATTTGCAGAATAAAATATAAACAACAGGAAAGAATCGAGGAATCAGACTCGATAGAAACAAAAGGAACACAGGCGTGGTGTCAATTACTAAGGGTTTAACTTTGACCTCCATTGTCCTAAAGTATCAAGGAGCACTTCCTGTGGACAACTTTATTGTCAAGCATGCTGTTGTTTATTCGACACATGCTTCTTGGAACAGTACTGTTGGGCAAGCTTGTCTCTAAAGACGTGCTGGAGCGCAGAGGCATGGAGGCTTCAGTCAACAAATGGAAAAATGCAGCTGCTCAATGCAAGTTTTCACTTTATTCTCCATCTTACGCAAATGGGGAGTTGTTCTTCGATAGAATAGGAAGGCATGCACATGAGGAATCTTAAAAGTGATTCACTGATCACAAAGCTCATGCGTGAACAACTTTCACTTTCGAGGAATACAGATCACAACTCACGCGTGAACAACTTTCACGTTGCTTTATATACACAGCTCGAGATGTTTGTCTCCATGGGAGTGCAAGGGGAGATTCCAAGAGGTATGGGAATTAAAATATTGCACAAAGTGCACGCCTGCACCAAATGCAGCAGCTCTTTTTTCAAAGGAAAGCACATACTTATGGTGGAAAACAATGGATAATTTGCGCATTTATTTATTCAAAAAACCATGGTGCAAAATCGTTCAAAATGGCTGCACATGGGAGGAACTAGCATTGATAATTGTTTAATCACTTGGCGAAGATAATGAGGACCTCAATTGGGCACGCCTGGGTCAAAATATTAATGCTTCACATGCACACATGGTAACGTGCAAAGCAGCACATGCACGCCTGGAGGGACTAAGCTTTGGGCAGACTGTGTCTCTTATTACAAGATGCTAAGATATTGCAAAATGCTCGACAGAACAAATGCACGCCTATGCAATGGTGTTACATTTGACAAAAGGGCCAATTCGAAGCAAGAAGACAAACTTGGGCTTCAATGCAATGGAAACGAGTGAATCTAATTGGCCCACCAGATATGGGCTGCAACGCCACACAAATGGAATGGACTTTAAATGAATCACGGATCCATTCATGGACTAGTTTTTTATTATACAATTTTTAGTAGTGTTGTTGTGATATCAACTTTGAGTACACTACTCAACTTTGATAATAGGGTACATGTAATCTCTAAGGTTTATTCTTTACATTTCGTAGAACATTAAGGCACTTTATTGTGTTTTTCATATTTTATATAAATAAAAACTAGCCCTAGGCACTTGCCTAGCAGATTGCCAAAACAAAAACTAAAGGAGCTAGAGATAGTTCATGTCTACACATAATGGAATGTGAGACTACTCGTGGTGAAGTTGTGGTATGATAAACTCATTAAACTAGGCACAATGATATTTCAAGTTCACGGGAGGTAGACAAGTGTGTGGCAAAATAAGGCTATCAATTATGCACTATGACCAAAATAGAATGGGAATGAATATTCCAGTTAGAAAGAAAAGATGGTACCAACATATTGTTCGGGCCAGTGGCACTTTCTGAATTGAATATGTACTAAGGGTGTTAATATGAGTTTTGGGTGGTGTTGAACAGTAAAGGGAGATTATGAGAATGTTTACAAGGGAAAGTGGAGTGGTTTCTTAAATCCTATAAGGCACACAAGGAGGAAAGAGGTTGACCTTGAAAGGTCTGAGCACAATGTTACATTACATTTGATGCAATGTCGTGCATGTTGATGATATTAAGGTGCGTGCGCAGGCTAGAAGATATTATTCCTTTGACATAGAAGGTTCTATATGAAAACTAATCCAGTAATGTCTTCTATTGAGAATTTGGAAGAGCAAGTTGCAAGTACTCACATAAGATTGTAACCATATCAAGAAAATTATTGAAGAACTCAAATCCTAGGAGGTCATATGGAAGAGAAATGTGATATAGATGGTTCACTATTGATGAAAAATGGCCAGGTGATCATTTATGCCTCTAGGCAACCGAAGAATCATGAAAAGAACTATCCGGTACATGATTTAGAACTTGCCGCGGTTGTTTTTGTATAAAGATTTGGCGACATTATGTGTATGGGGTCCATGTTGATGTATTTATGAACCACAAGATCCTTCAATATATTTTTAAACAAAAGGAGTTGAATCTGAGACATAGAGGATGGCTCGGGTTACTCAAGGACTATGATATTGAGATTCTCTATCACTCGGGAAAGGCCAATGTTGTGGAGGATGCTCTTAGATGGAAATCTATGGGTAGTTAGCTCACTTGGAGATATATCAAAGGTCGCTGGCCAGCGAGGTTCACCAGTTGGCTAGTTTGGGAGTTCGTCTTGCGGACCCTAGTGAAGGGGGAGTAATTGTGTAGAATAAGGCTGAATCGTCGCTTGTAGCGGAGGTCAAAGAAAAGAAATACAACTATCCATTGTTAGCACAGCTGAAGGAGGGGATTCATAAACACAAGACCATAGCTTTTTCTTTTGGCATTGATGATAGTACCCTATGGTGCCCAGGGCACCTCTGTGTTCCAGATTTTGATAGTCTTCAGGAAAGGATTGTGGCAAAAGCTCACACTTCCAGGTATTTCATACACCCAAGTTCTACAAAAATGTATCATGATCTCGAAGAAGTTTATCGGTGGAATAACATGAAAAGGGATGTGGCAGACTTTGTGGAAAAATGTTTGAACTGTCAGCAAGTAAAGGTTGAACATTAAAGGCCTGGAGGATTGTTACAAAGTATTGAAATTCCAATGTGGAAATGGGAAATGATCAATATGTATTTTGTAGGGTTGCCGCGCACTCTGCACAAGTTTGACTCAATTTGGGTGATTGTGGATCGACTCACGAAATCAGCGCACTTCTTGCCAATCAAATCTACTGAAACAACATAACAATATGCTCAACTGTATATCAAAGAAATAGTCAGTTTGCATGGCACTCCAGTCTCAATCATTTCAGATCGAGTGGCTCAATTCACGGCAAATTTTTGAAGAAATTTCAGCAAGGTTTGGGTACTCAAGTAAATCTTAGTGCAGCCCTTCATCAATAAACTGATGGGCAGGCCAAGCGGACCATTCAGACGCTTGAGGATATGTTATGTGCTTGTGTTCTTGGTTTCAAAGGTAGCTGGGATGATCATTTAGCCATCATAGAGTTTGCTTACAATAATAGCTTCCATGCTAGTATTCAGATGGCACCATTTGAAGCATTATATGGTAGGAGATGTAGATCTCCCATTGGGTGGTTCGAGGATGGAGAAGCTGAATTGATAGGGCCAGACCTTGTGCATCAAGCTATGGAGAAGGTTAAGGTCATTAAGGAGTGGTTGAAAACTGCTCAGAGTCACCAAAAGTCTTATTCAGATGTTCGTCGTAGAGATTAAGAGTTCAAAGAAGATAATTAGGTATTCCTAAATGTTTCCTCCATGAAAGGTGTTATGCATTTTGGAAGTAAAGGAAAGTTATGTCCGAGATATGTCGAGCCATACAAAACCATTCAAAGGATCAGTCAGGTGGCATACAAGCTCGAGTTACCATCCGATATGTCATTGGTACACTCGATATTCCATGTGTCTCTGTTAAAGAAAGTAGTGAGAAATCCATCCTCTATTTTGCCGGTTGAAACTATCGAGGTTAATAAAGAGATTTTATATGAAGAAATCCCAATAGCCATTCTTGATAGGCAAGTCCGAAAGTTGAGAAATAAAGAAATTGCCTCCGTGAAAGTGTTATGGCAAAACCAACAGGTTGAGGAAACCACTTGGGAAGCTGAGGAAGAAATGAAAAAGAAGTACCCCATTTCTTTGAACAGCAATGAAACAGTTCTATGAAGTTGTTTCACATAAATTTTGTATCGCTTGTTCGGCTAATGTAAAGGCATTCCTTTCCAATTATATGTTCATTATGCGGCTATGATTGGTGTTGTTTTATGTTCTGTTGCGTCATTTGATAACATATATGTTGTTGAGGTATGTTTCTGGGATTCTCTAACAGGTGGATAGGCCCAGTTACAAGGGAAACTCTACCGAAATTTCTAAAAAAATTTGGAGTTAGTCAAAATTTGGGAGTTAAAGATGTGTGAGAAAGGAGATAAGTTATACTAAGTATTTGCGTATTGACTCCAATTATCATTCGAGGACGAATGATCCTAAGCGGGGGAGAATGTAAAGCCCCAGAAAATTTTGCAAAGTAATTTAAGATTTCGTGGTGCCAAGGTATGCTAATTATTTTATTTTTTGTGAAAGTGAGGACTCATGACATTATGAATATCAATTGGATATGTTAAAAAGCGTATAAGTCATATTATATGTGATTTGGGGTCTAAGGAGAGGCCTCAGTCTAAGCCAAGTTGGAAAATTTATAATGGACTAAAGTTGTAAATGAGTACGCAAAATACCTCACTTCGGACAATCATATCTCCAGTTATATAAGGTTTTGTGTAATTCACAACCTATCAAATTAAAGATCTTTGAGTCTAGTTTCGGACGCATCAAACCGTTCGTCATTGGGAGGTGTATACAGAAAGTTACAACCATTTTACTGGGCATGTGTCATATGCGCGCCCAGGTGCGCGGCGAAAGCGCGGCCGCACATATTGGGAAGTATTCTGCCTCGGAGTGCTGCCTTAGCGTGGCCATTAGCGCGGGCGCGCTAGAAGCAAATCTCTAAATACCCCAAGACCGGGTATGGAGAGACTTTAAGTCATTTTTTATCAAGGGCTTGCTCTATCTAGGGGAATCCGTCCCATACTTCCTTCCTATGATCCAAGGTAAGGTTTTTGGAGTATTTTGAGTTGATTACTAATCTTAAACACTTATATTAACAAGGATTGATCATGAAAATCCATAGATTCCCATTCAAATAACTAAATTGATCTAGAACACCACAAGTGGGGATTCTAAAGATTTTTACTACAAGAGGTATGTCTATCACCTCTAACTACTCTATGGTGATTATTTATGTATGATATATATAGGTTAGAACTCATGGGATGGTGATTGGAAGCCATAAGTGCCTAACCTATATTGTGTTGGTGTAGTAGAGATTGTGTAATGGGTTAAATAAAGAGGTTGATGGGCAATTATATGGTGATTCCTTGAGTGCTCTAGTATATGTGTCCACACCGCTGGGCAATTCTATTATTGTAGATCATGTGTATCGCTCGTTTGTGGTTGCTATTGGGGGTCTTGAGACTAGTGTAGATCTTCTACTTCTCGATATGGTTGATTTGATATCATTTTGGGGACGGATTGACTGTCACCTTATCATGCTATATTGGATTGTCACGCCAAGATCGTAACCTTAGCTTTGTTGTGGTTGCCTCGATTGGAGTGGAGGGGGACTCCCAGTCATTCTACCAGCATGGTTATCTCTTATATGAAGGCTCGACATATGGTCGAGAAGGCGTGTTTGGCTTATTTGGCTTATGTTCGTGATTTGAGTGTTGAGGTTTCTTCTATGGATTTTGTGCCAGTTGTTCGGGAGCATCGATTTGGCTCCAGGTGCTCAGCCCATTTCTATTCCCCCGTACCATATGGCCCCGCCAGAGTCTAAGGAATTGAAGGAGCAGTTGCAAGACTTGCTTGATAAGGGCTTTACTAGGCCTAGTGTCTCGCCTTGGGGTGAGCCGATGTTGTTTGTTAAGAAGAAGGATGGATCGATGAGGATGTGCATAGATTATCGGAAGTTGAACAAAGTCACCATCAAGAATAAGTATCCATTGCCGAGGATTGATGATTTATTTGATCAGCTTTAGGGTGACAAGGTGTTTTCGAAGATTGATTTGAGATCTTGCTACCATCATTTGAGGATTAGGGCATCTGATGTCCCTAAGACGGCTTTTCAGACTCGATATGGGCATTATGAGTTCCTAGTGATGTCCTTTGGGTTGACATATGCCCCATCAAATCCCTATCTGGATTCCTTTGTAATTGTTTTCATTGATGATATCTTGATCTACTCCCTCAGCCGAGAGGAGCATGAGTAGTATGTTCGAGTCATTCTCCAGACTTTGAGAGACAGCCAGTTATATGCTAAGTTTTCAGAATATGATTTTTGGTTGAGTTCAATTGCATTCTAGGGTCACGTTGTATCAGCAGAGAGTATTTAGGTAGATCCAAAGAAGATTGAGGCAGTCAAGGACTGGTCTATACCCATATCGACTACAGAGATTTAGAGTTTCTTGGGTTTGGCGAGTTATTACAGTCAGTTTATGGAGGGTTTTCATCTATAGTACCTTTGATGACCAGGTTAACCCAGAAGGGTGCCTAGTTTAGGTGGTCGTACGAGTGTGAGGCGAGCTTTTAGAAGCTCAAGACGGCTTTGACTACGACACCAGTATTGGTGTTGCCCACAGGTTCAGGGCCATATACAGTATATTGTGATGCATCTTGTATTTGACTTGGTGCTATGTTGATCCAGAATGCCGAGGTTATTGCATATGTTTCGCGGTAGTTGAAGATTCATGAGAAGAATTATCCAGTTCATGATTTAGAGCTAGCAGCCATTGTTCGAGCACTGAAGATTTGGAGGCATTATTTTTATGGCGTGTCGTGTGAGGTGTTCATGGATCATAAGAGTTTGCAGTATTTGTTCAAGAAGAATGAGCTAAATTTGAGGCAAAGAAAGTGGTTGGAGCTATTGAAAGACTATGATATCACCATCTTGTATCATCCTGTGAAGGCCAATATGGTGGCCGATGCTATGAGAAGGAAGTCATCCAGTATGGGGAGCCTTGCATATATTCTAGTCAGTGAGAGACCGCTTGCCTTGGATGTTCAGGCTTTGGCCAATCAGTTCGTGAGGTTGGATGTTTCTTAGCCAATTCGTGTTTTAGCTTGCACAGTCGCTTGGTCTTCATTATCCGAGCATATAAGAGACCGGCAGTATGATGACCCTCATTTTCTTGTCCTTAGGGACACGGTATATCACGGTGGTGCCAAGCAGGTTACGGTTGGAGATGATGGGTTTTGAGAATGCAGAGTCGTGTTTGAGTGCCTAATATGGATGGACTTCGTAAGTTGATTCTAGAGGAGGCCTATAGTTCCCGGTATTCTATTCACCCGGGCACCGCTAAGATGTATCACGATTTGGTGAAGCATTATTGGTGGAGGAGGATAAAGAAGTATTGTTGCATATGTAGCTCGGTGTTTGAATTGTTAAGAGTTAAAGTACGAGCATCAGAGACCTGGTGGTTTGCTTTAGCAGATTGAGATTCCTGAGCGGAAGTGGGAGCGTATCACTATAGATTTCGTTGTTGGGCTCCCACAAACTCAGAAAAAGTTTGATGCAGTATGGGTTATTGTGGATAGGATGACTAAGTCAGTGCATTTCATTCTTGTGGAAATTTCCTAATCTTCGGAGCGGTTGGCAGAGATTTACATCTGTGAGATTGTTTGTTTTCATGGTGTGCCCGTGTCTATCATTTCTGATCAAGGGACACAGTTTACCTCGCATTTCTAGGGGGTAGTATAGTGTGAGTTGGGTACGCGGGTCGAGTTGAGCACAACATTTCATCCTCATATGGATGGACAGCCTGAGCGTATTATTCAGATCTTGGAGGATATGTTTTGGGCCTGCATATTTTTTTGGAGGTTCTGGGGATCAGTTCTTGCCGTTAACAGAGTTTTCCTACAACAATAGTTATCAGTCGAGCATCCAGATGGCTCCCTATGAGGCATTATATGGTAAACGGTGTCGATCGTCTGTTGGATGGTTTGAGTCGGGGAGGCTCGGTTGCTGGGTACAGACTTAGTGTAGGATGCCTTGGACAAGGTTAAGATCATTCAGGATATACTTCGTACAATGCAGTCTAGGCAAAAGAGTTATGCCGACAGTAAGGTTCGTGACGTGGCATTCATGGTCGGAGAGAGAGTGTTGCTTTAAGTGTCACCCATGAAGGGTGTGATGCGGTTTGGGATGAAGGGAAAGTTAAGCCCTAGGTTCATTAGGCCTTTTGAGATTCTTCAGAGAGTGGGTGAGGTGGCTTACGAGCTTGCGTTGCTACGAGCTTTATCAGTAGTGCATCTAGTGTTTCATGTGTCCATGCTTCATAAGTATCACGGCGATCCATCCCACGTGTTAGACTTCAACACTGTCCAATTGGGCAAGAATTTAATCTACGAGGAGGAGCCGGTAGCTATCCTAGACTGGCAGGTTAGACAGTTGAGATCGAAGAGTTATCCATTGATTCATGTGCAGTAGAGAGGTCAGCCTGCTGAGGCAGCTACCTGGGAGTCAGATTCCAATATGCGGAGCCGATATCCACATCTTTTCATCTACTCAGGAAATTTTCTATGTTTGTTCGAGGATGAACGGTTGTTTTAGATATGGAGAATGTGATGACCCAAAAGGTCATCTTTTGTTTTAGAATCAATGGATAACTTTTCTCGATATGAGGCCTTGAAAACCTCATTTTATCTCTTCTAAATTTGCGTGCACAGATCGGGTGCGTATTCGAAAAGCCCTTATGTTCAAATTTTACTTTGAAATCATCAATGAAATGCCTAAAATGAAGATGGATTTATGAAATATAACCAAAATTGAGCATAGGACACTTACCCCAATCCATATAGTAAAAATCACCTCCAAAAATAGTCCAAATTCGAGCTCCCCAACTTGTTTACCGTGAAAATGGTAACAACAATTAAATTTGTAAATGAGATTATAAAAATATGTGATCTATTCTCGAGCTAGTTGTTAGAGCAGTTGATACTAAGAACGTGAAGCTTAACGATGAAATGCGATCTAAAAGAAGACAGTGATCAAACCGAAGGGGCCTGTTGCCCGGATGCAAAGCCGGTCGATAAGGACCTCGAGGTCGGGACTCGAATCGAGCTCGAGCTATTGGGGGAAATCGGGAATAGGATAACAATTAAAGATATGATCAAGCAAGTCTATTTACGGCAAAAGTTATGCAATATAACATGAAATAAGTAAGATGACAATAAATATTAAAGCGGCCTCTAGCCAGTGAGAACGAACAAAATAGGAGAAAGAGAGAGAGAGAGAGATATTATTGCTTTAGTGGAGAAATGGAGCAACATCCTCCTTTTACAAAGTGGTATGGGTTCCCGTTATATAGGTCAAGGAACAATGTATGGTACAAATATGTGGAGATTAAACACAACGTACGGATATGGGATGGTTTGATGTGATGCCTCAGCATAGGCTCTAGATAGGTCGGGCCTGTCAGACGTAGGGCTTCCCCCTCCATCTTGACTTCGGTCTTTGTTTCCTCCGAGTTGGGCTCCGATGAGCCCCGAGGTTGGGAACTTGGTCGCGGCCTCCCGCACTCGGTGTGCAAAGGCAAGCTTCCAAAATGTCTCGATAGCAAGAAATCAAGTCTTCTGATTTCGTCGTATACAAATAGTCTCCGCATTTCTAGTAATGAAAATATGGGAAATGATTATGACACTTGACTCCTCGAGCTTCTTTTGGAAAATGCCATATCGATGATGCAACTCCTGGCGTAAGTTTCGCGGTGATTGGACATCCACGGGCTCGTGCTTTTAAACTTCATTCATTGCACTCCTGATTCTTGTTTTTCAAGGTGAAGGTACCGCCGTCAGTTCTATTTTCCATGGATGCATTCCTTCTAAAGCCTAGATGACTGTGTCGTAATCTGCTATAAATGGGGATTCCTTGGCTTTGCTTTTCCTATCCTAGTGCTTTTGTTGGCTCGCTTGCCTTTCCCTTCTTATAATCTTCTTTCACCCCTGAACATCATGCTAGGGGCTCTTGACCTTAAGGCCGTTTGGAGGAGTTTCCTTAGACTGTGTTGTGACCTTCTGCTAGGGCTTCCCTTCGTCGAAAATAAACGCGTTGTTCCGCTGTTGTTGCAGTCGTCGGTATGTTGGCTCTTGCTGTTGCTGCTGGGCCGAGGTGATGATGGACGGGGAGTCGATTTCTCCCTTATGTAGATAGTTGTTCACCGCTTGCCTTATGCACCACTGCTCACTCTCCTACCTGGGCCTGGTGTGGAACTTCATCCCTAGGGTTTTTTCTTTCCCAAGGGATAAAGTGGCATTACCGGCCGCTAATTCTAGGGCCCGCCGAATCTTCAACCTTTGGCTTCGGCGGGCAACATCTCTTTTCTCTACCTCCTCTGCGTCCCCTCCTTTTCCTCTTCTTCATCTTCTCCGATGGTGATCCCTAGGGGGATTGAGCTGGGAACCTATGAGAGGTGGAGATCGAAGGGGTCACCCTCGAGTATACATGCTCGAGGGTGCGGTGCCCGAGGATGCTGATACCGGAGATGGACTCTCGAGGGCGGACCGGGTGCCGGGTTTCATCGTATGTACATCCTTCCGTTCCTCCACTTTGGGGGTAGACTCCTGTAGGATTTTGCAAGTTGTATGTAATGACCCCTCGAGGGTTGCTTGTACACAAACTTTTATGAATAAGAATATACCCCATTGATTTTTACTTTCGAACTTTGCTTTGTTTTTCTATGCTCTTATTCCCTTCGGGGCCCTTTGAACGCTTTCTTTTGTTTGCTGGATGCTGATATCGGGCTTGGGCACAGTCATCCATTCCGTTCTTCTGCTGATCGGCATAGCTCTCATCTGAACCCATTGTCATACTTCGGACCAATCCTGGATTGATCTTATACGTCCGGGCTATCGAGGCCCTCCGAGTTGTATGGAGATCATGCGTCGAATTATGGGGCCTTCGGGGTTGTTACCCTGGATGAAGGTCATCTTTGGTTACCCGAGGGCCCCTATTGATCTTGATGTAGATAGCCCCTATAGAATGTATAGGATAAACTTCTGTTGAGGAGTTTTCCTGTATTCAGGCGCTTCCTCGGACCTTCATGGAGCTTTCAAGATCAGAGCTTCCTGTGATTATTCCTCTTTTCAGAAAGAGGAGATCAAGAGACCAGGTACTTGCGTTCCATCAAGTGTTGGCATTTAAAGCTTCCCGAAGTCCGACTTCTTTGGGCTGGGGGTTCTTGACGTAGAGTGCTCTCGTGAGCTTGGAGATAATATGAATGGACCCTCGAGTATTGAATTCTTGTTGAAGGATGTTTTCTGGATCGGGTATTGACCCGTCGACTGGGATCGAGGTTGTTGGCTTCCCGGGGCTTGCCTCGGGCAGGCGAGTCGTTGCTGCTTCTTGCATTTTGAGACAGCCGCCTTTCTGCTTTGGCACAGGGTACTTCATCTCTTTAGGCGCAAAAGGTGTTGGTGCGCGCCCTTGCTTTGACCTATTAGTTTCACCATAGTCATGGAAACCTCTTCGGGGCCGATCCGGCAGGGGATGGGGGGTGCTGCTCCTGGTGCTCAGGAACCGATGGAGTTCACTCTAGAGATGACATCCTTGATAAGAGAGGAACACCTGGAGATGGCGAAAAGATATTGCGGGTAGACCGAGGGGATAACACTGTAGGTTCTTTCCCCATATGAGGGCATTGCGGACTCCACATATAGATTCTTGAGTGTATACCTACACCCTTTCGCATTTGGCCCCCCTGATAGGGAGAAGGTCTGGCTTGAATTCATGCTTGATCACCTTATCAGGCTATATCGGCCTTTCCATCATCGAGGCCTGCTAACTCTGAGGTGTCGTTTGTCCACGCCCTTTGTTATTAATGACAAGGAAAGCGGGGATTGAGAGTGGGCCAGTTGGTTTATGCGGTTCGAACGACCGACATTATCCCTATGGAGTTTTACCAATTTCTCAAAGGGTGGAATATGCACGTGAGTGAGGCGTTTGGTGCTTTTTCAGGTTTCGCCTATAGCGAAAATTAGCTGAGTAATAATGTTGTCTCCCATGTTGCAGCAACTTCGTGGATGCCAGGTGAAGTCCATGATCTGCCTGGCTGGGTCCGGAAGCTGGTGACCCATTCGTCCTACGACGAGCGCAGGTGGCGAGCTTTACTTCATACTGGATGGGGAGCGTAGTACCATGGTATGTGCGTATGCTACCTTTGCCTTGCCTTCGAATACCCGAGGTAATATTTTCCTCTTACATTTGTGCTGGATTCTTCGTTTGCAGATATCGGGCAGTTCCTTGGGATGAGGCACCCGCGGTGTGATGGAGCCTTTAGTGATGCTGGTCGGGCTCACATTTCCGTGGAAGGGGCGTCGCCCTGGTCCACTGCTCCAGGAGTGCCTGATCCCTGGCCGACAGTTCCTTTGAGCGAATACGCTGTGCCCGAGGTCATTTCTTCTGGGCCGTAGGGGCAAGATCAACAGGAGTGTGTTCCGACTTCGAGGAAGTCCGTCGCTTTACTTTGTGGTGAGTTTATGTACAGTTTACCATGTGCCCCGTGTCCTCCTCCGTCTATTGAACCTTCCTTGTGCCAGCATGTGATAGGCTTAGGTATGAGCTGCTCCATTAAGGGGCCAGGCTTTAGAAGATTCTGGATAAGGGTGAATCCCTTAGGTTCCTTAGCGAGGAGAAGGAAGTTGAGTTGCAGCATTGGCGATATGAGTTGTACCGGAGCTCAAACTATGAGATCTATTTGATGGAGCAGGTAACTTCTTGTAGTACGTGCTTTACTCCTTTCTATCCTTAAGGCTAACACCTTTGTGTATCAGTTGCAGAGGAAGGCAGAGGCCTTGGAGTACCTCAAAGGCGATGTCAACCCTGTCAGAGTTGCTTTCGGGGAGCTAAAAACCCAAGTGCAGGCTCGAACTTTGGAGGAGAAGAGTACCTCGGCTAAGGTTCCTGCCTTCGAGGTCCAACTTTGCTTGACTCATGACAACGCCAAAGTTCAAGCAGATATGATTGGGAAACTCGAATCTAATCTCTCGAAGGTCAGAGATGAGATAATTGATGCCCTAGAAGAAGCGACACTAAGCCTAACCAAGGCCGATCATGAGATGGCGATTTGTATGAAGGATGTTGCTGATGCCCAAGTTGAGCTGAAGCGAGCTCTCAACCGGGGGAAGAGGATCAAGGAATATGTTCGTTGTAGATCCCGAAGAGTGATACTCGAGGAGGTAGGTGCAAGGGGTTTCGTCCTCTCGGAGGAATTGGCTCGAGCAAGGGCGGATGAGTGTGACGCTCGGTCATTTATTGTTGATGTTGCGGAGGCCGAACTCGACAAGTTGTAGCCCTTTAGCACAGAATGTAGACTTTGCCATTTTGTCACTTTTGACTTTGCCATTTTGTTGCTTTGGACTTTGCTAGTTTGTCGCTTTGTTTTTGATATATGTCGGGCATGCCTGTAGATGGAGAATGCAATTTTTCGCGCATGTAATAAATAAGAAGAAATTTGAAGCTTTATTTCTTCTGTACATTTTTGTTGTTGTTGCTTTCGATCGGGATAGCTGGTTTTTGTGTTTTGCGAGGTCCTCATAGGACCTGAACGGATTGTCCACACCCGGGGGCTCTTAAGTGCGATCCTTAGCGCGAGCAGCTGCAGGGGCCTTCGTGCTTGGCCCGGCTATTTGGGCTTAGTCTCCGAGTTGGGCTCCGGCTCTAGCCTTCTTGGCCTTGATGTTTTTGTGCCCGTTCGGGCAGGTAGCAATCGTTTTTATCTCTTGCCCTTGGGCATTTGCTGTTCCAACTGTTTTGGGTCCAGTCTTCGAGTCGCATTGTGACTCGAGCATCAATTGACCTCAAGCTCTTACCTGCCTGCATGGTCGGATGATGATGGCCCTTTGTGCTCTGGTTCAAAGTGACCTTACGGGCGGGTGTCCCAGAGGTTTACTCGGCCGGTGATGGTGGCACTTATGCCATGCCCTTAGACGTATTGCAGTTTTTCGGTCCAGTCTCCGAGTCGCATTGCGATTCAAGCTATAATCGACCCTTAAATTTCCTTAATTTCCCAACCGACGATAGTGGTTCTTATGCCATGCCCTTAGGCGTATTGCAGTTTTTGGGTCCAGTCTCGGAGTCTCATTGTGATTCCAGCAATAATCGACCCTAAATTTCCTCGATTTTCTGGCCGGCGATAGTGGAACTTATGTCGTTTGTCTGTTGAGATCTTTCAGTATGTGGCCCGAAGGCTTGCATAGTTAACTATAAATGCAATGTATAGCCTAAATTTTAGGGTTTTCATGCCTGTTGAGGTCTTACGGTTTTCCATGCCTATTGAGGTCATACAGTTTGTCATGCCTATTGAGGTCTTACAGTTTGTCATGCCTATTGAGGTCTTACAGTTTGTATGATGTAGAATAGATCTGGTTATGCCGAGTCTGCCTGCTTGGGGTCTTACAGTTTCAGATTTTCCAGTGCTCGGCGATTGGCGACAGTCTCCGAGTAATCGAGTTTGTTTAAGCTTGAAGACCGCTTCTCGTGAACTCGGAGTTGCATTGTGAGGGATTTCTGACCTTGGGGTTCCGACCCTGGGGCCGTATGGGCATTGAACCATTTAAGTCTCCGATTATCTCGTGACATATTCAGCGGAGAGGCCTTTGCTATGAATATGCCGAAATAGCCTTTTTCGAAGTATGAAATGCCGAAAAGATATTCTTTATTGCTTGGAGTAAATATAGGCTATAAATACATGTCGTCTCGTTTTGTGAGCTTGGCCCACGTGGGTGCGGCTCCTCTGATCATCTGATCCATTTACATGATTCTGTTTTGAAACTTAGCCTGCTATTTAATGGCCCTTCTGCGGGGACGGTGCCCTTAAGAGAAGGCCATCGCACGTCGTCTGACTGTAGAAAAAAGGCCCGCGATTTTGTATGCTACTTTATTAATAATCTTGCTAGCGGGACCCTCTTTATGTTGGAAGTTTGGTCGAGGGAAGAGAGCACGACGGACCCCACAGAGACCTCGAATCTCCGAGTGGAGTTATAACTTATGAATGCCTCGGTTGACTGCCTGCATATACGTTAGCAAAAGAAAAGAAACAACAAGGGAGCGAAGTAGTTCTTCCCTGTTGCGGGATATGTAGGCGACGTTTTAAGGTATGGTATGTTTCTGCCGTTTCGAGGCACGAGCCCATAATACAACCTTTTGTTGTGTTCAACTAGGCTTTGCCGAAGATGTAGTTCTGCTCACCCTTTGATCCCTTCGAGGGCGGAGGTATTGATGCCAGTGATGGGTCATATGGTGAGGGATTTCCTCTCATCGTGTGTAGCTCCTTGTCGAATACTTTAGTCCCACCTCTGTCGTGGAGTTTCATCGCTTTGGTGGAATGTGGTTGAAGTCACCTCCTGGCGGTGTGCCCGTTGTCATTTGAATAAAACATCCGTGTTTTGCAGGCTCGGCGTTCCAACCCAAGCTTAGGCGGGCTGTATAGAGGGAGCGGCCTTCTTAATTGTTGTGGCGATCGGCGTCTGGAATCCATCAAGGATTCGAGGTGTGGGAGTGATTTGGTTCGTTAGTCCGAACCGCCCCATTGGCTTTGTCCTGGCATCGTCGGTATAATTGATCGAACCATCTGCATTTATGAACACATATTTTATTTGAAATAAGTCAGATGAGGGAGGGGGTTACCAATCGCGTTAATATGAGGCCGAGGCGAATTCTCGGCGTCCCTTTCCTTGGATGCAAGGGTGTCCTTTGGGTATATTCCCTAGACCCGTCTTTCCCCAGCGATGAGCCCTTTCACTCTACATTTTATAGATCATTGAAGGGTGTCGCCGTCCCTTTACTGTCGTGGCAATACGTCGTGGCTTTTCAGTTTCATTTTTCCTATTCTCCTTCCTCCCTTGGAGCTGGATCTGAGCCTGACCACTCGATGATACTTGGTGGCGATCTCTATTGAATAGCACAATTATCGTTCTTTTGAGTCGGTGACTGCGCTCGCCCTGTGGTTCCTGCACTGGGCCATGGTTCTCTTGAAGGGGTCTTGGTCGAATAGGTCTGAGCTTCCTGCCGTTCCCGGTTTCGCTTATGGTGATCACGATGTTTGGTATAGCAATGCTGAAATCTTACTCGACTGGGCGGGGTTTCCCTGCCAGCTGTGCCTTGTTGAATATGGCTCCATTGGAGGTTCTTCAAGGGTGCTGTCTTCGGGATATTTCCCTATTGTTGTGAGGTAGGTTGCATCTCGAGTTGTTCCTTTCATTCGCAACGCATGGATGATACCTCTATCCGTTTGGCATTAGCTTCTTTGGCGGGAGTCTTCTTGGATATACTAAACCCAAGGAGGTTCCCGGATGGTTGTCCATACCCCCAATTCATGGCTGGTGCCGGGTGTGGGCATCCAACTAGAATTAATCTGGGTATCTGATCAGGCTTTGCTTGAAATGTCCTGGAGTCGTTGGGCATGCTTCGTTCAGGCCTCTGGTGATGGTCTGTGTTGCCCAATCATTTGAAACCAGGATCGATCTCATTCGTCCTATTAGGGAATAGGGTGAGGCTTCCCGCAGTATTTCATTTCTTCTTCGTTTGGCCTCAGGTGTATCGGGCCCTCTCAGTACTGCCTTGATGGAGTCAGCGCGTGCTTCTGCGGAGGACCGCGCTGGTATGGTAAGCAAGTCTATGAGGTCAGGTGCTTGGCGATTGCTGCAAGAGCTTCCATGAACCTGATTCGATACTTTTGAAGAGATTCCCAATCATCCTCACAGTGGTGGGGTCGGTTACCGATCCGTCATTACTTAATATCTCAGGTACCAGCTCGGCGTAAGGAGGTGTCTCCGGCGCTACTGCGTTGGGAGTCTCCGGGCGACTTTGCAGCTGAGCGATAGCCAACTATCGTGCCTATAACATTTCAAAAATAACATGAAGATTAACTTCTTGTTCTACCCTGGCCGGGGTTTTTTGAGCTTCCTGTAGGTCAATGCACTGTATACTGTCATCGATGCGTGAGGCTTCTTCGACCTGTTGCGCGCCTTGCAAGCACGCGTCCCCTTGAATCGATCCAAATGCGTTATCGGGGTCCTGCGGTGTCGTGCCAACCTCTGGAGCAGCCACACTATTTTTGCCGTGGTTTTTGGGGTAGTCGTTCTCGGTTTCGCTTACCGAGCCGGACATTAACCTAAAATCAAAAGATCTTGGGCAAGAAAAAGTATGAAAGATAATGTGCATTTGTGTGAAACTTGAAAGAAAATAATCTCTATTTTTTTAGCCCCACAGTGGGTGCCAAACTATTTAACGTGAAAATGGTAACAACAATTAAATTTATAAATGGGATTCTAAAAATACATGATCTATTCTCGAGCTAGTTGTTAGAGCAGTTGATACAAAGAACGTGAAGCTTAACGATAATATGCGAGCTAAAACAAGACAGTAATCAAACCGAAGGGACCTGTTACCCGGATGCAAAGCCGGTCGATAAGGACCTCGGGGTTGGGACTTGAATCGAGCTCGAGCTATCCGGGGCAACCGGGAATAGGATAACAATTATGGATATGATCAAGCAAGGCTCTTTACGGCCAAAGTTGCATAATATAACATGAAATATGTAAGAAGACAATAGATGTTAAAGCGGCCTCGAGCCAGTGAGAACGAAAAAAATAGGAGAAAGAGAGAGAGATATTATTGCTTTAGTGGAGAAATGGAGCAACATCTGCCTTATACAAAGTGGTATGGGTTCCCCTTATATAGTTGAGGGAACACGGTATGGTACAAATATGTGGAGATTAAACACAAAGTACAGAGATGGGATGGTTTGACCTGATGCCTCAGCATAGGCTCTGGATATGCTGGGCCTATCAGACGTAGCCATGTGCCTTGGGGGCTTCCCCCTCCGTCCTGGCTTCGGTCTTTGATTCCTCCGAGTTGGGCTCCGACGAGCCCCGAGCTATGGAACTTGGTCGCTACCTCCCGTCCTCGGGGTCCCGAGGCATGCTTACGACATGTCCCGACAACGAAAAATCAAGTCTTCTGATTTTGCCGCATACACAACTCAAAATATTACCAAATGAACAAAATTTTATTATTAAGTAGTTTTGCCCAAATGTTCTTCCTCGTTTTGCTTTCCAAACAATCCCGAAACTCACTTTTGATAACTCCAATGGATTCCTTATGAAATTTCAGTCAAGTTAGGCTTTTGAATCACTCCATTTAGCCTTTTAATGAAGGAGATATGTTGGTTTCAATATTTGAAAATAGTGCAGATTTTAAAAAACGAAGTCAGTGGCAATTTCGTAATTAATCTAAAAAATTTGGCAACTCAATTCTTAGTAAAATGACCATAAAATCCTATAACGATGTCCAAATTTGACGATTCTTTTTGCTATGGCTCGTTAATTATGATAAGGATCTAATGCTTCAATCAAAATAGAAATAGGAACTCATTTGTTTAATGTGGTACCATTTATGCTTGAAGAAACGATGCCGAAACATAAGAAAAACAAGCGCAACACATCCCAAACCTATCCGAAAGTCACCCGAGCCCCTCAGGACCCCGTACGAACATACCAACAAGTCCCATAACATAACACAGACCTATTCAAGCCCTTAAATCACACATAACAACATCGAAATGACGAAACTCACCTCAAATCAAACTTGATGAACTTTCGACTTCCAAAAACTCGCGCCGAAACATATCAAAACAACTCGGAATGATCTCTATATTTTCACACAAGTCCTAATACATCATAAGGAGCTACTTGTGCCCACAAACTATCAAGCGAATGGCAAACTCTCAAAACGACTATGGGGTCGTTACATTCTCCCCCACTTAAATATACGTTCGTCCTCGAACGTTCCAAGAGTTGTTCCTAAGCCGTCAAACCGTTGTGTAACCTTACCATGCAGATACTAGGGAGTGATCCCTTGTCACCCTATTCCAACTACGCCCGTTAACACAACATAATTGAAGATCATTACTTCAACCTTAGTCCGTAAACCACAGAATCCAATTTCCAACATCCAGAATTTACAACAAGACTCGAACTTCGCATCTACACATTGTATAAGTCTGAACAAGCTATATCAAGACATAACCACAACCCTAGATGTAATCACCCCACATACCACACGACTCGCATACTCGTAGCAAAATTTCCGATCACAATAGCTGCTCAAAATAACCCAATACCGGTAATAAACCTCATGTCAAACAAAACCTCGTTCTAAAGCCTTTGTGCATTGCAGATGATGATAGAAACACACAAAAATCATAACCATTCATCAGATCAACAAGCAATGGATCTCTCTCTCCTTCGACAAGAACTATAGCCAATTTCTAAGCCGATCAGCGACATTATCCTTTCAAATATACCGCAATCAAATCTGATAGCACCCATTCTAGGTCCGACGACGTCATCTTATCAAATACAAGCTACTCTACTGACATGCCTCACTAATACTACCCAGAGCCACAATTCATGCAATCCATGCACTAATACGCAACAATTCTAGCGTACTCAAACTTAGAAAATGACTCCAATGAGGGAACTGTCCCGCAAGCTCAACAAGTGACACCCTAACGCAATGCTAAGAACTCATCACACACCATAGAACAAAAATACACGAATCTAACACAAAGTATCATATCCAACATAACTTCGATGCAATGCGCGACCCCATCCAAACACTGGTTGACATGAAATACCTTAAGTCACAATGCCCAAAATCAACCACCACGTGCAATTTGATGTCTAGTACCAAAAGTGCATGACCATAACCAGTGAGAAGCAAATAACTCAATACCATAGTCCGGAATGAACATAATCAATGTACAATCAATCATTCAACATCCTAATACCCATCTTGCTCAAATTCTGCCATAAAGTCCAAATAGAACCCTACCATGTGCGTATATAACCATCGAATCACAACCCCTCATAGCACAGAAGGGTGACTCATATTGCATCTCAGAACATGAATAAGCTCAACACTAACCGTCACATCCCTCACAATGGAAGTACGGAGTCAACCACCCGGTGTAGACTACACATCCTCATTAGGCCTATCAATGGTCCCCCAAATTAACCCTGGTCATCCACAAATAGATAATTAACCCTCTGAAGTTCCACAATGGCCTAACCATAACACATACTATCATATGTCTTGCTTTGGCCACATCTTTACAATTCGTAACCACGAAGCAACCTGCTTTTGAGAATTTCCGGTCTCCAAATCCATAAGATACCTGAATCACCATTTCTGATCCCAACTCCACTGCCGAATATCTAACACATTTCTGACACACGATCATCCCATGATGAATAATTCAAAGATTCTCCTGTGCCACATAGCAAAAATCTGAATATTAGCAGTTGATCAACCAGGTGGGTACTGCAATACCAATGAAGCATCCGCAAGTCAAAACACAACGTGCCTTCTGAAATGTGTACCCTTCTTCGGCAATAACACGTAGTAATATCATTCACCTAGTCATCTAAAATCATCCATGTTGCCTAAGAATTCATGACCTTCCCGCTAAAACTGAATCGTGACCTTGCACATGCAAATCTCAATCCCACACAAAACACCGCATCTATCATGCCATCATATGAAAAGTACGAGGATCTAATAATCAACTCTGTGTCACAAGTAGAATACATACCAGATCAGCCAGAAACCTTCCATTTGATCTCATCCAGGAGAAAATCACAATACACAACATGTTCCACACACCGGTAGGAAATATATACCTCGAAACATGGTAGAAACCAATGAGAATACCTTGAAACCCCTTTGCAAAAAACCAAGTCATTAAAATTGAATCTCTCTAACTCAACTGAGCCACGCAGGTCGTCAAACCCAAGAGTACTACCAAAAATACCGGTAAGGAATTCCTATTCAAAGGACCACTTACTTTCATTGCTATGTTGACCCAACACCACAGAGGTGACCTATTTCTTCTGTTACTCCTAGTCTTTCCTCTGAGGTAACACTTCTCCCTGTCAATACACAACTAACCCAACCAAAAATTAATTTAGAAAATCCTACCACAAGCCACGTAGCCCAGCAACTCATAAACTACTGTATTTCCTCTAAAGCACCCCATAATTCACCGACCGAGAAGCCCACGCTGAATAGACCTTTTGTGAATCTAAAGCTATTTCTCCAACCCCCTTTTGATACTAAAATGTAAATACATTAATGAGTAGAAACACCATAAGACCCAACATCAGCCAATGCAAGATCTTAGATCTTAGTCATATACAAATTTTGGGAACATTCCAATACTATCTATATACACTTCTCAGGCCAAAACTGAGGTAACACCTGACTCTGCAATCAGAATGCCGCTAGTGGAATCCCCCACTTGACGCGAAGTTATAGAAGACAATATTTGATGATCCACAAAAATAACCTTCAGAGCTCATACAACACCAATCATAAGGTACTCCAGTTCATCTACTAAGCACATATCCATTCTCGTGACCGTCAAACTCGCTTCCTTTAGTGCGTTGAATGACAATATGTACCTTTCACTGAGTAGAAATCTCATACGACCACATAGTCTCCAATACCACCAACTATTCTCAAATCAACATCCATCTCATGACACTACCACGATCGCGGCCATTATTCAACCAGTTAAACCTTCCCAAGCTCGTACTTATCACCTAGATGCCAGAACCCGCTGCAACCCCATGTGAACAACTAAATAGTCTCTCAATACCTCTATATCTTCAGTCTGGACGACACGTTGAGACAATGTTTGAGCATCCTTGGCTCCCTCGTAGCCCATCCATAATATCACGAAAAGATAGTGCATAGTAGATATCGAGTGCGCTATATAAGGCACGAGTGGATGCGGAGGAACATAAGATATATGCTTCGAGCTGAATCAATGTCGCACGATGAGGAATGAAAGAGGTGTAACTTCCTAATAGTTTTCGTAGCCTCTCAAAGATAAGTACAGACATCTCTGTACCGGTCCGCAAGAATCTACTAAACATGCTTATGACTCGTAGCACCTATGAACCTAGAGCTTTGATACCAACTTGTCACGACCCAAAATACCTCCGAAGGAGTCCTGATGGTACCCAGTCTCTAAAACTAGGTAAGCCTAATGTTAACTGAAATAACAACAATATTTAGCTATCATCAAACAATTTAAAAATGGAAATCTTTATACAAAGTTAAAATCCCAAAACTGGTAGTACAAGTCATAAGCCTTTCTATAAGTAATTATACATAATGAATACATCACTATTTTGGAATAAAAGGAAACAATGGAAATAGATACAATAGAAGGTGACTTCGGAGCCTGCAAACGCCCAACAGGTGTAATTTGAAGTCTCCAGCCTCTACCAAGCATAAGTTTCAAAACCAACTCGATCTGAAGTACCTGGTTCTGCACAAAAAAAATATGCAGAAGCGTAGCATGAGTACACCACGGTGGTACCCAGTAAGTATCAAGCCTAACCTCGGTAGAGTAATGATGAGGCCAGGTCAAGACACTACCGAATATATAACCTGCAGGATATGACTTTAATCTAACCGGAAAGGACTATCAAAGTAATACCAATAGCTGAAGGATATCAAATTGCAAATAGTAATAACGATAAGAGGAAAACACGAATGACAACGAGAATTAACCTAGTAATTAAACAACAACATATATGGGGTGCGGATGAAGCATAAATGAATTCAAGTAGGGAAAATGATGTTAACTCAACCAACTGAATCGTTTCTAATACACAATTCCAACAATCCTAATCCTCGTAATCTCATATCATAATCACAACTTCCAAACCTTTAACACACATGGCACCTTGTGCCCACATATTTCCATCTCACTTTGCACGGAAAAATTCACATACTACTCAGTACATAATAACCGTGTCACACGCTAATTAAGGTGTCCAAGAGATTTTTACTTATATATCATAAAGTAATAGTACAGTTTCTAGACCAAGTAGGAAATCAGTGAGAAAGATGGGTTTATTTTAAAAATCCTTTGAGTGAAGAAAGAATAACATTTTCAAATAAAATACAACATCGAATAAGTTATTGAATTTAATATAGTTTTTATTAAATTATGACATAATAAAGATTCCTTTTTAAGTGAATTGAAAACCTAAGACAAGTTAAGAATATTAAGTTGAGAAATTAATTGAAGTAAAATGTAACAACTATTAGAAATGTAAATAATGAAATATATGGCGAGTCTTAATCTAGAAGCCATACAAGGTAGCATGATATTATTTCTTTTGTTTTAAATCACTTTATTACTAACAACTCAGTACGGCAGGAGGTAATGACTCAATGTAGTAAATTCACTTCGACATTCAACTCACCAGAATAATAGTGTTAGGAAAAGAGCTCAGGAAATGACGGCAAGACAATATGTCAATGACAATACCTAGATCCTCAAAACACAGTGAAAATCATAAATACAGTTTATCAGAGTCTCGTACGAAGGAACTGAAGCCAAAACAATAAAACAAGGGATACAAAAATACAAGATATTGCGGTGCGCAACCCGATCCCACCATATAATATCAATATCATAAGTCACCCTTATTCCACCATATCAATTCACCCTTATTTCACCCTAACAATCCACCCTTATTTCACCTATTATGGCGTGCAACCCGATCCCACAGTAAAATAACAATATCACAATATGAATAGCCTCCCTTATTCCACCACCTCCCTTATTTCACCTGTGACGGTGTGCAACTCGATCCCCTATATAATAACTTAAATAAATAACAACAATTCAATAAGTAAATTTACCAGAATCTCTATAATCAAGGGTATGAGTACACGACAACAAGGGAACCACATGAAATCAAAGGAATACAACAACCTTTACAAAATGACAAGATATGTAAGGCACATGATAACTAAGCAGACAATCACAACAATTTGGACATGTAGTAGATATGCACATAGTCCTAGAAGAACTCAACAATTAAGATGTATCAAGACAATAAGGAAGGCAATGACTTCAACCAAGGCATATAAGGGCCAAATAACGAGTAAGAGGTAAATAAGTGCTAAACACATCATATAGAGCATGTAAGAGTAGTCTAATAACGAGATACTACATGTTATGACAATTTAATCAAAAACATGGAAAGAGACTAGACAATCCAAATCGGTCAATACCACATATAGACCGTGTACCCATTCGTCACCTTGCATACACGACTTTCACATAACAAGATAACACAATTAACTCAATTCCTAAGGGGTGGTTTCCCCCACACAAAGTTAGACAAGACAATTACCTCAATTCGGTCAACTGAATAGTCAATTTAGATTTTCCTTTACCAATTCACCATTGCTCGGCACAATCTAGCCAAAGACGACTTAAATACATCAAACAATGCAAGAGAAAATAATTTTAATTAACAAAGCTATGATTCTTATACAACCATTCAATTATATAAGAATCGGAATGCACATTCAATTATGAGTCCAACCATATAATTTTTACTCAAACCCGACTCCGAATTGATATTCAAAAACTCAAAAATTCAATTTATGAAATTTTAGACCAAATCCCCAACTTCACTTTGAAATCATCAATCAAATGCCTAAAACTAAGATGGATTTATGAAATATACCCAAAATCGAGTATAGAAACTTACCCCAATTCATATAGTGAAAATCACCTCCAAATATTGTCCAACTCCAAGCTCCCCAACTCAAAATTATGACCAAATGAACAAACTTTCGATTTTAAGTATTTTTTGTCAATTGTTGTTCCTAGTTTTGCTTGCGAAACAATCCCGAAACTAACTTTTGATGCCTCCAATAGATTCCTTGTGAAAATTTAGTCAATTTAGGATTTTTAATTACTCTATTTGACCTTATAATGAAGGAAATATGTTGGTTTCAATATTTGGAAATAGTGTAGATTTCTAAATACGAAGTCAGTGGCAATTTCGTAATTAATCTGAAAAATTTGGCAACCCAATTCGTAGTAAAATGACCATAAAATCCTCATACGTTGTCTTAATTTGACGATTCTTTTTGCTATGACTCCTTAATTATGATACGGATCTAATGCTTCAGTCAACACAGGAATCGAAGCTCTACCATTTATGCTTGAAGAAACGATGTCGAAACATAAGAAAACGAGCGCAACACAGCCCAAACCTATCTGAAACTCACCCAAGCCCCTCAGGACCCCATACGAACATACCAACAAGTCCCATAACATAACATGGACCTACTCGAGGCCTTAAATCACGCATAACAACATCGAAATGACGAAACACACCTCAAATCAAACTTCGAACTTTCGACTTCAAAAAACTCGCGCGAAACATGTCAAATCAACTCGAAATGAACTCAAATTTTGCACACAAGTACTAATACATCATATGGAGCTACTTGTTCCCCAAACTATCGAGTGAAGTGTAAATTCTCAAAACGACCAGTCGGGTCGTTACATCCGCTTCTGCAGCCAACAACATTGCATCTTTGGCATCTTCTAAACCCAGCCAAACTCCGCACCTGCGACCCCAATCTCGAGGTGCGATCATATCCAGCATCAAAAAACCTCAGCCAAGATCTTAAGTACAAAACAAATCAGAAATCACTCCAAATCTCACTCAGGGCACACCGGACCCTATCCAAACATACTAACACATCCTAAAATATAATACGAACTTATTCGAGGCTTCAAATCACATCCAACAATGTCAAAAACAGGAATCACACTCTAATTCAAGCCTAATGAAACTAATGGATTTCCAACTTCTACAATTGATGCTAAAACCTATCAAACCAACTCCGATTAACCTCAAATTTTACACACAAGTCATAAATGGCACAACAGACCTATTCTAACTTTTAAAACCAAAATCCGAGCCCGGTACCAAGAAAGTCAACTCTCAGTCAAACATCTTAACTCTCCAAACCTTCAACTTTCCAACCTTCACCAATTCAAGCCAAAATGACCTACGGACCTCCAAACCAATATTAGACATATTCCTAAGTTCAAAATCACTGTACGAAGCTATCAGAACCATCAAAACTCGATTCTAGAGTCGTTTATACATAAGTCTACATCTGGTCAACTAATTCAACTTAGGCTTCCAACCTTGGGACTAAGTGTCCCAATTCATTCTGAAAACATTCCCGGAACAAACCACCCGGGCAAGTCATATAACAACAAATGAACATAAAATAAGCAATAAATAGGGGAACAGAGCTACAACACTGAAAATGACCGGCCAGATGGTTATAGATCCTAAGAAGACAGAAACGGTGTAGAATAGCAGTTACAAGCATTACAGGCATTTTGTGTAGGATTTCTCCAGAATAGCAGTGCCACTAACTAAGCTAACACACAAATACAAAGTTTTAGTGGACAGGAGAATGTGAGCAGAGCTTTAAAAAATTCAGAACGTGTCAGACAACCACACCAATATTAGCCTTACCATCAGGTTGTGGAGGAGTTACGATGTTCTGTGATGCATCAAGGGTAGGATTATGATGTGTTCTCATGCGAAATGGTCTCATTATAGCTTATGCCTCCAGACCATTGAAAACGAATGAGCAAAACTATCCTACACATGATTTGGAGATGGCTGCAGTGGTATTTGCTTTAAATATTTGGAGGCATTGCCTATGTAGTGAAATTTCACGACCCCAAAACAAACTCGGTCGTGATGAAGCCTATCATGGAACTAGGCCAGCCGGCATATCCCAAAAATAGTTCAACATTTCATTAAAACTTAAATGACAACCTTTTTCAACTGAAATTTTCATAAAAGATATAAAGTGAAAAGCAAAAATACGGAAAATAAAAGCCCGACCTCAGGTGTCACTAAGTCATGAGCATTACTACAGTTGTTCCAAAACATAACCATACCAAAGTAGTCTGAAAGTAGCCAAGTATACTAGAAAGAAGATAAAGGAGGAGATAGGCGGAACTGCGATCGCCAGGCAGCTACCTCGCTATCTTTGGTGATAATCTGCGACTAGTATAGGGAACAGCCACTGTCGTGACCTGAGATACCTGGATCTGCACACAAGGTGCAGGGGTAACGTGAGTACACCAACTCAGTAAGTAACAAGTCCAAACTATGGACTGATAGGTAGTGACGAACTAAATCTCAGCAATTATAACACAATAAATCTGAACAAAAAAGTAGGCATACTGGTAATTCAATTATCCAACTCAATAGTAAAGTAAATACCAATCCGAACAATTTGAAGTATAAAGCTCAGCAAAACTCTACATGTCAATGCCAAAAATGCATGAAAATGCTCTGTATGCTTCCACTCACAAGTGTTCAACCACTCGATACTATATATGGCCTTCCAGCCCAGTGAAATCCATCCCAAAGCATATACAACACAGATTGCAAGTCAACCAGTACTGAGGAAACAAGGGTCATCCAACCCTGATGAGAAATCCATCTCCAGGTATATATATATATATATGAACACATTTAACCACTCGGTACCGCATATGGCCATCCGGCCCAGGGAAATCCATTCCGGAACATACTCATCACTAACTATAAGTCACTCGGTAACGAGGTAAAGGTCATTCAAACCCTAGGGAGAAATCCATCTCCAGATATCAATACTTTGGACAACTCCATGTCCAGGGAAATCCATCTCTCAAAATATCATCTGCGCTCACTGGGGGTGTGTAGACTCCGGAGGGGCTCCTTTTAGCCCAAGCGCCATAACAAGCCAACAAAGGCATAATCAATAATCTGTTAAGGCATGCAGCCCGATCCCATAACAGTCACTCATAATCAGGCTCTCAGCCTTACTCAGTCATCACTCTCCAGTCTCACACACTCGGTCTCACAATGGCATGAACTAGCCCAAATCAATGGCAAAATGTGTCAAATAACAATAACGGAGACCGAGACATGATATGATATGCATGAACAAGACTGAGTACAGAATATCAATGAAACTAATGAGATGACAGCAAGGAACCACAACTCGGGTCTCAACAGTATTGGCGTGAAGCCCTAACATGAGAATTAGCATGATTCATAGTTCATTTCCTTAATCATATAATCACAACACAAATATCAACAAGAAAGAATCACTAAGTGGTGCTATGGAATGAACCAGGACACATTCACACGGTGCCCGGCCACATGCTCATCACCTGTCATTTGCGTCACCTTATATAACACATAGTTCGGGGTTTTGAACCCTCAAAACCAAGTTTGGAAGCATTACTTAACTCAACCCAAGCCAAATCCTACTCGGATATGCCTTTGCCTCTAGAATCGGCCTCCAAACGTCCCGAATATAACCAAAAGCAATGCAACGCAATCAATATAGGCCAAGGAGTTAATTCAAACCAGAACACCAAAATTCACCCAAACCCGGCCCCCAGACCCACGTCTCGAAATCCGACAAAAATCACAAAACTTGAAACTCTTTCCAATCACTAGTCCATTCATATAAGATTTATCAAAATCCAACTCCATTTGACCCCTCAAACCCTCAATCAAAACTCTCCAAAAATCCCAAGCCCTAACCCCTCATTTCACCATTAATCACCACTAATTACATGATTAAACTAGAGAAACTATCAAAATCACGAGTATTAGGGCTCAAATTACTCACCTCAGTGAAAACCCACTTGAATCCCTCTTCAAATTACTCCCAAAAGCTCCAAATCCGGATGAAAAATGATGAAGAATGACCAAAATTCGTGAAGGGTCCTTTTTATACATTCTGCCTAGCACCTCCGCATCTGCAGCCAAAAACATGCACCTGCGGTCCAAACACCGCATATGCGCATTTCACTTAAAATCCCCAGCTTCTGCACCTACACCGGCCTCTCAGATATGGTCCAACTTCCGCTCCTGTGATCCTTCTCCACTTCTGCGGTCCATTTCCGCTCCTGCGGACCTCGGACCAGTGGTTCCCAATCTGCAAGTGCGTATATAACATAAAAGCAGCTTCAGCTACTCAAACCAATTTTCCAACTCAGCCGCTAACCATCCGAATTAATCTCGATGCCCTCGGGACCTCAACCAAAAATACCAACAAGTCACATACCACAATTCAAACTTATTCAAACCTTCGGAACACCCCAAACAACATCAAAACACCAAATCACCCTCGGATTGAAGCTTAAAAACTTCTAATCTTCTAAATTCTGCAGATGATGTCGAAACCTATAAAACCTCGTCTGAATGACCTGAAATTTCGCACACACATCACGTATGACACTATAGACCTACTCCAATTTCCAAAACCTCATTCTGATCCCGATATCAAAATTTTCACTGCCGATCGAGAAACGCCAAATTTCCAATTTCGCCAATTCAAGCCTAAATCTACCGCAGACCTCCAAATCACATTCTGGATGCGCTCCCAAGTATAAAATAACCTAACGGAGCTAGCAGAATGATAAAACTCCAAATCCAAGATCGAATACTAGAAAGTCAAACCTTTCAAATTTAAGGCTTCAATCTGAGAATCACTCTTCTATATCTATTCCGATTAATCTGAAAACCAAAAGCAATGATTTACATAAGTCATAATACATCATGCGGAGCTACTCATGCCCAAAACCTGACGAACGAAGTGCAAATGCTCAAAACAACTTGTCGGGTCGTTACATACTCCCCCACTTAAACATACGTTCGTCCTCGAACGTGCCTAAAGTTGTTCCAAAAGCCAACAAATCGCCATGTATCCCCACTATGCACATACCCGGGAGTGATCCCATGTCACCCTATCTCATATATATCCACTTCTGAAATTATCTATAAGATCAGAATTTCACATCTAGACACTAAATAAGTCTGAACACGTTGTATCAAGCCATAACCACGATTCAAGATGGAAATCACATGATATACCACACAACTCAAACACTCATAGTGATAACTTCCAATTACAACAATTGCCCAAACAACCCAATTCCGGTAATAAGCCTCTTATCAAACCAAAGCCTCATTCCAACACTTTTGTGTACTGCCAATGATGAATGAAAAACGCAGAAAGTCGTAAACATTCCTCAGATTAACCAGTCATGGAGCTCCCTCTCCTTCGGCAAGGACCATAGTAATTTCTAAGCCGAATCCAAATATTATCCATCCAACATGTTAAGACCGAACCCGATAGTATTCATTCAATATCCCAATGACCTCATCTCATCCAACACGACTACTTTAGTGACATGACACATCAATACAATCTAAAGCCACAATCCGTGCAATCTGCACACCAACAAGCAACAATCCAAATGTAATCAAATCATGGAAAATAACTCAAATAAGAGAGATGTACCGCATGCTCACTAGTACCACCACAACACAATGCTAATAACCTATCACATCCCATAGAACAAGAACACACGAATCTAACTGGAAGGATCATACCTCCATATAACTTTGCTACAATCTGTAACTCCATCCAAACAGTGGTCCACATGAAACACCTCAAGTCACCATGCTCAAAATCAACTACCACGCGCAATTTGATGTCTAGTACCAAAAGCGAATCACCATAACCACGGAGAAGAAAATGATGGAAGGCCACACCAGCCCAAAAGAACATATCCAATGTGAAATCAATCATACAACACCCAAATGCCCATTTCACTCAAATTCTGCTATAAAGCTCAAATAGAACCATATGATTTATGCATAGAATCAACAAATCACAATCCCGCGTAGCATACAAGAGTAACTCACAAACAAATTCCGGGTCACGAATAAGCTTATTAACAACAAAATGGCACCTTCCTCAACAATAGCAGTCTGGAGTCAACATATCTAACTAGATACATAACACCTCTATATTGTCCTACCAATGAACCCCAAATCAACTTTAGTCACCCACAATAGATAAATAACTCTCTGAAAGGTCACAATGATGAATCATGGCACATACTATCATCTGACTAGCTTTGCCCACATCTTCACAGTCCACCACCATGAAATAACCTATTTATGAGAGTTCCTAGTCTCCAAATCCATGAAGCACATGAATCACCTCATCTGATCTCAACTCTATCCCCTGGATATCTAACACACCTTTAATACCCGATCATTCCACGAGGGATAATCCAAAAATTCTTCTGTGCCACCAAGAAAACTTGAATATCACCAATCGATCCAACAAAAAAGTGCTGCAATACCAAGGAAGTACCCTTAACTCAAACACATTGCCCTTTCTAAAATGTTTACCCTCATCAAGTCGTACCAACTCGTAATATCATTTACCTAGTCATCTGAAACTGCCCGTGCTTCCTAAGAATTTATGACCTTCCTTTCAGAACTGAACTGTGACCTTACACATGCAAATCTCAACCATACACAACATACCGCATATACCATGACATCCTGTGACAAATATGAGAACATCAATAATCCATTCCGGGCCACAAGTAACTACGTACTCCACTAGGCAAGAAATTTCCTTTTGATCCAATCTAGAAGAAAATCTCTATACATCACTTGCTCCTTACGACAGAAGAAAATATACACTGTAACTGTGGTAGAAACCATCAAGAGCTCACCGAATTCCATTTGCACAAAACCAAACCGTCAGGACTGAATCCTTCTAACTTAACGAAGCTACGCAGGTCACCAAAAACCAAAGAGCATTGCCATGAAGCACCTGTAAAAACTCATTACCTTATAATCACCCAAAGAACTAATCATATCCCTTACCATGCAGATCCGACCTACTACCAAGCTGTCCTATTTATCCAAGTTCCTTCTGAATTACCTTCGAATTGATACTTCTCCTCGCCATAATACCGCAATCCTCAACCCAGACTCACCACACGAGACCCAAGCATAAACCACACTGTCTAAGGTGCATAAACTTTTGAATACTCTCTTAAATATCCCCAAAAGCACCACATTCAAAATACTTACCTTGAAGACACTTCCTACGAATCTAAATCCATTACCTTCACCTTCTTGATACTTATGCGTAGAATCCATAATGATATAGAAATGCCACAAGTCTTGACACCCTCTAATGTAAACCTCAGTTTCTAGCCAAATACACATCCTGAAGATTTGAAATTATTACATATAAGTCTTGAATCCATTAAAACCATTCTTGGGAGTCATCCACTTTACTCAAGTTTCAATTAAATTGATCAAACGAACCGAACGACCTGTGCCCTATTAGTATGGCAACACCTTAGGAAGTAACCCATCCTTCTAAGCAACCGAGTTATATCTTACTCCATACCTGTTACATCCCTTACAACAACAAATAATTCATCCAACGTTTCTCATATACCCATAAAGCGTAACACAACTTAACATAATTGATTAGCCAGTATACCTCAATCTGAAATTGATAAGACACTTAACCGCACAATCAACTTAACAATAGCAGACTCCCCCACTTATCTCAAAGCCATAGGTCAAAACACACAAAAACACACAATGCCCATACTCTATTACTGCCATAATACCCTAGTGAGATTTAACTAAATACTTCATAAGCTCGTGCAACACAAACCATCTAGTATGTAGAGTCATCTACAAATCTCGCATTCACCCTCATAATAGTCAAGACAACTCTCATACGCGATCCAAACTCAAATGGCAGCACATATAATTAACTGGTAAAAGAGGACTTCCAACAAATAACATAGGGACCACACAAACTTTAGAACACTCCGTAGGAGATAACCCACATGCTCCGCCTAAAACTAACTTCTCTTTATACCCTTCCACCGTCATAAACATCACGCAATCACTTAATCTTCCTGAGTCTAAACTCCTATCACGACATAAAATCTACCTTACTCCCTAACTAAACAACATAAAAAGTGTCACGACCCCAGTTCATCCTCCGTGAACTGTCATGATGGCACCTAATCTCTATGACTAGGTAAGCCTAACAAATGCAGAAAATAAATAAAACTTGCAGAAGAAATAATTAAATGCCAAAATAACTGAATGAAACAGTATTTAAAAGTGCCGCTCGGCATACACAATATTTAACTCTCAAATGGATACATACTTCCAAGACCCGAAAAACCCATGAATCACAAGCTAAGGCTATTATATAGTGCTCTATCTCCAGAATAGTGTAAACAAGTAAATACCGAAGGGCTATAACTACAAGACATAATAGAGAGAGACTCCTCGGTCTGTGAATGTAGCAAATATACCTCGAAGTCTCCGAAAGATCGCCTCACCTCAAGGATGGAAAGTTTGAGTCAAGGTACCTGGATCTGCACGTGAAAAACATGCGCATAAAGGGCATGAGTACACCACGGTGGTACTCAGTGAGTGTCAAGCCTAACCTCGGTTGGGTAGTGACGAGGAAGGTCAAGGCCCTACTGAGGTTAAATAAATTATAAGGTTCAACAGTGTAGAACAGAACAATATAAATAAGTGCAGCAATAAAAGTATCACAAGATAGAAAGGGCAACATCAACTATTACAGAGACAAGGTAAACACAGAAAGAAATACAATTCAACATCAAAATAACAATCGGGGATCTCCCAGTATACCTTCTTGTAGTCCCAAATATACATATCTAATTGATCTCCTAGGATCCCGTCCCGTAGTCCAACTCATGGTGCACGGGGATCTATTATAATCCCGTTCCCTAGTCCCAAATGTAAATACCCAGTACTAGGGGAATCTACCGGGTGCATTCCCGTTGTTCCATATAACTGTGTAAGGAGGGATCTACCGGAATCCCACATCCACAGTCCCAAAATAAACAGACAAGGGGGAGCTACCGGAATCCCACATCTGTAGTCCCAATGTAAATACACAGCAGCAATAGGAAAATATTCGGAAATGGCAAATTTCATTTTAATGCAAACAAGTAATTCTAGCCTAGCATGCTGCACAAAATTCAGGTAAGGCAGTTTGAGCAAATAAAGCAATTAAGTCATTAGACATGCTTTCCTTATCTAATAACATGCTTAATGGTGCAAGTAATAAAAATAGGAAAGGAAACATACTAGTAATTACTTAATGAAACCCGAATTTCCAACAATTAGCACAAGTACGCACTCATCTCCTCACGTACAAGGCATTTCAATTACCAAATATACCAAATCCTAAGGGGAAGGTCCCCCACACAAGGTTAGACAAGCCACTTACCTCAAACCGGCTCAATAATCAAACCGAAACCACGCTCTTGCCATGAGTACTCAACTCCAAATGGCCCAAATCTATTCAATTCAATTGCATAATGTAAATAACACTTCAAGTAACTGACTCTACAAAAAAATTCTAAGCTAATACGTGAAATTAGGTAAAATGACTAAAACGCCCCTCGGGCCCATGTCCGAAATCGGGTAAAATTTATATTTTCAGAATCCTCATACTCTCGCGAGTTCATGCATACAAAAATTATCCAAATCTAAGGTCAAATTCCCAATCAAAAGTCGAATTTTTGGTCTAAAAACTTTCTTCCAACTTTTTCCCAATTTTCATCTCCAGTCCGAAATTAAATGATGAAACTAACAATAGATTGATGGGATATAACTAGAAAGGGTTAAAGAATTGTTACCCAATGATCTCCTCTTCAAATTCATCTCAAAATCGCCCTCTCCCGAGCTCCAAAACGAATTTCAAACTTTTGAAACTAAACCCGCGAAATTTGCTATTTCTGGCCAGCGGTTTCCGCATCTGCGGTTCTAGGACCGCTTCTGCGGTCCCGCTTTTGTGGAACAAGGGTCCCATCTGCGGACGGGGAGTCGCAGATGTGGAAGCTGGATTTAAGTGAGAATCTCTCACATTCCGCTTCTGCGACCACAGAGCCGCTTCTGTGGCGTTGCACCTGCGGGACCCAAACCGCAGGTGCAGTTATGACAGAAAACTAGCTGAAGCTACAACTTCAAAACTCCAAAATTCTTCCGTCAACAATCCAAAATCATCCAGAGGCCCACAAGACCTCAACCAAACCTACCAACATATCCCACAACTTCATTCAAATTTGTTCCAACCTTCGAAACGCTCAAAACAACATCAAAACACCTATTTGTCATCAGATTCAAGCCTAAGAATCCTAAAAACTCTAATATACGCTTTTGATCAAAAAGTCTACCGAACCTCGTCTGAATGATCTGAAATTTTGCACACACGTCACATTCAACATTACGAAGCTACTCCAACTTCCAAAATTCCATTCTGACCCTCGGATCAAAACCTCACTATCTAACCGAAAACATTAAAATTCGACCTTTCTGCTTTTCAAGCCTAAATTAGCTAATTTAAATCAAAATATTCAAAATATAAATATAGGAAACCAAGAGGAATATATTATGTAAAAAATTATAAACATAAAAAACCATATAGGAAAAAGAAAAAACTAACAGAATGTACTTGCTATAATTGTGGAAAGCTAGGACACTTAGCCAAAGATTGTAAATTACCAAACACGCCCCTAAGCCCGAAATCACCCAACGGAGCTAACAAAACTATTAGATTTCCATTCCGAGGTCGTCTTCACTCTATTCTAACTACGGTCAACTTTCCAACACATAAGCTCTCATTTAGGGGCTAAGTATCCCAAAACTCTCCGAAACTCAAAACCGAACATTCCGGCAATTCAAAATAGTAGAAATAACACATGGGGAAAGCAGATAACAAGGGATCGGGGCGTAAATTCTTAAAACGACTGGCCGAGTTGTCACAAAAAGATCCTTAAACACACCCCTAACTCGGGGCTATACATCAAATCAAGATGGAAATCAAGCACCAAATAGTATGAACACATCTCGCAGTCACATCATACTCATCACGTAGCCATCCAACCATCACTTCCACTAATAGAGACACTACCGAACATATAAATCCAAAAGTACGTGCTCACACAATCAACACCTAAGTGCTCAAGCTATAGGCAAAGCTCGGCCTCAAGTCCTCCAAACTGGCCCAACATCAACTTATGGAAATCACATCTCGCCCCTCGCTCAAAGAATCACAAGTTGTCGATGCACAGCTGACCGAACGCTCATGTGCGTACACGTATACGTGGAAGGAATTCAAAGAGTTACATTTAGAGTTGAATCAATGTCACACGATAAGAATTTAAGAATGTGGGATTTGCTAAAGGTTTTGTAGTCTCTTAAAGGTAAGTATAGACGTCTCAGTACCGATCCGCGAGACTCTACTAAACTTGCTCATGACTCGTGAGACCTATACAACCTAGGCTCTAATACCATCTTCTCATGACCCCAAACTAACTCGGTCATGATGGATCCTATCATGGAACTAGGCTAGCCGAAACATCCCCAAAATAGTTCAACATTTCATTAAAACTTAAATGACAACCTTTTTCAACTGAAATTTCCATTAAAGATATAAAGTCAAAAACCAAAATGCGGAAATAAAAGCCCGACCTCGGGTGTCAGTAAGTCATGAGCAATACTACAAATGTTTCGAAACATAACAAGACCAAAATAGTCTGAAAGTAGCCAAGTATACTAGAAGGAAGATAAAGGAGTACAATAATAGAACTTCGATCGCCAGGCAGCTTCCTTGCTATCTCCGGTGATAATCCGCGACTGGAATAGCCAACAGCTGCTGTCGGGACCTAAGATACCTGGATCTACACACAAGGTGCAGGGGGTAACGTGAGTACACCAACTCAATAAGTAACAAGTCCAAATATAGACTGATAGGTAGTGATGATAACACAATTAAACTAAACAGAAAAGTAGGCATGTTGGCAATTCAATAATCCAACTCAACAGTAAAGTAAATACCAATCCGAACAATGTGAATTATAAAGATCAGCAAGAATCTACATGTCAATGCCAAAAATGCATGAAAATGCACTATATGTTTCCACTCTCAAGTGCTCAACCACTCGGTACTACATATGGCCTTCCGGCCCAGGGAAATCAATCCCAAAACATATACAACACTGATTGCAAGTCAACCAGTACTGAGGAAACAAGGGTCATCCAACCTTGAGGAGAAATCCATCTCCAGGTGTATATATATATGAACACATTCAACCACTCGGTACCGCATATGGCCATCCGGCCCAGGGAAATCCATTCCGAAACATACTCATCACTGCCAGACTTGAGGTAGATCACATTTGAGCTAGTGTCGTGTTCTAACTGGAGAGTGCTTTTGGTGTGGACAGTTGGGACATCACTTGAGGGATTGCCCTTAGCCTCCAAGAAATTTCAACTAGGCTTCTATTTAGTCAGCTACACCGACTCAGACTACTCGTAATACTTCAGGTGCTACAGGTACAGGAAATAGAGGTCGTGGTGCTGAAGACCGTGCTACTTTGAATCAAGGACAAGGCAATGCTAGTAGAGGTCAGGCGAGAGTTTTTGCATTTACTATACAGGATGCTTAGGCCTCGAATGCAGTGGTTACAGGTATTCTTTCTATCTGTCCATTTGATGCACTTGTGTTGATTGATCCAGGATATACTCACTCCTATGTGTCCTCGTACTTTGCTATGAGATTTAGTAGACATCCCGAGCTATTAAATGATCCTTTTCTAGTTGCTACTCCTGTTGGAGAGTCTTGATTAGCTGAATACATGTATCGTGCTTGTCAAATTCGAGTTGAGGGTAGAGATACTCTAGCTGACCTTATTGTACTTGATATGATTGACTTTGACATGCTGATGGGAATGGATTGGTTATCTTCTTGCTATGTTATAGTCAATTTTCATGCAAAGTTTGTAAAGTTTGAGATACCAAATGAACCCAGTTTTATTCTAAGAGGGAGTCTGGTTCCAGAGACTTGCAAAGTTGTATTTTTTATGAAGGCTCAACGACTTATAAAGAAAGGTTACTTGGGTCTCTTAGCTATTGTAAATGATACAAGAAAGGAAACAGTTAGTATAGAAAATTTACCACTACTGAGAGAATTTTCTGATGTATTTCTTGAGGATTTACCAGGATTGCCTCCGGTACGAGAAATAGACTTTAATATTGATTTGCTACCTGACACATAACCCATATCGATACCCTCATAACGAATGGCACCAGTATAGTTGAGTGAGCTAAAGCAACATTTACAGGATTTGTTAGATAAGGGTTTTATTAGACCTAGTGTATCACCATAGGGTGCACCGGTACTATTTGTAAAGAAGAAGATGGATCCTTGAGAATGTGCATTGAATAAAGGCAGTTGAACAAGATAACAATATGCAATAAATATCCTTTGCCTCGTATAGATGACATGTTTAATCAGTTACAAGGAGCTGCACACTTTTCAAAGATTGAACTCCATTCTGGTTATCATCAACTTAGAATCAAAGAGGAAGATATTTCTAAGACTGCTTTCAGAACTCGATACGGGCACTATGAGTTCCTTGTAATGCCTTTCGGACTGACAAATGCTAAAGTTGCATTCATGGATTTAATGAATAGGGGTTTAAAGCCGTTTCTGGATAGATTTGTAATAGTATTTATTGATGATATCAGGATATATTCTCGTAGCCAAGGAGAACACGAGAATCATCTCAGGACTGTGTTGCAGACATTGCGAGAACATTGGCTTTATGCTAAGTTCTCGATGTGTGAATTCTGGCTAGACTCAGTAGCATTTTTGGGGCATGGTGTATCCAAAAATGGAATTATGGTAGATCATAAAAAGACTGAAGCTGTGCAAAACTGGCCCAGACCTACTTCTCCTACAGAGATTCATAGCTTTTTAGGCTTAGCCGGCTATTACAGATGTTTTGTGCAGGATTTCTCCAGAATAGCAGCGCCAGCTGACCAAGCTAACACAGAAAAATGCAAAGTTTCATTGGACAGAGGAATGTGAGCAGAGCTTTCAAAAACTCAAAATATGTTTGACAACTGCACCAATATTAGCCTTACCATCAAGTTATGTAGGATTTACATTATTCGGTGATGCCTAGAGAGTGGGATTATGATGTGTTCTCGTGCAAAATGGTCGTGTGATAGCTTATGCTTCGAGACAATTGAAAAAGCACGAGCAAAACTACCCTACACATGATTTGGAGATGGCTGCAGTGGTATTTGCTCTAAATATTTGGAGGCATTATCTATACGGTGAAACTTGTGATATTTATATTGACCATAAAAGTTTGAAGTATATCTTTCAGTAGAGAGATCTGAATTCGGCAACATCGTTAGATAGAACTACTCAAAGACTATGATTGTTCTATTTTGTATCATCCTAGAAAAGCCAATGTGGTGGCTGATGCATTGAGCAGAAAATCTATGGGGAGTCTGGCACACATAGCTCCTGCAAAGAGACTTTTGACCAAAAATATCCACAAACTAGAAGATACAAGTATCAGATTTTGTGTCGGAAATTCAGAGGCATTGTTGGCTTATGCTCAGCCTAAGTCATCATTAGTTGAGCATATTAAGGCCACACAATATGAGGATGAATGATTATATAAATACAAAGATGATGCCTTACTTGGTAAAAGCAAGGATATGATTGTTGAAGGTGATGGTGTTCTTCGAATGGGTGACAGGCTATGTGTAGCAGACGTAGATGGATTGATACACGCTATTCTTAAAGAAGCTCACAACACTAAATACAATATACATCCTGGATCCACAAAAATGTACCATGACCTGAAGCAATTTTATTGGTGGGAAGGTATGAAGAAAGATGTTGCCAACTTTATTTCTAGTTGTTTGACTTGTTAGCAGGTCAAGGCTGAGCATCAGCGACCCGCAGGACTACTACAACAAATTGAGATTCTAGAGTGGAAATGGGAAAGAATTACTATGGATTTTGTCACCGGGCTACCATGAACCCTTATAGGTTATGACTCGATATGGGTGATTGTAGATCGACTGACGAAATCAGCACACTTTTTGTCAGTGAAGACTACCTATGGTGGAGTCAGGTATGCACAGATATTTATGAACAAAATCGTCCGACTTCATGGAGTTCCAGTATCCATCATCTCTAATAAAGGATCACAGTTCACTTCACTCTTTTGGAAATCTTTTCAAGAAGCATTAGGTACATGAGTATATCTTAGTACTGCATTTCATCCACAGACAGACGAGCAGTCTGAACGTACTATTCAGATCTTGGAGGATATGTTGAGAGCTTGCATTCTTGAGTTTGGAGGTAGTTGGGACACTTATCTACCGTTAGCTGAATTTGCCTACAACAATAGCTTCCAGTCAAGTATTCAAATGGCACCGTACGAAGCATTGTATGGTAGAAGATGTCGTTCTCCTATCAGATGGTTTCAAGCTGGTGAGACTAACTTATTGGGACCCGACGTAGTACAAGAAGCTATGGACAAGGTCTAGTTGATCAGACAGAGATTGTTTGCAGCTCAAAGTAGACAAAAGTCTTATGCTGATAAGAGAAGAAGATATTTAGTGTTCACAATTGGGGACAAAGTGTTCCTACGAGTCTCCCATATGAAAGGTGTGATGAGGTTTGGGAAAAGAGGCAAGTTGAGCCTCAGGTTTATAGGGCCATATGAGATACTAGACCGAGTAGGAGCGGTGGCTTATCGTTTGGCACTTCCTCCTGAGTTGTCCTTTATTCATCCAGTGTTTCACGTCTCAATGCTAAGAAAATGTATATCTGACTCATCTCAGGTGATTGAAGCATCTTCTATACCACTTGATGAGAAGTTGTCTTATGATGAGGAGCCGATGGCAATTGTTGATAGACAAGAAAGAAAGCTACGGTGAAAAGAAATTGTGTTCTTTAAAGTTTTATGGAGAAATCATACTGTTGAAGAAGCTACATAGGAAGTAGAAAAAGATATGCAAGCGAAGTATCCTCATTTATTTCAGTTTACAGGTACACACTTGAGTTAAATTCGGGGACCGAATTTCATAAGGTGGGGAGAATGTAGTACCCTATATACAAATAACGGCATATAAGTCTTTAACTAAGTTTAAAAAAAAAAGAAAGGGAAATAATAGGATAATGGGCCAAAGCCCATCTGGAGGAAAAGAAGAAAAAACATGAAAAGAGGGAAAGGGGGAAAAAGAAACGCAGTAAACTGCTGCTAAACAATAGAGATAAAAAAGCAATGAAAACCCATAGAGGAGAAGAAAGAGGCTAGAACCAAACCTTGAGAAATTTTAAATACGCACTGGTTCTTACGGGTAATACTCGAATTTATCATCTGGATTCTTTTCTTCTGGTAATTCTTTTTATCTCAGTTCATATATTTGAAGGGTTTCACAAGGTATATGAAATATAATACCAATAAGAGTTATTCTGGGCAAATTATGCTATTAGAAGTTAGTCAATATTACTGTAGGATAGATTCACTTGGAAAAAAAGAAGGGTATTGATGTATTTGTACTTAAACTAGTCTCATTATATATGATCTTTATTAGGTGAAAATTAAGTTAGGGTGCAAGGATTGAGTTTTGGTGTTTAACTATATTGCAATGACAATATCGGGTTTGGGTTTGAATGTGGTAAGTCTAGTATTGAGTACAAAAGATAAGTACCAATTAAGAAGGAATATTATGGGCAGTAAAGTTATTTTAGTTTCAATTTATGCACATGATTAAGGAAATTGAACTGTAAAGGGAATAAACCATATAAATACCTTTTTATTTCAATGATTTTGGACTAATTTAAATTACTCGTAGCATGAGTAAATATAACTCGGCGAATTGATGATAAAATATAAAACTCGAAGGATTGGGTATTCTAACTTAGTGATGAATTTAGCCTAAATGGGGCAACTAACACGAGATCGATGTTGATATGGTTATAGATTGATTGAAGAAAGTTGTATGGATCGTTCGAGGTGACGAGTTTAGTATTTCACATGAGTATTGTGAGTAGTAATCTTACTGCAATTTGTATTTTCATAACCTTTGAATTTTCATAACCTTCATGGTTTATACATGATTTTCAAAATTAAATGTGTTAGTGAATGATTGAAATTGCATGTGGGACAAGTCATTTACTTGATATGGTACTGAATAGTTTACTTGAGAGGTTTAACAGTTATTTAAAATGTTCTCATGTTACTAGACATATTTTACTGGCATTTGAGATATGATTACCGTTACCGAAATCTGATTACATAATTTCATAAGAATTGAAATGCCCTGTTCTATTTTGAAAATGCTTTTATATGAATACTTATTATTACAAAGAAAAGTATAAATGGTAGGAGACTTTGAAGAATCTCGTAGCTAACGCGGGTTCGTTTGACCTGGTGCACCTTGTATTTACCGATTACCGAATATAGTTATAGCCCTCGCTAGTGGGAAGGTAGAACTAGCATACCGTTACAGTTTTTCCCTCGAGTAGGGACCTACAGTTAAATTGACTCCTTTTACGAAAGGGTACACATAGTGATACAGATTACATGATCCTTTCTTGAAAACCTCCTAAACATAAAGATTTGCTATGCGATAGTGTTTACCGCGTTTATTACCAATTTGTTAAATTGATTTATGTTACAAGAAACACATAAATGGATTGATTATATTTATTATATCTGAAAGGGTATTTTGATATTATCTGTTTGAGATACTAGCATGTTTTCTGACTTGTCCCCAATAAAAACGGTTGTGGTTAAGTGTTATTACTCACTAAGCTAGCGACTCATTCCTTGCTAATTGTTTTTCCAGAGACAGTAGTTGTCACGACCCAAACTGGAGGGCCATGACTAGCACCCGACCACACTTGCCGAGCACCAACGTACATTTCATCTAACCTTCATTATTATCTTTTAGGGCTGACAAGATCAATATAAATGGTAGACCTGGATCATGGACAACCAGCAATAAAATATGACGGCATGAACATACATAGCAGGGGAAGACCAGACAATCAAGAAACTACATATAAGGTATGAGCTACCACGCTACTATGAAAGACTATACAACAAAAACTAGCCGACAAGGCATACCAAACTATACATGAGTCGACACCTATCTATGAGCCTCTAAAGGAACATAAGTGCTGCAACATAGCCGGAACAGGGCCCCGACATACCCATAATGTCTATAACAAAAATGCATACCAAGACCAAGGAAAGTTCGGAGAAGGGATCTCGCCAATCACCGCTGAACTGGACAGCCTACTGTGGTGGGGGAGTTGCACCTGCCTATCTATCAGGACCTGCAGCATGACATGCAGCGTCCACAAATAAAAGGACGTCAGTACGAATAAAGTACTGAGTATGTAAGGCAGGGAACCATAAATACGATCAGTAATGTAAGCAAGGATAGAGAATATACAACCTGTAACATCTTAGTAACTCTGAGGGCTACTTACATGAAATGCATGATACATATGTATAAATACATAAACCCTTAAAACATTCGCCTCTCTGGGCATCATCATCATCATCATATCGTACCCGGCCATAATAGTCTCGGTAAAAAAATGTACCCGACCATCATAAGGCTTGGTAGAATCGTACCCGGCTACGTGGAGCTCGGTAAAACCCAACTGATAAGTGGTTGCACAATAGGTGTCGTACCCGGCCAACTATAGCGTGGCTCGGTGGAGTAAAATAGATACAGATATATAATGCATGCTCGACTCATGGAATCACATTCTAAACCTTTCGGAGTGACATAAGGTCGGTATCCTCTGTACACGTTATTAGGACTAACTCTTCACTATGAACCAACATTGATAACATAAGAATAAGAGAAGCAACATTAACATCAATCGTTCCATAAGAGGGAAAACAATGTAAGTACTGGTAGCTTCTAAGAGTGGAGTATCTTGGAAGCTCGTTCATTACATTATGTACAAGCGGAGTCGTGCAAAAGAAGGAAAGAGATAGCCTCACATAACTTGTATATACTGCCCCAATCTCAAGCTATGCAATTGTCAAAACTCCTTAGTCTACAATAAGAGAAACGAAACTATCGTTATCATTTAAGCGTCATAACTATTATGTATCGACCACAACCTATTTTACGATGAAACGGATAGAACCTCCCCTATATATATGGCCTCACACCATTTAAAACAGTCACCAAAAATCCCAAACAACATCAATAATAAACATATTGAGCCTCCCAAAATAGTCCACACACAGCCTAATCACTCCATACGTACGACGACCACCGTAGTCGTATCAAACAACCTGGAAATGTTACGAATAACTATCAGCCCATAACCCTACATATATATGGTGTTTCTCCACACCCTTCCTCCTCCAAAACTCCACAAAACAGTAGTAAAATACGCAGCCCAATAGCAACGCAAAACAATCCACAAAACAATAACATTACTACCAAGCCTTTCGATATATATTTCACAAGTTCTAGCTTCAATGGCTTAGCCGCAACTTGGATAATCTTAAATACATATAGATTAAGAGGTTCCTTACCTTTATACAGAAATAACAACTCCAATTTGACCTTAAATTTCCATGAAATATCCCTCTAATGCTGCCACAACAACAAAAAAGCGAAACTAATGATCAATTAGTGTTTTTCGGCACTAGAATCACTTTAGAAGGCTTGAAATCACCTAGGATTGATATTAAGAACATGATGGAGTATTTACAGAACATAAACCCTTTAAAACAACCTTCCACACGAGCTGGAACGACCCAATAATGAGCAACAACAAGAAGAACAAGAGACTTACTAGCGCCACAGAATTCCCGACACTTGATTTGTGTTGTTTGCCCCTTTTGTGGGTCTTGAATCTTGAGAGAACCTTGATAGGATGTTCCTAGGGTTCTAAGGTGTAAAAATAGTGAGAATAAATGACTTAAAACGGGTTGGAGGCATCCTATATAGGTCCAAATATCTTAAACCGCCTTAGTGGGTCCCATAGATAGGTGCTTGGCGCAGTCTCGCAAAAATACGAATATCTCTCTACTCCGAGATCGTATAAATGAACGGTTTAATGAGTTGGAAACTAAACTCATTGATCTTTAATTTGGTTGGTATATCACACCGTAATTCTTTGTAAATTAGGAGAAAAGATTAGAAACATTTGACCTAATGTTTAAGTAAAATTATGAACCTAAGTTGCGACAACTTTTGTCGACTTTTGTTTCATAACTCGTTTGACTTCAAGACTTATGATACGGATATTATATGATTAAAATACCTTAATAAATGAACTCTTGAGTGTATTAAGCACCGCTAGATTACTTGAAAATACGAGTTACAACATCCTTGATTCATTTAACTTCTAATACTTGTTAATCACCCTTATACACTCTTGTATCACTTAAGACCAATAGGATTGACTTCTTATCATCTCAAAGATAATTCTTTCTTGGATTTATGTTAACTAATATATGGCATGAACTAACACATGTGGATATGGGTTGTAACACCCTCCCCCTTAGGAACATTCGTCCTCGAATGTAAGGGTTTATGGGGAGTTTAAATCATCGTGGATTCCAATGGAAATTTCCGATCAATTTTCCCCTATAAAATGGTCACTAGCAAAACTTGCAAGTAATTAAGCCCAACATATGGCTTCACAAGGCTACACAAAGCATTATGCGTATTTACATTATCTACATATCACCATTTTGTATTAAGGAGGAGTATTCTCAAATTATTGCTTACCTCATAGAGCCGTTTCACCTTCCAATGTATCCTGTCTTCCACCAGCATCCTTGTTATCTTCATTCTGGAATAAGTAAGGGTATTTAGACTTCATCTCCTCTTCTGCTTCCCATGTCATTTCTTCCATATTTTTGTTCCTCCACAATACTTTGACGGAAGCTACATCTTTTGTTCTCAGCTTGCGGACTTGCCGATCTAATATCGCCACTGGCACTTCTTCATATGATAGGTCCTCTGTAACTTGTACATCTTTGATAGGGACGACTCGAGAAGGGTCTCCAATACATTTTCTCAACATAGATACATGGAATACCGGGTGGACAAATTCCAATTCGGATGGCAATTCTAACTCATAAGCAACCTGTCCAATTCGTCGAAGAATTTTATACGGCCCGATATACCTTGGACTCAGCTTACCTTTCTTCCCAAAACGCATAATACCCTTCATTGGTGAGATCCTCAGGAAAACCCAATCACCAACCTCAAACTCTAGATCACGACGTCGGACATCAGAATAAGATTTTTGCCTGCTTTGTGCCGTCCTCAATCGCTCCTGTATCACTTTCACCTTCTCAATAGCTTGGTGAATCAAATCTGGCCCATATAATTCTGTTTCACCGACTTCGAACCATCCAACTGGTGATCTACATCTCCTCCCGTATAGTGCCTCGTATGGGGCCATTTTAATACTGGAATGGTAGCTATTGTTATAGGCGAATTCTATGAGTGGAAGATGATCATCCCAATTCCCCTTAAAATCTAGAACACATGCTCGTAGCATATCTTCCAGTGTCTGAATGGTACGTTCAGCCTGTCCGTCAGTCTGCGGATGAAATGCAGTGCTGAGATTTACTTGTGTGCCTAAACCCTTCTGGAAAGACCTCCAAAAGTTAGCCGTAAATTGAGCTCCTCGGTCTGATATAATAGATACGGGCACACCATGAAGCCTAACAATCTCCTTGATATACAACTTTGCATAATCTTCAGCCGTGTAAGTTGTCTTCACTGGCAGAAAATGGGCACATTTTGTAAGTCGATCAATTATCACCCAGATGGAGTCAAACTTATGATAAGAGCGAGGTAATCCAATAATGAAGTCCATATTAATCACCTCCCACTTCCAGGTCGGAATCTCTATATTTTGAAGCAATCCACCGGGTTTCTGATGTTCTATCTTTACTTGTTGACAATTGGGACACTGGGCTACAAATTCTGCAATAGACTTCTTCATATTATCCCACCAATACTGCTCCTTGACATCATGATACATCTTTGTCGAGCCGGGATGGATGGAATATCGGGATTGATGAATCTCATTCATAATCTTCTCTCGCAACCCTGCCACATTAGGCACACACAATCGGCTCTGGTATCTCAGTGCCCCATCTTTTCCGATCCCAAAAGCCATACTTTTACACTGTTGAATGCTTTCTCTTAATCGTACTAAGATAGGATCTTCATATTGTCGTGTTTTTACCTCGGCTACCAAAGATGATTCTGATGTATTCTGTACAGTAACACCTCCGTCATCAGAGTCTAACAATCTGATTCTCATATTGGCTAGCTGATGAAGCTCTTTAATCAACCCCCATCTACCTGCCTCAATATGTACTAAGCTTCCCATTGATTTACGGCTGAGAGCATCTGCCACAACATTGGCTTTACCGGGATGATACAATATCTCGACGCCGTATAAGTAGTGCCACCATATCTTCAAAGCATATATTACTGCAGCCAATTCCAAATCATGGGTTGGATAATTCTTTTCATGCTTCTTCAATTGTCTTGATGCATAAGCAATCACATTCCCACGTTGCATCAATACGCACCCCAAACCTATACCTGAGGCATCACAATATACCACATAACCTTCTGTTCCTTCAGGAAGAGTGAGCACTGGTGCAGATGTCAATCGATTCTTCAGCTCCTGAAAACTACGTTCACAAGTGTCAGACCACTGGAATTTGGTAGCTTTTTGTGTTAACTTAGTCAATGGTGATGATATAGAGGAAAATCCTTCTACAAACCGCCTATAATATCCTGCTAGCCCTAGGAAGCTGCGGACTTCTGATGGTGTTGTAGGTCTCGGCCAATTCTTTACTGCATCGATCTTCTGAGTGTCGACACTAATACCCTCATCAGATATCACATGGCCAAGGAATGCTACTGAGTTCAGCCAGAATTCACATTTGGAGAGCTTAGCATACAACTTACGATCCTGAAGCGTCTGTAATACTATCCGCAAGTGGCCCGCATGTTCCGCCTCCAAACAAGAATATACTAGAATGTCATCAATGAATACAATCACGAACACATCAAGATAGGGCCTGAATATAGTATTCATGAGATCCATAAAAGCTGATGGGTCATTAGTTAGCCCGAACGACATCACCAAGAACTCAAAGTGCCCATATCTTGTCCGGAAGGCCGTCTTTGGAATATCCTTCTCCCTAACCCTCACCTGATGATACCCTGAACGTAAATCAATCTTGGAGAAATACTTGGCACCCTGGAGTTGGTCAAACAGGTCATCAATTCTTGGAAGTGGATACTTGTTCTTTATAGTAGACTTATTCAACTGTCGATAGTCGATACACATCCGTAACGACCCGTCTTTCTTCCGCACGAATAGGACTGGTGCACCCCAAGGTGAAGTGCTAGGCCTAATAAAGCCCTTATCCAGCAAGTCCTTCAACTGCACCTTCAACTCTCGCAACTCTGCCGGGGCCATTCTGTATGGAGGAATAGAGATCGGTTGAGTGTCAGGCAACACATCAATGCTAAACTCAATCTCCCTTTCAGGAGGAAGGCCTGGGAGTTCATCTGGGAAAACATCTGGGAATTCGTTGACCACAGGGATTGATTGTAAAGTAGGCGGTTTCGCCTCCGCATCCCTAACGCGAACGAGATGATAAATGTAACCTTTTGAGATCATTTTCCTTGCCTTAAGATAGGAAATAAACCTACCTTTCGGTGTAGCAATGTTCCCTTTCCATTCAATGACGGGTTCACCCGGAAATTGGAACCTAACCATCTTCGTACGACAGTCAACATTTGCATAGCATGAGGCCAACCAGTCCATTCCCATTATCACATCAAAATCAACCATTTCTAACTCAAATAAATTTGCCGAGGTTTGACGACTACAAATCATCACAGTGCAACCTCTATATACCCTTCTAGCAATCACAGAATCTCCTATCGGAGTAGATACCGCGAGGGGTTTACTTATCAATTCAGGTTCAATGCCAAACTTATTAGCCACAAAGGGTGTAACATATGATAATGTAGATCCCGGATCAATCAACGCATATACATCATAAGAAAACACAGATATAATACCTGTAACAACATCTGGAGACGACTCGAGATCCTGTCGACCTACTAGAGCATAGGTTCGATTTTGAGCACCACTCGAACTCGGCACTGCACCTCTACCCCTACCACGACCTGTCGACTGCTGAAAACCCCGTGCTGGAGGTCGAACTGATGAGGAAGAACCAGACACAGATCCAGTCGGCTGAGCCATACCATCACCTCCTCTATTAGGACAATCCCGCATCATATGGCCAGGCTGCCCGCACGAATAGCATGCATCAGAACCTCGACGACACAGTCCAAAGTGGGCCTTGCCGCACTGATCACAATGTGGTGTTGGGGGTCTCATCTGACTAGTATCCCTGTGATGTTGCGAGCCAGATGCCCGCGAACTCTGACCTGGACCAGAATAGGATCGATCATATCGAGGCCTCTGAAACTGTGGAGGAGCACTAGCTACAGGTGGCGCCGAACTCCTCGAAAACTGTGGCCTGATGCGGCCTCTGAAGTCATCAGAATACCCTGCAAATCTCGCCCTCTTATGCTGGCCCCTATCCTGCTCCCTAACTGCCCTCTGCTGGCGCTTACGATCCTCTAGGGTCTGGGCATAAGCTTGAATACGGGAAATATCCATGCCCTCCACCAAGGAGGCTGTCGTACACTCATTTATCAGATGTGGTCCCAACCCATTCACGAACATATGCACCCTATCACTCATCTCGGCCACCATATGGGGAGCATACCTTGCCAAAGAATCAAACTGCATACTGTACTCTCGCACACTCATATTACCTTGTCTAAGGTTCAAGAACTTATCAGCTCTAGCTCGTCGTATCTCAACTGGCAAGTAGTGACGAAGAAAGGCCTCAGAAAATTCCTTCCACACAGCTGGAGGAGGGTTCGGACCCCTGGATCTCTCCCAACTATCATACCAGAGAACCGCTAAATCCCGTAGCCGATAAGAAGCCAACTCTACTGCCTCTGTATCACTAACATGCATAACCCGAAGTGTACGATGAACCTGGTCAATAAAAGTCTGTGGGTCCTCCTTGGGGTCTGATCCGGTAAACACTGGAGGGTCTAAATTAATAAAATCACGAACTCTTGTACTAACTGGTTTCTCAGCAGCACCTGTATTCTGCCTCTGAGCCTGAGCAGCTACCAAGCTAGTCAATAACTGCAAAGCACTCCGCATATCCTGGTCTGGAGTGCCAGACGGAGGAACTGGAGGCGCTGGGTGCCTTCTAATATCCTCTGGAGGAGATGGAGTAGATGAGGTATGAGAGGGCATCTCACTTTGAGCCTCACTTTGTCCTGCTCTGACTTGGGGCACCTGACTGGTACCCTCTCCCGCTGCTGTATCAAGCCGTCTACTAATCGTTTGCTTCCTAGTCGAAGGCATCACTGAAAAAAACAAGGTGAATATTAGAGACGAACACTTACGACTCAACTCTACGCACGATCTAGATTCAGGAAGAAGGTAACAACCCTAGATGTCATGTAGCCTCCTGATTATAAATGTGGCGCGCTACACATCCATAATCAAGACTCTACTAGACACGGCTCATAGACAACCCCTAGGACAGACTTGCTCTGATACCAAGTTTGTCACGACCCAAACTGAAGGGCCATGACTAGCACCCGACCACACTTGCCGAGCACCAACGTACATTTCATCTAACCTTCATTATTATCTTTTAGGGATGACGAGATCAATATAAATGGTAGACCTGGATCATGGACAACCAGCAATAAAATATGACGGCATGAACATACATAGCAGGGGATGACCAGACAATCAAGAAACTACATATAAGGTATGAGCTACCACGCTACTATGAAAGACTATACAACAAAAACTAGCCGACAAGGAATACTAAACTATACATGAGTCGACACCTGTCTATGAACCTCTAAAGGAATATAAGTGCTGCAACATAGCCGGAACAGGGCCCCGACATACCCATAATGTTTATAACAAAAATGCATACCAAGACCAAGGAAAGTCCAGAGAAGGGATCTCGCCAATCACCGCTGAACTGGACAGCCTACTGTGGTGGGGGAGCTGCACCTGCCTGCCTATCAGGACCTGCAGCACGACATGCAACGTCCACAAATAATAGGATGTCAGTACGAATAAAGTACTTAGTATGTAAGGCAGGGAACCATAAATACGATTAGTAATGTAAGCAAGGATATAAAATTTACAACCTGTAACATCTTAGTACCTTTGAGGGCTACTTACATGAAATGCATGATACATATGTATAAATACATAAACCCTTAAAACATTCGCCTCTGTGGGCATCATCATCATCATCATATCGTACCCGGCCATAATAGGCTCGGTAAAAAATGTACCCGACTATCATAAGGCTCGGTAGAATCATACCCGGCCACGTGGAGCTCGGTAAAACCCAACTGATCAGTGGTTGCACAATAGGTGTCGTACCCGGCCAACTATAGCATGGCTCGGTAGAGTAAAATAGATACATAAATATAATGCATGCTCGACTCATGGAAACATATTCTAAACCTTTCGGAGTGACGTAAGGTCGGTATCCTCTGTACACGTTATTAGGACTAACTCTTCACTATGAACCTTATAGGAATCAGGAAGTACCAACAACATTGATAACATAAGAATAAGAGAAGCAACATTAACATCAATCGTTCCATAAGAGGGAAAACAATGTAAGTACTGGTAGCTTCTAAGAGTAGAGTATCTTGGAAGCTCGTTCATTACATTATGTACAAGCGGAGTCGTGCAAAAGAAGGAAAGGGATAGACTCACATACCTTGTATATACTGCCCCAATCTCAAGCTATGCAATTGTCAAAACTCCGTAGTCTACAATAAGAGAAACGATACTATCGTTATCATTTAAGAGTCAAAACTACTATGTATCGACCACAACCTATTTTACGATGAAACGGACAGCACCTCCCCTATATATATGACCTCACACCATTAAAAACAGTCACCAAACAGCCCAAACAACATCAATAATAAACATATTGAGCCTCCCAAAATAGTCCACACACAGCCTAATCACTCCATACATACGACGACCACCGTAGTCGTGTCAAACAACCTTGAAATGTTACGAATAACTATCAGCCCATAAACCTACATATATATGGTGTTTCTACACACCCTTACTCCTCCAAAACTCCACAAAACAGTAGTAAAATACGCAGCCCAACAGCAACGCAAAACAGACCACAAAACAATAGCATTACTACCAAGCCTTTCGATATATATTTCACAAGTTCTAGCTTCAATGGCTTAGCCGCAACTTGTATAATCTTAAATACATATATATTAAGAGGTTCCTTACCTTTATACAGAAATAAAAACTCAAATTTTACCTTAAATTTCCATGAAATATCCCTCCAATGCTGCCACAACAACAACAAAGCGAAACTAGCGATCAATTAGTGTTTTTCGGCACTAGAATCACTTTAGAAGGCTTAAAATCACCTAGGATTGATATTAAGAACATGAGGGAGTATTTAAAGAACATAAACCCTTTAAAACAACCTCCCACACGAGCTGGAATGACCCAAAAATGAGCAACAACAAGAAGAACAAGAGACTTACTAGCGCCACGGAATTCCCGACACTTGATTTGTGTTGTTTGCCCCTTTTTGGGTCTTGAATCTTGAGAGAACCTTCAGAGGATGTTCCTAGGGTTCTAAGGTCTGAAAATAGTGAGAATAAATGACTTAAAATGGGTTGGAGTCATCCTATATAGGTCCAAATATCTTAAACTGCCTTAGTGGGTCCCATAGAGAGGTGTTTGGCGCAGTCTCGCGAAAATGCAAATATCTCTCTACTCCGAGATCATATCGATGAACGGTTTAATGAATTAGAAACTAGACTCTTAGATCTTTAATTTTGTTGGTATATCACCCCGTAATTCCTTGTAAATTAGGATAAAATATTAGAAACATTTGACCTAATGTTTAAGTAAAATTATGAACCTAAGTTGCGACAACTTTTGTCGACTTTTGTTTCATAACTCGTTTGACTTCAATACTTATGATACGAATATTATATGATTAAAATACCTTAATAAATGAACTCTTGAGTGTATTAAGCACCGCTATATTACTTGAAAATACGAGTTACAACATCCTTGATTCATTTAACTTCTAATACTTGTTAATCACCCTTATACACTCTTGTATCACTTAAGACCAATAGGATTGGCTTCTTATCATATCAAAGATAATTCTTTCTTGGATTTATGTTAACTAATATATGGCATGAACAAACACATGTGGATATGGGTTGTAACAGTAGTTGACGCGGGAGGGGATTTCGTTAATTAGAGTGCACGGGTTGAGAATTCTTGGTGAGCCTCGCACTTGTTCGCGTGGGCGAAAACTTTATCAATTGTTATGGTCTTTTATTTGAGTTCTTAGAGTCGCTCCATAGTAATTCTTTTAGTGTTATGAGTATTATTTTGCTATTAGTCTTATGTCGTGTATCGTTCTTTATTATCAAAGTCGGAGACAAATTAGTATTTCTGGTTATTAGTAGGTTGATTAGTAATGGTGAAGACTATTTTGGTTAATTGATAAGTGGTAGATTGTTTGAATTGCTATTAGGATATTTGGTTGGTGATTTGAGACAGGGAAAATTTTTGGGATAGTCCAAAAACAGGGGAAACTCTGTCTGATTTTCTGTAAAATATTGATGAGGCTTACTTGGGGCACATGCTCCTAGGTGCCGGTCACGATCCTAAATTGGGTCATGACACGAAACCCTGTCGGCCTAGGATTCTGGCCTAATCTAGCATTCAAAAATAAGAGGTTGCAGCGAAAGAAAACCTTCACCCCGTTGGGGGATTCCTATATTAGTTTGTTCCACAGATTGAGGCAGTTGGATATGCTGAGGCCAATTGAGTCGAAATTGCCAAACCCTCATCCAAAGAATCTTGATTACTCCATAAGCTATGAATATTGTTCTGGTACTCTAGGGCATGATACAAAGAAGTGTTGGCACCTGAAAAATTCCATCTAGAAGCTCATTGACACAAACCGAATTGAAGTCCAGACTCTAGAGGCACCCAACATCAACTAGAACCTATTAACAACCCATCAGGAAACAAATATGATCGAGATAATACATAAGGGAGGGGATCCCAAGAAGCCTTCACAGACCGTTATGATGATTCGATCTAGTGAGGTCAAGCCAGTTAAAAAGCCAATGGTTGAAGGACCATTGAACAAGTTGAGCAAGACAGACGATGAACCACCTACGGTGGTCGAGAAAGGATCACCAAGTGATGTTGCAGCAAAGCAAGAAAAGTCAAAAGTGGTTGTGCCAGGAGCGGCAAATAAGCCTATCATAAATGTGGTGGGTGCCCGTACAGATCTTGTCATCATCAAGCCTGTAACCTAGTTGCCAATGATCAACAGCAAGGCTATTCCATGGAACTATGAATGGGTGATAGTGACCTATAAGGGAAAGGAAGTGAAAGAAGAAGTCAATGAGGCCCAGATATTAACTCGTTCGGGGAGATGCTTTGCCCCGAAAGAGTTATGGAAAGCTAAACCATCCAGAGATAACTTAGTTCTAGTAAAGAAAGCAGCCACTGAAGAAGAGGTGGAGGAGTTTCTGAGAAAAATGAAGGCAAGGGAGCAGTTGAGAAAGACGTCTGCTCAGATTTCATTGTTGTCATTGTTAATCCACTCAGACGAGCATCATTGGGCCTTGATGAAAATTCTGAACGAGGCTTATGTTCCCGAAAAAAATTCAGTAAACAATCTGGAAAAGATCGCCAACAAAATATTTGGGGTGAACATGGTCACTTTCTCTAATGATGAGTTGTCTGTGGAAGGTACTAAACACAAAAGAGCTCTCTATCTAACGATAATATGTGAAGATTCTGTGGTTACCAGGATATTTGTTGACAATGGGTCCAGTGCAAACATGTGCCCTCTTTGTACTCTGAACAAGTTAAAAGTGGATGATGAGAGGATCCACAAGAACAAATCTGCGTTCGGGGATTAGACGATGGAGGGAAAGATTTAGTGTGTGATATAGTGCTTGAGTTGACAATAGGACCGGTGGAATTCACCATGGAGTTCTAGGTGCTGGACGTAGCCATCTCTTACAATTTGCTGTTAGGTCGACTTTGGATTCATGCCGCCAAAGCAGTCCCATCCACTCTGCACCAGATGGTCAAGTTCGAATGGGATAGATAGGAGATCGTCGTGCATGGTGAATATAACTTGTGTGCTCACAGTGATGCCTCTGTCCCGTTCATTGAGGTTGAAGATAACAAAGGGCCTTGGGTCTATCAAGTTTTTGAAACAGTTCCGGTGGAGAAGGTTCCAGACAGGAAATGTGTTCCAGACCCAAAGATAACTTCTACATCAATCGTGGTGGCCTTTGAAATGCTGAAAAATGGATTTATGTCTGGTACAGGTCTGGGTGCATCTCTGCAGGGTATCATACAACCAGTGTCCCTCCCTGAGAATTTGGGTACGTTCAGTCTTGGATTCAAACCTACAGTGGCAGATGTGAAAAGGGCTAAAAGGTTGCAACATAAGGCGTGGGCACTTTCAAAGCCTGTTCCACGTCTCTCCAGGTCTTTTGTCAAGCCCGGTGCCAGGAAACGCCCAGTGACGACAGTTCTAAGCACCATGGTTAGCATTTATGAGGAGTTAATTGAAAGGTTCCAGAGGTTGTTTAATAATGTGAACATGGTGGAAGTTGGAGAAGGTTCTAGCAAAGCAGACGTGCAGTTCGTCGTGCTGAATGCAAAGCTTAACAATTGGAAGGCTACTCCTCTCCCTACCTAGAAGGAGTCTTGGTAGTTTGTTTTGTTTTCCTTTCTATCTGAGTCATTCCAGGGTTATGACTCCGACTTTTATTTTCCGCTTGCTGATGTACAAACCCTGTTATCCTTTATTTTTAATGAAATGCAATTTCCTTTCTTCCATCATTCCTGATAGTTTTATTTTTGTTTTTCTTTTCTTCTTTGTACAGTTCTTTTTATGCTGGTTTCAATAACATGACATGCATGAGGAATCTTCGGCACAGTCTTAAAAGTCAATCTAATTCTGAAATAATAATTCAAGAAATAAAGTGTGATGATGAATTAGAATATGATGAGGAAGAGGCCTTTGAAGAGATTAGTAAAGAACTAAGTCATTTTGAAGAAAAACCCAAGCCTAATCTGAATGAATCCTGAAACAATTAACCTAGGGGATCCAGATAATGTCAGAGAAACTAAGATAAATTTCCATCTTGAACCGTAGATTAGGGAAGAAATAAGTAAGGCATTGTTCGAGTATAAGGATATTCCTGCATGGTCTTATGATGACATGCCAGGCTTGAGTACCAATTTGGTGGTCCACAAAATGCCAATTGATCCAGCATTTCCTCCTGTTTAGCAGAAGTTGAGAAAGTTCAAAATTGACATGAGTGTGAAGATTAAAGAAGAGGTCACAAATCAGTTTGATACAAAGGTCATTCGAGTCACGCGGTATCTCACGTGGTTAGCCAATATTATGCTTGTTCCAAAGAAAGACGATGAGACCAGAGTGTGTGTTGATTGCCGTGATCTCAACAAGGCAAGTTCAAAAGACAACTTCCCACTGCCAAATATCCACATTTTGATTGATAATTGTGCCAAGAATGAGATCGGTTCTTTTGTGGATTGCTATGCGGGGTATCATTAGATTTTAATGGATGAGGAAGACGCGAAAAAGAGGCATTCATCACATCATGGGGAACATACTGCTACCGGGTCATGTCTTTTGGTTTGTAAAATGTCGGGGCAACTTACATGAGGGAAATGACAACCATATTCCATGACATGATACACAAGAATATTGAGGTTTACGTGGATGATGTGATCATAAATTCCAGGAAGCAGGCTGACCATGTCAAATATTTAACAAAGTTTTTCTAAAGGCTCCGCAGGTACAATCTTAAGCTCAATCCTGCAAAGTGTGCATTTGGTGTCCAATCAGGGAAATTGTTAGGATTCATAGTCAGTTAGCGGGGCATTGAATTGGATCCGTCAAAGATCAAAGCTATCCAGGAATTGCCACCGCCAAAGAACAAAACCGAGGTGATGAGCCTGGCTGGACTACATCAGCAGGTTTATTGCTCAGCTCACAACAACTTGTGAGCCCATATTAAAGTTGCTAAAGAAGGATGTTGCGGTTAAATGGACCAAGGAGTGCCAGGAAGCCTTCGATAAGATCAAGGAGTATTTGTCAAACCCACCTGTGTTGGTCCCGCCAAAACCCGGAAGACCTTTGATTCTTTATTTGACAGTCCTGGATAACCGATTTGGTTTTGTGCTGGGTCAGCACGACATCACTGGAAGGAAAGAGCAAGCCATTTACTATCTCAGCAAGAAGTTCATATCTTATGAGGTTAAGTATACTCGCCTTGAGAGGACGTGTTGTGCCCTGACTTGGGTAGCACAGATGTTGAAGCATTACTTGTCGTCCTACACTACTTACCTCATTTCAGAAGCCCATGCCCATAGGAAGGCTTGCAAAGTGGCGGATCTTGCTCATAGATTTTGACATAATATATGTGACTCGAATGGCGATGAAAGACCAAGCATTGGCCGATCATTTGGCCAAGAACCTAGTCGATGAGGAATATGAACCATTAAGAACTTATTTTCCCGATGAAGAGGTGATACATATTGACGAGGTGGAGCAGGTTGAAAAACCAGGTCGGAAACTTTTATTTGATGGAGCTGCTAACATGAAAGGTGTCGGGATAGAGGCAGTGCTTATTTTTAAAACAGGGAATCACTACCCTGTTACAGCCCAACTACGATTCTACTGTACCAACAACATGGCTGAGTACGAGGCATGAATTCTGGTACTAAGGCTAGCTGTAGATATGGGAATCCAAGAAGTCTTGGTCTTGGGGGACTCGGACCTTCTAGTGCACCAGATTGAAGGAGAATGGGAGACAAGGGATTTAAAGCTTATACTGTATCGATATTGTGTGCATGATCTTTGTCAGCAGTTTCGATTAATAGAATTCAGGCACATTCCAAGGATCTATAATGAGATCGCCGATGCTTTGGCTACCTTGGTGTCGATGTTACATCATCCATATAAGGCTTATGTTGACCCTTTGCATATTCAGATTCGTGATCAGCATGCTTACTACTATATGATTAAGGAGGAAATTGATGGTGAACCATGGTTCTATGACATCAGAGAGTATATCAAGATGGGGTGTATCCAGTACAAGCCACATGTGATCAAAAGAGAACAATTCGTCATTTGGCAAGTGGATTTTTCTTCAGTGGAGGAGTTTTGTGCAAAAGGACTCCAGATCATGGATTGTTTAGATGCATAGATGCTACACAGGCCACGACTATCATGACCGAAATACATTCCAGAGTTTACAGGCCGCACATGAGTGGGTACATTTTGGCAAAGAAGATTCTTCGGGCATGTTATTATTGGCTCACCATGGGGCGAGATTGTATCAGTTTTGTGCGTAAATGTCATCAATGCCAAGTACATGGAGTTTTAATTCATTCTCCACCATCTAAATTACACACATTGTCCGTGTCATGGCCCTTTGTTGCTTGGGGTATGGATGTCATTGGACCAATTGAGCCGGCAGCATCCAATGGGCACATGTTCATTCTGGTGGCCATTGATTATTTCACAAAGTGGGTCGATGCTAAAACTTTCAAGTCTGTGACCAAGAAGGCACTGGTCGATTTTGTTCATTCAAATATCATTTGTCGGTTCGGAATCCCAAAGGTGATCATCACAGATAATGGGGCTAATCTTAATAGTCATCTGATGAAGGAGTGTGTCAAGAGTTTAAAATCATGCATCGCAATTTCACCCCGTATCGCCCCAAGGCAAATGGAGCAGTCGAGGCAGCCAACAAAACATAAAAAAAGATACTTCGAAAAATGGTGCAAGGTTCCAGGCAATGGCATGCGAAGTTGCCCTTTGCGTTGTTGGGTTATTGCACTACTGTTAGCACTTCAGTAGATGCAACCCCTTACTTGTTGGTATATGGAACAGAAGCAGTGATACCCGCGGAAGTTGAAATTTTATCCCTTCAGATTATTGCTGAAGCCGAAATTGATGATGATGAGTAGGTCAAAGCCCATCTAGAACAATTGAGATTGATTGATGAAAAAAGATTGGCAGCAGTGTTTCATGGCCAGTTGTATCAAAAAAGAATGGCAAGAGTATACAACAAGAACGTGCGTCCGCGGAAATTTGAAGTGGGTCAACAAGTATTGAAACACATCCTTCCACATCAGGCTGAGGCAAAAGGCAAGTTCACCCCAAATTGGCAGGGGTCGTTCATCGTAACGAGAGTGTTGTCCCATGGTGCTTTGTATTTAATAGATATAGAAGGCAAATGTGTAGATATGGCTATCAATTCTGATGCCGTCAAAAGATATTATGTATGATTTCTTTGGTTTTTCTAATTTGTTTGTACTTGGCATATTTTGGAGATTGGAATGACGAAGGCATTTTATTCTGCTATCTAAATACTTTACCCTTTGTTACCCATTTGAGCCTTATTCATTTCCTTTCATACCTCTCTTTTGAAATTAGTAGCACATTTCAGAAACACGAACGCAAAAGGTAAGTAAAGAGAAAAAGAGAAAAGAGAAGAGAAAAGAGAAGAGAAAACAGAAAGAAAAGAATGGAAAAGAGTGAAAAACAAGAAATATGGCTATGAAGAATAGTGCAAAATGAATCAAATATGCCAAAGGAATGATCGGACAGTTGAAACTCAACCTTGGAAAAAAATTTAGGATTTTGAAATTTTCAATTGTCCGCTCTCTGATATCGCAATTCCCAAAGAGTCTTCGCAAATGTAAAGATATCAGAAGTGCCCAGTTATGGAAATTGTGAAGATATCTTTGCAATTGCGAAGGACTCAGAGATGCCCCATTTTGGGAATTACGAAGAATTATTGGGAGTTGTGAAGGTCTCAGTACAGGCATTTTTCGCAATTGCGATGGAATCTTTGCAAATGCGAAGAGGCCATCACAATTGCGAGCCATTGTCCCCAGCCAAGATTTTCCACAGACAACAGTACCAAGCCCTCAAATTTTGCAATCCAAGCTATTTTTAATGAACCCAATCATCTTTCAAACATGAATCATGCACTAGACCTCACAAACAACCATGAATCAACAAAAATATCGATATTTCGACCAAGAATTTCATTCGGGCCTTTCATCGATCACATAAAAGGCTCAAAAAATTCACTTCTATTTGACAAGCCTTGGATACTCAAACTTCCCCAAATTTTTAGCAAAGAACATAATCACACACTCTCAACCAACCTCACCTAGAAATCGGCATAAGTTTTGTACAAATTTTTGAACAATTCCGGGCAGAGAATGATACCCATTTGAAATTTAGGGTTTCAGAGAATCGAAGAGGAAAAGAAAAAGAAGAAGAAGAAAAAGAAGAAGAAGAAGAAGAAGAAGAAGAAAAATGAGTGATTAAGCTTTCATACCTGAATCCTTGCAATTAGGAGTGGGAGTTAGCGGAGTTTTACAGTAGGGAGAGTGAGGGAGACAATAGTTTGAGAGCTTTAGGCTTTTTCTTCAATTTTTGTTCAAAATGAGCGAACGTCTATTTTTACCTCTCTGATGTCGCAATTGCGACACAACCTTCACAATTGCGAAGATTAATTACCTGCTATTGTCGTAATTGAAATAATCAAAAAAATATAATAAAAAATCTATTTAAAATATTTATAAATTATAATTTAACTATGAATAATATAAAAAATATGACATATATCATAATATGCAAATTAGCTGCAATGTCGTTGCAACTCAAACAACAAAAGTAATATATTCGATGCGAAATCTTATATGTATCTCTTAAGGAGTATTGAATCTTGAAAGAATTTTGATATTATAATTTAATATTTTTTTAAATACTCCTTTTAATTAATATGTTTTCTATTTGAAAGAGAATTATATAAAAACATAATTCACGATTAAGTATGATTCTCTAGCATAATTTATTTTTAAGTTTCAACAAGTCAATAAAGTGACACATAATTCACCATACCATACCATGATAACTAATTATTTGTAAATAGTTACTAGCTAATACTGGACTATTAAATTAATAAGTATTGTATCTCGTAAACGTGAAAAAAATAATATTTGGGAAAATGATTATTAAAAAAAATTATGGACTATTATATAATAAAGACATAACAAAAGTTAATAAATAAATAATTTTAAATGAAAGATTTATTTAAAATTTATTATCATAGCAGTCCTAGTGGATAACGTGGAATAATTTTTATTTTAATTATGACATAAAATACTCTTAATTTACTGATTAAGAAAAAATTAATTTTGAATAGTCAATGATTTATTAAGAAAATTTGAGGATTTACAAGGTTCGTTACACACAATTACATAAAGTTCTATTAGGCAAGCCCAATACGCTGGCCGTTGGGCGTGTCTGGGACGTAAGCCCCAACGGCCGAGGTGTAAGTCTCACGAAACTAAGACCCATACATAAGTCCAGGAGCGTTTTACGAGTGCTCCGCTCCGGGACGAGTCCCAATTCTGCCTTTTAAAACAGAGATCTGAACAACCGTCCACTCAAGGGCTTAAGCTAAAAGTTGGTGTGTATAAAATATATATATGATTCATATGTAATAAGTGTATAAGTACGTTTAATTAGGGTATAATCTTTAAATATATACTAGCTAGAAAAAATAAATTGTGAATCCGACCGGCTATTTAGGTAAAGATTCCCTTTCTTCTTATCTAGCAATGTGTACTCTCAAAACATATAGCAATTTGTGTCTCTTTGTATTTAACGAACTATGGTACAGACGTCTAGTTAGTTGTATATATATTTTCAGTAACTTAACCCGCATGTTTCAAGGAAACAAAAATGTGCTAATCGTAAAATCCCAAATGTCACACCTCCTTTTTCACCTACAATCCGGAAAAGGGTATATGTAAAGGGAGTTTTTCTAATTAAAGGACAATCGAAACGGGATTTATTTTAAGAAATTCAGAGTTGCCACTTGGGATATTTATGGTGTCCCAAATCACCGATTGAATTCTGGATCGAGGAAAATATGACTCTGTTTAACAGTCCGCGAACCAGAAATCCGAGTAAAGAATTCTGTTAACCCTGGAGAAGGTGTTATGCATTCCCGGATTCCGTGGTTCTAGCAAGGTCGCTCAACTATCATATTCAGCTTATTTATCTGATTTTAATACATGTTGAACCTATGTGCCAATTTTAGCTTTCAACCGCTTTTATTCAATTATTTTTAGAGAAAATTGAACGTCGTTTAAAACGTGTCTTTGGATTGCATCACATGAAATGCACCTGCAATCCTGAACACATTTTATTCAACGTTTTTGCGATTTGATTTGGGTCACATGAAATGCACACCCGAGTTTAACAAGGTAAATTATTAAAAGCCACCTAAAGTGACTAATGCGTTATTATCTTTGGGGAGGGCTGTGAAATTCGCTAAACGACCCATCTCGAATTCTACGTATTTTATTATAGACATTTAAGAGGACCCCGCAATTTATGCATTGTTGTTTAGCAGGGCTCGCCTCATTTATTATTTAAAGGTCAACCTAAAGCAAACTACAATTTTCTACTTAGTTTGTCTCTAATAATAAAAGAAAAAGCCCTAATTAATTAGTATTGTTCAAGAACTAAACATGTCCACAATCACGATAATATTTTAAACGGCCCTAAAGATTTCTCTAGGAATATTTATTATTTTACCTCTACATTATAAAATTAACACAAGAGTTATTTGTTACTAAGTGTCTAACTATGGCTTGCCTCAAATTTCCATTTTTTAAGACCCTAATTATTTAACACTAAAGTACTTGAGAAGTCCCTTCCAAACAACAAAGCTTTATTAAACCATTTTATTAGCGGAAGGGCCTGAATATTTTGGCAACACCGACTGCAAGCAATGACTTCAGGATCAAATCCCTAAAGTCATACCTACCAGTGATCTCTCATAATCTTTTTAACTGTTGAGGAGGGGAGAAAAATGAGTCGGGCATGAATAAGAACTTTATATATATCAATCAATAATAATCCCCTTTTAAACTAAGGCATAAACTATATGGAAACATCAATTGGTTACAGTTAAGACCAGGCAATCTATACATACATAGCCAAAATTTCAGCATGAGCTATTGTTGTATACAATCTATACCTTGAGCACAGTTGGACAACTTAACACATGAATCATAACAAGAAAACAAAAGTATAAACAGCAGAAGCTAATAGAATTTAACATTCAAACAAGACTCTTATTCAAATTCCAATTCGAACATCCAAATCTGGTTCCAACTTGTGGCACTTCATTTGTTAGCAAAGGGTATGAAGGAATACCTGGAAATGAAAGTCAAAAGGGGGTGAGATCAGAAGAAAAAACAACAGTAATCACCACCAGCAACAAAACAGTCCCAGTTTTAATCCATCTATTAACCTCAGATAGTTCAATGAAACAGTATATGGAAGATGGTTTCAGCCAATTCGAAATTGAAAACCAAAAATAGAAATTAATGAAACAGTAAATTCCACTTTTTTTTTCAGTATTTTCAGAATGTTTTCTTAGCTCTCTGCCCCTATATATCCAGTGTATACCGCTCTCTCCGCCCCCTTTTTTTCTTCTCCTCTCCGAATTTCCTAGCCTTCTACCCTCTTTTAATGTTCTCCCTCTCTCAGAATCTCTTCCAAGTTTTCTTAGCTCTCTGTCCCTGTATATCTAGAGTGTATATAGAGTGTATACCGCTCTCTCCGCCCCCCTCTTTTTTTTTCTCCGAATTTCCTAGGCTTCTACCCTCTTTTAATGTTCTCCCTCTCTCAGAATCTCTTCCAAGTTTTCTTAGCTCTCTGCCCCTGTATATCCAGTGTATCCAGAGTGTATATCGAGTGTATATTTCTCTCTCCGCCCCCCTCTTTTTTTCTTTTCTAATCTGATTTTCAGCTCCCTTAAATGGGCATTCAATTAGTGCATTTTCCACTACCAATTCAACTTTTTATTTCTTTAATCATCCACTTAATTGTCCACTCAATTAGTGCTTTTAGTTAATTTGATAATGCAAATACTACCCTACAATTATTAAAAGCTTCTCAATTAGTAAATTGGCCCAACTAGATTTTCCTCTTCTTATTCTCAATGGGTTTGGCTGAGTTTTGGTTTTGGGCCTGGCTAAATTGGCCCAACCAGATTTTCCTCTTCTTATTCTCTTTGGGTTTGGCTGAGTTTTGGTTTTGGGCCTGGCTAAATTGGCCCAACCAGATTTTCCTCTTCTTATTCTCTTTTCCTTTTCAATTTTCTTTTCCTTTTTCTTTTCAACAATTATAATTAAAATCCTAATTAATTATAAAACACCAAATTAACTTAAAAATACTAATTAATTTTAACTAATAATTATCACAAATAATTAAATGTCAAATTAAAAGAAAATCACATAATTTGACTAAAATTACCAAAATATGTTATATTTTTTTTGAATTTTTATTTTTGTAAAACATCTAATTATTAATTAATTCCAAAAAATGTAAAAATCAAATCTCAAATGAAAATGCTATATTTTTATATTTTTAATGCATTAACAAAATTAAACATGCACACAAATATATGCGAACAATCGGGGAAATCACACAATAATTCCTAAAAATAACACATAATTAAAGAAAAGACCTAATTTTGGGAATTATTTTGGAGTAATTCGTATGAGGCAAAAAATCGCGTGCTCACAACTGCCCCTCTTTGTCCGGAAACATGAATAGTTTTTGTACAAAGATAAAGTGAGCGGATACGAGCGATTTTTGCCTGTTTGAATACTCCGTTGGGAAGCATTTTTGAAAGATTTGACCGAACCTATACTTCAAAAGTTTCCTACATATCCTTGGCTATAAAGGAATCGGGTCAATGTAGTTCGGAAAGTTTTGGTAGTTGGGACTACCATGAAGCTGTGGTTTTGTTGTTACTGCTGCTGCTGATACTGCCTACTGACCTCCTTATTACACCATGACAAAAATGAAGAAGCTAGACTAAGCTATAATCTATGTTTTACAAAGATTTATTGCCAAACTTGATCTTGTGACTTATGTTGCCTTGTTGATTTGTGCTTCCTCCGCTGTTTCTTTACCTCTGGCTCGACTTGTGGTCTTCCTTCTAATTTCTGCTAGGGATTTTTGTTGTAACCCTCCGCTTTACTAACTTCAAACTTCAATGTATTCCTCTGTTATATGGGCAGGCTCCCAACTTCAAAACTTGAAAAATGTAAAGACTGAAATGTAATCCCTGCTCTCCAGGCGAGCTCCTGACTGCTAAACTTGAACTGCTTCTCCCTGTTCTCCAAGCAGGTACCTGATTGCTAGACTTGAAATGTATTCCTTGCTCTCCAGGCGGGCTCCTGACTACTAACTTGAAATGTATTCCCTACTCTTCAGGCGGGCTCCTGAATTCAACCAAAATAGACGAAAACAAAGGAAATTTTTCTGCCCCAGTTTGGGTATGTAAGTGTAAAACGAATCACACTACCAAATATCAATAAGAACTTGAAAACTAAAACTTGAATTGTACTCCCTTGTTCTCCAAGCGGGCTCCTGACTGCTGAACTCGAACCGTCTTCTCTTGTTGCTTGACAATATTTTCCCTTGCACCTTGAACCATTTCCCCTGATACTTGAACTGCCTTCCTTCGAAACTTCTTTCCCTAGAAACTTAAGTTGTCTCCCCTTGTTCTCCAGGTGGGTGCCTGATTACAACAAAATAGACAAAACAAAAAAAAATTTCTTGCCCCAGTTTGCACTAGGAAGATTTGTGAGTTGTTAGCAATATTGTAAATCAAAATATAACTTGAAATACCAAGACTAGGAAGTGCGTCTGCTAGGGGTGTAACATTAATGACTTAAACTAGGAAGTGTGTCTCTTAGGAATAAATTTAAATGACCGAGACTAGGAAGTGCGTCTCCTAGGGGTGAGAACTTCAGTGACTAAAACTCATACGATCCAAACTAGGAAGTGCGTCTCCTAAAAGTGTATCCTAAAAAACCCAGACTAGGAAGTGCGTCTCCTAAGGGTATAACTTTAGTGCGTGGAACCAGGAATTGCGTCTCCTAGGGGAAAGTTCAATGTAGGAAGTGCATCTCCTAAAACAAAAATATAACCTGAAAAACCCAGACTAGGAAGTGCGTCTCCTAGGGATGAAACTTTAATGACTTAAACTAAGAAGTGTGTCTCCCACGAATGAACTTAAATGAACCAGACTAGGAAGTGCGTCTCCTAGGAGAAAATCTCAATTTAGGAAGTGTGTCTCCTTAAACAACAATATAACCTGAACTACCCAGACTAGGAAGTGCGTCTCCTAGGGGTGAAATCTCAATTTAGGAAGTACGTCTCCTAAAACAAAAATATAACTTGAACTACCCAGACTAGGAAGTGCGTCTCCTAAGGCTGAAATCTCAATTTAGGAAGTGTGTCTCCTAAAACAAAAATATAACCTGAACTATCCAGACTAGGAAGTGCGTCTCCTAGGGGTGAAATCTCAATTTAGGAAGTGTGTCTCCTAAAACAAAAATATAACCTGAACTACCCAGACTAGGAAGTGCATCTCCTATGGGTGAAACATCAATGACTCAAACTAGAAAGTGTGTCTCCTATGGATGAACTATCAATTTAGGAAGTGTGTATCCTAAAACAAAATGTAATTTGGAAGACTTAGACTAGGAAGTGCGTCTCCTAGGGTTAAAACCATCAGTGACTCAAACTTATATGATCCAAACTAGGAAGTGCATCTCCTAAAGGGTAAAATCTCAGTTTAGGAAGTGCGTCTCCTACAATAAAAATATAACCTGAACTACCCAGACTAAGAAGTGCATCTCCTACGGGTTATGTGTGATCTTCTCAATAGCCTTTGCGTAAGCAGAATTGGGGCATTACACCTGAAAATTTCAAGCTTCCCAGCTTTGATATGAACACAGCTTTTGTCCCTGTTTCAGACAAAGAAAACTTGTGAGTTTAAATATGGTGGTTGGTTTGTGGCCTTGACTTTGCGACGATTGCTCCTTCACTTGCCATTATAACTTTGATTTCACCTTGAAAGACGTTGCTTGCTTATTGACTAACCAATTTCTCTGTCACTCATATCACAGAAAATACCTCTTCTCCGTTCAGACCCAATACCCTCTATCTATTGCATTGCTCATAAACCGACATTTACCAAACCCTTGTGTTGTCACATGAATATCAAAGTACGACAATTGCCACCCACTCAGTGTGTATGCTGTTCTTTCTTGAATTAAACCACTGGCCTTGGCCTTGAGGTCTATTGCTCCTTCACTTGTCATGCTAGTTTTGATTTCTACTTGGAAAACCTCGCTTGTCACTAGTTAACCATTTTTGTCAATCTTACCACAGCAGATACCTTTGATCTTTTCACCTAATACCATCCACCTGTTGCATTGTCCATAACTTGAAATGTACCAAACCTTTGTGTTTCACAAGGATCCCAAAGTATGTTGATTGTTACCAGCTCAGTGCTCATGTTGTTTTTCCTGACTTGTGACACTTTGATGTGCTAGCTAGACCCCATTTTGTTCAATCGGAAAGCTGGTGGCAAATTTTGAAGTCATTGCTCACTTGTTTTGACCAAACAAACTCAAAGAGAGGGAGTAACCTAGACAAAAGGCATAGAGTATAGGACAAAGGGAAGAAATTATTCCTAACAAGAAAACTACAAAGTAGAAACCTATCAAACGTGGATACCAACTCTAATGGCCATGACATGCACTTGTGGCCTATTTCGTGAAGCAAATCTGATGTTCAACTCTTGTTGTACCCTTAAACCATGAAACTGGGCTTCAATGCTCCAATTATCCAATCTAATTCACAATCCTTATTAGGCTTGTAGTGCCCGGAGGGTTTTCACCATCAAGCCTCTCTCGTTTTGTTCTTTTCTCTCATCTTACAGTCGCCTCAAGGTGCCCGTAAAGGTTTTCACCAATAAGACTCTCTCACTTTTTATTTCTCTTAGCTTTCATCGCCTTTCGGTACCCGTGGGGGTTTTCATCAATAAGATTCTCTCTTTTTTCTTACTTGAACCAGAGTGTTGCCCTTCGTATGAATCACCTCTGCTTGCTCGACTTGGCATGTCTCGAAGACTGGTCAGAAGGTCTTTCTTTGGACCGTAATGTGGGCTTTTGGATGGAGTTAGGAAGAAAGGGTATCAAAAGGCTCAAAACAACTCAATTGGGTTCAAAATTATAACTTTCGGAATCAGATTTCTTACAACTACCACAACTTCTGCCCCAGTTTCTTGCTTGGGGACTTTTGGATTTTCTTTTGATGAGACCGAACCGTGAGGCTGCCTACGTATCCTTAAAAGGAATTAGGTCGAACGTAGTTCATGACATAGAAATTCCTTTGTTGTTGTATTTTTTTCTTTCCTTTTTCTTCCTCTTTCTCTTTTTTCTCTTTTTTTCACTTTTTGTTGTTTTGTTGTCTTTTTTCTTTTCTTTTCTCTTTTTCCTTTACTTATCTTTTACACTTGTGTTTCTGATCTTTGCTACTGATTCCGAAAGAGGGGTATGAAAGAAAATAAATAAGGCTCAAAGGGGTAACGAAGGATAAAGTGTTTAGATAGCAGAACAAAATGCTTTCGTCATTCCAATCTCCAAAAGATGTCAAGTGCAAACTACACAATTAAACAAACCAAGGAAAACATTTGTATCATCTTTTGATTGTACCAGACTTGATAACCATATCCACGCATTCGCTTTCTACATCTGTTAACTACAATGCACCATTGGACAACACCCTCACTCTCATTACCATGAACGACCCCTGTCAATTTGGGGCAAACTTGCCGTTGGCTTCAACCTGATGCGGCAGGATGCATTTCAATAGGGTTTCTCTATGTTCTATCTGCCCCAGTTTCACGCAATTCGGGCTTGAAATGATCTCAAAATGCCTTTACTTATTTCCCTCAAATTTCCCTATCATCTTCAAAATTGTTTTATTACTTCATGACTAAATTAACTTTTTAAGACCATGCTGAGAATTATGCGTGCATGTCATGTCACTAGATTTAACAGGAAAAGAACTATAAAAGGAAAAGAGAACTAAACAAAAATGACTAGAAATAACAGAAAATAGAAAATTGCATTAGACAGATGGTGAAAGGGTTTGAACAACAGAACAAACAGACTAAAGCGGGGTTACAACCTTGGAACAAACCTAGACAACACGAGCTACTACGACTAAACAAACTAGGCAAAATAAAAGGATAGAAGGGTTTGAGTCACAATATAATATCCGGATTACAACCTTGAAAATAACCCGGACAACAAAAATGACAATAAAATAAACCACCAAAACTTCTCTCCGGCTGACCAAGAAATAGAGCGTCTTTCCAATTACCAAGAACGGCATCTTATCCACTGAGTTCCTCATCAATATTGCCAAGACCATTACTAACTTCAATATCATCAACTTCAGTCAACAAGTTACCAAGAGGGTTTGTGTGCTCCCTGACACTGTCATTGATCACAATTACCCCTTCTTGAATCATTCTTTCTATTTCCCTTTGACTGAAGTACGCCATCAATAATTTGTCTTTCCCACCGACACCTCTCATCTTACTGCAGTAGCCTCTCAAATGGGCCATGGGATCTCCATACCCGTCATATAAATCGAACTTTGGCATCTTAAACCCATCAGGCAGTTGGACGTCAGGAAACAAGCACAAGTCTTTGTAAGCCACGCTCATCTGGCTCCCTATCCCTTGCATGTTTCTTAAAGACTGCTCTAAGATTTTCACCTTCCTGGATATCTCATCTTGCTCCACTATCTTAGAAAGCTTTTCAGTTTCACCGGGAAGCTCAAAATGAGGAGCGAGAGAGTATGAATCTGAGACTTTAAAAGTTGGTTCTGGTGCATAGTGTTGGGCATCAGGGACTTTGAACACAACCTCGTTAGAGGATCGAGGAAAAGTAGCTGGGGAGGAACTACAAGAGCATGATTGGTCAAAGGGGCGGGATATGATGTGCTTTTAAGGGGTGGAGTGTGAAAAGGTTGTGGGGAGATATCAACAGCAGTGGGAACCTGGACTTGTGATAGTAATGGGATAGTTGCAGGGTTTTCAGTGTAGTTAGTGGGGAATGAAGGTGGAGGATGGCCCCTGATCCAAGACTGATACATTTCTGCCATCTGTTGTTTCACCCTTTGGAACTCTTCTTTCAATTCAGACTCCGACTCCACAAACTCCCTTGACGGGTCAACAACTCTTGTGTCCAAGTTTTTGCTAGTCATGGCTACCTTGCCCTTTGGCCTTGTGTTGAATGGATGAGTTACCTTAAGAACCACAAACCAACCACCCTTCTTTTGTGAATATAACAAAATGAAGCTATCACGTTAGCGTTAGGGCATTTAATAGCAAAAATATCACATTGCGTGCAATGCACCTAGCAACAATTAATGATTCTAGAATGACTTCGAGGGTCATAAAGTCACTTGGCATCATCCCAATTTGTCCATTCAACCTCCCTTTTCTTTGCTTTTCTAGCACTTGCTTGATCATTTTCCTTCCTCTCTTTTTTTCTAAGTATCACTCTTTTCTTTCCTCTCATTTCTCACGACCCATAATTTCACCCTTTTTTTCTTTTCTTTTTTCCCCTTTTTTCCTTTTTTTTTTCTTTTAAAAAAATAAAATGATTCGATCGAACCCTATGTAGGTTGCCTACGTATCGTGACGCTACATGAATCAGATCTTTGCGTAGTTCTGGAAGATCGGGAACGAAATAACAAACCAACATTTCCTTTTTCATTCTCTTCTTCTTTTTCCCTTTTTACCTTAGTGACTAATCCGATGAGAAAAGAGAAATAAAAGAAGCAAATCTTTTCTTTTTTGTTTGAATTTTCTAGACTAAATGCTCTATAACCTATTCTAAACTCAAGCTTAATGAGCACATATCTTTTCACCTTTTTTTTTGAAACAAATACTCTATAGGAAATTATTAAGGAAAATCCCTACAAGAGAAAAAATATTTTTTTGATTTTTTCTTTTCTTTTTTAAGAAGGAAATCTAAAGGCCAGACCAAAGAAAAATATTTTGAATTTTCACTTGATATCTTGAAGAAAAGACTTCGAAACAAGAAATGAAAAAGATCAAAAAAACTGTTTTTGAATTTGAATTTTTGATTACCTAAGGAAGAAACTTTGAAAATAAACCAAAGAAAAAGTATTGTTGTTTTCTTTTTCTTATATGTACAATGTCCTAAAATAAAAGAATTTTTTTTTTCAAGTCATTTTCCATCAATTTCCCAAAGAAAAACCTCAACAGAAAATCTTTTTGGATTTTTGGATTTAATATCTTAAAAGAAAACTTTTAAAGGGGTACTAAAGAAAATTCTTTTTTTTTTTGAATTTTTGGTCTTAATATACTAAAGGGAACATAAAAAATATCCATTTTAAGTCCTAGATATTAATTGCCTAAAGGAAAAACAACCTCGAAATTTTTCCATTTCTAGAATTAGTATTCTAAATAAAGGAAAATATAAAGCAGAAAATAACAATAATAAAGGACTTGACATTACTGTACAAAAGTAGAAAGTAAAAGACAATATAAAAAGAAGAACAGCCTCAAGACATAAAAATAAAACAAATCTCCTTAAGCAACTCCCGACTGAGCGATCCTGACTGGATGGTCACGAGGTGTCTGTCATGCTTAAACTCCGATAAATAAATCCACACTTGTATAAGAAAACTTAAATCAATACTATGTGAGATAAAAACATTCCTTACTAGACACATGGTTGACATGATTGAGGCTACTTTTGCAAAATGACTTATTTGACCAAAAGGTGGCTAGAAGTGCAAAATTTGGCTATGACCCCGCGAAGCCAAGAACCTAAGATTTACTAGAAAGACCGAACCCTATGTGGGTTGCCTACGTATCCCGCCCCAAGAGACGAGAATCAGGTTAGCGTAGTTCGGGCAGATTGGATACGGGCGAGAATAATAAAAAAAACCACTAATTTATAGAAATCACTTTTTTTTTGCTTTTTCTTGAAAAATGACGAAACATGCAAAAAAAATTTTGGATTTTATTTTTTATTTTCTGATTTTCGACAAATAATGAAAAAGTGCAAAAAAAAAATGAATTTTCAAGCTCGCTTTATCTTCACACTTCAGCCTCTCTTTTTTCTTTTTTTTTTCTTTTTTTCATTCGCCCTCAATTATCATTGGTCCGCCAAATGACCCTTTTACCCTTGAAGAAATGCAACATGTAGCACATAGGATGCATCAAGATGGCCTGTTATTTTGGGTACACCTGTCCTAGACGGACTCAACCCCTGTGTTGAGTCCCCAAAGTCAAATGCACATGATGCAAACAAACGTTCCTACTAGGGATCCGGCATGAGTCTGAGTTATTCTAGGTTCAAAACCTGGGTTTATTGTTCTAGACCTGACTTACCCGAGCGGACAGCTCGAGCCGGAGGGGGGGCAGCGTACCGGGAATACAGAATCTTTACCGGCTTTGCAACTTGTCCGAACCTCGTTCTAAATTTGGAATATGACTCTAACAGAAAAGAAGTCACACGAAGTGCACACTTCTTCATGATTAGAAGACTCAGAGAGAAGAGGGATTTCGCAACAATTTATATACAGTTCACGGAATATCAAAGCGGTAAAAGCAATCAATTAGCACATTAGGCCCAGATCATGTAACAAAACCAAATAATGGATAAAGCCAACTATAACAATTATTCTAAGCTCGAATTCTTGAACCCTGAACCAGAGATTCTGGGTTCGTCTCCCCAGCAGAGTCGCCAGAGCTGTCACACCTCCTTTTTAACCTACACCCCGAAAAAGGGTATATGTAAAGGGAGTTTTTCTAATTAAAGGACAATCGAAACGGGATTTATTTTAAGAAATTCAGAGTCGCCACTTGGGAGATTTATGGTGTCCCAAGTCACCGATTGAATCCCGAATCGAGGAAAATATGACTCTGTTTAACAATCCGCGAACCAGAAATCCGAGTAAGGAATTTTGTTAACCCGGGAGAAGGTGTTAGGCATTCTCGGATTCCGTGGTTCTAGCACGGTCGCTCAACTATCATATTCAACTTATTTATCTGATTTTAATACATGTTGAACCTATGTGCCAATTTTATCTTTCAACCGCTTTTATTCAATTATTTTTAGAGAAAATTGAACGTCGTTTAAAATGTGTCTTTAGATTGCGTCACGTGAAATGCACCCGCAATCTTGAACACATTTTATTCAACATTTTTGGGATTTGATTTGGGTCACATGAAATGCACACCCGAGTTTAAGAAGGTAAATTATTAAAAGCGCACCTAAAGTGACTAATGCGTTATTATCTTTGGGGAGGGCTGTGAAATTCGCTAAACGGCCCATCTCGAATTCTAAGTATTTTATTATAGACATTTAAGAGGACCCCGCAATTTATGCATTTTTGTTTAGCAGGGTTCGCCTCATTTATTATTTAAAGGCCAACCTAAAGAAAACTACAATTTTCTACTTAGTTTGTCTCTAATAATAAAAGAAAAGGCCCTAATTAATTATTATGTCACGCGAACATGTCCACAATCACGATAATATTTTAAACGGCCCTAAAGGTTTCTCTAGGAATATTTATTATTTTACCTCTACATTATGAAATTAACACAAGAGCCATTTGTTACTAAGTGTCTAACTATGGCTTGCCTCAAATTTCCATTTTTTAAGACCCTAATTATTTAACACTAAAGTACTTGAGAAGTCCCTTCCAAACAACAAGGCTTTATTAAACCATTTTATTAGCGGAAGGGCCTGAATATTTTGGCAACGCCGGCTGCAAGCAAGGACTTCAGGATCGAATCCCTGAAGCCATACCTACCAGTGATCTCTCATAATCTTTTTAACCGTTGAGGAGGGGAGAAAAACGAGTCGGGGCATGAATAAGAACTTTATATATATCAATCAACAATAATCCCCTTTTAAACTAAGGCATAAACTATATGGAAACATCAATTGGTTACAGTTAAGACCAGGCAATCTATACATACATAGCCAAAATTTCAGCAGGAGCTATTGTTGTATATAATCTATACCTTGAGCACAGTTGGACAACTTAACACATGAATCATTACAAGAAAACAAAAGTATAAACAGCAGAAGCTAATAGAATTTAACATTCAAACAAGACTCTTATTCAAATTCCAATTCGAACATCCAAATCTGTATACAAATTCAATCTGGTTCCAACTTGTGGCACTTCATTTGTTAGCAAAGGGTATGAAGGAATACCTGGAAATGAAAGTCAAAAGGGGGTGAGATCAGAAGTAAAAACAACAGCAATCACCAGCAGCAACAAAACAGTCACAGTTTTAATCCAGCTATTAACCCTAGATAGTTCAATGAAACTGTATATGGAAGATGGTTTCAGCCAATTCGAAATTGAAAACCAAAAATAGAAATCAATGAAACAGTAAATTCCAGTTTTTTTTCAAGTATTTTCAGAATGTTTTCTTAGCTCTCTGCCTCTGTATATCCAGTGTATCTAGAGTGTATATCGAGTGTATATCAAGTGTATACCGCTCTCTCCGCCCCCTTTTTTCTTCTCCTCTCCGAATTTCCTAGCCTTCTACCCTCTTTTACTGTTCTCCCTCTATCAGAATCTCCTCCAAGTTTTCTTAGCTCTCTGTCCCTGTATATCTAGAGTGTATATCGAGTATATACCGCTCTCTCCGCCCCCCTCTTTTTTTTTTCTCCGAATTTCCTAGCCTTCTACCCTCTTTTAATGTTCTCCCTCTCTTAGAATCTTTTCCAAGTTTTCTTAGCTCTCTGCCCTGTATATCCAGTATATCTAGAGTGTATATCGAGTGTATACCGCTCTCTCCGCCCCCCTCTTTTTTTTCTTTTCTAATCTGATTTTCAGCTTCCTTAAATGGGCATTCAATTAGTGCATTTTCTACTACCAATTCAACTTTTCATTTCTTTAATCATCCACTTAATTGTCCACTCAATTAGTGCTTTTAGTTAATTTGATAATGCAAATACTATCCTACCACTATTAGAAGCTTCTCAATTAGTAAATTGGTCCAACCAGATTTTCCTCTTCTTATTCTCAATGGGTTTGGCTGAGTTTTGGTTTTGGGCCTGGCTAAATTGGCCCAACCAGATTTTCCTCTTCTTATTCTCTTTGGGTTTGGCTGAGTGTTGGTTTTGGGTCTGGCTAAATTGGCCCAACCAGATTTTCCTCTTCTTATTCTCTTTTCCTTTTCAATTTTCTTTTCCTTTTTCTTTTCAACAATTAAAACTAAAATCCTAATTAATTATAAAACACCAAATTAACTTAAAAATACTAATTAATTCTAACTAATAATTATCACAAATAATTAAATGCCAAATTAAAAGAAAATCACACAATTTGACTAAAATTACAAAAATATGTTATTTTTTTTTTGAATTTTCATTTTTGTAAAACATCTAATTATTAATTAATTCCAAAAAATGTAAAAATCAAATCTCAAATGAAAATGCTATATTTTTGTATTTTTAATGCATTAACAAAATTAAACATGCACACAAATATATGCGAACAATCAGGGAAATCACACAATAATTCCTAAAAATAACACATAATTAAAAAAAAGACCTAATTTTGGGAATTCTTTTGGAGTAATTCGTATGAGGCAAAAAATCGCGTGCTCACACCAAATAGTATGCAAATCCTAATGAAGTATGTGCAACGATATGTAAAGGGCCAATACGTATAAAATTTAAAATTTAGATAACTTTGTGTAGCACCCCAAAATTTTTACAATATTTGCATTCTTGATTGAGCATTTTTTTTATAACGAGGAAATATTTTACTTTGCACTTCCAAAATGTGAAATGGTCAGTATATGAAAATTTTTTACTTTAGGTTGTGTTAATATTGGCAAGGAAGTTCCATGGTGTTGCTATATGTAACACTTAATATTATTTTGACGAGTTGTTATTAAATAGAGTATATAATTAAGTTTTGGGTTTCCAACCTTTTGTATTTATCTAAGAATATTTAGTAGTTGAGAAATCATTTTATTTCATATCTATCCGTAAGCTCCCTATTCTTCTACTCTTCAGAAACAAAGAAGAAGAAATATCTACCTCTATCTCTTTCTATCTCTATCTTTCCACTCTATCTCTCTATCTCTATCTCTCTCTATCTTTTTCCTCTGTAAGAACAAGAAGCTGAAGGTTCATAAAAAAAAACCATGGATTTCTACTAAATCAACACACAAAATTCGTTTTTGGTGAAGATCAAGTTGCTCCTCTTGGTAAGTTTCTATAACCCGTTTTTATACTAGACATCTACTAGTATTTTCTATATATCTTTTTGTACAGAGCTCCAATTTAAGTGATCTAGGACTTTCTGAAAAGGTATTTTATAAATCTACAACTCTTATGAAGGAATCGAAATCTAGTTTTGTCGGTATATACCTGAAAAATGGTCAAAAAGTACAGGGCAGGTGCTGTCCAGATTTTCAGTTCTTGAAATACTCTATGTACTGCTGTTAGTAAATTTAGCATAACTTTTTTTTCAAAATTGATATGGTGGTTATTCAAGATTTTCTGAAACGGTAAGACATAGATCTACAACTTTTGTGAAGACTATAAAGTCTATTTCGTCCGTATAGATCTTCAAAACTGAGTCACACCTTGGAACAGTGATACTGTCCAGAATTTCTGTTTCAAACGTTTTTGGGTAATTTTCACCAATATCATGTTTAGTTGACTTGTTAAATCACTGAACTTATTTAGATATTTGATTATGTATTTAAGGTATATAAACCCTTGAAAAAAACATCAAAGGGGAAGTGTTTGAGGAAGTGGACAGATTTGGTTTGTTTACGGCGTAGACGATTAGAACGTCCCCAAGTTGTGATTGAACTGTTTTATGGTAAAACACCAAGGTTTGTGTATAAACTTGTACTCTTTTTGCTTGCTAGAAATATGTTGAAATAACCTGATATTTTGTTTTTATTGTCTTCAATTTATATTGTTATATTCGTATTATATTAAGTCATGTCAGAAATTTGCTAAATCGCCCATTCGTACGGATTGTTTGATCATTTTGCATTCTTGTTGGGACTTTGTCCTTCTTGTGGCAGTGATTTGGTCACTCACTTGGCATGCCTCTTGATTCGGATCTTTTGCCATCTTGACTTTGGATTTGTAGTTCGTCTTGGATTATGGAACTTGTCCGTGTTAAGTACGAACTAGGAAGCCATTTTTAATATGGTTCTTGATTCTCTTGTCTATTGGGTTTTGACCCTACTTGATTTGGGGCTTCGGTCCATCTTGATATCTGATTATGCTTAGTGTGATGGCATGACGTACATATTGGGCGAAAAATGGATATTTGGTATACTTCCTTAAATTGATAGTATACACTTTCTAGACTCTTGAACATTGTTATTGATATTTGGAAACACTTCAAAGTTTGATATTGGTATGTTTGATATATTTGTTCACTTGTTTTAAATTATGTTAAATTGAGCTAACTATGACTGAAAAGGGGAATTGGAGAATTTAATGACTCCAAGCCTAAAGTTTATACACCACTAAGCTTTATGCTTAGCGATAGTTGTTTTCTATCGCAGGAAATGTTCGGGATGAAATCTGAAGATGGCCAGGGTGAATTAGTCTTTTGGAAGAACTTATGAAGATCACATTTGCATATGCACCTTGGTTTTGCATAGTTTTGGGACGTATACATGATGTACAGGATATACAGAATATATATATATATGTATATATATATATATATATATATATATATATATATATATATATATGTCACACTTATGTTATTTGGAGGCTTGTTGGTTTTTAAAGACCAAAAAAAAATCTTGTAACTTGAATTTGTAACCTACTTTATTGTATTAGGGTATTTTAATGACTCAAGTCTTGTAATATGCTGAATTTACACTTTGTCTTGTAAATATGTAGAAAAGGAGAAAACTAGTTTCCCTTTCTTTATACCCGATAGTTTAAAATTTATGTATAATACAAACTTGCAGTGATTTTGAATGAGTGTATAAATTTGTTAGAAAGTTGTTTTAATCTCTTGATTGCTCAAGAAGGGTTATATCACCCTGTGTTAATATTTTGACATTGTATTTTATTTTAAATAAAATTATGGTGTATGTTAAAAAAAATATTGCACTTTGAACCTTTTCGCATGGGCCTATTTCCGCTACTAAATTACTTTGAATATTTTTATTAATATTTCTTTTAATATTTTGTAAGTAGGGAATTAGATTTGTTTCTTAAGTAGTAGCCTCCCAAAGGGGTTGCTACAAGTTTTGGTATCAGAGCCACGGCTTGTGATTCTAGGATTTGTTTTGTTGTGATAGTACGTAGTATTTGTTGTTATTTTTTTTTTTTGAAAATGACTTGGAGTTTATAAATTTTTGCATACTTGTTTAATTTAATTTATTGGATTCTGTGTGCACGTGCATCATGTACATGTCCCCAATGAAGTGTGATCTTATCTTTTATAGGAATTTTAATATGGCCTCTTCTTCGAATAGAGCTGTTGAATCCGTTGATGAAAGTCAGGCTCAGCATAATGTCATGCCTCACCTTCAGGGAGAAAATGAGGAACCCTTGCCTGACCTAAATCATCCTCGTGTTAGTGGAAATGAAGTGGGCAGTAATCCAAGAGCAATGAGTCATAATACTCCATTTATGACTCCTCCATTCCAGCAAATGGCTGAGTTCTTTCGTCACTTGGCTGGGACAAGGTCAGAACCTAGTGAAATGAATTTTGAGAAGATGAGAAAAATGGGCGGAGTTGAATTTGAAGGCACTACAGATCCCACGGTAGCTGAACAATGGCTCGAGCGCATGGAGAGGGTCTTTGAACAACTGGAGTGTACTAATGCTTCCAAATTTAAGTATGCTATCTCTCTTTTACAAAAAGACGCCTATGATTGGTGGGTAAGTGTGCCAAATGCAAAAGCAAAACCTCTGGTGCTGACTTGGGATGACTTTGTGAAATTATTTCGTGCAAAATATGTTCCCCCTGTCTATTGTGATGCTAAAAAGAAAGAGTTTTTGAATTTAAGACAAGGAAGTATGTCTATTGCAGAATATCAACAAAACTTTCTCAGGCTTTCTCGCTATGCTAAAGGTATTATTGATGGTGAAAGAGACAAGTGCAAAAGATTTGAAGAAGGTTTGAATGGTTACATTCGAAAATCAATGGCAATCTTACAACTTGATGATTTTTCCAAGCTGATTTCAGCTGCTCTTACTTGGGAAAGAATTGACAAGGAAGAAGCTAGTAGGAGAGAAAACAGGTTTAGGAAGGGTAATTCAGATTATGGCGGTCCATCCAAAAAGGGAAAGTTTGATTATTCCAAGACTGAGAGTACACATAAATCATTACACCATAAGCAGAATAAGTCGAATTTTTCTACTGCCAGTACTCCAAGTTATGGCCAAGGCAAAACTCATACCCCTACTTGTGCACAGTGCGGGAAGAATCATTATGGTGCCTGTAGACGAGCTTCCGGTGCTTGCTTTAATTGTGGAAGTATGGATCATAAAGTGAAGGATTGTCCTAATCCTAATCCTTTTTCGTATTCACATACAGAGGGATCAGTTCAAAAGCCTGTCACTACTCATTCTCAAGCTAATAGCAGTGCTAGACCTCGAAATATGCAAGCAGCGGGTTCGAGTGGAGCTAATCAGGCTAGTGAGTCAAGAGCTACTGCACGAGTTTATGCTATGAGACAGAAGAATGACCAGGATGGCCCAGACGTGGTTGCTAGTAAATTTCACTTATTTGGCATATTTGTTGTTACACTATTTGATCCTGGATCTTCGCACTCTTATGTTTGCTCATCACTTGCATTTCCTGATACTGTTAAATCTGGGAGACTTGACTTTGATGTGCTGGTCACGAGTCCATTAGGTCATCAGGCTGTTGTTAACAGGATTTACCGAGATTGTCCATTCATGATTCAAAATCTGGTCTTCCCTGCCGACTTGCTTGAAATGCCTTTCCAAGACTATGATGTTATTGTTGGCATGGATTGGCTCCATAGGCACCACACAGTGGTTGATTGTAGGTTGAAGCAAGTGACATTTAGAACTCCTGCACATTTACACATAGTAGTTCAAGGAGAAAGATCATTGACATCTAATATTATTTCAGCGGTCTTGGCAAGGAAAATGATTTGTCAAGGTTGTGATGCCTATCTTGCTCATATAGTCGATACACGATTGGGGAGTCCAAGTCTTAAGGACATACCAACTGTGTGCGACTTTTCTGATGTATTTCCTGATGATCTTCCTGGGTTGCCTCCAGAAAGGGAGATTGAATTTCCTATAGATTTTGTCCCGGGAACTACCCCTATTTCTATCGCTCCTTATAGAATGGCTCCAGCTGAATTAAAAGAGTTGAAGGCTCAATTGCAAGAACTTCTTGAGAAAGGTTTCATCCGTCCCAGTATTTCACCTTGGGGAGCTCCTGTTTTATTTGTGAAAAAGAAAGATGGCACTCTTAGGCTTTGCATTGATTACCGACAGCTGAACAAGGTAACAATCAAGAACAAATACCCACTGCCTAGAATCGATGACTTGTTTGACCAACTGAAAGGTGCCAGCTTATTCTCAAAAATTGACTTGAGGTCTAGATATTATCAGTTGCGTGTGAGGGAGCAAGATGTTCCTAAAACTGCTTTTATGACCGGGTATGGCCATTATGAATTTTTGGTAATGCCATTTGGTTTAACAAATGCTCCTGCCGCATTTATGGATCTAATGAACCGTATATTCAAGACTTATCTCGATCAATTTGTGGTAGTGTTTATTAATGACATTTTAGTCTATTCCAAGAATAGAGAAGATCATGATAAGCATATCCGAATTGTCATGCAAATTCTGAAAGAGAGACAACTCTACGCTAAGCTTTCCAAATGTGAATTTTGGCTGAATGAAGTGGCATTTTTGGGGCACATTGTATCATCTGAAGGTGTGAAGGTTGATCCTAGTAAGATTCAAGCTATTGTTGATTGGAAACTCCCTAAAACTCCAACTGAGATAAGAAGTTTCTTGGGTTTAGCAGGATACTACAGAAGGTTTGTGAAGGGCTTCTCTATTATAGCTTCTCCTTTAACCAAACTTTTGGGGAAAGATACTAAGTTTGTATGGGATGACAAGTGTTAAGAGAGCTTTGAAAAGCTCAAATCCTTGTTGACACAAGCTCCAATACTTTCTTTGCCATCTGAAGGAAAAGATTATGTGGTATACAGTGATGCATCTCATCGTGGCTTGGGTTGTGTTTTGATGCAAGAAGGGAAAGTAATTGCTTATGCCTCTCGAAAGTTGAAATCACATGAGTTAAATTATCCCACTCACGATCTTGAACTTGCTGCCATTGTTTTTGCCTTAAAAATTTGGAGGCATTACTTGTACGGAGAGAAGTGTCACATATTTACTGATCACAAGAGTTTGAAGTACTTGGGTACACAAAAAGAGTTAAACTTGAGACAACGTAGATGGATTGATCTCATCAAAGATTATGATTGCACGATTGATTATCATCCTGGTAAAGCCAATGTGGTTGCAGATGCGTTGAGTCGCAATTCCCTTGCAAGTTTAACTCTAAGTCATTTGCCTTTGCTTCTTGAATTAAGAGCCATGAATGTTTGCCTTTCATTCAATTCTAATGGTTCTATCATTGCTAATTTGCAAGTCAAGCCAGTCTTACTTGAGCAAGTCCAAGAAGCACAGAAGTTAGATGAGAAGCTGGTGAAACGGGTTGAATAAGTCCAAAATGGAAGAGAATCAAATTTTTCATTAAGGAAAGATGGTACCTTATTTTATAAAAATAGGTTGTGTGTTCCTAATGATGATGAATTGAGAAAGCAGATCTTAATTGAAGCACATAGTTCACCTTATGCAATGCATCCTGGAGGTACTAAAATGTATCAGACCATTAAGGAACACTATTGGTGGAGTGGTATGAAGAAAGACATTGCAGAGTTCATTTCTAAATGCTTGGTATGTCAACAAATAAAAGCCGAACATCAAGTCCCAGCTGGTTTACTGCAACCTTTGTCAATACCTGAATGGAAATGGGAAAGGATAACGATGGACTTTGTTTCTGGACTTCCACGTACTCAAAGAAATCATGATGCAATTTGGGTCATTATAGATAGACTAACTAAGAGTGCTCATTTCTTGGCAATTAGAATGGACTACTCACTGGAACGTTTAGTAAAATTGTACATTAATGAGATTGTGAAGCTGTATGGAATCCCTGTTTCTATTGTGTCTGATAGAGATCCGAGGTTTACATCCAGATTTTGGTCTAGTCTGCAAGAAACTTTGGGTTCCAGGTTGAATTTTAGCACCGCTTTCCATCCACAAACAGACGGCCAGTCTGAAAGGGTAATACAAATCTTGGAGGATATGCTTCGAGCCTGCATTATTGAGTTTAAGGGTAGTTGGGACAAACATTTGGCCCTAATAGAATTTGCTTACAATAATAGCTACCAATCAAGAATAGGCATGCCTCCTTATGAAGCTTTATATGGGAGAAAATGTAGAACGCCTCTTTGTTGGAATGAGGTTGGTGAAAGAAAATTTGTGGGTCCTGAGATTGTGCAACAAACTGAAGATAAGGTAAAAATCATCAAGGATCGTTTGAAAATTTCTTCAGACAGACAAAAGTCCTATGCTGATCTTAAAAGACGTGAAATTTAGCATCAGGTGGGCGATAAAGTATTTTTAAAGGTTTCTCCATGGAAGAAGATTATGAGATTTGGCCAAAAAGGTAAACTTAGTCCTCGATTTATCGGACCTTATGAAATACTTGAAAGAATTGGTCCGGTTGCATATAAGCTAGCTTTGCCACCTGAATTAGGTAAGATCCACAAAGTCTTTCATGTTTCTATGCTTCGAAAATACCGCTCAGATCCATCTCATGTTCTTCCTATTGAGTCTATTGAGGTTAATCCTGATTTGACATATGAAGAAGAACCAATTCAAATCTTAGCGTGGGAGATAAAAGAGCTTAGAAAAAAGAGAATCCCATTAGTGAAGGTTCTTTGGAGAAATCATTCAGGCGAAGAAGCTACCCGGGAGCGAGAAGAAGATATGCGAGTTCAATATCCACATTTGTTTCGGGACTAGTACAAGGTAAATTTCGAGACGAAATTTTTTTTAGGGAGAGAGAGTTGTAACACCCCAAAATTTTTACAATATTTGCATTCTTGATTGAGCATTTTTTTTATAACAAGGAAATATTTTACTTTACACTTCCTAAATGTGAAATGGTCAGTATATGAAAATTTCTTACTTTAGGTTGTGTTAATATTGGCAAGGAAGTTCCATGGTGTTGCTATATGTAACACTTAATATTATTTTGACGATTTGTTATTAAATATAGTATATAATTAAGTTTTGGGTTTCCAACCTTTTGTATTTATCTAAGAATATTTAGTAGTTGAGGAATCATTTTATTTCATATCTATCCGTAAGCTCCCTATTCTTCTACTCTTCAGAAACAAAGAAGAAGAAATATCTACCTCTATCTCTTTCTATCTCTATCTTTCTACTCTATCTCTCTATCTCTATCTCTCTCTATCTTTCTCCTCTGTAAGAACAAGAAGCTGAAGGTTCATAAAAAAAACCATGGATTTCTACTAAATCAACACACAAAATTCGTTTTTGGTGAAGATCAAGTTGCTCCTCTTGGTAAGTTTCTATAACCCGTTTTTATACTAGATATCTACTAGTATTATCTACATATTTTTTTGTACGGAGCTCCGATTTAAGTGATCTAGGACTTTCTGGAAAGGTATTTTATAAATCTACAACTCTTATGAAGGAATAAAAATCTAGTTTTGTTGGTATATACCTGAAAAATGGTCAAAACGTACAGGGCAGGTGCTGTCCAGATTTTCAGTTCTTGAAATACTCTATGTACTGCTGTTAGTAAATTTAGCATAACTTTTTGTTCAAAATTGATATGGTGGTTATTCAAGATGTTCTGAAACGTTAAGACATAGATCTACAACTTTTGTGAAGACTATAAAGTCTAGTTTGTCCGTATATATCTTCAAAACTGAGTCACAACTTGGAACAGTGATACTGTCCAGAATTTCTGTTTCAAACATTTTTGGGTAATTTTCACCAATATCATGTTTAGTTGACTTGTTAAATCACTGAACTTATTTAGATATTTGATTATGTATTTAAGGTATATAAACCCTTGAAAAAAACATCAAAGGGGAAGTGTTTGAGGAAGTGAACAGATTTGGTTTGTTTACGGCGTAGACGATTCGAACGTCCTCAAGTTGTGATTGAACTGTTTTATGGTAAAACACCAAGGTTTGTGTATAAACTTATACTCTTTTTACTTGCTGGAAATATGTTGAAATAACCTGATATTTTGTTTTTATTGTCTTCAATTTATATTGTTATATTCGTATTATATTAAGTCTTGTCAGAAATTTGCTAAATCGCCCATTCGTACGGATTGTTTGATCATTTTGCATTCTTGTTGGGACTTTGTCCTTCTTGTAGAAGTGATTTGGTCACTCACTTGGCATGCCTCTTGATTCGGATCTTTTGCCATCTTGACTTTGGATTTGTAGTTCGTCTTGGATTATGGAACTTGTCCGTGTTAAGTACGAACTAGGAAGCCATTTTTAATATGGTTCTTGATTCTCTTGTCTATTGGGTTTTGACCCTACTTGATTTGGGGCTTCGGTCCATCTTGATATCTGATTATGCTTAGTGTGATGGCATGACGTACATATTGGGCAAAAAATGGATATTTGGTATACTTCCTTAAATTGATAGTATACACTTTCTAGACTCTTGAGCATTGTTATTGATATTTGGAAACACTTCAAAGTTTGATATTGATATGTTTGATATATTTGTTCACTTGTTTTAAATTATGTTAAATTGAGCTAACTATGACTGAAAAGGGTAATTGGAGAATTTAATGACTCCAGGCCTAAAGTTTATACACCACTAAGCTTTATGCTTAGCGATAGTTGTTTTCTATCGTAGGAAATGTTCGGGATGAAATCTGAAGATGGCCAGGGTGAATTAGTCTTTTGGAAGAACTTATGAAGATCACATTTGTATATGCACCTTGATTTTGCATAGTTTTGGGACGTATACATGATGTACAGGATATACAGAATATATACATATATATATATATATATATATATATATATATATATATATATATATATATATATATATATATATATATATATATGTCACACTTATGTTATTTGAAGGCTTGTTGGTTTTTAAAGACCAAAAAAAATCTTGTAACTTGAATTTGTAACCTACTTTATTGTATTAGGGTACTTTAATGACTCGGGTCTTGTAATATGCTGAATTTACACTTTGTCTTGTAAATATGTAGAAAAGGAGAAAACTAGTTTCTCTTTCTTTATACCCGATAGTTTAAAATTTATGTATAATACAAACTTGCAGTGATTTTGAATGAGTGTATAAATTTGTTAGAAAGTTGTTTTAATCTCTTGATTGCTCAAGAAGGGTTATATCACTCTGTGTTAATATTTTGACATTGTATTTTATTTTAAATAAAATTATGGTGTATGTTAAAAAAAAATATTGCACTTTGAACCTTTTCGCATGGGCCTATTTCTGCTACTAAATTACTTTGAATATTTTTATTAATATTTCTTTTAATATTTTGTAAGTAAGGAATTAGATTTGTTTCTTAAGTAGTAGCCTCCCAAAGGGGTTGCTACACTTTGTGTACATTGATTCATTCCATTGAAGCAATAGAGTAAATGATTCACAAGATCGTAGCTAATCTAGCTATTATGAGTTAAGAACTAATGAATGGAGGAAGCTTTTATAGCTATATGGTACCTTCAAACTTGAAAGTGTGAAGTTAGGCTTAACTAGTTCCCAACTTCTGAACTTTGAGCTGAAGTTTTCAACTTTTAGGCCAAAGTTGTAAACTAACTGAAGTTAGACTTTACAATTTCAACTTCAGACCCGAAGGATTAAAGTTTGAAACTTCATACCCGGATTTTCAACTTCAGCCCCTGAAAACTTCAGCCTAAAGGTCTGAAGTTGTATTTTAACTGAGAAGAGGAGTTAGGTCCTTTGGCAATTCCAACTTCAGCTCGAAGGACTAAAGTTTGAAACTTCATACCTAGAATTTTCAACTTCAATTCCACATGACTGAATTTGATTCTAAGGCAGCTAAACTTTAAAAACTTTATGAAGTTGGCTAACTTTTAAATAGGAACTAGAAAATGGCTATATGTGCACTTCCCTGGGTAAAATTCAAAAATAGCCACTTTTTCGCTATGTAATTAAAAAGTAACGGGTTGGGATCAGCTCCAGTACAAATTGCTCCAGCAATTGTCAATGGAGTGTTTGATTAGTGCCACGTGTCATTAACAGTCTAAATAGCATAAATTGCTTCCAGCTAATTTAGAGATAATTTTATCCATGGTCATTGAACTTTTGGGTTTGTTACCCAAAAGTAACTTTTTTTTTTGTTGTGTAAAAATCATTCAACTTTGTATTCATTACACAAAAGTCACTTTTCTTTCTTTTGTTACACAAAAATCATTTTACTTTACTCTAGTTATCACAAAGTCACATCTTTACTTGAAAAGTCTATTATGCCTTTAATATTATATAAACCTTCATATTTATGTAATACCTTCTATATTATATACTATATAATATATTTTTAACTATTTATTTTACTTATAAATAAAATAACTTAATATTATTTTCTTTATTATTTTTATAATATATTCATATATTTTAATTTTTCCTTAACTTTAATTTTCAAGATATATTAGTAGCGTTATAAAACAACTTTTTTTTAGTAATTCTTTTTTGTTTAATTTAATTGACCGACCAAAGTTGGTCGGTAATTTCCGTCCAACTTTGGTCGGTATATCCTTCTGACCTTCAAAATAACGATCACACGTTAATGGTCGCGTTTTGGACGGTTATTGGCCAGTACCGGCCAACTTTGGTCGATTTTTCACAAATTTCTAGTAATGTAATTTTTCAAATAACTAATTGTCCAGGTAAATCCCCAAGAAAATATCCTCAGCTAAATTCACATGTAGTACATGGGGATTTTCCTTCAGATTAACATATGATTTTTTTCCTCATTTTCTTTGTTTGTTTACCTGCGAATTTTCTCACGGAAACGTACTTGCCGATTTATTTTTCTAATTATATATATTAAATTTACTGATAAATTTAATAACACTACTAATATTTTTTGAAAATTAACGTTAAAAAAAATTAAATATACGAATATATTATAGAAATAATAAATAAAATAATATTAAGTTATTTTATTTATAAATAAAATACATAGTTAAAAATATATTATATAGTATATAATATAGAATGTATTGCATAAATATGAAGGTTTAAATAATGTCAAGGACATAATAGACTTTTCAAGTAAAAACATGACTTTGTGATAACTAGAGCAAAGTAAAATGATTTTAGTGTAACAAAAGAAAGAAATGTGATTTTTGTATAATGAACACAAAGTTGAATGATTTTTGCGTAACAAAAAAGAGAAAAGTGAATTTTGGGTAACAAACACAAAAGTTCAATGACCATGGATAAAATTATCTCGCTAATTTGTTAGTATGGAATACCAAATATATCTCCACTCCATGAGAAATTTTATTTTGGGTAAGACTCACCCAACAATAGTTGTATGAGGCCACCTCTATATTTGACGTAAAAATAGCACGGTATAATCAGTTTTTGGACTAGTCATTCAAAAATAGCTAGTGTTTCCAAGTCAATGAAACATAGCCACTATTTTGCTACAGCAGAGACCGGTCCAGCAAAATATACTGGAGTTCGGTGCACCTATGTATGAACTCCAACATATTATGCTGGACCGATATACTTTGCTGGCTCCAGTATAATATACTGGAGACTGGAGCACTGGTGTTTCAAACTCCAGTATATTATGCTGGACCGGTATACTTGCTGGAACTCCAGTATATTATGCTGGAGTTCTAGTGTACTTATGATGAAACTCCATCATATTATGCTGGAGTTCCAGCATACTTATCTTGGAACTCCAGTATAATATGTTGGAGTTCAAGTATACTTATGCTGGAACTCCAGCATAACATACTGACGTATTTTCCGGGTTTTGAACAGTGCTTTCGCTCAGATTTATCTTTACATGAAAAGTGGCTAAATTTTGATTATTTTTGAAACTGAGCTATTTTTGAACGATCAGTTGTAAATCTGGCTATTTTTGAATTTCACCCATATTTGACAAGTGTGGTTGTGGGCCCATTTACTAACATTGGATTAATTTAAATTTAAATAAACAAAGAAGAAAAAGTGATTTTGCTATTCATGTGGATCCCACCCCGTCCATATTCAATAAATAAATAGCTAAATAGTACTAGACAAATGGAGGGAGAGAAAAACGTGAAAGTCATTTTCCCTCCCTAATTACCTTATTAGCTCATCACCAAAAGTAATATTTATATTTTTGTATGTAATATATATCTGTCATCTTCTTCTTCTTTTTTCATTATCATAGTTTATATCTTTTTAAAATCATCTTAAGTTACCAAATCTTTAAAAATGAATCTTTAGAATTTTTTCATTGATATATATGTGTGTGTGAAATATATTATACATAATATATCAATAAAATACTCCTCATTTGGTATAGAAATGCAAAATCGTGGCTACTAGCATTGAGTACTTTTGCATGTTGATACATTTGCTACCATATTTAACCTGTAAGAAAAATTGAATCATTATAAAAATATTATTTATTATAAAATTAAAATAAGATCAATATAAATTTTTCCCACTAAAAGGGTGTTTGTATTGACTTAATAGCTCCCTAATTTAACTTAAAAGTACTTTATGGCTCGTTTTAATATTTGACAAACCTAAAAAGTAATTTTAATTTGCTTTTAAACTAAAATAATTTAAAACAAGCTAAAAGTTATAATTTGATCATCCTAACTTATTGCTTTTTGGCTAAAATGCACTTGAGATTTGGCCAAATAATTTAGTTTTTTACCCTTTTATTAAATTACTTTTCCGTCACTATAAAACCCATGATTCATGAAGGCTAAAGCCAATTCATTTCTATTGATTATAGAGATGGTTGAAATTGGTATACACTACACAATTGCTTATCTAGTTTTTAGTTTCCGCAATTTGAATTTTCATGCATATTTTTCTTTAGGTCATCTGCCTGAATAAATTATACTAAGATTGTGCAATTTTCTAATGAAATTCAGCTTATAATTAAAAATAATATTTTGGACAAACTAGTATAATTACAGTTCAAAGTGATAGTTATAACTGAACTTGTATATGTGTTGTTATCAAAACATATTTTGCAACTTGAAGCTGAAGGCATATTTTGCTAGAAGTTGGATATGGAGTTGGGAATCAACGGTTATTTTCTTTATTGTATCAAAAATTTGCTAAATTTATGCACTTTAGTTACAAAATTAAGACATTATTATTACTATAGGTTATTGAAATAATTAATACTCAAAATGGTTTTCACATTAATACACATGAGGAAATGGTGTTTAGGAGGTTTTTTGTTTAGGGAGTTGTTTCAGGTTAGGAGGTTTTTTGTTTAGGAGTATTTTCTTTATTTTCACATTAAGTGTTCGTGTTCTTTAATTTATTTCTGATGGCGAGAATCGAGATTGTGGCTTTTACGACAACAGTCCAATTTATATTTATTTTTATTTATATCTAATTTTTATCTATATCTAATCTTTTAGTTTGGCCCACATTCCATTAATTCACCTTCTAACTTTATTTATAACTCAATATCAGTAAATGGGCCCAACAAATACACTTGTCAAATATAGAGGATGACCTCATACAACTATTGTTTATTGTTGGATGAGTCTCACCCAAAATAAAATTTCTCTACAATCTATCCCGTTTAAATGGTTAATGACACGAGGCATTAATCAAACACTCCATTGACAATTACTGGAGCAATTTGTACTGGAGCTGATCCCAACCCAAAAGTAACTACTGTATATTTGACCATCTTAATGACATTATTAGAAAAGTATTTAAATTTAGATTACTTGTCAAGTGACTCACTTTCCAAATTAGTTACTGCAAGAAAAGATTGTGTTACCTTAATCTTAGATTTAACTTCTTTAATTTGAGAAGGTAAGTTGTTTAGAATTTATCTTTTTTATCATATCTCCATCAATTGAAAATTTGATGTACATCTTTTCCCCACTATAAATACATTGCTAAAGCAACAGCTAAGACATCAGCAATAACAATTATATAGTTATAATAGTGCTATCACAAGACTTCGAAGACAATGGAGAAGGCAACATTACTTAAGATTTTCTTGGTCTCTTTTTTGTTTATTTTGTTAGGTGAGCAATTTAGATAAACTTACCTATACATTATGTAGTAGTTCATATTTAGTTCATATTCAACCAGGTTATAGTCCTCTTTGTTTATAGATTTGAAGCACTGCATTTTTTTGTCGAAAAAGTACTTATTTTGGTCAAGCTCCCAAAATCTGCTTATTTTGAAAAGTTCTTACGGTCAAACTTTCTAACATAAATAATTTTTCTGAAAAATAAGCACTTTTTTACGGGAGAAATTCAAAAATAGCTAGATTTACAAGTGGTCATTCAAAAATAGTCACAGTTTCAAAAGTAATCGAAATTTAGCCACATTTCATGTAAAGATAAATCTGAAAGAAAACACTGTTCAAAATTCGAAAAGAATACTCCAGTATAATATGCTGGAATTCCAGTATAATATACCGGTCCAGTATATTTTACTGGAACTTCTGCGTGTTGGAATTCCAGCATAATATGCTTGAAGTTCATACACAGGTGCACCGATCTCCAGTATATTATGCTGGAACTTTCCGTATTGCAGCAAAATAGTGGTTATTTTTCAATGACTTTGCAAACGCTGGCTATTTTTGAATGATCAGTCCGAAAACTGGCTAGCCCGTGCTATTTTTACCTTTTTTATTTCCCAAAGATCAGAGATAGTTTTGGGCCTTTGGCCCATTTTTTTTATTTCCTTTTGTAGCAAATTGTACCCTAAAAAGTATCGCAATTTGTGTCTTTTTATATGTTGAAATATAATAGCTCTAGTTAAATATTTCTTTTTAATAACTCATTCAAGTTATTATTGTTGTTAGGACAATCAAGCAATGCCGCGTTATGTTCTAAGGATGCCGATTGCGCTGGAATTATGAAATGCATAGATGCAGGTCCCAAATGTGACTTAACTAGAAAGGCGTGCTTCTGTCCAAAACCTCCAGCAGCTAATAATGGAGCAAAAATGAGTTCACAAGACTGACCAAAACTGATCTATTTATGTTTGTTACTATATGATGTACGCCAAAATTGAAATCTGATTTAGGGTTTTATTTTTATTACTTTGCACAATGCATTTTACTTTCTATGAATTTCTTCGAGCCAATTATACAAAATTTTAGTTGTTTATTATTTAAGTCTTAGCATAGCGCGAAAGAGTCAAAGTATCACTATAGATATTCCTTTTCTACTTTTATTTTAACTAGTTTTAAGGTACGCACTTTGCACGTGTATCCATATCAATAAATACATAATTTTAAAAATATCATGTAAGTATATATTTTAAATTATATAAAATTATAAAATAAAAGTTAAAAAAATCCTGAAATGATAATTGTTTCCATGTAGCTATCTCAAAAAATGAAGAAACTTTTGACCAAAAAAATGAAGAATCATAGCTCATAAAAATTTACAAATGTCTTATTGTGATTTATGAGGATTTATGGTGAAATATCTTATGAAAATTATTGCTATTTATCTGATTTAATACTAAACACAAAACATAAAAATACCTTTATCATAATTCTTATAGATTTGTCAAATAACAAAATTAAAAAAAATAAATCTTTTAGTCTATTAAGAATTTGAGAATGAAAAAGGTTGACGTATATATCCTACATGATTGGTAATGACAATGTAAATTTTGTAACAAATGACTTATGTTGAATTAATATTTTAATATAAAACTTAATATAAAAAAGTATACAACCACTGTCATTTTTCACTGCGCAAGAAAAAAAGAACAATGAACCGACAACTCATTTATAATACATTTTGTTTTCTACTATTTTATTCTTATTTCTTCAAATTTATATTTTTATCGATTTGAGTTTTTGAATTTATACTATAATCGATTTTGCTTTAGTTTTTATTTCTTTCACCGCTAGTGCGCTTCTTATAAAAAATAAATTTATGTACCTTAAGTGTCACGAACCGGATTTTTCACCCTCGAGAGTCGTGATGGCGCATACTGGTGAAAGCTAGGCAAGCCAGATTATCCTAATTACTTAACCTTTTCCAGTTTTAAACCATTATCAGTGATGAGTAGATATCATGCAAATAACGAAAATAATTAAGCGGAAGACAAAATCTGACAATTTATCTTAATACAAAATTGCGGAAGTCTAAATACAACTCTACCCAGAATTTGGTGTCACAGCTTTACGGACGGTCTAAGAATACTACATACAAAGTCTGAAAGATAAAATAAACACTTTCTGAAATGAGTAAAGGAAACAGGATAAAGGAAAAGATAGGAGGTGATGCCAAGGCCCGCAGATATTGTTTTGTGTCGCCTGTGTGGGCTGAAGACAACACCCTCATTGCGGTCCAAACACTCTGGTATCAGTATCTGCGCACAATGCAGAGTGTAGTATCAGCACAACTGACCTCATGTGCTGGTAAGTGCCTCGCCTAACCTCGGCGAAGTAGTGACGAGGCTAGGACCAGAGTACAAAATAAACTTGTGCAATATAGCGTACAAAAATAATAGGAAGCAGGTAACAATGATGGCAACAATGATCAACCAGTGATATAAATTGCAGGCAACAAGAACACCATAAATGTTTCTCAATAAATAATAGATACAAGTGCAATCAATTTATCAAGTCCTTCAAATATAAATCTTTCGCCTATAAATCCTTCAAGTAATAATCTCTAAGATAATATGTTTTTCAATGAATATATTTCCTTTAAATAAATATCTTTCAAATAAACATCTTTCGAATATAATTCTTTCGAGTAAATGTCACCTTGTGATGCCTCATTCACTTAAACAACTTCCAACCCAATTAGGAAATCAACAGGAAAAGATGAAGTTATTTTTAGAAATCATTTGATAAAGAAGATACCCTTTTCAATTAAAGTACAATATCGAATGAATCATTCCCTTTAATACAAGAAATCAATAAATCAAAACATAGTAGAAATTCCTTTTTAAGTACAACCTCAAACGGTTTAAGGAAAATTTAGTTGAGAAATCAATTGAGTTAAAAATATAACAATTGTTGAAATTTGGAGTATTGAACATAAAAAAAAGAAGAAGGTAAAAACTGAATATCAAGAGAATTATAAAGGAATCAAAATCCAACCACTAACAAGAATAAGGAAAACAAAGGCAGATTTCACTTTCTTTTCACATCTTGTTGCAGGCGTGCAACCCGCTCTCATTTCTTGTATCTCGTGGCTGGCGTGCCACCCACTCCCATTTCATGTATCTCGTGATAGGCGTATCACTCACTCCCATTTCATTATATCTTGTGGTAGGCGTACCACCCACTTCCATTTCATTATATCTTGTGGTAGGCGTACCACCCGCTCCCATTTCATTATATCTTGTGGTAGGCGTACCACCTGCTCCCATTTCAATATATCTTGTGGTAGGCGTACCACCTGCTCCCATTTCAATATATCTTGTGGTAGGCGTACCACCCGCTCCCATTTTATTATATCTTGTGGTAGGCATATCACCTGCTCCCAGTTACAAGCCAACAATAATCACAAGGAATCCCCGCAAGGGAACAAGAGCAATATAACAACTTCCCGACAAGGGAACAATGATATTTCAACAACATCCCAGCAAGGGAACAATACTATCAAAACAAACATCCTGGTAAGGGAACAATAATATCAAACAAACATCCCGGCAAGGGAACAATGGTGATAATAACATATGAAGCGCAATAAACCACAACGGAATCATAACAATTATAATACAAGACTCATTGGCATGCTTAACACCAACGTATAGATACTCGTCACCATGCCTATACCCCGTACTCCACAATTAACATGTAGCAAATAAGACACAACTCTTAATCCCTCAAGCTAAGGTTAGACCAAACACTTACCTCGCTTTGCAACCAATTTAAAATTCCAACAAACCTTTGTCTCGTGAATTCATGCCCGAAATTCTCAAACCTAGTCATAAACAATTCGATTCAGTCAATAAAAATTATAGGAATTAATTCCATATGAAATTCTACATTTTTCATTAAAAATCTGAAATTGCACTAAAATTTGCCCGTGGGGCCCACGTCTCGGAATCCGATGAAACTCGCAAAATTCGAAAACCAATTCAGCCACGAGTCCAACCATACCAAAATTACTAAATTCCGACATCGGATTGGCTTTCAAATCTTAAATTTTCATTTTTGGAAAATTTGGCTAAAAATATGATTTTTCTTCCATAAATTCATGGATACATGATGTAAACGCATATGGAATCATGAAATATAATCAATATAGGATAAGGAACACTTACCCCAATTTTTTCACGTGAAAATCGCCCAAAAGCGCTCAAGAACCGAGCTCCAAAAATTCCAAAACGAAATGGCAAAGTGATTGATTTTTGTGATTAAATGTTTCTGCCCATCCGTCACTAAAAGTCATGTTCGTCACTAAAAGTCTACTAGAAACAGCTTTACCAGCCCTTATTCAATTAATCATACCTTTCTTTACAAATGTCCAAATGTTGAATGGTTTAATGTTCTGAAAACTAGAATGCAAGGGCTACAACTTTTGTGTTTTGCACAGTTTCAGATTCCTTATAGATTTCGAGATATAAGCTTCCAAAGTAGTCTGCCCGCATCAAACATTTCTGGAAAATTTCAAAACAACTTTACCAACCCTTATTCAATCGAGCATAACTTTATGTACAAATATCCAAATACTTAATGGTGTAGCTTTATGGAAACTAGGATGCAAGGGCTACAACTTTCATGCTTTGTAATCTTAAAGATTCCTTATTTATTTGGAGATATAAGCTTCCGAAATAGGCTCCATGATTGCACAGTTGCTGTCCAAGATAGCTTCTGCAGCAGAAATTCCAGCAACCCCTTTTGTCCGATTTCCATTCCGTTAACCTTCCGAAATCCACCCGAGGTCCTCGGAACCTTAACCAATTATACCAACATGTCTCAAAATATAATACAAACTTAATCAAGGCTTCAAACCACGCCAAACAACACCGAAATTACGAATCGTGCATCGAATTGAATTATGAGTTTTCAAATCTTCCAACTTCTATATTTTTGTTCTGAAACATATCAAATCAATCCGGAATGACTTCAAATTTACACACAAGTCATAAATGACATAATGGAGCTGTTTCAATTTTCAGAATCGGATTCCGACCCCGATATCAAAAAGTCAACTCTCAGTCAAACTTTTTCAAAAATCTTCTATTTTCCAACTTTCGCCAAAATGCGCCAAATTGTCCTACGGACTTCTAAATCCAAATCCGAACATGCTCCTAAGTCCAAAATCACCATACGAAACTATTGGAATCGTCAAAATTCCATTCCAGGGTCGTTTGCTCAAAAGTCAAATCTCTGTTCAAACTTAAGAAGTCTTTAGCCTCAAATTTCTAGATTCCGGTAAATGACGATAATTTGATCTATGGACCTTCGAATTAGATTTCGGGCATATGACCAAGTCCCAAATCACGATACGGAACTACCGTAATGGTCAAAACTTGAATCCAGGTTCGTTTGCTCAAAATGTTGACCGAAGTCAACTCAATTGAGTTTTAAAGCTCTAATTCATAATTTAATTCAATTTTCATACAAAAACCTTCCGAAAAATTATACGAACTGTGCACGCAAGTCGAAAAATTATTGATAACACTTTTCAAGATCTTAAAATACCGAGATGATTATTTAATTTAAAGATGACATTTTGGGTCATCACATTAAGAGTTTTTCAACTTATCAAATAATTTTACTTATATGATAAATTTGAAAAAAAAATTGAATTGAATTCTTTTGCTAATTAATTAATTCAAAGATTCAATTATTTGCTCTCAATATTAAAGAAGTAACTTAGACTTTTTGTTAATTCAACTCCTTAAGAATATTCAACAGTAATTATATCTTTATGTAATAAAAAATTTATTTTCGATTAAAAAAAAATAATATGTAAGCTTTGGATCTTTTGTGTTACTAAAACCATTGTGTTTTTGACTTGTATAGCTAAATTATAGTAGTTTCTAACGTTTATATAAGAAAATTTATATAAGGTAAAACTCTTAATTGATTTTGAAGGACTAAATATTAGAATTTTCTACCTAGTTCAATAAGGAAAAGTTAAATAAACAAAATTTTAGTTGATTTTAAAGTCCTAAAAATTTGGATTGTAATTTAAATTACAATTTTGTCCAATACTAAACATATTTTAAAAGGGTAAAAAAGGCGAACGACATTTTGCTAAGGGCCTTCGTGCTTTTAATATAGTATTAGTCTCTATATTCGTGTGTTGCACGAATATTTTAAGTCAAGTCACATAATTTGTACAAAAGATAACGAAATTTTAATCGCGTATATATTATAATAGTATTATTTGTTAGAATAATTTAATAGAACTAATTAATGTATCTAATTAACTGCCGTCATTAGTAAAGTGATATGTCAATTCAAGCATAATTGTCCATTGCTTTGTAATTTATATGTATCCCGAATGATCTTTCGAGTCAACAGAATAGTCATAACACCAGCACCTTCAACAGCCGATCATCTAACACATATCCGTTTGCTGTCAACTATCAACCTAAAATTGAGTTTTTTTAATAATGTAATTACGATAGTAGACATCTTGTTCAAACTTTATGAGAGAAAGTTCCATCAAAATTTTAAATTCATGTGCAAATTAATTTGAGTCATTGAGTGGATAATTCACCACTGTTCAACAATACTATGGGGAATTAGTATGAATTAGAGCGTCAGTTTAAAGAATTTAATGCTTAGCTAGTTTATTTCAAAATATTAAATATAAGATAATCTTAATGTATTACTTACTATTTTATTCAATATAAAATTATCTCTATGAAAAATAACTTAAGCCTAATCCTAATAAATTTTAATTTCTTTCAATCCAATGAGTCTTGACCGTGCATTGTAAATGTGATCCTATAATCCTTTCTTTGATCTACATTTATGTTAGCTTATAATTATTAATATAGTTATCTTATTAATAAAAAATAAAAAAGTATTATGTCACGACCCGGATTTTCCACCTTCGGGAGTCGTGATGGCGCCTACTCATAGAAGCTAGGCACGCCATGAACTTAGAAATTATTAACTCTTTTGTTTTAAATCTCTTTACCAATTTTAGTAACAAGGAATAAACGTGTAAATAACAACGAAGTATGAAATTTAGCGGAAGACTTATGTAGATGTAAAACCAAAATATCTCGAAACCAACACATACTTCTATCCAGAACTCGGTGTCACAACATCCACGGACTACTAAGAATGCTACATACAACAGTTTGAAAGAAAGATAATATTGTTTGTCTCGAATACATGAGATAACAGAATACAAAATAGGATAGAGGAGACGCGGGTCTGCGGATGTCTGCAAGGCTACCTCGGCATCTCGGTGGACTAAAGGCTGACTCCCGAGCTACTTCTGCTGACCAAACGCCTCTCCGGTATCTGCACATAAGTGCAGAGTGTAGCATCAGCACAACCGACCCCATGTGCTGGTAAGTGTTTCGCCTAACCCCGACGAGGTAGTGACGAGGCTAGAACCAGACTCCAAATAAACCTATGCAGTTATATAATATATGGCAGAAAAGTAAACAAGTAATAACCAATTTTAAAAGGGAGGGGGTACATGCTCTGGGGAAACAAATCAACCTAGCAGAACCAAATAGATATAAGAAAGAACAGTACAGTATCTACAATAATACAATAACAATACTATTACGGCGCGCAACCCGATCCCTTATCATTTAATACTGTTGCGGCGTGCAATCTGATCCATATATATATATATATATATATATATAGCTGTTGCGGCGTGCAACCCGACCCAATATAATAATTTTTGCGGCGTGCAACCCGATCCAATACAATATCTGTTGCGGCGTGCAACCCTATCCAATATAATATATCTGTTGCAGCGTGCAACCCGGTCCAATATAATATCTGTTGCGGTGTGCAACCCGATCCATATATATATATATATATATATATATATATATATATATATATATATATACGGCGCGCAACCCGTTCCAAATATACAACTTACAGTGATCATAACAACAGTCCCGGCAAGGAATTAACCATAAATTACACTATCCCGGCAAGGGAACTCAATAGTACAAGTATATACGTCCCAGCAAGGGAGAATCAGCTATAACCAATCTCAACTCAACTCCTGATTATCTCCATTACCACTATTTCTAACTCATAAGTAACTTTCACGAAAATAAACTAAGTCTTTGCTCAATACCACGAATTTACTCACTATTGCAACTACAGTATCATTCAAGAATACAACAAGTATCAATTTAAGATTCACGGTCATGCTCGACACCAACGTATAGATACTCATCACCATACCTATACATCGTACTCAACATGAAACAAGTAGCAAATATGACTCAACTCCTAATCCCTCAAGCTAAGGTTAAACCGAACACTTACCTCGATGCCACGAACACAACTCAAGATTCAATTACAGATTTACCCCTTGATTCCACCGCCAATAAGCTCATATCTAGTCACAAATTACTTAATTACATCAATAAACGCTAAATGAATCAACCCCAATGCATAAAAATGAGTTTTCCAAAATTTTACCCAAAAAGTCAAAAATTGCCCCTAAGCCCACATGGTCAAAACCCGAGGTTCGAACCAAAACCCGATTACCCACTCCCCCCATGAACCCAAATATATAATTTATTTTGAAATCGGACCTCAAATCGAGGTCCAAATTCCTAATTTTTGAAAAACCTAGGTTCTACCCAAAACACCCAATTTCCCCCATGAAATTCATTGATTTGAAGTTAAAATCATGTTAAAAGATGTTAATGATTGAAGAAAAGTAGTTAAAAATGACTTACAATTGATTTAGAGAAGAAGAAGTCCTTGAAAAATCGCCTAAGTGTGTTTATGTTTTGAGAGGATATGAAAAATGGGTTTAAAATCAGCTAAGTATAAAAGTTGCAGGTCGCAGGTATGAGAATTGCGAACAAGGGTTTGCAATTGCAAACCCCGACTTGTGATAAGCTGGGAAATGCAAAACAGGGTTCGCATTTGCGAACCCTTCAGAAATCCCAAACTTTCACATTTGCGAAACAATTGTCGCATTTGCGACTTCGCATTTGCGAAGAAGATATCGCATTTGCGATCATAGATGATGTAGGCGGGAATCGCATTTGCGATGGCTACTTCGCATTTGCGGTGCATGGCTCGCATTTGCGAGACTGGCTTCGCTCCTGTAGATCAGAAACACACCAGCTATTTTTCAAAGTTCAAAATGCACCCGTGGCCTATCCAAAACTCACTCGACCCCTCGGGGCTCCAAACCAAATATACACACAACCTCAAAAACATCATACGAACTTATTCGTGTAATAAAATCACCGATATAACCTCAATAAAAACGAATAAAATCATAAAATTTTCTCTAACCTCCTAAAACATCAACTTTAGCAATTTAGGTCTGAATCACGTCAAGTGACATCCGTTTTTTACCAAATTTTACAGAAATGTCTTAAATCATATTAAGACCTGTACCGGACGCCGGAACCAAAATATGGGCCCGATACCTACATGTTCTAACCAAAATTCATTTCCAAACCTTATAAACAATTTAAAAAAATAATTTCCTTCAAAAATTTATTTCTCGGGCTTGGGACCTCGGAATTCGATTCCGGGCATACGCCCAAGTCCCATATTTTCCTACGAACCCTCTGGGACTGTCAAATCACGGGTCCGGATCCGTTTACCCAAAATGTCGACCGAAGTCAAATTAGCTCATTTTACAGTCAAAATTTATCATTTTTCACAGATTTTCATATCTAGGCTTTCCGGCTACGCGCCCGGACTGCGCACGTAAATCGATGTGATGCTAAAAGAGGTTTTCAAGGCCTCAGAACACAGAATTTTGTTTTTAAACAAGTAATGACCTAACAACTATTCATCCTCGAACAGACAGAAGAAGGAAGTGCCTGAGTCGGGGAAAAGATGGGGATAACGGCTCCGCATATCGGACTCGGACTCCCAGGTCGATGCCTCAGGAGGCTGACCTCTCCACTGAACACGAACAGAAGGAAAAATGTTCGACCTCAACTGACGAACCTGCCGGTCCAGAATAACCACCGGCTCCTCCTCATAAGACAAGTTCTTGTCCAACAGGACAGTGCTGAAATTTAAAACGTGGGATGGATCACTGTGATATTTACGGAGCATGGACACATGAAACATTGGATGCACGACTGATAAGCTCGGCGGAAACGCAAGTCTATAAGCCACCTCTCCCACTCGATCAAGAATCTCAAACGGGCTAATGAACGTAGGGCTATGCTTGCCCCTCTTCCCAAACCTCATCACGCCCTTCATAGGCGACACTCGGAGCAATACCCGCTCACCAACTATAAAAGCCATATCTCGAACCTTGCGGTCTGTATAACTCTTTTGCCTGGACTGAGCTGTACGAAGCCTATCTTGAATAATCCTGACCTTGTCTAAGGCCTCCTGAACTAGATCTGTACCCAACAACCGAGCCTCTCTCGACTCAAACCATCCAACCGGAGATCGACACCGCCTACCATATAAAGCCTCATAAGGAGCCATTTGAATACTCGACTGGTAGCTGTTGTTGTAGGAAAACTATGCTAAAGGCAAAAACTGATCCCACAAGCCTCCAAAGTCAATGACACAAGCTCGGAGCATATCCTCCAAAATCTGAATAGTCCACTTGGACTGCCCCTCCGTCTGAGGATGAAATGTTGTACTCAACTCAACCTGGGTGCCCAACTCTTGCTGAACTGCTCTCCAGAAATGCGAGATAAACTGCGTACCTAGGTCCAAAATGATAGATACAGGCACACCATGAAGACGAACAATCTCCTGGATATAGATCTCATCCAACCTCTCAGATGAATAGGAGACTGCCACGGGAATGAAATGTGCTGACTTGGTCAGCCTATCAACAATGACCCATACTGTGTCGAACTTTCTCCGAGTCCGCGGGAGTCCAACAACGAAATCCATAGTGATCCACTCCCACTTCCACTCGGGAAGCTCGATCCTCTAAAATAAACCACCGAGCTATATATGCAATGATATCCTTCTTCATTCTATGCCACCAATAATGATGCCGCAAATCCTGATACATCTTCGCGGCGCCCGGATGAATAGAGTATCTGGAGCTCTGGGCCTCCTCTAAAATCAACTCTCGGAGCCCATCCACATTATGCACACAAACTCAACCCTGCAATCTCAAAACTCCATCATCATCTAACGTGACCTGCTTGGCACATCCACGCTGCACCGTGTCTCTAAGGACACACAAATGGGGATTAGCAAACTGCCGATCACGGATACGCTCCAATAATGAAGAACGAGCGACCGTGCAAACTATTACACAACTAGACTCAGAAATATCCAACCTCACAAACTGATTGGCCAAAGCCTGAACATCCAAGGTAAGCGGTCTCTCACCGACCAGAATATAAGCAAGACTGCCCATACTGGCTGACTTCCTACTCAAAGCATCGGCCACCACATTAGCCTTTCCCGGATGATATAAGATAGTGATATCATAATCCTTTAACAACTCCAACCACCTCCTCTGCCTCAAATTCAACTCCTTTTGCTTGAACAAATACTGAAGACTCTTGTGATCAGTGAACACCTCACATGCCACGCCATACAGATAATGCCTCCAAATCTTCAATGCGTGAACTATGGATTCCAACTCCAAATCATGAACCGGATAGTTCTTTCATGTATCTTCAACTGCCTCGAAGTATAGGAAATGTCTTTGCCATCCTGCATCAACACTGCACCAAGCCCAATACGAGATGCATCACAATAAACTATATAAGGCCCTGAACCTGTGGGCAAAACCAACACTGGTGCCGTAGTTAGAGCTGTCTTGAGCTTCTAAAAGCTCGCCTCACACTCATCTAACCATCTGAAATGGGCACCCTTCTGGGTCAACCTGGTCATCGAGGTTGCAATAGATGAAAACCCCTCCATGAACCGACGATAGTAGCCTACCAACCCTAGGAAACTCCGAATCTCTGTAGCTGATGCTGGTCTAGGCCAATTCTTAACCGCCTCAAACTTCTTCAGATCAACCTGAATACCCTCTATTGATACAACATGACCCAGGAATGCAACTGAACTCACCCAGAACTTACACTTCGAGAACTTAGCATATAACTGACTATCTCACAGAGTCTGAAGAACCACTCTGAGGTGCTGCTCGTTGTCGCGCCCCCTTTTTCTCGCAAAATCGGGCTTGTGACATTTGGGAGGACAACTCGTTCCCTTTTGGGAATTGGGTTTTGGAACTTGAAGATTTGCCACCTAATGATTAAGTGCATTAGAACACTAAGAAGGGTTTGAGTTTGAAGAATCAAAAATTGGGTAAGGGCTAGAAATTATCTCGAGGGGAAGGTGTTAGGCACCCCTCAAGATCCACTAGTGTGGTTCCCGGCCATGCTACAATTGTGACTTCACATAATCAAATAAACAATTAAGGGCTCAAGTAAGAAGGGGTTCACACATTATTGCAAGCAAATTGAGAGTTTGAAGAGAATAAAGAAAGCAGAGATTTTAAGGAAATAGTTCGGACAATAAAACAAGTTAAAAGAAAGGGGGTCCTAGGTTTACAAACAATATGGATCACATCAATGCAATACCCAGTAATCACTCCTCAAAAAAGGGGTTACACGCGGTATTAGCGCACCGTTCATCATATCCATATCTACCCGTCCCACCCCGTTAAGGTATTAAAGCATATAATGGTGTCGTTACTTATTGCATGCTAGTACCCGCCCCAATCCTATCAGCCTTGGAGGCATTGAGACAACTATCCAAGAGGGGAGGGAGTTGGGGCTTTTCCAGAGTTTTCAAAAGGATAAAACTCTAGGCGACAAGCAATAAAAAATAGCAGTTAAAGGTGAACAAATAGCAATTAAGGCTCAAGTAGGCCTCCTCATTCAAAGCAGCAAATTATTTAGCATGACTTACAAGTATTGGTTATGGTCTGAATTAAATTAAAGCGTAGGATAGGCTGATTCATCACATATTTCTCAGATGAGGAGTCCGAATTAGCCTTGTCTAGATGCAGTTATCAAAGACTGACACAGTTAGTTAATCACCTAAGTGAGGCCTATAGGCATGACATCTAATAGAGCTGTATTGATTTTAAGGAAAAAGGTTTGCTGGTTTTATAAAAAAGGATCTACAGACTTTAAGGCTGGTTTTAGATTCAAAACGGGACTGGTTCAGTTGATTTCTATAGGCATGATCTCTAAGTGTCATTGGCTTTAAAAAAAGTTACATAAATGCAAGAACCCTATAGCCATGATATCTAGAATAGATTGGTTATTATTAAGCTTAAGATTGTTTGCCTAACGGCGGGTATATGTAGAAGTGCAGAAAAACGTATAGGCATGTTTTCTATATGCAGAACCTATAGGCATAATCTCTAAGATGCAAAACTTATAAGCATGTTTTCTAAAATGCAGGACTTATAGGCATGTTTTCTAAATGAAGAACCTATAGGCATAATTTCTAAGATGCAGAACTTATAAGCATGTTTTCTAAAATGCAAAAATGCAGGAAAATACAGTATATAAACGAAAAATGTTGTGATTGTAGAAATAGAACCTAAAGCATGATATCTACCTCATATGCATAACATGAGAGACCCTCCCCCATTTTTACTATACACCCCATAGTTATTACAAATCAATACAGACCCGAGTGAATCAGAAAGATAAGTAAAATTACACCAGAAGTTCCAGCTACATCTAAACAGCCTAATTCAGACTCGAAGTCCAACAATATGAGATAAATCAACTTCCAGGATCAGATTTCCAAAAGACTTTCTCATATTTGGAGGGTTTCAAAGTTCCTAAAAGTCTCAAAAGGACTCTGGGCAATGCTTACACCCCAAAACATTGCAGAATGAAGAACATAGTGCAGTGTGGAAATGCCAGCCCTCAGATGTCCAAGTTCAGAGGGAATTCAATGTCCCAAAGCAAGGCTAATAAGAGGGGGTCAAAACCTAAGAGTCTAAGAATAAGTGTAAGCGCACAGGGGGAAAGGAATTAGGGAGAGACATGGCAGACTGGTGGTCATGCCCAGCAATTGGAATGTAGGCACGCCCCTGACCAACCTGCTAGCCAAACATTGAGAGTTAGGATCCATTGTGATCAGGTTATGGCATAGACAGTAATTAGGATACTCTCAGGACAAGACCTTAACTCAGGCATATAGAAGGGAATAGGGGTAGGGATTCATAACAGAAACAGAAGCAAGGAAAAAAAATATTTAGCACAAATTACAGAACATGAGCAGTAAAGTAAACAAAAAGTCTGAAACTGTAGAGTGAACACATAGGGGTGAGGCATAAAACTAAATAAAAGACATACCATTTTCAAAGGAAAATAAGTAAGAAAATAGTAGCCTTGAGAGAGCCAAGTTGCAAACAAAGTAGTTCCAAAAGATCTCAAGCAAAGCCAAGTATTGAATTCAAACAGTATTGCAAGACATTAAGTAATCAGAAGTGTTTTTGTTCGTGTATATTTTATTGTGTGTAAAGAGGGAAGACTAGGTCTTTATATAGTTTTGAAAACAAGTAATACATAGGCAAAGGATGCAGAAACATGGAATAGCAATTAATTAGTGTCAATCAAGACAACTGGAATCCTTTAATTAAGGAATCCAGTTCAAACGGTTAGTCAAGACAAAATAAGGAAAGAAATTAGTTCAATAGGGATAATTAGGGCATAAAAACCACATAGTGCATAAACAAGGTCAAATACATAGTGGGTAATTAAGGAAAGTTGGAATAATAGTGTATTTATAAAGTAAAAATAGGGCATCAGTTCGAAAATCAATCAAGAGGATCCCGGATCAAATTGTAATCACAGGGAATCAAGGTAATAAAGGAAAGAATCATATAAGTATAGAAATAATTCAAACATTGGTACAGAATTACAGAAGGAATACACGAGACCATGTATTTAAGGAAAACATCACAAGCATAGAATTTCTACACAAAAAGATCAAAATAAACAGCCAGTAGGGTAAAGGAGGTTCAATCGAAAGAAATCAGTAAGGAATCATTAGCCTTATTAAAGGGATTTCGAAATCAATCACTTGGTTGTGAAAACCTTTTGAAAGAGGAGTTTTTCTCATATATAAAACACCTAAATCAAACAAAAGAGTCGTTTACCCTAGAAAAGAGTTACTGAAAGTTTCAAAGTCACAAACAAAAGGATTCAAGTTCGATTACAGGCTCATAGTGAGTCCGCAAACCTAGGGTCCCAAAGTGGAACCCTAGTGCCACTTATCAAAGAAAATCCCCAAATCTTTAGGGTTTCAAATAGAATCAGAGGTGAGAAATCAAAGTCATTGAGAGAGGCTTAGAAGCCCCTTTCAAAGGCTTGTGAGAGGCAAACATACACAAATGAATTCAGAAGATAGAGAGGCTACGAGTTTTAAACAAAGCAGGTAAAAACATGCTTAGCAGGAACATCAACAAAATTTAGTAAGGTGAAACAAAATCAAAGAGCTCAAACTTAAACACATATAGCAAAGAATGAGGAACAACAAACCGAGGTAACATATGAGCATGAGAGTGACAAAAAAGAACAAAAAGGTCTTTCATAATCGAAAAGAAACAAAAGAGAGAAAACTCGAGCATAATAAGAAATAAACACACGAGTATAAACACACATAAAGAGAGAACAAAGGAGTCAGAAAACATTTAAAGAAACTTTCCAGAAACCCTAAAAATCAAATTTGAACGATTTTGAAAAGGAAATTTTGGGGGAAAATCTTAAGACGTCAAGTAAAGACCAGGCATGGCACAGATCTAAGAAAAAATAAGTAAGTATAGAACCTTAGACGGCTTAAAAACAGCAGAGAAGACCCTAGAATGAGAAGGTCTTGAGGAAATTCGGATCCTGAGTCGAAGAGACTCATATTGCTCGAATACGCTGGAAAATGGCCGGAGAGGCCATAGATCTTACAGATCTGAGATATATCTAAAGGGAGACATTGAAATCGACCTTCATACCTTGAGTGGCTTAGGTTTAATGGTGAGAGAGAGTGAGCACAGGCCATCCATGGCCAGGAATGCCATGGATTCCGGTGGAAACATGACAGAAGTGGGTGGGAATTGATTAGGGTTTCAGGGAGGGCTAGAGAGGATTTGGGAAATGAAGAGAGTTCAAAGGCGACATATTTGATACAAATGAGCAAGGGTTAGGGGGGTATGGGAATTAAAAAAGGAAAGAACGAATCACGGCCATTGATCAAAATGATCAACGGCCAGGATTAAAGGGGAGGCTGGGCGGGTCTGAAAATGGGTCAAGGGTTGGGTTAAAATTGGAACTGGGCTGGTCCGGTTGGGGTTAGGATTGGGTCAATTTAAGGGCTAAAATTGAAATGAAATTGGGCTAAATGTTAAATAGCCAGTTTTTCCTTTTTATTTATAAGAAATAGTAATAATAACTTTAAAAGTAAATTAAAAGTACTGAGCTAACAAATAATATATAAATATCAGTTTAAAAATACTGGAACAAAATTATAGAAATGTTATTAATCTTAAAATAGGCTATAATTGCAATTATATGCAATATAGTTTTAAAAAATACTAAATAAATTTATAAAATATGCAAAAATCATCTTAACTATTTCTTGGTAGAAATATGGGAATAAAATAAATTATTCACCAAAATTGATGATTTTGGGAATAATTATGGATTTTGTACTACTAAAAATGGACAATAAATTGATTTTAAAATCTTTGAAAAAATAACAAAATTCTTGGGCATGTTTATATATGCACGTACATGCTATTTTGAAAGTATTTTGTATATAAAAATACATAGGGAAAAATTGGGTATCAACAACTGCCCCTCTTTACCCGGGAAGGACGAAAGAGTTGCCAGGTAAAGATATGATGGCCAATTTTGACCGAATGAAACGATTTGAAGAATTTTGACTGAGCTCTGGTTCCTGAGCTGCCTACATATCCCTGGTCTTATAGGAATCAGGCCATATGTAGTTTAGGATCCATTGGCAGAATATACCGATGGAGATTTCGAAAAGCGAACGCGATGTTCGGGTTGAGAAGGATGGTCAGAGTTTGATAAGATGCAGGAACTGGAACGAGATCTCCCCTAATGAGACGGTTGTTGCTAGCTGGTTTACCTGCAAATGAACATATATTGTGCATAAATTTAAACGTGATGCAAGTTCTCATTGGACCATGAATGCCATCTTCGGACGGTTGGGATGACGTCCTCAGACTATGACTTCCTGGGCCATGAAGTGTATGATAAAGGATTCGTAGTTTATGAAATGATGTTCTCGGGCTATGAGAATGATGCCTCTGAACTATGATGCCTTTGAATAATGATATGCAAAAGATAAAATGGCGTCCTCAGGCCATGGCATGGAGTTCTCGGGCTATGCAAATGGTGCCTCCGAACAATGACGCCTTTGGAAAATTTGGCAATCTTTCAGCCCATGAAATGCAGAAGGTGGCGATATTTTAGTCGATGCAAGACTTAAATAAAAGGTGGCGATATTTCAGCCGATGCAAGAGGGATAAAGGGGCGATATTTCAGCCATGCAGGATGGAGACAGTGCTTAGTCTTGGAAGGTAGAAAGGTAGCCTTATGCAATGCAGAGAAATGCAGATGGAGACAGTGTTTAGGCTCGGAAGGCAAAACAGTAGCCTTATGCAATGCAGAGAAATGCAGGATGGAGACAGTGCTTAGTCTCGGAAGGCAGAACAGTAGCCTTATGCAATGCAGAGAAATGCAGGATGGAGACAGTGCTTAATCTCGGAAGGCAGAACAGTAGCCTTATGCAATGTAGAGAAATGCAGATGGAGACAATGCTTAGTCTCGGAAGGCAGAAAAGTAGCCTTATGCAATGCAGGAAATGAAGATGGAGACAATGCTTAGTCTCAGAAGGCAGAAAGTAGCCTTATGCAATGTAGGAAATGCAGATGGAGACAATGCTTAGTCTCGGAAGGCAGAAAGATAGCCTTATACAATGCAGGGAAATGCAGATAGAGGTAGAGCTTAACCTCAGAAGGCAGAAAGGTGTCCTTATGCAATCCAGAGAAATGCAGATGGAGGTAGAGCTTAACCTCGGAAGGGAGAAAGGTAGCCTTATGCAATGCAGAGAACTATAGATGGAGAAAATGCTTAGTCTCGGAAGGTAGAAAGATAGCCTTATGCAATGTAGAGAAATGCAGATGGAGGTAGAGCTTAACCTCGGAAGGTAGAAAGGTAGCCTTATGCAATGCAGAGAAATGCAGATGGAGGTAGAGCTTAACCTCGGAAGGAAGAAAGGTAGCCTTATGCAAGGAGTAAAAAGGGCAAAATGATGATAGAATTTTCTTAGCTGATAGCTGATCGAGATATTGCGACTGCTGGGGATACTGTGTCTGCTGGGAGCACTGCGTGCGGATAGCAGCTGTGAGTAAGTGCAACGGTTCTGAGAGTTACATTCCTGAGCAATGTGAGTCTCGTGAGTGTATAGTATATTTGATGATTTTGCAACTCAATTGCCTACATTCAAATAAATACCGTGAGTTTTGTAAAGAGGGGAGGTTAGTTCATATTCCCGCTGGCTCAGCTTGACCTGCTCGGCTTCGTTTTGATGATATTGGGTGTACCATTGGGGTAGCGTTGCTAAACGAAGCAAATTTAGTAACAGACATGCATGATTTAGTAAAAGCATAATATAAGTGCATAATTAAGAGTGATTTTCTTTAGATGAACTGACGACTGCGACGTGGTCCAAGATACTGCAACTTCTCTCACTCCGAAATTTTGAGGGTCCTCCTCAAACTTCTGCCCCAGTTTACCGGGCTGCTGCTTTCGATGGCTGCTTGCGTCGAATGGCTGAAATCACTTCGGAATTTTGAGGGTCCTCCTCAAAATTCTACCCCAGTTTCCAATAGCGGGGGGAAATAAAATTTTTATTGAATTATGACCGAACCCATAGGGTTGCCTACGTATCCCCTCTTAAACGGAAATCAGGTCAGGTGTAGTTCAAATTACTTCATATGAGGAAAGCATAAAAGTTACACATAGTATCGATTCACTGTATCTGAATTGATCGGCTTCGTCCAAACTTCACTGTCCATTTCTGCAAGTATGAGGGCTCCTCCGGTGAGGACCCGATGAACCATGTATGGACCCTGCCAGTTGGGAGAGAACTTTCCTTTGGCTTCCTCTTGATGTGGGAAAATCTTCTTTAACACCAGCTGCCCCGGTGTAAATTGTCTCGGCTTGACTCTTTTGTTGAGGGCTTTGGACATTCTGTTATGATAGAGCTGACCATGACAAACTGCATTTATTCTCTTTCCATCTATAAGAGCTAGCTTCTCGTAGCGACTCTCTACCCATTCTGCATCATCAAGTTCTGCTTCCTGTATGATTCTTAAGGAGGGAATTTCTACCTCGGCGGGAATGACTACTTCTGTACCATAAACCAACATATAGGGAATTTCCCCGATTGGTGTACGGATTGTGGTGCGGTATCCCAACAAGGCAAATGATAACTTCTCGTGCCACTGCTTATGCTTTTCTATCATCTTCCTTAGTATCTTCTTGATATTCTTAATGGAGGCTTCTACATCTCCGTTCATCTGAGGTCTGTAAGCTGTAGAATTCTTGTGTTTGATCTTGAAGGTTTCACACATGGCTTTCATCAGGTCGCTGTTGAGATTGGAACCATTATCAGTGACGATTGACTCCGGGATTCGGAACCGACAAACAATGCGGTCGCGGACAAAATCTGCTACCACTTTCTTAGTCACTGGTTTGTACAATGTTGCTTCAACCAATTTGGTGAAATAATCAATTTCCACTGGAATGAACCTGTGCCTGTTTGATGCGGCAGGCTCGATAGGTCCGATAACATCCATTCCCCAAGCGGCGAACGACCATGGCGAGCTTGTTGTAGTAAGCTCGTTTGGAGGCACCTTTATCATGTTTGTATGTATCTGGCAGCGATGTCATTTTTGGACATACTGGATGCAGTCCGTTTCCATAGTCATCCAAAATTAACCAGCTCAGAGTACTTTCTTGGCTAAGACAAAGCCGTTCATATGCGGACCGCGGGTCCCTGCATGAATTTCCTCCAATAGCCTGGATGCTTCCTTTGCGTCGACACACCTTAATAACCCCAAATCAGGAGTCCTCCTATATAGGATTCCTCTGCTATGAAAGAAGTTGTTAGATAATCTCCGAAGTGTGCGTTTCTGAGTAGGATTTGCGAGTTCTAGATATTATCCTTTCGTCAAATATTCCTTGATATCATGAAACCAAGGTTTTCTGTCTGCTTCTTCTTCTACATGAGTGTAGTAAGCTGGCTGATCATAGATCTTTACCGGAATAGGATCAATGAAGTTCTTGTCTGGGTGCTGTATCGTGGACGATAGGGTAGCCAATGCATCGGCAAACTCATTCTGAACTCTGGGAACATGTTGCAACTCTGTCTTTGTGAACATTTTCCTCAATTTATGTACATGATGCAGATAAGGGAGTATCTTGGAGTTCTTGGTTGCCCATTCTTCTCGGACCTGATGTATAAGCAGGTCTGAATCTCCGATCACTAGTAATTCCTGAATGTTCATGTCAATGGCCATCTTAAGCCCTAAGATATAGGCTTCGTACTCGGCCATGTTGTTAGTGCATGAGAACCTGAGCTTAGCAGACACCAGATAATGCTGGCAGGTTTCTGATACTAGGACCGCTCCTATGCCAATTCCTTTAAAGTTTACTGCTCCATCAAAAACATTCTCTAACTATCACAGGGTTCTGCAATATCTTACCCTATGAAAGATACCTCTTCATCAGGAAAATACGTCTTTAGAGGCTCATATTCTCCATCCACGGGATTTTCAGCAAGATGATCTGCCAGTGTTTGTCCTTTGATTGCCTTCTAAGTCACGTAAACAATGTCGAATTCACTCAGTAGGATTTTCCACTTGGCTAGCTTGCCAGTGGGCATGGGCTTCTAAAAGATGTACTTCAAAGGATCCATCCTTGATATGAGGTAAGTGGTATTGGCACAGAAATAGTGTCTCAACTTCTGAGCTACCCAAGTCAGAGCACAACAGGTGCGTTCCAATAGAGAATATCAATCCTCGTATGGGGTGAACTTCTTGCTGAGATAATAGATGGTATACTCCTTTCTTCTCGTTTCATCATACTGCCCCAGAACACAACTGAAAACTCCATCCAATACTGTGAGGTAGAGTAATAGAGGTCTACCCGGCTCGGGCGGGACCAAAACTGACGGCGTTGACAGGTATTCCTTGATTCTGTCAAAGGCTTTCTGACAATCATCAGTCCATTTGGTAGCGGCGTCCTTCTTCAACATCTTAAAGATTGGCTCACAAATGATAGTGGATTGAGCTATGAATCGGCCGATTTAGTTAAGTCTTCCCAAAAAACTCATAACCTCTTTCTTGTTCTTCGGTGGTGGCAATTATTGGATGGCTTTGACCTTTAATGGATCCAAATCTATTCATTGATGACTCACAAAGTAGTTTTCTGGCGGGAACCCCGAATGCATATTTGGCAGGATTCAGCTTCAAGTTGTACCTTCTTAGTTTGTTGAAGAACTTCCTCAGATCTTCCATGTGGTCATTGGCTCTCTTGGATTTGATGATGATGTCTTCTACATATACCTCGATCTCTTTGTGTATTATGTCATGGAAAATAGCAGTCATAGCCCTCATGTAGGTAGCCCCAGCATTCTTTAACCCGAACGACATCATCTTGTAACAATACATCCCCCATGGCATAATGAAAGTCGTTTTATCCGCGTCTTCCTCATTCATCCATATATGATGATACCCAACAAAACAATCAATGAACGACTGCAGTTCATGCTTGGCACAGTTGTCAATTAGAATGTGTATGTTCGGCAAGGGGAAGTCGTATTTCGGACTGGCTCGGTTGAGATCCCGGTAGTCGACACAGACTCTAACCTTCCCGTCCTTCTTTGGCACTGACACAATATTGGCTAACCATGTTAGATACTCTACTACCCTAAGAACCTTGGCTTTGACTTGCTTGGTGACTTCTTCCTTGATTTTCAAACTCATGTCAGGTTTGAACTTCCTAAGCTTTTGTTTTACTGGTGGACAAGTCGGATTGGTTGGCAGTTTGTGAGCTACAATAGATGTACTAAGACCAGTCATGTCATCATAAGACCAGGCAAATATGTCCTCATATTCCCTTAGAAATTCCGTGTACTCTTTCTTTTCTGATGGTGACAGATGAACGCTGATTCATGTTTTTTTGACATTTTCTGCATCTCCCAAGTTGACAATCTCAGTTTCGTCTAGGTTAGACTTAGGTCTGTTCTCAAAATCCTCAACCTCTTTAACAACCTCTTCTGGTATATCATCTTCTTCTAAGTCTATATCCGTTTGTTGTGTTGTCTCGTTGCATGTCACAATCGTCGGTTCATCAAGGTAAGTAATATTAATGCTGTGTAAATAAAGTAAACGATAAAAAGTAATAAGAGAAAGATTTATAAGAAACTGAAATGCTTTGGTAAATTTCATAATTGTTTTGAACATTGGAGCTCTTATTTCAATATTAAAAATGTGGCAAGAAAGTCAATTAGAGAAAAATAAAGATAATGCATGGTGCTTTGTTCAGCCTTGCTACCCGAAGCTTTTCGGGCCCTGGTGGTTCTGATAAACCAATTGTTGAGGCGTGCTCCTCGGCTCACAACTTGTATAGAAGGGCTTTCCTCCCCCTCCTCCTCGAAAATGACACAACAGTCCATATTATCATCTTCCAAAAACAAATTCCCCATCGTCGCCAGTGCTTCCTCTTCTCCCGACCCATATATGACATTGGCTAGCTGGAAAGTCTGCTCCAAGCGAGGTATTAGATGCTCCAGTGGATAGTAGGGACTGCTCCATGGTGGTGACTAGTGGTTGAATTCCTCCCATGTGTATTCATATCCTAAACCGAAAGTGGTACCGTGTTTCTTCAACTTGATAGGCTTGGTGATTCCTTGGAGATTCTTGCCAAGTCCCTTGCCAGGTTCGTATCCACACAAATTCAGTATACTTTCAATTTTGTTATCCCACCATTTGTCCTTGTCCACGGCATTGACTCACTCAATGTGATGGTAGGTTTCTCCTCATATCTTCCTTCTTCCTCCGATTGTTGGGATGGTCTGGCGACTGTATATGCGATTGCTACCGTCGCTATGAATAATTACCTCTTGGTGATTCCACTCGAATTTCACTGCTTGATGTAGGGTTGATGCTACAGCCCCAACAACATGGATCTAGGGCCATCCCAATAGCAAGTTGTAAGATGTTGGGACGTCTATCACTTGAAAATCAACGTCGAACCAAGTTGGTCCCATTTGCAGACACAAATTGATTTCCCCAATAGGGAACATTTGGGATCCATCGAAAGCTTTGACATTGATGGATCCATCCTTGATATCATGCAGGCACTTTCCCAATGTTCTGAGAGTCACCAATGGACAAATATTGAGGCTGGACCCTCTGTCAATCAGGATTCTGGTGATAAAATGATCTTCGCACTGCACAGTGATGTGCAAGGCCTTGTTATGGCTTAGCCCTTCAGGTGATAGCTCTTCTTCGTGGAAAGTGATTTTGTGGCTCTACAATACTTGCCCCACCATGTTTGCCATTTCTCCTCCAGTTATGTTGCTGGGTACATATGCCTCGCTCAGCACCTTCAATAAGGCGTTCTTATGTGCGTCAAAACTTTGTAGCAGAGCCAAGATAGAGATCTGGGTCGGCGTTTTGTTCAACTGACCAATGACCGAATACTCTTTGGCTTGTATCTTCCTCCAGAGATCATTAGGCCCAGTCTCAGTGATGGTTGGTCGTCCAGAGGCCTACTTACTAGACTCGGCTAGATGTTCTAGGGTATAAACTCTATCGGTTCTTGCCATACCCTGTGCTGCAATTGCTTTTCTAGATTTGGTTTTCCCTTTCCTTCTCGCCTCGGCGGTATAATACCATGGTATAGCCTTCGTATGGAACGGTGCTACGGCTGTCATGGCCACTAGGATAGGTACCTTTGACTTGGATGGTACCACAACCACTTCGAATGGTACATGTGTCTTTGGAGACCCAAACTCGACCTCAATAGGTCCTGGCATCTTTGTAGGAGAAGGTGCTTTGAACTCAAGTGGTATGGACATATCTACTTTAGTGTTTTTAGAAGGCTGGATCTGGACCACAATCGGATTAAGTGTGACCGATGGTTCCTTTGGCTCGTCACCTTCAGCGATTAATCTGATCGACCATTTGGGGTCCTAATCGTCCTCTATCTCAATTATGTGAACGCCTCCACCCTTGTGGTCAGGCAGAGGGTTGTTACAAACATTCAAAGCTGGCTCCTTTGCTATGATGATCTTGTTGTCAATCAAAGCTTGGATCTTATCCTTCAGAGAGCAGCACCCATGCCCTTCATGCCGGAATGGTATGCACAGGTTTTGTTTGGGTTGACCCATTGGAAGGGGTTTTCGAGGTTTACGGTAGGGATAGGGGTGATGTAACCAGCAGCTTTGAGACTTTCATACAGCTGGTCAATAGGTTCGGCAATGGCAGTATACTGTTTGGGGGGTCTGCGGTCGAAGTTTGGTCGGGGTCTAGGAAAGTTTTGGCGGGTGGGAGGTGGTTTAGTATTGTAGGTTTGGTAGACATGTGCGTGTTAGGAATATCTGGGTGAAGTGGGCTGATATGTGGGAGGCGAAGGCGATTGGTAACTAGGTGGTGGAGCTTGGTAGGAGGGCAAATGTGCTTGGTAATTTAGGGTAGGTTGATATGTGAGTGGAGGTATTGGTAGGTTTGGTATTCAATCGGAGATTTTGTTCTTTGTGCAACCATCACGGCACTCACGTCCCTTTTCTTGGACGTGCCACCAGACTGTAAAGCCTTGTTGGTGGCCTGCAAAGCTTCAAAGTTAGTGACCATACCACTTTTGATACCTTCCTCGATCCTTTCCCCTAGCTTGATGATGTCGGAAAATTTCTAGCTTTCAATCAGCATTAACCTTTCATAGTACTGTGGGTCTTAAGCTCGGACGAAAAACCTGTTCATTTGTTCTTCTTCTAAAGCTGGTCTGACCTTAGCAACTTCTGATCTCCAACGAGTAGCATACTCGAGGAATATCTCCGTGGGTTTTTTCTTTAAGTTCTGGATGTAGAACACATCTGGTGCATTTTCCGCGTTGAACCTGAACCAGTCCAAGAAATCGGACGCCATACTTACCCAATTTTACCACTTCTTAGGGTCTTGGTGATGTACCAAGACAAAGCATCTCCCTTTAGACTCATCATGAAGAGTTTCATGCGAATCTTTTCGTCCCTCCCTACTCCGACCAACTTGTCGCAGTATGTCCTCAGATGAACTCTTAGATCCCCGGTACCGTCAAACATTTCGAACTTATGAGGTTTGTACCCCTCGGGAAGCTAGGAGGTTTGTACCCCTCAGCCAGTTCGATATCTGGTTGTATGCAAAGGTCCTCGTAATTTAGTCCTTCAATCCACTTACTTCCCTCGATGCCCTGAATTCTACTAGTCAGCTTCTTGAGTTCTTCCGCTAGATTCCTGATAATCGAGTCCTTATCATCGGACTCGGGTGTGCCTGAAATGAGTTGAGTATAGTGTGGCATGGTTTCCACATAGATGAGGGCGTTGTGGGGATGATCATTTGTGGAGTTTAGCGGTTCAAGAATGAGTAGTGGAGTGTTGTCTAAAGTGTGGCATGTGTTGCAGTAGTGATGGGGAGCGGGTTAGTTTTGTGGTTTCGGGATGCTTTGTGGAGGTGTGGGATTTTGAGTGTTGGCAAAGTTGACATTTGGGGTAGTGAAGGAAAATGACAAATTTGCCAAGTTCCGAACTTGGTCCAGTTCTTCTTGAAACTTCAATAACTTCTGTTCGAGCTGGGAGGCACTTTCCTTGGAAACCTGAATACCCTGAGGAACCTCTACCCTTTCAACTAAGTTCTCCTTTCTGATGTTGCTCAAATCTTCCATCTTTCCCTTGTTCTTGTTTCTGATAGGACTCGGAGGCAGAGGAGGTGGAGGGCCCTTAGATCTTGTGGAGTATGATGACGATGCCAGAGTGCACGAACTAACCTTTGGGGAGGGGAATAAACAAAAGGTAAAAACAAAAAAGGTAGCAAGTTTCTATAGGGTATTAGACTGGTACCCTTGAGTGGACAACTCAAGAATGGTACCTTTTGACAGTGATGCATGCACAATTGAACAGAGTAGGGTTTCTATAGGGTATTAGACTAGTACCCTTTAGAGGACAACTCAAGAGGGAAAGGCATGGAACCGTCGACTACACCGTTGATCAACTAGTTTTACCGCAAATACGCCTTTGCCAAATTTAGGGGGTAATGATATCAGAAGGGCGCAACCACTCATTATAAGCGTTGCTATGGTATTTTGTTTGGCACGAGTGGAATATGATGTTGAAAACATGCTTATGCAATAATTAAACAAGTTGTCACGTATTTGCACGTTCATAAAGTAATAATTACAATAATTCCTCCGAATTTACAACAGTATTAAATGACAGCGGTAAAGGAAAGCATTAAAAGAAAAGAAAGAAACAAAGAGCCAAGTTAGTTTCGTAATAGAAGGGAAATAAAGACATTAAATAAAGGCAATAAAGAAGCAGTAAAGTCACAAATAACCTGAAATGGTAAAAGCCTAAAAAAATATCCCCAGTAGAGTCGCCACGCTGTCGCGCCCTCTTTTCTCGCGAAATCGGGCTTGTGACATTTGGGAGGACAACTCGTTCCCTTTTGGGAATTGGGTTTTGGAACTTGAAGAGTCGTCACCTAATGATTAAGTGAATTAGGACACTAAGAAGGGTTTGAGTTTGAAGAATCAGAGTTTGGGTAAGGGCTAGAAATTATCTCGAGGGGAAGATGTTAGGCACCCCTCAAGATCCACTAGTGTGGTTCTCGGCCATGTTACAATTGTGACTTCACATAATCAAATAAACAATTAAGGGCTCAAGTAAGAAAGGGTTCACATATTATTGCAAGCAAATTAAAAGTTTGAAGAGAATAGAGAAAGCAAAAATTTTAAGGAAATAGTTTGGACAATAAAACAAGTTAAAAGAAAGGGGTAGGTTTACAAATAATATGGATCACATCAATGCAATACCCGGTATTCACTCCTCAAAAGAGGGGTTACACGTGGTATTAGCGCACTGGTCATCATATCCATATCTACCCTTCTCACCCCATTAAGGTATTAAAGTGCAGAATGGTGTCGTTACTTATTGCATGCTAGTACCCGCCACAATCCTATCAACCTCGGAGACATTGAGACTATTAATCCTAAAGGGGAGGGAGTTGGGGCTTTTCTAGAGTTTTCAAAAGGATAAAAATCTAGGCGACAAGCAATAACAAATAGTAGTTAAAGGGGAACAAATAGCAGTTAAGGCTCAAGTAGGCCTCCTCATTCAAAGCAGCAAATTATTTAGCATGACTTACAAGTACTGGTTATGGTCTGAATTAAATTAAAGCGTAGGATAGGTTGATTCACATATTTCTCAGATGAGGAGTCTGAATTAGCCTTGTCTAGATGTAGTTATCAAAGACTGACACAGTTAATTAATCATTTAAGTGAGGCCTATAGGCATGACATCTAATAGAGTTGTATTGATTTTAAGGAAAAAGGTTTGCTGGTGTTATAAAAAAGGATCTGTAGACTTTAAGACCGGTTTTAGATTCAAAACGGGACTGGTTCAGTTGATTTATTCCTATAGGCATGATATCTAAGTGTCATTGGTTTTAAAAAAAGTTACATAAATGCAAGAACCCTATAGCCATGATATCTAGAATGGATTGGTTATTATTAAGCCTAAGATTGTTTGCCTAATGGCGGGTATATGCAGAAGTGCAAAAAAACGTATAGGCATGTTTTCTATATGCAGAACCTATAGGCATAATCTCTAAGATGCAGAACTTATAAGCATGTTTTCTAAAATGCAGAAATGCAGGACTTATAGGCATGTTTTCTAAATGCAGAACCTACAGGCATAATCTCTAAGATGCAGGACTTATAAGCGTATTTTCTAAAATGTAGAAATGCAGGACTTATAGGCATGTTTTCTAAATGTAGTATATAAATGAAAAATGTTGTGATTGCAGAAATAGAACCTAAATCATGATATCTACCCCATATGCATAACATGAGAGACCCTCCCCCATTTTTCCTATACACTCCATAGTTATTACAAATCAATATAGACCCGAGTGAATCAGAAAGATAAGTAAAATTACACCAGAAGTTCCAGCTATATCTAAACAGCCTAATTCAGACTTGAAGTCCAACAATATGAGATAAACCAACTTCCAGGATCATATTTCCAAAAGACTTTCTCATATTTGGAGGGTGTCAAAGTTCCCAAGAGTCTCAAAGGGACTCCGGGCAAAGCTTACACCCCAAAACATTGCAGAATTAAGAACATAGTGTAGTGTGGAAATGCCAGCCCTCAGATGTCCAATTTCAGAGGGAACTCAAGGTCCCAAAGCAAGGCTCATAAGAGGGGGGCAGAACCTAAGAGTCTAAGAATAAGTGTAAGTGCACAGGGGAAAAGGAATCAGGGAGAGACATGGCAGGCTAGTGGTCATACCCAGCAATTGGATGCAGGCACACCCTTGACCAACCTGCTAGCCAAACATTGAGAGTTAGGATCCATTGCGGATCAGGTTATGGCCTAGGCAGTAATTAGGATACTGTGAGGCCAAGACCTTAACTCAGGCATATAGAAGGGAATAGGGGTAGGGATTCATAATAGAGACAGAAGCAAGGAAGAAAAATATTTAGCACAAATTACTGAACATGAGCAGTAAAGTAAACAAAAAGTCTGAAACTGTAGAGTGAACACATAGGGGTGAGGCAGAAAATTAAATAAAAGACATATTGTAGACATGTGATTTTTGACCCTCCCCGAAATTTCACCCATTTTAGCATGTAAATATTTACTTTAGACCTAATATTGCTATTTCAGCTATTTTTGATTCTTTTACTTTATTTCGTCACAAAAATGAAAATTACAAAAAAATATTTTAGTTTACGTATCTTTCGTAAATTTAAATGAAAATATACAAAAATAGTACCTTATCTTTATTTTTATATAATCTTGAAGACACAAAAAATAGTTTCATGTTTTATAGTTTAGTTCAATTAATTAAAATTAGTTTTATATTTTTATATTATAATTGTACATAATTTTAGGAGGAGGAATTAGTTTTAGGTTGGTTTATCCCGTCTTTATAAATCTCGTAGTCCAATTTTTTAGTCTTTGGCCCAATTCCCTAGCACATAATTCCTAGGTCCATACCCCTAACCTAATTCCTACCCCTATATAATAATACATAACACCTAAATAATGACTACACTCTAAGAAAATGATAGACTCTCATCAAAAATGTAGCGCCGCAACCTGCACAAAAACAGAGCAGAGGAGACGGAAAACGCTGATACAGTGGAGATAAAAGAGAACCCAATTCCTCCAATCTTTAAAGTTAACTTATACACATATATATTGCCGTAGAGGAAGTTAGGTGTTGAATTGATATCATGAAGAAGAAAGGAAATTAGGTGACAATTTGAGGAGAATTCATGTCGTGTGCAGTTTTGTTCTAACTCAGTGGAAGGAACTTTGATAAGCATAAATGTATTGTAAAGGTTCTTGTTGCTTTGCGCCAGAATAAGGCTGGCCTCATTTTCGATCATAGCTTGGTCAAGAGTCGAGGTTCTGGTTTGTAATTTCGGGGGTTTAGTCCAAGGATTGTTGCTCCGTTTAGCTCGAATTTTCAGCTTTGTTTATCAATAAAAGGTTCATTTCTCAATTTTCATTCTTATTTCATTTTGTACGATGGCTTGGTAAGTGTGTTGGTTGATTTTTGACTCTCTATTGCTGTTTATTTGTTTCTCCCTTATTACCACGTCTGGAATAGCTTACTTATGGAAGGAAGTCTTTGGTATGATATATTCCCCATATTTCATGAACAGTAGCGTGAGGCTTGGATCTTTGAGCATGCAATTTTGTCTTTGTTAGCTTGAGTAGGTATAAATGTTTCAAAATAATTTTATGAAATTGTGGTCTCGGTGGTGAGGTTAAAAGGGAAGTTTTAAATCTCTTATCGTATTAATATAATTCCCTTTAAATTAATAATAACTCTTTAGAATCGAGGTGTGCCATTAGTTGAATTTTCCATGGCTCTCGCAAACTTGAAAGTGCGTAGTTGATTTAGGCGCATAATTTAAATTAATTTCCTTAAACTCGGATGTGCATTTCATGAAACCCAAATCCAAAATTTCAACAACATTAAATAAAATGTGTCTCGGACTGCGGGTGCATTTCATGTGGCGTGATCCAAAGACGTATTTTAGATGACATTGAAATCTTCCTTAAAAAAAATCAAAAGCGACTAATAAGTTAAAAATGTACCATAGGCAAAAACTTGTATTAAAATCAGATAATAGGCCAATTATAATAGTTTAAGCGATTGTGCTAGAACCACAGAATCCGGGGATGCCTAACACCTTCCCTCGAGTTAACAGAATTTTTTATTCAGAATTTCTGGTTCGCAAACTTCAAAAGGAAAGTCGAACTTTCCTCGATTTGGGATTTAAAATAAACTGGTGACTTGGAACACCAATTAAAATATTCCAAGTGGCGACTCTAAAATCAAATAAATAATCCCATTTCGAATAATGTCACTTTAATTGGAAAAACTCCCTATATATATCCTCGGGTGTGTAAAAAGGAGGTGTGACAGCTCTGGCGACTCTGCTGGGGACCCAAACCCAAAACTTCGGTTTAGGGTTTAAGAATTCGAGCTTAGAATAACTATTATAGTTGGTTTATTTTATCTGATTTTTATGTTGAGCCTAATGTGCTAAATGTCGCTTTTATCGTTTTGATATTGTTTGGACTGTATATAAATTACTACGAAACTTTCCTCTCTCTAAGTCTTCTAAATCATCTGGGAAGTGTGCACTTCGTGTGACTTCTTTTCGATTAGAGTCTTATCCCAATTTTAGAACGAGGTTCGGACAAGTTGCAAAGCTAGTGAAGCTTCTGTATTCCCGGTAAGTTGCAAAGCTATTCGCTCGGTTAAGCCAGGTCTAGAACAATACACCCAGGTTTTTAAACCTAATATAACACAGCCTCATGTCGGATCCCCAGTAGGAGCGCTTGCTTGCATCACGTGCATTTGACCTTGGGGACCCAACACAAGGGTTGGGTCTGTCTAGGACAGGTGTACCCAAATTAAAAAGACCATCCTGATGCATCTTACGTGCTACTTGCGCATCTGTTTGTTTTGGCTTGCATGTTGACTGGCTTCTAGAATAGGGAAAGAAAATAAAAAAAAGAGGAAAGAAAATCAAAAAAAGAAAGAAAAAAACGAAAAAAAAAAGAAAATCAAAGGGAAAAACCAAGAGTGAGAGGTTTTCAAAAAAGAAAAAAAGCCAATGTTTTCAAAATAAGTCAATTTCTGTTCCGTCAATACTGGGCGAACTACGCGGGTCTGATTCTCACCGAATGTGAGATACGTAGGCAAACCTCATCGGTTCCGGCCCATAATTTTCAAAAAATCCAAAAGTATTTTCCTTTACTTCCTCTCTAGAAAAGTCTTTTTTTGAGACCCCAATTTTCAAAAAATCCAAAAATATTTTCCATTACTTGCTTCTTTAGAAAGCCTTTCTTTTAGACCCTAATTGTTTTTAAAAAAAATATACAAAAATATTTTCTTTTAATTTCTTCCAAAAATATTTTCATTCTTCTTTCAAAATTGAAAAGAAAAATCAAAATTCAAAAATATTTTTTTTGGAAGCATTTCTTTCATAAATTCAAAATAAAATTTCAAAAAATATTTTCTTTCTTCTTTAGAAGTTTTTCTTTCAAAATTCCCAGAAAAATTCAAAAAAAAATCGTTCTTCTTTAGAAGTCTTTCTTTGCAAAAATGCTGAAGAAAAATCAAAATTCAAAAATGTTCCCTTTCTTCTCTATAAGTCTTTCTTTCGAAAAAAAATAGAAAATTCAAAAAAAAAATTAGTTTATTTACTTTATTCATGAGCTTCCCGAACTACGCAAGATCTGATTCATGTTCCCACATGATACGTAGGCAACTCACATCAGGTTCGATCACTATTAAAAATAAATGAAAAAAAAATTGAAAAATGTTGATAATAATAAGGACTGACTGAGTCCATTCTAACATGTTTTGTTTTGAATTATGAAGAAAGTTGAGGTGGTCGGTTTGTGTAAGCGGACAACACAAAATCCAAGGAAAAATGATAACTGACATCGAAGCTGTTACAAGTGCTCAAGAGACTCAGGGTCAGAGGGTTCGATAAGAGTCTACTGTGTTTGAGTAAAATAGAATACTGAAACAACAAATGACCAAAATGTGTCAGGCATGGGCCAATGGCCAAGGGCAGCCTTGTCATGAGTCACAATTTGCTACATAGTATGAGCAGTACCACTCTCCTGAGTACCACTCGTACTCGTTTGATCTTCCTACAAACATTGAGAAGCCTGCCCGAAAGATGGTACAAGAAGAAATGACCCAAAGAGTGAAAAGTTTAGAACAACGGTTGAAAAACATGCAAGGGTTGGCAGGTCAAAAGAGTATTGCCTTCAAAGATCTATGTATGTTCCCCGATGTCCACTTGCCGCCTGGTTTCAAGACTCCCAAATTTGAAAAGTATGATGGACATGGAGATCCCACAGCCCACCTGAAAAGGTATTGCAATCAACTGAGAGGTGCGGGAAGAAATGAAGAATTGTTGATGGCTTATTTTGGGGAAAGCCTTACGGGAGTAGCCTCCGAATGGTTTATGGATCAAGACACATCTCGTTGGTATGTCTGGGATGACATGGCACAGGCCTTTGTCAAACAGTTCCAATACAACATTGACATTGCCCCAGACCGCAATTCCCTTTCAAACTTGAAGAAGAAACCAACTGAAAGTTTCAGGGAATATGCCATTAAATGGAGAGAGCAAGCAGCTAGAGTTAAGCCACCCATAGACGACCACGAGCTAATCACTGTCTTCCTTCACGCTCAAGAGCCAGATTATTTTCAAAACATGATGTCCGTAGTGGGCAAATCCTTCTCGGAAGCAATCAAAATGGGAGAAATGGTAGAGAATGGTCTTAAGACAGGCAAAATTATAAGTCAAGCAGTTTTTAAAGCCGCAACTCAGGCTGTCCAGGTTGAGTCTGATAATTTTAGCGACACAAATGAGAAGGTTGAAGAAATCATGATGACATCAGGGTCGAGAAGAGGTCCCAGGAAAACACCTCGAAGGTATGCACAGCCTCATCAGGTTTCCCATGACTCCCCGAGCATCGCTATCCACCTCAGAACCCACAATACTCTGTCGTTCCACATCAGTATGTTGTCCAGCCACCAAAACACCCCAGAAGGCACGCGCGAGCATCATAAAATCTCCACCAGCTTCTACAAAATTTTCAGGTACCCTATAACCCACATCCAGGCCAGAGGTATAGAGGGGAGCAAAAGTTGAAAGATAATTTTACACCAATAGGAGAGTCCTATGCAAACTTGTTTGAGAAATTAAAGCATTATGACATGATTGCACCTATTCTTCCAAATCATGTGGATCCACGTGCAAGAAGATTTGACCCTTCTAAAAGGTGTGAATACCATTCTAATGCCCAAGGGCACAATGTTGAAAGCTGTCGAGATTTGAAAAGAGAAATAGAAAGAATGATCCAGGAAAACCTGATTGTGATCCAAGACAGTGACACCCAGAATATCGCGCAGAATCCTTTACATGTACATGATAATGCACACTTTGTGGGGATGATGCATGGTGACAAGGAGTATGAGAATCCTCTCGGGAATTTGCTAACTGAAGTTAATAATTTTGAAATTGGAGAAGGCTCTGGTGATTCTGATGAGCAAATTTGTGGCTAAATATCAAGCATAGCAATTGAAAAGTCATTCTCTCCTCACTATGAAGGAATATTGGTAGTTTGTTTGATGTTTTTTCTATTATCTGGGTTATTTCAGGGTTATCATCCAGATTTTATTTGTTTTTATTGAGTCAAACCCTTCTATCCCTCTATTCTGTTTGTGTGAGTCTTATCTGTCTATGTTGTTGCTATTTTCATTAGTCGGGTTATTTTAGGGTTGTAACTCGGATTCTAGGTTGTTTGTCTTATTGTTTACTCAATGAAATACAGTTTGTCCTTTTGTGTCATTCCATGCTTAGTTCTTTTCCCACTAGTTTTAATGACATGACATGCATACGAAATTTTTTGCCAGATCTTAGAAAATTGATTTAAGCTTGAATTGTACAACTGAGAAAAAGACAGTTTCAGGGATAAAAAAGATTTAAAATACCTTGGAATTAAGCCGATTAAAATTCAAGTGAAACCAGAATAGTCATACCCGTGGAGGTTAAGAATCTTTACCTTCAAAATCATTGTGAAGATCGGGTTGAGGAAGAATCAATTGAAGTTTGTTGAAAAGTTTGATATTAAGGGATGGAAAGTGTCTTGTGACCACGACACACCAAGAATACAGACATGTTCATCAATGTTGGGATCACGAAAAGATAACATGATTGGCATTCTCGAAGCTAGGAGGCTCTCTTTCTACTATCCAAACACTTTATATCCTTCTCTACTCTTTTTGAGCCTGTATTATTTTCTTTGACTACCCTCTTTTGGAATCAAGTTTAGAGTCAAGAGTAAAAAAAAATGAAAAAAATGAAAAATGAAAAAATCCATGTCCCAAGAGTACAAACTGGGGCAATTCTTAGAAAGTTCAGAAAAAAAAAAAGAATTGTCAAAGGTCCATGCCCTCAAAAATAGAGCTGGGGCAAACAAAAAAAGGAAAAAAAAGGAAAAAAAAAAAGAGAAAAAAAAAAGAAAAAGAAAAAAAGAGAAACAGAAAGAAAGATGAAAAATGGTTTAGGTCAGATGTTTGAACTATGTTCGACCTGATTCCTTAAAAAAGAATATGTAGGCAGCCTCACGGTTCGGTCTAGCCAAATAATAATTCAAAGAAAAAGAAAAAGAAAAATTCAAAAAAAATCTCCAATAGCTAAAACCGGGGCAAAGATTTTATTTTATTTTTAAAAGAGTCGATTCCAAAAGTTGTAAGAATACAACCCTGTCATCTTTAGTCTGTGTTGAGCTTCATGCCGGCCTTTCGTCCAACTATATCCAAAAACCTTCCAAATAAAGACCTCCCGATATGCCTTCAAAAATTCTAAGAGGAACATGTAATGCGCAACGGTTGTCACGCGACATAGAACACTGTCAAGATGCTCGCACAAGAAAAGTGAAAACAAAATGGAAAAAAATGAATGAGAGAGTCTTACTAGTGAAAACCTATACGAGCATTGTAAGGCGATGGTAAGAAGAAATAAATAAATGAGAGAGACTTGTTGGTGAAAATCCCCCGGGGAACCACTAGTCGAAAGCGAGTCGTGAATCTAATGCAAAGAATTGACATAAACAAGCCCGACTTCAAAGGTCATAAGAATGTTAAAAGGGAAGATGGGATTAGTTTGATAGATCAGGTCGTTGAGTCCAAAATTCATGTCATGATCATTAAGGCTAGTTATTGGAAAAAAACTCTTCCTTCTGTCCTTCCGACAGGAGCATTTCTTATTGATACTTGTTTCTTTGCATCATTGTATCCTTCACTCTGAGTCGGTCCTTATCAAAACAAGCAAGAAAAGACTTCAAAATCTGCTACCAGCTTTTCAGTTGCACAAAGGATTCATGCAAAGGCTTCCCCAGAAGACTCTTGTCAGCCTACTTGGCGCAAGCAAAGATAACTGGTGATTCTCTCTGACAGACAAATTGCTCAAAAGCAGGAAGTCATTCAAGATATCAGAAAAGATCATCTAAGAGAAGATCTCCAATTGGGATAAGGATGTTTGAGCTGCAAATACAAATGGTACTGGTGTGAAACAATCAGAGTTGGTGCAGAACAAAAGTCTTTTAAGACTGACTCAAGCTGATTGAGCAGAAGCCAAGCTGCCCAAGACTCAAGACCACAAACCGACCACCATTTTCAAAACTGACAAATTTTATTTGTATGAAACAGGAACAAAGCGGTGCAAGGAAAGTGATTAAAAAAGAAAAAAAATGAAAAAAAGAAAAAAACAACAAAAAAAAAGAGTAGAAAAAAAAGACGAGGAAAGCCGACAAAGGGAAGTTTCTCAAATCTTTTCCTTTATTTGTCTTGCTATTGTGCATAAAATCTTGCCACTGATCTACACATTTTTCCTCCTAGGATAAAAAGTCCTAGTCTGATGGATTTTCCTCCCAATCAAAATCTTAGTCTGATGAATTTTTCTCCTAAGATAGAAGACCTAGTCTAATGAACTTTCTCCTAGGATCAACATCTTAGTATGATGAATTTTTCTCCTAAGGTAGAAGACCTAGTCTGATGAACTTTCTCCTAGGATAGATGTCTTAGTCAGATGAATTTTTCTCCTAAGATACAAAACATAGTCTGATGAATTTTCTCCTAGGATGAATGTCTTAGTCTGATGAATCTTTCTCCTAAGATAACAAAAAGAGGACCTAGTCTGATGAACTTTCTCCTAGGATCAAAATCTTAGTCTGATGAATTTTTCTCCTAAGATAGAAGACCTAGTCTGATGAACTTTCTCCTAGGATAGAAATCTTAGTCGGTTGAATCTTTCTCCTAAGATACCAAAAAAAACAAAAAACAAAAAGAAGAGAAAAAGGACCTAGTCTGATGAATTTTCTCCTAAGATTAACGTCTTAGTCTGATGAATCTTTCTCCTAAGATAGAAAACCTAGTCTGACGAATTTTCTCCTAGGATATTTTGAAAAAAAAAGAAGTCTGGATTTGAAAAAAAAGGGTCAATTTTTAGTTTTCTTAAGTTATCAATGTTTAGTTTCTTGAAATCAGGGGCCCTGCCTGGAGAATAGGGTCAGTTTTTACTTTAGTCAAGCTTAGTTTATAGTTTTCCTAATCTATTCTTTAGTTTACTTTCATCATCACATCAATAGTACAAGTGGTTTACAATTTTGCTAACAACTCACAAATCTTCCTAGCGCAAACTGGGGCAAAAAAAAATTCTTTTGTTTTGTCTGTTTTGTTGTAATCAGGCGCCCACCTAGAGAACAAGGGAAGACAGTTCAAGTTCCAAAGGAAGACAAGTCAAGTTTCAAGGGAAAGCAGTTTCGAAGGAAGACAACTCAAGTTTCAAGGGAAAACAGTTTCGAAGGAAGACAACTCGAGTTTCAAGGGAAAGCAGTTTCGAAGGAAGACAGTCCAAGTTTCAAGGGAAAATGGTTCAAGGTGCAAAGGAAAACAGTGTCAAGTAACAAGAGAAAACGGTTCAAGTTCAGCAATCAGGCGCCCGCCTGGAAAATAAGAGAATTCAATTCAGAATGCAATTCAGGTCAACAACAAAAAAAGCTCGTGTCAAGAATGCTAGTCAGCAGTCCGAGATGATCAACAAAAGTTAGTCACAATCCAAAATAAAAAGAAAAAAAACAAAAAGAAAGACAAGAAGTGAATCCAAATGCAGAAGTTAATGAAAGATGTGAGTTGCTCAAGACATGGCCGAGGTCACAAGCATTGCATGCCCGGTTTTGATCCGAAAAGCTGAAGAAGAATGAGCTAGCACCTGCAACTAGCAAGCGTCAAGGTTCAAATCCAAAGTCTGCATGAAGAACCATTCAAGACTCAAGATCAAGCTTCAGAAGACTTATAGATAGGAATCTTGTAACTCGTAGTTGATAGGCTTAGCTAGTCTTTTTCATGTTTTGATTTTTGATGTAACATCAAGACCGCGGACCGGAACCTCGGCGGAACGGCACCTCGACCGGCTCTCCACCTCGGCATACTCCATCATCCCACTCACTTCTGAACTACACGTGGTCTGATTCCTTTATAGCCAAGGATATGTAGGCAGCTCAGATACCAGGGCTCGGTCACATCTTCCTTTCTTTTAGCTTTCGGTTTTCCTAAATAAGGGTCAGGTCAAAAAATCTGTCTAGTCATTCTTTGTCTGAAAACTCTTCGTGTTTCCAATCAAAGAGGGGCAACTGTAGACATGTGATTTTTGACCCTCCCCGAAATTTCACCCATTTTAGCATGTAAATATTTTGTTTATGCCTAATATTGCTATTTTTGACTCTTTTACTTTATTTCGTCACAAAAAATGAAAATTACAAAAAAATATTTTAGTTTACGTATCTTTTGTAAATTTAAATGAAAATATACAAAAATAGTACCTTATCTTTATTTTTATATAATCTTGAAGACAAAAAAAATAGTTTCATGTTTTATAGTTTAGTTCAATTAATTAAAATTAGTTTTATATTTTTATATTATAATTTACATAATTTTAGAATGAGGAATTAGTTTTAGGTTGGTTTATCCCGTCTTTATAAATCTCGTAGTCCCATTTTTTAGTCTTCGGCCCAATTCCCTAGCACATAATTCCTAGGCCCATACCCCTAACCTAATTCCCACCCCTATATAATAATACCTAACACCTAAATAATGACTACACTCTAAGAAAACGATAGACTCCCATCAAATATTCAGCGCCGCAACCTGCACAAAAACAGAGCAGAGGAGACGGAAAACGCTGATACAGTGGAGATAAAAGAGAACCCAATTCCTCCAATCTTTAAAGTTAACTTATACACATATATATTGCCGTAGAGGAAGTGAGGTGTTGAATTGATATCATGAAGAAGAAAGGAAATTGGGTGACAATTTGAGGAGAAATCATGTCGTGTGCAGTTTTGTTCTAACTCGGTGGAAGGAACTTTGATAAGCATAAATGTATTGTAAAGGTTCCTGTTGCTTTGTGCCAGAATAAGGCTGGCCTCATTTTCGATCATAGCTTGGTCAAGAGTCGAGGTTCCGGTTTGTAATTTCGGGGGTTTAGTCCAAGGATTGTTGCTCCGTTTAGATCGAATTTTCAGCTTTGTTCATCAATAAAAAGTCCATTTCTCAATTTTCATTCTTATTTTATTTTGTACGATGGCTTGGTAAGTGTTTTGGTTGATTTATGATTCTCTGTTGTTGTTTATTTGTTTCTCCCTTATTACCACGTCTGGAATAGCTTACTTATGGAAGGAAGTTCCAAATACGTCTTTGGTATGATATATTCCCCATATTTCATGAACAGTAGCGTGAGGCTTGGATCTTTGAGCATGCAAGTTTGTTTTTGTTAGCTTGAGTAGGTATAAATGTTTCAAAATGATTTTATGAAATTGTGGTCTCGGTGGTGAGGTTAAAAGGGAAGTTTTAAATCTCTTATCGTATTAATATAATTCCCTTTAAGTTAATAATAACTCTTTAGAATAGGGGTGTGCCATTAGCTGAATTTTCCATGCTCTCGCAAACTTGAAAGTGCGTAGTTGATTTAGGCGCGTAATTTAAATTAATTTCCATAAACTCGGATGTGCATTTCATGTGACCCAAATCCAAAATCTCAACAATGTTAAATAAAATGTGTCTCGTACTGCAGGTGCATTTCATGTGGCGTGGTCCAAAGACGTGTTTTACATGACGTTGAAATCTTCCTTAAAAATAATCAAAAGCGGCTAATAAGTTAAAAATGTGCCATAGGCTAAAACTTGTATTAAAATCAGATAATAGGCCAATTATAATAGTTTAAGCGACCGTGCTAGAACCACGGAATCCGGGGATGCCTAACACCTTCCCTCGGGTTAATAGAATTCCTCTTTAGAATTTTTGGTTCGCAGACTTCAAAAGGAAAGTCAAAATTTCCTCGATTTGGGATTTAAAATAAACCGGTGACTTGGAACACCAAGTAAAATATTCCAAGTGACGACTCTAAAATTAAATAAATAATCTCATTTCGAATAATGTCACTTTAATTGGAAAAACTCCCTATATACCCTCGGGTGTGTAAAAAGGAGGTGTGACATATACCAGTTTCAAAGGAAAATAAGTAAGAAAACAGTAGCCTTGAGAGAGCCAAGTTGCAAACAAAGTAGTTCCAAAAGATCTCAAGAAAAGCCAAGTATTGAATTCAAACAGTATTGCAAGACAGTAAGTAATCATAAGTGTTTTTGTTCGTGTGTATTTCAGTATGTGTAAAGAGGGAAGACTAGGTCTTTATATAGTTTTGAAAACAAGTAATACATAGGCAAAGGATGCACAAACATGGAAATCGCAATCAATTAGTGTCAATTAAGACAACTGGAATCCTTTAATTAAGGAATCCAGTTCAAACGATTAGTCAAGTCAGAATAAGGAAAGAAATTAGTTCAATAGGGCTAAATAGCGCAGAGAAACCACATAGTGCATAAACAAGGTCAAATACATAGTGGGTAATTAAGGAAAGTTGGAATAAGAGTGTATTTATAAAGTAAAAATAGGGCATCAATTCGAAAATCAATCAAGAGGATCCCGGATCCAATTGTAATCACAGGGAATCAAGGTAATAAAGGAAAGAATCATATAAGTATAGAAATAATTCAACCATTGGTACAGAATTACAGAAGGAATACATGAGACCACGTATTTAAGGAAAATATCACAAGCATAGAATTTCTAGACAAAAAGATCAAAATAAACAGCCAGTAGGGTAAAGGAGGTTCAATCGAAAGAAATCAGTAAGGAATCATTAGCCTTATTAAAGGGATTTCGGAATCAATCACTTGGTTGTGAAAATCTTTTGAAAGAGGAGTTTTTCTCATATATAAAGCACCTAAGTCAAACAAAAGAATCGTTTACCCTAGAAAAGAGTTACTGAAAGTTTCAGAGTCACAAACAAAAGGATTCAAGTTTGATTATAGGCTCATAGTGAGTCCGCAAACCTAGGGTCCCAAAGTGGAACTCTAGTGCCACTTATCAAATAAAATCCCCAAATCTTTAGGGTTTCAAATAGAATCAGAGGTGAGAAATCAAAGTCATTGAGAGAGGCTTAGAAGCCCCTTTCAAAGGCTTATGAGAGGCAAACATACACAAACGAATTCAGAAGAAAGAGAGGCTACGAGATTTAAACAAAGCAGGTAAAAACATGCTTAGCAGGAACATCAACAAAATTTAGTAAGGTGAAACAAAATCAAAGAGCTCAAACTTAAACACATATAGCAAAGAATGAGGAACAACAAACCGAGTTAACATATGAGCATGAGAGTGACAAAAAAGAATAGAGAGGTCTTTCATAATTAGAAAAGAAACAAAAGAGAGAAAACTCGAACATAATAAGAAATAAACATACGAGTATAAACACACATAAAGAGAGAACAAATGAGTCGGAAAACATTTAAAGAAACTTTCCAAAAACCCTAAAAATCGAATTTGAACGATTTTGAAAAGGAAATTTTGGGGAAAACTCTTAAGACGTCAAGTAAAGACTAGGCATGACACAGATCTAAGAAAAAATAAGTAAGTATAGAACCTTAGACGGCTTAAAAACAGTAGAGAAGACCCTAGAATGAGAAGGTCTTGAGGAAAGTCGGATCCTGAGTCAAAGAGACTCATATTGCTCGAATACACCGGAAAATGGACGGAGAGGCCATAGATCTTACAGATCTGAGACAGATCTAAAGGGAGCCATTGAAATCGGCCTTCAAACCTCGGGTGACTTAGGTTTAATGGTGAGAGAGAGTGAGCACCGACCATCCATGGCCAGGAATGCCATGGATTCCGGTGAAACATGACAGAAGTAGGTGGGAATTGATTAGGGTTTCGGGGAGGGCTAGAGAGGATTTGGGAGATGAAGAGAGTTCAAAGGCGGTGTCTTTGATACAAATGAGCTAGGGTTAGGGGGTATGGGAATTAAAAAAGGAAAGAACGAATCATGGTCGTTGATCAAAATGATCAATGACCAGGATTAAAGGGGAGGCCGGGCGGGTCTAAAAACGGGTCAAGGGTTGGGTTAAAATTGGAACTGGGCTGGTTGGGGTTAGGATTGGGTCAATTTAAGGGCTAAAATTGAAATGAAATGGGGCTAAATGTTAAATAGCCAGTTTTTCCTTTTTATTTATAAGAAATAGTAATAATGACTTTAAAAGTAAATTAAAAGTACTGAGCCAACAAATAATATATAGATATCAATTTAAAAATATTGGAACAAATTTTACAATTATAGAAATGTTATTAATCTTATAATAGGCTATAATTGCAATTATATGCAATTTAGTTTTAAAAAATACTAAATAAATTTATAAAAATATGAAAAAATCATCTTAACTATTTTTTGGTATAAATATGAGAATAAAATAAATTATTCACCAAAATTGATGATTTTGGGAATAATTATGGATTTTGTACTGCTAAAAATGGACAATAAATTGATTTTAAAATCTTTGAAAAAATACCAAAACTCTTGTGCATGCTTATATATGCATGTACATGCTATTTTGAAAGTATTGTGTATATAAAAATACATAGGAAAAAATTGGGTATCAACACTCGTGTTGCTCCTGACTGCGGGAATATATCAAAATATCATCAATGAAGACTATCACGAACGAGTCCAAATAAGGGCTGAACACTCGGTTCATCAAATCCATAAAAGCTGTTGGGGCATTGGTCAACCCAAATGACATAACCAAGAACTCATAATGCCTGTACCGAGTGCGGAAAGCTGTCTTAGGGACATCAGAGGCCCTAATCCTCAACTGATGGTAGCCAGATCTCAAGTCTATCTTTGAAAATACCTTGGCACCCTGAAGCTGATCGAACAAATCATCAATATTCGGCAGTGGATACTTATTCTTGATTGTAACCTTGTTCAACTGCTGGTAATCAATACACATTCTCATGAACCATCCTTTTTCTTAACAAACAACACCGGCGCACCCCAAAACGAAACACTAGGTCTAATGAAGCCATTCTCAAGCAAATCTTGCAACTACTCCTTAAACTCTTTCAACTCTGGCGGGGCCATGCGATACGGCGGAATAGAAATGGGCTGAGTGCCCGGAGCCAAATAATACAAAAGTCAATATCCCTGTCAGGTGGCATCCTCGACAGGTCTAAAGGGAATGCCTCAGGAAACTCGCGAACAACGGGCACAGAATCAATAGAGGGAACCTCAGCAGTAGAATCGCGAACATACGCCAAATAGGCCAAACACCCCTTCTCGACCATACGTCGAGCCTTCACATATGAGATAACAATGCGGGTAGAATGACCAGGAGTCCCTCTCCACTCTAAACGAGGCATACTCGGTAAAGCTAAGGTCACAGTCTTAGCATGGTAATCCAAGATAGTGTGGTAAGGTGATAACCAGTCCATCCCCAATATAATATCGAAGTCGACCATGTCTAAAAGCAACAAATCTACACGAGTCTCAAGATCCCCAATCACCACAATCCAAGAACGATGGACTCGATCAACCACAATAGAATCACCCACCGGTGTAGACACATAACCAGGAACACTCAATGAATCACTAGGCATGACCAGATACGGTGAAAAATAAGATGAACATACAAGTATGTAGACCCTGGATCAAATAACACTGAAGCATCTCTATCACAAACCAGAACAGTACCTGTGATCATCGCATCTGAAGCCTCAGCCTTGGGCCTGGCTGGAAGAGCATAACATCGGGGCTGGGGCCCACCACCCTGGACTACCTCTCTGGGATGGCCTGCAACTGGCTGGCCTCCACCTCTGGCGGTCTGAGCTCCACCTCTAAATCCTCTACCTCTACCTTTAGCACCTCTACCCCTACCTTTAGCTGGCTGGGCGGGTTGTGGAATATCTGGTTCCTGAATCATAGCACGGGAACCCTACTGCTGCGACTGAGTACCCATCAACCTCGAACAAGCCCTCCGGATATGACCATACTCACCACACTCATAACATCCACCTGAATGCTACGGTTGAGGAAACTGAGACTGACCCTGGCGACCTGAATGACCACCCTGAAAACTATGGGGCGGCAGTGCACTAATAGGAGATGGTGGTGTACTGTATGGCTGCTAATCAAAATACTGCATACGAGAACCACGGCCACCTGAAACACCATGAGAAACCTAGAGAGCTGACTGAAAGGGCCTAGTAGGATGGCCTTTACCATATGAATCTCTGCCTCCAGATGAGGCACCGCTGAATCTACCTGAATGACGGGGCCTCTTGTCCGACCCATGACCACCTCCCTGTGACAGGACCATCTCAACTCTGCGAGCCACATTGGACGCCTCCTGAAAAGTGATCTCACTCCCAGCCTCCCTAGCCATCTGAAGACGAATCGGCTGAATAACACCGTCAATGAACCTCCTAACCCTCTCTCTCTCTCTCCGTAGGAAGTATGACAAGAGCATGGCAGGCTAAGACGATGAACCTGGTATCATACTGGGTAATCGTCATGGAACCTTGCTGGAGGTGCTCAAACTGCCTCCGATAGGCTTCTCTCTGAGTAATGGGGAGAAACTTCTCCAGAAATAGCTGTGTGAACTGCTCCCAAGTCAAAGATGGCGATCCGGGTGGTCTAGCCAAACAGAAATCCCTCCACCAAGTCTTGGCGGATCCAGACAAGCGAAATATAGTAAAATCGACTCTATTGGTCTCAACAATACCCATGTTCATAAGAACCTCGTGGCAACTGTCTAGATAATCCTAGGGATCCTCAGTAGACGCACCACTGAAAATAGATTTGAAGAGCTTGGTGAACTTATCCAGCCTCCACAAAGCATCGGTAGACATAGATGCTCCTTCACCGGTCTGAGCTATCACACTCGGCTGAACTGCTACAACTGGCTAAACTGTTGGAGTCTGAATCTGGGGAGCTACCTGCTCCAGAGTGCGAGTAGCAGGAGTCTGAGCCCCTCCTCCAGCCTAAGAGACGGCTGGTGCTACAGGAAGCAAGCCTGCTCAGGTGACACTCTCCATGAGACCCACTAATCGGACCAGAGCATCCTAAAGAACTGGGGTAGCAATAAACCCCTCTGGGACCTGAGATGGGCCCACCGGAACTGTTGGTCCCGGAACCTCCTCATCAAAATCAACCTGAGGCTCCGCCACTAGGGCTGCTGCTCGGGGCTGAGCTTTGCCCCTACCTCAGCCTCTAGCACGGCCTCGGCCTCGCCCTCTGCCCCTCGTGGGAGCTGCTGCTGGGGGCACAGGATGCTGAGCGATGGATGAGGAAGCGCATGTTCTTTCCATCTGCGAAAGAACAAAGTAGAAATTCTATTAGCATTTGAGAAACAAGGCCGCATGACAAGAAAGAATAAATGTGAAGTTTTTCCTAACTCTATAGCCTCCAGGGGATAAATACAGATGTCTCCGTACCGATCCCTCAGACTCTACTGAGCTTGTCCGTGAATTGTGAAACCTATGTAACCTAGAGCTCTAATACCAACTTGTCACGACCTGAATTTTCCACCCTCGGGAGTCGTGATGGCGCCTACTCGAAGAAGCTAGGCAAGCCATGAACTTAGAAATCATTAACTCTTTTGTTTTAAATCTCTTTACCAATTTTAGTAACAAGGAATAAACATGTAAATAACAGTGAAGTATAAAATTTAGCGGAAGACTTATGTAGATGTAAAACCAAAAATATCTCGAAACCAACATATACTTCTATCCAGAACCTGGTGTCACAACATCCACGAACTGCTAAGAGTGCTACATACAACAGTTTGAAAGAAAGATAATACTGTTTGTCTCGAATACATGAGATAACAGAATACAAAATAGGATAGAGGAGACGCCGGGTCTGCGGATGTCTGCAAGGCTACCTCGGTGTCTAGGTGGACTGAAGGCTAGCTCCCGAGCTACTGCTGCTGACCAAATGTTGCTCCGGTATCTACACATAAGTGCAGAGTGTAGCATCAGCACAACCGACCCCATGTGCTGGTAAGTGTCTGGCCTAACCCCGGTGAGGTAGTGACGATGCTAGAACCAGACTCCAAATAAACCTGTGCAGTTATATAATATATGGCGGAAAAGTAAACAAGTAATAACCAGTTTTAAAAGGGAGGGGGTACATGCTCCGGGGAAACAAATCAACCTAGCAGAACCAAATAGATATAAGAAAGAACATTACAATATCTACAATAATACAATAACAATACTGTTGCGGCGCGCAACCCGATCCCTTATCATTTAATACTGTTGCGGCGTGCAACCCGATCCATATATATATATAGTTGTTGCAGCATGCAACCTAACCCAACCCAATATAATAATTGTTGCGGCGTGCAACCCTATCCAATATAATATATTTATTGCGGCGTGCAATCCGATCCAATATAATATCTGTTGTGGCGTGCAACCCGATCCATATATATATAAAATAATGAAAATGTTACGGCGCGCAACCCGTTCCAAATATACATCTTACAGTGATCATAACAACAGTCCTGGCAGGGAATTAACCATAAATTACACTATCCCGGCAAGGGAACTCAATAGTACAAGTATATACGTCCCGGCAAGGGAGAATCAGCTATAGCCAATCTCAACTCAACTCCTAATTATCTCCATTACCACCATTTCTAACTCATAAGTGACTTTCACGAAAATAAACTAAGTCTTTGCTCAATACCACGGATTTACTCACTATTGCAACCACAGTATCATTCAAGAATACAACAAGTATCAATTTAAGACTCACGGTCATGCTCGACACCAACGTATAGATACTCGTCACCATGCTTATACGTCGTACTCAACCAAGTAGCAAATATGACTCAACTCCTAATCCCTCAAACTAAGGCTAGACCGAACACTTACCTCGATGCCACGAACACAACTCAAAATTCAATTATAGCTTTACCCCTTGATTCCACCACCAATTCGCTCGTATCTAGTTATAAATTACTTAATTACATCAATAAACACTAAATGAATCAACCCCAATGCATAAAAATGAGTTTTTCAAAATTTTACCCAAGAAGTCAAAAATCGCCCCGGGGCCCACATGGTCAAAACCCGAGGTTCGAACCAAAACCCGATTACCCACTCCCCCACGAACCCAAATATTTAATTTATTTTGAAATCGGGCCTCAAATCGAGGTCCAAATCCCCAATTTTTGAAAAACCTAGGTTCTACCAAAACACCCAATTTCCCCCATGAAAATCTTTGAAGTTGAAATCATGTTAAAAGATGTTAATGACTGAAGAAAACTAGTTAAAAACGACTTACAATTGATTTGGAGAAGAAGAAGTCCTTGAAAAATCGCCTAAGTATGTTTATGTTTTGAGAGGATATGAAAAATGGGTTTAAAATCGGCTAAGTATAAAAGTTGCAGGTCGCAGGTATGGGAATTGCGAACCCCGACCTCTGATAAGCTGGGAAATACGAAACAGTGTTCGCATTTGCGAACCCTTCAAAAATCCCAAACTTTCGCATTTGCGAAGAAGATATCGCATTTGCGATCATAGAGGATGTAGGCGGGAATCGCATTTGCGACGGCTACTTCGCATTTGAGAAGAAGACTGTCAGGCCAACTCTCGCATTTGCGGTGCATGGCTCGCATTTGCGAGACTGGCTTCGGAAATGCGAAGCCTGCAGATCAGAAAAACACCAGCTATTTTTCAAAGTTCAAAATGCACCCGTGGCCTATCCAAAACTTACCCGAGCCCTCGGGGCTCCAAACCGAATATACACACAACCTCAAAACATCATACGAACTTATTCGTGTAATAAAATCACCAATATAACCTCAATAACAACGAATTAAACCTCAAAATCATAAAAATTTCTCAAACCTCCTAAAACATAAACTTTAGCAATTTAGGTTTGAATCACGTCAAGTGACATCCGTTTTTCACCAAATTTTACAGAAATGTCTTAAATCATATATAAGACCTGTACCAGGTGCCGGAACCAAAATACGGGCCTGATACCTACATGTTCTAATCAAAATTCATTTCCAAACCTTATAAACAATTTCAGAAAATAATTTCCTTCAAAAATTCATTTCTCGGGCTTTGGACCTCGGAATTCGATTCCGGGCATATGCCCAAGTCCCATATTTTCCTACGGGTCCGGGTCCGTTTATCCAAAATGTCGACCGAAGTCAAATTAGCTCATTTTACAGTCAAAATTTATCATTTTTCACAGATTTTCATATCTAGGCTTTCCGGCTACGCGCCCGAACTGCGCACGCAAATCGAGATGATGCTAAAAGATGTTTTCAAGGCCCCAGAACACAGAATTTCATTTTTAAACAAGTCACATTAATGTTCGGAACTTGAAAAAAAGGGCGAGAATCAGATTTCTAAAGCTATAAACTAAACACAAAACCGTTTAAGTACGTTGAATTTGTAATAAAATACAGTGTAAAATATACAGAAATTCTTTTGAATAACCATGCGTTGTTAGTTTTGGGTACCAAACGCAAAATGCTTTAAGAAAATAAAATTAATCGAACCTTTGTTTTTCACGTCTTGGAATTGAAAACGGAAATTAAAAAAATTTCTTCAAATTTGTAAGCTAATTATTTTAATTTTAATAGTTTGAAAATATCTAACTATATAAAATTGAACTAACTCCCTTCAATTTCTAACATATTTGTTCCACATTTAGCTTAGAGGGAAGTTTAGAATATTTAGTTTTAGGATTTATTTTTTCTTATTCCATTCATAATTCTACTTCTTCCACTATTGAGTCCATATTCTACTACAACTCTTCATCCTAACGTGTCTATTTTCAGTTATGTCCTTCCATTATAAGTTCTTGTCAAAATTAATATAAATAGTTAAAGATATAAAAGTCAATCAATATTTTAGGAATATTTTAGTCACTCAATATTTAGCATGAAACATCCGTGCTTTTATAATAACTAGTTTCTATGTTCGTGTGATGCACGAATATTTTCAGTCAGATATTACGAAGCACGTTCCAAAAGTAGTAATAAAATTTTGAGTGCATAGTATTCTACAATTAATTGTAACTAAATATATTGGAAGTTCAATAATCAATTCCTCAAAAATATAATACATTGTCTTCCTTGTAATTCTCTTTATAGGCAAAGTAAAAGTCACTAATAAAAAGAACGAGGTATGATAGTTTTTATTACAATACAAAAAATCTCGAATAAATATTATATTTGATCAACATTATTTTTCTATACAGTAAAGGATGTAAAAGATTAGTTGAAACTAAAATGACAGTTATATTGATTTCACTAAATTATTCTATTTTTGGGTTTTAACCTATTAAATATTCATAAAAAATAGAAATCTAAACGCATAAGATTATCATGTAAATAAGTTATGTATGAGTGTAGTCTTCCGAACGAAATTAAATGGAAAATAGTAAGTCCGGCTGCTAAGTGCCCATCAATTCTTCTCATGGGTTTTTTCTGTCTAAATTTTCTAGGTTATTCATATTCCATGTAGATAAGATTGTTCTTCATCTGTATAAATTTAATACTCCAATTGTTTATTCCTTTCTTGATTGTTTCTTTTTATTTTTATTTTATATAAGAAATGAATTTGAGCTAAACTTGATATTTGGGCATAATGGAACAAAATAATTAGCAATGAGAACCAAAATCCATAAGCATTGTGTTTGGGATTTTGGAACTCTATTTCGATAGGGTAGTCTTTTTTATTCATCAAAATAGCCAATAATCTAAGTTGTCTTTCAATTGGAATTAAATTTTTCTTGTTTTGGGAAGATGCCACATGAGTTAGCGGATAACTTCTGGTCTTACTTTTACTTTGCTTTGAACCAGTTTGTTTCTTATAATTCAAACTTCCAAATAATAATTTTGTGTGAGATCAAGTTATCTTATTATTATAATGAGAAGGAACAGTCATTGCCTAACTTAAATTTGTATAAATCAAGTATACTGAAATTAGGATTCTATTTTTAGTGGAACTCAACGTCCAAATAGTTTAAATTTTTTTTAATAGTGCAATTTTGTCCAACGTGTAATTTGTTTCTTTGAAGGAAACTTTAATTTGTGAAGGGTATAAACGTAAGTCAATATTATGGGGATATTTTTGTCGCTTAACATTTAGCATTCTAACATTCGTGCTTTTATAATAATATATAGATAGATATAGATGTATTAAAGTCACTAATTCTTTTTCTTTTTTTAATTTTAATGAAATAATGAAACTCTTTTTTTATAACAAAAAGTCATCAACTTGACCCAAATTTCTCAAAAATTCGTTACGAGAAAATAAAAGCGACATTTTATATGATACTTAGATAAAATCGAATACTTTTTTGCTTAGCAAAAAAAAAAAAAAAAAAACATTTGGTGACTTTATCTGATACTTAAGCAAAATAGAGTACTTTTGCATTGAAAAAATAGTTTAGTTACTTTAGTACAATAAAATAAAAGTTAAGTTACCCATCTTGGACTTTATCCTTTCGGCTGATTGGCATTATTCTTATTTTTCCAGATAGGCATGGCCATAGGGGTAAGATAAACAGTTTTTTTAATTCTTACATGAGGAGGTTTCTGATTGCATACTTCTCAAACATGAAGGAAAATTAAATGACTCACTTTCCAAGATAATTCCTGCGCGAAACAGTTGTCTTACCTTTGACTTAAATTTAATTCCCTTAATTAGCTATAATACTATTCTTGAAATTGTATTACTTTCAATTAATACAGTAACTTTTTTAGCAGAATAAGTTATTTAATTTTAGGATAAATTTTAATTTTAAATTTCTATTAGATTATTTAAGTTAGTTGAGATATTTTAGGTATTTTAAATTTTAAATTATGTGAATTTTTGTTCTTAATTGGTTATTTAAAACCTTATTATACTTAATAAAATTATTGAGAGATTTTTTCAATCTAACATTTTTAATATTTTTGTTGTCCCCAACTTTTAAAAAACCGACAACTATTATGGGAAGGATGTAAAGTTGTTTGACCCTATCAAATTAGAGTTTATCCTTTTTGCTATTTCTGCATCAATTTAAAGTTTGGTCATTAGTGCACGTCTTTAGCTTCCCTATAAATACATTGCTAAACTCAATAATTAAAGTTGCAAAAATATATCAATAAAAGTATTCATATATTTAAAGCAGTGATGTATCGACCCGATCGATCGTTTTGCTTTCTAGAACCATGTTCCCCTAAATTAGGCTCCCCGAACGTGTTTTTACTGTTTTATGACTTATGGGGATGGTTGGTTCGGGTTTGGAAGGATTCGAGTTGAAATCGGAACACTTGGCTCCTTAATATTGGCTAAAAAGGACTAAGTTTGACTTGAGTCAATATTTTTAGTAAACAACCTCAAAATCGAAATTTGATAGTCCCAATAGGTTTGTATGATGATTTTGGACTTTGACGTATATTCAGATCGGGTTTTAGATGACTCGGGAGCATTTCGGTGCTTAATAGTGAAAGTTGGTTCATTCAAGGGTTTAAAGTTCTTTAAAGTGGGTTTGGAGTAGGTTTTGGTGTTATCGAGGTCCGTTTGGGATTCCGAAACGAGAATAGTTCCGTATGGTGATTTAAGACTTGCACGCAAAATTTGGTGTCATTCCGAGTAGTTTAAATATGATTCGGTGCGTTCGGAGCAAATTGGAAATTTGAAGTTCATAATTTGATTCTACTTGGTGTTGGGGTGCGACTCTTGGTTTCGATGTTATTTTACGCGTTTCTAGAGTTCGAGCAGGTCCGTATTATGTTTATGAATTTTTTGGCGTAGTTGGTAGGGGCCCCGGGGAGGCTCAGGTGGGTTTCGGACCGTCCGGAGCTAAGTCCTAAAACTGCTGGTACACCAGTTCTGGTGTGTCCGCACCTCCGACATTTTGACAGCAGGTGCGAGCCTGCAGAAGCAGGCGTTTGGCCGTGTAACGATCCGGCCGATCGTTTTGAGTATTATAGTCCTGTTTTCCCATTTACTGCTTATTCTGTGTTCAATTATAATTATATGACTCATCGGGGAGGTTTTAGGATGAAATGGAACACTTAGTTTCAATATTTAAAGCTTAAGTGAAAATAAGTGACCGGTTAAGTAAATTGTGTACACGACTTCAGAATGAAATTCTGATGGTTCCAATAGCTCCGTATGGTGATTTTGGACTTAGGAGTGTGTCCAGATATTTATTTTTAGGTCCGTAGTTAAATTTAGCTTGAAATGGCGAAAATAGAAACTTGAAAGTTTGGAAGTTTGACCGATAGTTGACTTTTTGATATCGGGGTCGAAATCTGATTCTGGAAATTGGAATAGCTCCTTATATTACTTATGACTTGTGTGCAAAATTTGATGTCAAAATAAGACTTGATTTGATAGGTTTCGACATCGAATGTAGAAGTTGTAATTCGTTAGTTTTCATCAGGTTTGAATTGGGGTGCGATTCGTGATTTTAGCATTGTTTGATGTGATTTGAGGCCTCGAATAAGTTTTATAATGTTTTAGGACTTGTTGGTATATTTGGTTGAGGTCCCCAAGCCCTCGGGCGAAGTTTGGATGGTTAACGGATAAAAAATTGGACTTGGAACAAACTTGGAAAATTATGCCTTCTTATGCAATCGCACATACATAATTTGGCTCGCAGGTGCGAGCTCGCAGAAGCGAGATGGGCACCACAGGAGCGGCATGGCGAGGGGCTGGGTAGTACATGCAGATGCTGAACTTTTTGCCGCATCTTCGAAGTCGTAGAAGCGGCTTCTTAATCGCAGAAGCAATTAAAAATTCCGCATACGCAAAACCCCTGAGCAAAACAAAAATAGAAGGGTCCGACATTTTTGTCATTTTTGGAGTTCAAAAACACGAGTTGGGGCGATTTTTGAGCGAGAATTCGCGGGAAAACTTGAGGTAAGTCACTTGTGATTATTGTTAGTCAATAATATTGAATTATCATCGAATATTCCGGCTAGATTACGTGTTTTTGAGGTGTAAATCGGGGATTTGGGCCTAGAGATTTGAAAATAAGATTTGAGGATTTGGAGGTCGAGTTGATGTCGGAATTTGGTAAAATTTATATGGTTGGACTCGTGGTTGAATGAACATTCATATTTGTAACTTTTGTTGGGTTCCAAGACATGGAACCCAATGTGATTTTTGAGATGAATTTCGGATTTTTTATTGGAAAATATAGTATTTTCTTATGGAATTGATTCTTATAATTTGTGTTGACTGTATGGAATTAATTGTGACTAGATTTGAGGCGTTAGGAAGATAATTCGTGAGGCAAGGGCTTGCTAGCAGAGTGATTCAAATTTTTGAAGTATCTTATTTAAACTCGGTCAAGGTACTAGTTGCCTGAATTGCTATGATAACTATAAGCTATTGGATGCGCATAGGTGTGGGAATGAACCCACGTGCGGGCACCTGAGATTTATTATTCATGATCGGGTTATGCCCAGGTTCTTTTGAGTTGAGGATTTACTGCTAAACTCAAACTATGATGTTTCCTCTATTTGTAAGGTTGTGGTGAACTTTTGAGTCCTGTTAAGGTTATATAGAGGTTTAATCCATGAATGAACTTGATAAAGATAGTCAAATAACAAATCTTCGAAATTAACTATGATAGTACATTTTTGCGCATGCCTACACTTTAGCATGATGTTTATACGAGTACTGGAGTATGAAAAATCTTATTTTCATTCATCACAGACATATATATTTGTTTAATTACTCATGTATGAGATGATTGGACTGGAAGCATGTGTCTATGCTAGGCATATTATGTTAATAGCATGTGAGCTGTTCGCGCAGCACGTCAGTTGTCCGTGTGGATCCACATATTGATACTATTAGCACGTGAGTTGTCCGTGCAGATCTACGTATTGATACTATTAGTATACGAGTTTTCCGTGCAGCACGTGAGTTTTCCATGTGGAGCCATATACTGATATTATTGACACGTGAGTTGTCTGTGTCGCATGTGAGTTGTCCGTGCAGAGTCTGGAAATTGCATTTTTATGATTATTTATTTGAATTGTTTTACCTTTACATTTTATGATATTTTCTTAGCAGGGAGCCAGAGGAGTCGGCTGTAAATGGTTTGTGTTGAATTATAAAGTCATGATCATAGTAAAATGACTAGTATCATCAGTGATTTAAGCTTCCCTTACCTTGTCTTGTTTATTTATGATACTTGTTAAGTTGGTTGTACTCATACTGCACCATATAGTTCATGTGAAGACCCAGGTACTTCCGGGTACGGCGGCTGCTAGACTTCGGAGATTTATTTGTTGGAGACTATCAAGGTAGCTACTTGGCGTACGCAGACCTTGATTCTCTTTTCTTTCAATTATTTGTATTGTTCTATATTTCTAGACAGTGTTTTATTCGTCAGTTTGTGTTATCATTTAGATGATCATGTACTTAGTGACACCGAATTTTGGGAGTGTATTTGTATAAAATATTATGGGATTTTCTGTTAAATCTAATTATTATGTTTTCAAACTTAAAAGAAAGTGTGATTTATTAAGGTTGTCGGCTTGCCTAATATTGAGATAGGCGCCATCACGACAGTTGAGATTTTGGGTCATGACAAGTTGGTATCAGAGCCTAGGTTACATAGGTTTCACGAGTCATGAGCAGATTTAGTAGATTCCTGTGGATCGGTACGGAGACGTCCTGTATTATTGTCGTGAGAATTTGTTGATTCCAAAAACTAAAATCTATTATTCTATTATCTCACAGATGGTGAGGACACTACTACCAGATCAGACGGCTAGCCACTAGTACCACCAGTTAGGGCCATGAGAGGTCGGGGCCGTGGTAGAGGCCGAGGTACAGCTAGTATAGTAGCTAGAATAACACCTGCAGACCCACCAGTTGCTCCAGCTCACGAGTAGGTTCCAGATATAGTTGAGCCGGTGGGACTATCTCAGGCTCCAGCTATTCTTATTGTGATTCCAGGCCTTCAAGAGGCTTTGGCCCCGATACTGACTATTTGGACTGGCCTTGCTCAGGTGGTTTCAGCTCAGGCCGCACCTGCCACTTCTTAGGTTGGGGGAGGCACTCATACCTCTGTCACCCGTACACTAGAGCAGGTAGTGCAGGGACTCCAGATACCGGGGGTACTACCAGCCAACCGGTTGCAGCTGCTGAGGCCCAGGTGATTCCTATTATGAATGACGAGGAGCAGAAGAGATTAAAGAGATTTGGGAGACTCTATCCTCCATCATTCAGTGGAACTGAGTCAGAGGATGATCAGTATTTCTTAGAAAGGTGCCAGCGGATTCTTTATACAGAGGTTATTCTGGAGACCGGTAGGGTCTTATTTACTACCTTTCAGTTGACCGGGGCAGCCTTTAGATGGTAGGAGGCTTATGAGAGGAGCAGACCAGTTGGTGCAGCACCACTTTCATGTCATGATTTCTCCGTTCTCTTTTTGGAGAAGTTTGTGCCACGGACTCGCAGAGAGGAACTGCGCAGGCAGTTCGAGCAGCTCCATTAGGAGGACATGTCGGTTACCCAGTATGCGATGAGGTTTTCAGACTTGGCTCGTCATGCAATTTTATTGGTTCCCACTGTGAGGGAAAAGTTTAGGAGGTTCATTAATGGCCTCAACCAACAGTTTTGTTTTGTTATGATTTTGGGGAATGTAGCAAGTGCTAAGTACGATGAGGAGGTCGACAGTGGTTGACGGCTAGAAATGGTCCATACTCAGGAGTTTGAGGAAAGGGAGGCCAAGACGTCTCGTAGTCTGGGTAATTCCAGTGGTGTTCCTTCTGGGGGCAGACCTATCACAGCAGGGGTCGACTTTATAGGTCCGCTCAGACGACCCACCTAGGTTATCATGGTGCATCAGCTAGCAACGGTTCTTACAGTACTCGTCAGGTCAGTCATCATTCAGTGTATTGCCAGCATAAAGTTCTTACCCTACCTCGTATGTTCAGTTTCCACATGTAGTTCCTCAGGTTATCAGGAGCAAAAGTTCTGCCAAAGAAGGGGTTGTTTTGAGTGTGGAGACTTGAGTCACCTCAATAGGGATTGTCCCAGACTATTGGTTGGGGTGCTACCTCAGAGTTCTCGGCCGATGATACCAGTACCAGTAGTTTCACCACCTGCTCAGCCAGCTCAGGGTGAGGCTCAGAAAATAGAGGTCGCCCTAGAAGGGGAGGCCGATCAAGCAGCGGTCGGGCTCGATTTTATGTTGTTCCTACCAGGCTAGAGACTATTGCTTCAGATGTAGTGGTTACAACATTGTTTCAGTGTGCCACAAAGATGTTTCCACTTTATTTGACCCTGGTTCTACTTATTCTTATAAATCATCCTATTTTGCTTGTTGTCTGGATATACCCTGTGAGTCCTTAGTCTCACCTGTTCATGTGTCTACGTCGTGGACGATACTATTATTGTGGACCATGTGTATCAGTCATGTGTAGTGACTATTGGAGGATTGGAGACCAGAGTTGATCTTTTATTGCTTAATATGGTCTATTTTGATATAATCTTGTGTATGGATTGGTTGTCTCCATGTCATGCTATTCTGGACTGTCACACTAAGACCGTGGCATTCGCGATGCCAGGGTTGCCAAGAATTGAGTGGAGAGGTTCTCCAGATTAGGTTCCCAACAGGGTAATTTCTTATTTAAAGGCCCAACGAATAGTTGGGAATGGGTGTTTGTCATATTTGGCTTTTGTGAGAGATGTTGATGCTGACACTCCTATTATTGACTCGGTTCCAGTAGTGTGAGATTTTCTTGATGTGTTTCCTATAAATCTGTCGGGCATTCCACCCGACAAGGATATTAATTTTGGTATTGACCCAGTGCCGGGCACTCGGCCCATTTCTATTCCTCCGTATCATATGGCACTACCTGAGTTGAAAGAACTAAAAGAGAAGCTTCGGGAACTTCTTGATAAGGGGTTTATTAGTCCTAGTGTATCGCCTTGGGGACCGGTTATATTTGTGAAAAAGAAAGATGTTACTATACGGATGTGCATTGATTACAGGCAGTTGAACAAAGTTATAATAAAAAGCAAGTATCCTTTACTATGCCTTGATGATTTATTTGACCAGCTTCAGGGAGCGAGGGTGTTCTCCAAAATTGATTTGAGGTCTGGGTATTACCACTATGAATTCAGTACACCTTATGGTCACTATGAATTTTGGTGATGTCTTTTGGGCTGACCAACGCCCCAACTTTATTTATGCACCTAATGAACAGTGTGTTCCAGTCGTATCTTGATTCATTTGTCGTAGTATTTATTGATGATATCCTGGTGTACTCACATAGCCAAGAGGAGCATGCCCAACATTTGAGGATTGTACTATAGAGGCTGGGGGAGGAGAAACTTTACGCCAAATTCTCCAAGTGTGAGTTCTGGCTTAGTTCAGTGGCATTCTTGGGACACGAAGTGTCCGATGAGGGAATTAAGGTGGATCCGAGGAAGATAGAGGCAGTCCAGAGTTGGCCCAGGTCATCTTCAGCTATAGAGATTCGGAGTTTCTCGGATTTACCAGATATTATCATCGCTTTGTGGAAGGTTTCTCGTCCATTGCAACGGCTATGACTAAATTAACCCACAAAGGTGCTCCATTCAGGTGGTCAGATGAGTGTAAAGAGAGCTTCCAGAAGTACAAGACAGCTTTGACCACAGCTCCAGTTCTAGTTTTACCTTCAGCGTCGGGTTCTTATACTGTGTATTGTGATGCTTCTCGGATTGGTATTGGGTGTGTCTTAATGCAGGAGGGTAGAGTAATTGCTTATGCTTCGCGCCAGTTGAATCCACATGAAAAGAACTACCATGTTCATGATTTAGAGTTTGCAGCCATTGTTCATGCCTTGAAGATATGGAGACATTATCTCTATGGTGTGTCTTGTGAAGTATTTACAGATCATCGGAGTCTTCAACAATTATTCAAACAAAAGGATCTAAATTTGAGACAGCGCATATGGTTAGAGATGCTAAAGGACTATGATATTACTATTTTGTATCATTCCGGGAAGGCCAATGTGGTGGCCGATGCTTTGCGTAGGAAGGTAGTGAGTATGGGTAGCCTTGCATTTATTTCCATTAGTGAAAGACCGCTTGCAACAGATATTCAGTCCTTAGCTAATCAATTAGGGAGATTAGATGTTTCGGAGCCCAATCGGGTTCTAGCATGTGTGATTTCTCGGTCTTCCTTATATGACCGCATCAGAGAGCGTTAGTATGATGACCCTCATTTGCTTGTCCTTAAGGACACAGTTCAGCACAGTGATGCCAAAGATGTTACTATTGTAGATGATGGGGTGTTGAAGATGCAGGGTCGGATTTGTATGCCAAAGATAGATAGACTGTGACCTAATTTTATGAAAATTTTCTATTTATACAAGGCTGACAATTTCGGAAAAAAATGCCTCTCGGGAGGTTCTGCGGCCGCACAATTCCATGTACAGTCCGCAGGTTTGTTCAACTTGTCAGGAGGTAGATTTTTGCGTCTGCACAATTCTTAACTGCGGTCTGCATATTTAGCACTGCGGCCGCAACTCGGTCTTCTGTGGCGTCAAGGCACTTCTTCTGCGGCCGCACAATTCTTGTGCGGTTCGCAATTTTGAGGGACTTGGAACTTGGGAATTTGCACACTTTCTAAAGTTGATCTCAAGCTCATCTTTTGCGGCCGCACAATTCTTGTGCGGTCCGCAGTTTGCTAGAAATTCTTCTGGGCTTTCCTTCATTATCTGCGGCTGCAGATGAAGTTCTGTGGTCTGCACTTTGTAAGCTTCTGAGCCTTTTATTGCCTTGTGTTTAGATTACTCCTTTTTGAGTTGAATTTCATCACGGGAGCTCAATTTCCATCATTCCTACAATTTTACACAATTTGATCAGTTTTGGGGACACAATCGCTGCTTTTAGACTAAAATAAAAGCAAAAAATGAGCTAATAAGTAGTCAAGATCCCCACTTATCAGGACGCCAAGCAGCTACCTTGATAATCTCCAATAGATAAATCTTTGAAATCTAGCAGTCGTCGTACCCGAAAGTACCTGGGTTTGCACATGAAGTACAAGGTGTAGTATGAGTACAACCAACTCAATAAGTATTATAAATAAACAAAACAAGGTAAGGGAAGCTTAAATCATTTATGATAGTAGTCATTTCACTGTGATCCTACCTTTATAATTCAACACAAACCATATTTATAGCCGACTCCTCTAGCGCCCTGCTTAGATAATATCATAAAATGTAGAGGAAGGTAAAACAATTAAATCAGATAAATGACCATAGAAATGCAAGTTCCACAATCTGAATAGATAACTCATGTGCGACATGGACAACTCACGTGTCAATAATATCAGTATATGGCTCTGCACGGACAACTCAAGTGCTAATAGTATCAATATGTGGATCCGCACGGTCAACTCACATGTTGCACAGACAACTCACATGCCAAAAATATCAATATATGGATCCGCAGGAACAACTAACGTATTGCACAGACAACTCACGTGCTAATAACATAATATGCCTAGCATAGACATAAGCCTCCAGTCCAATCATATCATACATGAGTAATTAAACAAATATACATGTCTCTGATGAATGAATATAAGATTTTTCATACCCCTAGATTGGTATAAACATCATGTTAAAGCGTACGCATGCGCAGAAATATACTATCATAGCTAATTTCGAAGATTTGTCATTTAACTGAATTTATTAAGTTAATTCAGGGATTAAACCTCTATATAGCCTTAATAGGACTTCAAAAGTTCACCACAGTCTTACAAATAGGGGAAACATCATAGTTTGAGCTTAGCAGTAAATCCTCAACTTAAAAGAACCCGGGCATAATCTGATCATGAATAATAAATCTCATGTGCCCTCACGTGGGTTCATTCCCACACCTGTGCACATCCAATAGCATGTAGCTATCAAAACAATTCGGACAACTAGTGCATTGACCAAGTTAAAATAGGATACTTACTTCAGAAATTTGAATAACTCCGCTAGCAAACCCTTGCCTCGCGAATTATCCTCTAAACACCTCGAATATAGTCACAATTAATTCGATACAGTCAACACAAATTATAGGAATCAATTCCATAAGAAAATACTATATTTTCCAATAAAAATTTGAAATCCGTCTCAAAAATCACAGTGGGGCCCATGTCTTGGAACCCGAAAAAAGTTACAAAATATGAATGCCCATTCATTCACGAGTCCAACCATAAACATTTTACCGAAATTCCGACATCAACTCGACCTCCAAATCCTCAAATCGTATTTTCAAATCCCTAGGCCCAAACCCCGATTTACTCCTAAAAAATACGCAATCTAGCCGAAATATTCGATGATAATTCAATATTATTGACTAACAATGATCAAAAGTAACTTACCTCAAAATTTTCCATGAATTTATGCTCAAAAATTCCCCCAACCAGTGTGTTTGAACTCCAAAAATGACAAAATATCGGACCCTTCTGATTTTGTTCTGCCCAGGGGTTTGGTTTATGCGGAATTTTTAACTGCTTCTACGCTATCGCTTTTGCGATCAAGAAGCCGCTTTTATGACTTCGCAGATGTGGCAAAAGTTTAGCACCTGCGTGTACTGCCCGTCCCCTCGCCAAGCCGCTTTTGCGGTGCCCATCTCGCTTCTGCGAGCTTGCACCTGCGAGCCAAATTCCGCAGGTGCAATTACATTAGAAGGCAGAATTTTCCAGCTTTGTTCCAAGTCCAATTTTCGATCCATTACCCATCCGAACTTCGCCCGAGGCCCTTGGAACCTCAACCAAATAAACCAACAAGTCCTAAAATATCATACGAACTTAGTCAAGGCCTCAAATCACATCAAACGATGCTAAAACCATGAATCGCACCCCAATTCAAGTCTAATGAAAACTAACGAATTCCAACTTCTACATCTAAACCTATCAAATCAAGCCCATTGACCTCAAATTTTGCACACAAGTCATAAAATAACATAATGGAGCTATTCAAATTTCCAGAATTGGATTTCGACCCCGATATCAAAAAGTCAACTACCGGCCAAACTTCCAAACTTTCAATTTCCTATTTTCGTCATTTTAATCCAAAATTTAACTACAGATCTAAAAGAAATATCCAGACACACTCCTAAGTCTGAAAACATCATATAAAGCTATTGGAACCATCATAATTCCATCCCGGAGTCGTGTACATAATTTCCTTAATCGGTCACTTATTTTCACTTAAGCTTTAAATATTGGAACTAAGTGTTCCATTTCATCCTGAAACCTCCCCGAAGAGTCACATAATTATAATTAAACATAGAATAAGCAGTAAATGGGGGAACGGGGCTGTAATACCTAAAACGGCCGGTCGGATCGTTACATTCTCCCCATGTTAAACAAACATTCGTCCTCGAACGGGTTTAGAATTATACCTGGAGTCTCAAATAGGTATGGATATTTGCTCTGTATCTCCCGCTCAGTCTCCTAGGTAGCTTCTCCGATTGGCTGGCCTCTCCACTGCACTTTCACTAAAGCTATGTTCTTGGACCTCTACTTTCGAACCTTCCGTTCAACAATGGCCCCCGGCTCCACATCATAAGTCAAATTATCATCCAACTGAATTGTACTGAAATACAAAACATGAGACAGATCTTCGACATATTTCGGAGCATGGATGCATGAAACACTGGATGAACACCCGATAAACTAGGCAATGCAAGTTTATAAGTCACCTCTCCAATCCTCTCAAGTACCTCAAAAGGTCCAATATACCGAGGGATCAACTTGCCCTTCTTTCTGAACCTCATAACACCCTTCATAGGCGAAATTCTGAGTAATACCTTCTCTCCTACGATGTAAGAAACATCATGAACCTTCCAGTCAGCATAACACTTCTGTCTAGATTGCGCCGTGCGAATTCAATCATGAATCAACTTAACATTTTCCAAAGCATCCTGAACTAAGTTAGTAACCAATAGCCTAGCCTCACCCGGCTCAAACCAACCTACCAGAAACCGGCACCATCTCCCATACAAAGCCTTGTACGGAGCCATCTGAATGCTCGATTGGTAGCTATTGTTATTAGCGAACTCTGCTAGTGGCAGAAACTGATCCCAAGAACCCCCGAAACCTATAACACAAGCGTGTAACATATCTTCCAATATCTGAATATTGCGCTCGGACTGTTCATCCATTTGAGGGTGAAATGTTGTACTCAACTGAACCTGTGTGCCTAACTCTCGTTGCACCACTCTCCAAAATTGTGATGTAAACCGCGTTCCCCTATCTGAAATGATGGACACTGGCACACCATGAAGGCGAACAATCTCGCGGATATAGATATCCTCCAATCGCTTTGAAGAATAAGTAGTACCCACTAGAATAAAATGCGCGGACTTGGTCAACTTATCCACAATCACCCAAATAGCATCAAACTTCCTCAAAATTAGTGGGAGCCTAACTACGAAGTCTATGGTGATCCGCTCCCACTTTCACTCTAAAATTTCAAGTCTCAAAAGCAATCTTCCCAGTCTCTGGTGCTCGTGCTTCACCTGCTGACAATTTAAACATCGAGCTACAAATCCCACTATATCTTTCTTCATTCTTCTCTATAAATAATGTTGTCTCAAGTCCTGAGACATATTTGCGGCACCCGAATGAATGGAATATAGCGAACTATGAGCCTCCTCAAGAATCAACTCACGCAGTCTGACAAGTGGAGATTTTGACTTATTATTAACACCTTTTTTGCTTTCGTTTTAGTCTAAAAGCAGTGAATTGTGTCCCTGAAACTGATCAAATTATGTAAAATTACAGGAATGATGGAAATTGAGCTCTCTAGATGAAATCTAACTCAAAAAAGAGTAATCTAAATACAAGGCAATAAAAGACACAGAAGCTTACAAAGTGCGGGCCGCAGAATTTCATCTGCGGCCGTAGATGATGAAGGAAAGCCTAACAGATTTTTTAGCAAATTGCGGACCGCACAAGAATTGTGCGGCCGCAAAAGATGATCTTGAGATCAACTTCAAAGAGTGTGCAAATTCCTAAGTTCCAAGTCCCTCAGAATTGCGGACCGCACAAGAATTGTGCGGCCGTGGAAGATTTAGCACTGCAGCTGCAACTCGGTCTTCTGCGGTTCACACCTTTACGTTCGCAGACCTTGACTCTCTTTTCTTTCAGTTATTTGTATTGTTCTATTTTTCTAGGTAGTTTTTTATTCGTCAGACTGTGTTATCATTTAGATGTTCATATACTCAGTGACACCGGGTTTTGGGAGTGTATTTGTATCCGAAATTGTGAGATTTTCTATTAAATCTAATTATTATGTTTTCAAACTTAAAAGAAAGTATGATTTATTAAGGTTGTCGGCTTGCCTAGTATTGAGATAGGCGCCATCACAACAGTTGAAATTTTGGGTCGTAACAGGCCGCAGAAGTGACCTAGCATGTGCTGCCTAGTAGTCGTAGAAACGGGGATTTGGGCACATCTGCAAAGGCGCAGATGCGGGATTTTTATCGCAGAAGAGGCCTGGACTGTGGCCTGTAAACCGCAGAAGTGGAGGGAGTTCCGTAGAATCGAAATCACTTCTACGATGAATGGACCGCAGGTGCGAGATAATACTGGCTAGGCCTGGATCGCAGATGCGACGTAGCTTCCGCAGAAGCGGGAGACTGTCCATAGAAGCGAAATCACTGAAGGCAGTGAGGTCGTTTAAAGATGGACTTAGACCCTTTTGGAGTTCATTTATTACACTTCTTGGGTGATTTGGGAGCTTTAAAGAGAGGGGTTTCAACCTAGCTATTGAAGGTAAATGATTCCTACCTAATATAAGTTTAATACATAGATTATGGGTAGATTTTAACATGTAAAATTTGTGAAAATTATGGGTTTAGTTGAAAAGCCTAGGTTTAGATAAAAATGAGATTTAACCACGAAAATAATTATGGAATTGGGTGAAATTTATATATTTGAGTTCGTAAGGTTATGGGTAACATTTATCTTTGAAAATTTTCGGAATCTGGGCATGTGGGCCCGATGGTAAATTTTAGGAATCTTCTAATTGGAGTTGAGTAATTACCCTAATAGTTAAATTATGAACTTTTGAACATGTATTGATTAATTTATATAACATTTGACTAGTTTCAGATTGTTCGATGCCGAGTTGAGGCTTTAGAACGAATTGTTGGCCGGAAAGTGAGCTTTGAGACGAGGTAAGTCTTTTGCCTAACCTTGTAAGAGGGAATTTACCCCCATAAGTGATTTAAATTTAATATTTGCTTCTAACTGTGGGGGCTACGTACGCACGAGGTGACGAGAGTTTGTGTGTAGCTACTAATTATGCTAGTAGACATTTGATGACTTTTGAGTATTTATTTCGTCACATTTGTTCTTATAATTTTTTACTCTTTATTTTATTAACTTTCTCACTTATTACTAAACTAATAATTAAAAACCAACTATTTCTGAATTGTTAAAAGGAACAATCACATGGATAGTTCACTGTTAGTTTGTCTAGTGGTAACGTTGGACGCCATCACGACCTATAGAAAAAATTGGATCATGACAAGTGCTACTACAAAAGCTTGGAAGAGAATGGAGAAGTTAATATTCCAAAAGATTTTTTTGGTCTCTTTTTTACTTATTTTGTTAGGGAAGAAATTTAGATATGTAAGCCAAAATGTTATGATAAACCATAGATATAGTTATCTTTTTTTATGAATATTTTTTTTTATTAATGCTTAATGTTGTAGTAATACATGTTAAAAAGTAACATGTATTAACCTTTAAGACAATGCACATTTTTTAAGAGGCAGATTTAACCTTGGCTTCTATTATCCAAACCACTAATCCCAATCAATTGACTCAATTTTTCCATTTTCTTTGATCTTATGATTTTTCTTAGATATTCCTAGCTAACACACTTGCAACGACCTCACTATGGGACGAAGTTTTAGAAGTAAAGAACGTCACTTTAGCTCAATCTTTCACAGTACACGAGCAGTTTTGGTCAAAGAGTCAATTGATTTAGTCAAAACAATTCTCATATTTAATTTTTATAATTATCTACCAATTATGTCAATGAGAAGGACATAAATTCTTTTGAGCTTTTAATGAATTTATAGAAATGAATCTATATATAGATTACTTATCAAACATCAAAGGAAACTAAGTGACTCACTTTCCAAAGTAATTCCTTCAAAATAAGATTGCATTGCCTTAGTCTTAGATTTAATTTCTGTAATTGTTGGGAAGGACATAGAGTTATTTATCTTGGTTACTATTTCTCTGTCAATTGAAAATTTGGTGCATATCTTTTGTTTTTCTATAAATAGATTGCTAAAGCAACAGTTAAGACATCAATAAAAACAATCATATAGTTACAGTAGTACTATTTCGAAGACAATGGAGAAGGCTTGGTCTCTTTTTTGCTTATTTTGCTAGGTAAGTAATTTAGATCTATTTTACCTATTGTATGTGGTAGTTCATATTCAACCAGGTTATAGTCACACTTTATTGGCAACCGTGAGGTAATTAATAATCTATTCATTCTGTTTTAGTTGTCATGTTTCCTTGGTCATGCCTTGAAAAAACAACTCATATTAGCAACTTTTTGTCACGACCCAAAATCCAACTAGTCATAATGGCACCTAACTCATCCCTCTAGGTAAACCAACTCATCAAGTCCAATAAAAATATAAATTACTGAGGGAAGATAAATAATGATCTCTTATACACCTCCCAAGGACTGGTAGTACAAATCATGAGCTTTTAAGAATAGAGTTTACAAAACTGATATGAACTAATACACTTTCTATTTGAAAAGTACATAAAAAGAGCTTTAAAATCTAAGGCTATCATGAACAAGAGGCAGCTGCAATAGGGACGCATGTACACCTTTCAATCCAGCTCCCCTCAAACACGACAACATCAATATTCGAAATCTGCACGCAATGTGCAGGAAGTGTAGTATGAGTACAACCGACCTCATGTACTCAATAAGTAACAAACTTAACCTCAGGTTGAAAGAGTGACAAGCTGGAACATGGTAGGGTCCAACACCAATAGCCAATCAATAATTTATAACAATATAGAGCATATAAATAAGGAAGCAATTCAGAAGTAAAATGCTCAACTTTTTTTACAATTTTTCCGAAAATAGTTCCGTTTTTCAAGAATAACAGTGAAAACTCAAATCTTTTATCGAAATCATCGAAAAATATGAGATAGTTTGAAAACTATAATTTTTCCAAAATCCTTTTCACAATAGATAAGATGTTTCATTTTCTTTCCAGATAGCAAGTGTGAAATACTCCTCTACGCCCACATATCAATGTTTGTAAAAGTCATGAATAAAGTAATACCGTACAACATGAGAAAATATGCATCTCTATGCATGTGTGTCATGTATGCATGCCAATGCCATGTATCTTAGAGATGAATCATGTTCTCACACTCTTAGAGTACACAATCTTACTACCTCACACTTTTACTCATCATGCTCTACAACTCGGTATTGTATATGACCCATACTGCCTAGGAAAATCCATCCTAGAACATATACAACAATGACTATAAGACACCCAATACCGAGGAAATAGGGCAATGTAACCCTGTGGAGAAATCCATCTCCAGATAGTAAGGACTTTGAACAAATCCATGTCAGGGGAAATCTATCCCTCAATAGTATCATCCGCGCTCACTAGGGGTGTGTGCAAACTCCGGAGGGGCTCCTTCAGCCCAAGCGCTATCATAAATCAATATAACTGATATGGCGTGCAGCCTTATCCCATAAATGTCACTCATAATCAGGCTCTCTGCCTCACTCAGTCATCAATCTCTCCAGTCTCACCACGGGCTCACAATGTCATGAAGGCTAACTCGGAACAATGATGTGATGTGTCAATAAATAACAACTGAGACTGATATATGATATGAATGCATGAATATGACTGAGTACAAAATATCAATAAAATCAGTGAGATTACAGCAAGCAACGACCACCCTGGCCCCTAACAATATCAGCATAAAACTTAAACATGATATCTAGCATGATTAACAACTCAGTTACTTTATCACATGGTGAAAACATAGATATCAACAAAATAAGACCACTAAACAGTGCCATAAAAATAATAGAGTCACAATTCACAAGGTGCACGCCCACAAGCCCATCACCTAGCATGTGCGTCACCTTATCATCAATCAGATAGCATAAACTTCGGGGTTTTATACCCTTAACACTAAGTTTAGAAGAGTTACTTATCTTGAATAAGCCAATTCCAATACCGAGCAAGCCAAACAATGCTCCAAAAATGCCATCACGCTCGTAGCGACCTCCGAACGGCTCACAACTAGCCAAAAAGCAACTCAAATACATCAAAAAATGTCGAAGGACACAATTATAAATGATAAAGATCGAATCTAACATCAAATCTCAAAACCGACCAAAAATACACCTAGGCCCACGCCTCGAAACTTGACCAAAAATCCGACAACCCATTCAATTATGAGTCTAACCATACTAATTTCACTCAATTCTGACTCCAATTCGATGTTCAAAACTCAAAAATTCATATTATGAAATTTTAGGCCAAACCCCCCAATTTTCTCTTTAAAATTCATCAACCAATTGCCAAAAATGAATATAGATTCGTGGAATGAAATCAAAACTGAGTAGAGAACACTTACCCCAATCATTGTGATGAAATTTGCTTCAAAAGTCGCCTCAATCTGAGTCCCACAACTTAAAATATAAAGAAAGAACCAAAACCTCAATTTTAATAACTCTACCTAGTTATACCGCATCTGTGATACATTAGCCATTTTGCGGCATCGCTTTTGCGACCAAAAACATGCTTCTGCGGAGAAGCATTGGAGGCCCTGCCTTCGCACCTGCGGTCTTGAAGACGCTTCTACGATCACGTTTCTACGCTCTTGTAACGACCCAGCCAGTCGTTTCATCAGTTACCGCTTCGTTTCCCCCATTTTCTGCTTCTTATTGCTTTGTTTATCGGTCCTATGTGTGATTGGATTGGTTGGCTCGGGTTCAGAAAGGTTTTTGAGAAAGATTAAGATACTTTATCTCTTTTGAGGAAGCTTAAGTTGGAAAAGTCAACTGAATGTTGACTTATGTGTTAGAGGGTTCGGATGTGAATTTCGATGGTTCGGATAGCTTCAGGAGATTATTTGGGACTTAGGAGCATGATCAGATTGTGTTTTGGAGGTCTGGAGTAGATTTAGGCTTGTATTGGCGAAATTGGAATTTTGGCATTTTCCGGTTGATAGGTGAAATTTTGATATAGGGGTCGGAATGGAATTCCGGATGTTGCAATAGGTCTGTTGTGTCATTTGGGAGGTGTGTGCAAAATTTAGGTCATTCGGGCGTGGTTTGGTAGACTTTTTAATCAAAAGCGTAATTTGGAAGATTTTGGAACCTTAGGCTTGAATTCGATGCGATTTGGTTGATTCGATGTTGTTTGAGGTGTTTTAAAGATTGGTATAAGTTTGGATGGTGATATGTGACTTGTTTGTGCTTTTGGTTGAGGTCCCAGGGGCCTTGGAGTGATTTCAAATGGTTGACGGAAAGTTTGGAAGTTGGTTTTGGCAGCTGAAGATGTTCCATTGCTGTCATAACCGCACTTGCGGCTAGGAGACCGCAGGTGCGGTCTCGCAGAAGCGAAAAGGGAGCCGCAGATGCGGCCAAGTGGAAAGTTAGCTGGAACAGCAGAAGCGATCGATGAGGCGCACTTGCGGTGGAACAGGTCCGATATTTCAACCGCAGATACGGAAATGGTCAAGTAAGTGGAAACCACAGGTACGATGGTCTAGACCGTAGAAGCGGGACTGCGGAAGTGGTAAAAGGGCCACAGGTGCGAAAAGCCTGGGCCAGAAGGTATAAATTATTTCCTTCGCGAATTTTTGGGTTATTCCACCATTTCTAAGTCGGTTTTGGAGATTTTTGGAAGATTTTGAAGAGGGATTCAAGAGATAATGCCTGGAGGTAAGATTGTTGAACCTAAAACTCGTTTCTATAGTATTATTTCACGAATTCGAGTTGTAATTATGGAAGATAAGGGTTAAAAATTGGGGAACTAGGGCTTGGTATTGGAGACCTTGACTTGAGGATTTGAGGGGCCATTTGTGGTCGGATTTTGGGACTTTTGAATCTATTAACTCGTGGGGAGATAAGGAATCTATTGATGTAAATTTTATCGAATTCCGAGATGTGTGCTGGGGTTCGAGTTTTGGTTAATTTTGAGATTTATGTTGTAAATTGATTATTTTCACATGGGTTTCGTTCCCTTAGCATATTTTGACATCGTGATTCTGATTTTGGATAGATTCAATGCGAGTTGAGGCTGATTCGAGAGGCAAAGGCATCGTGGGCTAGAGCTTGGACCGGATTGAGGTGAGTAATGATTTTAAATATTGTCCTGAGGGTATGAAACCCCGGACTACACATCATTGTGCTATATTGAGGTGACGCACCCGCTAGATGAAGAGTGTGGGGTTGTGCACCATTGGGGATTGTGACTTAGTCCATCCCGAATGGCTGTTTTACCGCGTATTTGATTGAAAATTGTTTGCTATCATCATGTTTTGGGCTGAATGTCATATTTGGGTCTCGTGCCAACTATTTGGACCCTTAGGGGATTTTTACTGATATTTCCTCACTGTTTTGACATTATACTTGTACTTAGTCATGCTATATTCTACTGCTTTCATAACTCAGCCATGTTTACTCTGTTTTAACACATTAAATGATATTTTGGGTTGAGCATCATGTCTTATTGTTGCCCGAGTGCTTTATGAGATTCCGATTGAGTAAGGCCGAGGGCCTATGTTGTGAGGATATACTGATTTATGATTATGAGTTCGAGGGCCTGAGATTTGTACGCCACGAGGTAGCTTGTTGATATGAGGCCGAGAGCCTATTGATTATGCCACAAGATGGCTTAATATTGCGCTTGGGCCGTAAGGGGCCACTCCCGGAGTCTACACACCCCCAGTGAGTGCGAGTACCCATTGTGATATGAGATATAGCCCGAGGAGCTGGTATTTTTCCATGATATTGCCCGAGGGGCAGATTCTATTGACATTGTGCCCGAGGGGCAGATTTTTATGTGTTTATCTGTTCTAGCTGCTTTTCATTTAATTGTTTAACTGTTAAAAAGGTGCTTTAAAGAAACTTATTCTGAACTAAGATGTCTTTATATGTTTTCACTGTTTCATTGCTTTTACTGGTTTTATACGGCTTCTTTATAGCATGTTGATGTGCTTTTACGTGATTTCTTATCGCTCAGCCTTCATTTATTGTTATTACTCACTGAGTTGGAGTACTCACTCTACTCCCTGAACCCTGTGTGCATATTCAGGCGCTTTAGGTCCCACTAGCGAGTGTTGATTCTTCCAGCTCAGGCAGATTCGGAGATTCACTAGGTAGCTGCTCGGCGTTCGCAGCCCAGTGCTTCTCCCTTATCTTATTTTCTCTTATTTTAGCTCTATAATAGACTATGTAGACTCTTTTTGCTCTTAATCGATTTGTAGATGCTCATGACTGGTGACACCCCAATGTTGGGCTATGTCTATTCCGCAAATTGCATTATTCACCTTTATTTTGGGATTACTATTATGCTAAAGACTTAATTTGTATTATTTTAATGGCTTAAAATGAATTGGGTGTGTGTCGGCTGGCCTTGTCTTCACAAGAGGCGCCATCATGACCGGGTCTGGGTTTAGGGTCGTGATAGCTCTTGAACCGCATCTACGGTTGTGCAGATACGTCCAAGCTCCCGCACCTGCAATCTTCATGCCTAGCTCCTTTTCTCGTTTCTGCGATGGCATTGCTGCATTTGCGGCTCCGCACCTGCACTCAACACTCCGCAGGTGCGGTCATACTAGAACCAGAAAATCTTCAACAATGTAACATGGAATGAAAATGATCCGAACCTCGTCTGAAATTCACCCGAGTCACTCGGGACCCCGTCCAAATATACCAACAAGTCCCATAACATAGCACGGACCTACTCAAGGCCTCAAAACACACATAACATCATCGAAATGATGAATCACACCTCAATTCAAAATCATTGAACTTTGAAGCTTCAACTTCCACAACCGATGCCGAAACCTATCAAATTGCTTCCGTTTGACCACAAATTTTGCACATAAGTCATATTTGACATTACGGACCTGCTCCAACTTCTAGAATCAGAAATCGACCCTGATATCAAAAAGTCCACTTCCGGTCAAACTTTCTAAAATTCTAACTTTTGTCATTTCAAGCCAAATTCTACTACAGACTTCCAAATCACAATCCGAATGCGCTCCTAAGTCCAAAATCCCTCAACGGAGCTAATGGAACCATCAAAAATCCAATCCGAGGTCAAATTTTAAAAAGTCAAACTTGGTCACACCTTTCAAATTTAAAGCTTCTAGCTGAGAATCATTCTTCCAAATCAATTTCGAATAACCTGAAAATCAAAACCGACGATCCACATACATCATACGGAGCTACTCATGCCCTCAAACAATCAAGCGAAATGCAAATGCTCAAAACGACCAGTCAGGTCGTTACACTTTTACTCTAAAAACAATTTGTATATGTTTATTATATTATGAATATGATAACTTTAGTTAATAAATTTTTTCTTTTCAATAACTTATTTAATAATGGTAATGTTCGTAGGACAATCAACCAATGCGGCGTTTAAATGTACTAAAGATTTCGATTGCACAATTAACTGCATATGAATCCCAAAATGTGACTTGACTACTCATGAGTGCATCTGTGCAATACCTCCAACAGCTAATAATGGAGCAGAAAGAGTTCACAAGACATATCGAGATTGATTTATGTTTGTTATTGTGCAAATTGAACCATGGTTTTTGTTTCTTTCCTTTTCATAAAAAATAAGGTTCAATAAAGGCCCCTTAATTTCATATTGATATGTTGGAAAGGAAATATTTCAAAATATTTTCTTGTTCTTTTTTCAATAATGTTGTAATTATATTTTTTCTGAGCCGAGTATTTCTTGGAAACAACCTTTCTATCTTCCATTTAGGGAAGTAATCTAGCTTTCTTCTCTATATTCCATTTATGAGGAGGTTGTCCCCAGAAAAAACAGCGACAACGTCCTCCAATTAATTAGGTCACTATTTGAACATTAAGTACAAGATCATCGTTGACCCAATTAGATCTCTTATTATCCCCTTTAAATCTTGAAAAAGAAAAAAAATAGAAGCTTAGTAATTGGTACTTCTTTTTGGGTTTTTTTTTGGTAAAAATAGCACGGTATAGCCAGTTTTCGGACTGGTCATTCAAAAATAGCCAGCGTTTACCAAGTCAATGAAAATTAGCCACTATTTTGCTGCAGCAGAGACCAGTCCAGCAAAATATACTGAAGTTCGGTGCACCTGTGTATGAACTCCAGCATATTATGTTGGACCGGTATACTTTACTGGCCCTAGTATAATATACTGGAGACTGGAGTACCGGTGCTCCAAACTCCAGTATATTATGCTGGACCGGTATACTTGCTAGAACTCCAGTATATTATGCTAGAGTTCTAGTGTACTTATGATAGAACTACATCATATTATGCTGGAGTTCCAGCATACTTATCTTAGAACTCCAGTATAATATGCTAGAGTTCAAGTATACTTATGCTGGAACTCCAGCATAATATACTGACGTATTTTCCGGGTTTTGAATAGTGTTTTCGTTCAGATTTATCTTTATATGAAAAGTGTCTACTTTTGAAACTGGACTATTTTTGAACGACCAGTTGTAAATCTGGCTATTTTTGAATTTCTCCCTTTTTTTGCACTACATAGCCCAAAAAAAGTTATAATGTTGTCACACCAAATATAGATAATGTTGTTTTGTATTTCTTCTGGTGATTTTTTGTATTTCATAAGGGGAGAAGAAAAATCGCATTTCCGGTGATTTTTTTTAAATATTGACACTAAATATCACACCAATACATACTAAAAGAATATGATAATTAATACTTTCTCTTCTCCCCTTATGAAGAATAGATCTAAATAACCGCCCATCCAAGGGTTTAGACTAAAACATGTAAAATATGTGTATAATCCATATGAAATGCGATTGAAATGCGATCATGGACTCCCTCATGTTTCATGAAATGTTTAAAAGAGTGCTACTGTAAACGTTGATTTATTTACAAGAGTTCGTAATGTGAATTGAACTCTGACTTTTGTTTACTGATCTTTTTGAATTTGTTACTAGCACAATGCAATTTATTCTCAATTAACCTCTACCCGATTATGTTTTAGAGATTTGAAGCACCTCTATTTTGAGAGCTCCTAATTAACCTTAAAAGACGAGTTATTTAGTATTTAAAAGAAGCGATCAAAAGTTGTCAACGGTATCTAAAGGGCATAAAATTGAAAATTTATATAACTTTGTATACATGGATTCATACTGTTGAAGCAATAGAATAAATAATTCACAAAAATGTAGAACCTATATGCAGATCACAGGTTCGAGTCATGGAAGAAGCCAATTACATTAGAGTAGGTTATTTATATTACATGCCCTTCATCGAACTGTGCGTGAACACGAAATACTTTGAGTATCGGAATACCTTTTTTAAGAAAGTAGCTCAGCTAGCTATTGTTACTTGCTATAAGGTGACTCAAAATTTAGAGGTAAAATAAGGTTGCATATATTGCTTCAATCAGAAAGGCTGTCCCTCCCACATACCATTATGAGTTAAGAAACCATGCTTTTATGCATAATCAATCCTTAATTTACGGACAAGAGGTTAGTCAGACGGTCAACACCCCATCTACAACCCCAGGGTCATGGGTTCGAGTTACCAAAGGAACAATAATTTTGACAAAGGAGAATCAAAGGGGAGGAGAATAAAAAAGAAGACCTCAATTCACGCATGTTTGTCGTACCATCATAAATCTGTTGATGCTTCTAACAGGCACAACAGAACCATCACAATCGCTTGAAAAATTTGAGAAATTAGTATATATATTTATATTCCATAGCTATATGCTAACTTCAAACTAACTTTTTATATTCCATAGCTAGTTCCAATTTCAGACCTTTGAGGTAAAGTTTTCAAATTTCAACCCAAAGATCTGAAGTTGTAAACTAATTGAAGTTAGACTTTAACAATTCCAACTTCAGACCTGAAGGACTGAAGTTTCAAACTTCATACCCTGAATTTTCATGGTCAGTCCCTGAAAACTTCAGCCTAAAGGTCTGAAGTTGTATTCTAGTTGAGAATCGAAATTAGACCCTTTGGCAATTCCAACTTCAGACCTGAAGGACTGAAGTTTGAAATTTCATACCCTAAATTTTCAACTTCAGTTCCACAGGTATGAGTTTGATTTTATGGAAGCTAAACTTTAAAAAGTTTACGAAGTTGGCTATCATATAAATAGGAATAGAGAAATGGCTATTTGTGCAGTTCCTTGGGTAAAATTCAAAAATGGCCACCTTTACCATCATAGTCACTTGAAAATTTTGAGTAATTAACTATATATTTTTATTTATTCCTAAAGCTCATAATTTGGTACATGAATTATGAATGGAGGAAGCTTTTGTAGCTATATGTTAACTTCAAACTCGAAAGGGTGAAGTTAGACTTAGCTAGTTCCCAACTTCACACTTTTGAGGTGAAGTTTTCAAATTTCAGCCCAAAGGTCTGAAGTTAGACTTTAACAATTCCAACTTCAAACCTGAAGGACTGAAATTTCAAACTTCATACCCGAGATTTTCAACGTCATCCCCTGAAAACTTCAGCCTAAAGGTCTGAAGTTGTATTCTAATTTAGAACTGAAATTAGACCCTTTGGCAATTCCAACTTCAGACCTTAAGGACTAAAGTTTGAAACTTCATACCCCAAATTTTCAACTTCAGTTCCACAGGTATGAGTTTGATTCTATGACGGCTAAACTTTAAAAAGTTTACGAAGTTGGCTATCATTTTAATAGGAATAGAGAAATGGCTATTTGTGCACTTCCCTGGGTAAAATTAAAAAATAGCCACCTTTCATCTACGTAATTGAAAAATAACCATGGTATATTTGACCATCTTAATTTTATTAGAAATGAATTTGAATTTAAATTACCTGTCAAATATCAAGGAAAATTAAGTGACTCACTTTCCAAAATAGTTCTTACAAGAGAAGATTATGTTACCTTAGTCTCTTAGCTTTAATTTCTTTAATTTTCTACACTATTATGGGAAGGTAAGTTGTTTGACTTTTTTCATATTAGAATTTATTTTGTTACTATATCTCCATCAATTGAAAGTTTGGTGCATGTCTTTTTCTTTCCTATAGGCTATAAATACATTGTTAAAGCAACAATTAAGACATCAACATAACAATCATATAGTTATTGTAGTGCTACCAAAATACTTCGAAGAGAATGGAGAAGGCAATACTCCTTAAGATTTTTTTGGTCTCTTTTGTGCTTATTTTGTTAGGTACGCAATTTAGATCAACTTATCTATATTATATATATTACGTAAAAGTTCATATTCAACCAGGTTATAGCCACACTTTGTTTACAGATTTGAGGCAATGCACTTTTTTGTCAGAAGTGCTTTCAAAAAAGTACTTATTTTGATCAAGCTTCCAAAATACGCTTATTTTGAAAAGTATATTTTGTCAGACTTTAATATAAATAATTTTTTTATCTGAAAAATTAGCACTTTTAACTTCCCAAAAAATTGACGAAACATGCTATTAGTAATTAAAAGATATCGCTCATACTTCAAAGATCAAGTGTCTAGTTTTATTTTTGCATTATATTAGCCAAAATGTTATAAATATATAGATACTAAATTTCTTTTCTTCTACAAATAATTATTTTTTTTTTGAGTATTGATGGTATGTATTGTACTACATGTATTTTCTTTTTCTAGCAAATTGTACCCTAAAAAGTATAGCAATTTGTGTCTTTTTATATGTTGAAATATGATAACCCTAGTTAATTTTTTTCTTTTTAATAACTTAATATTCAACAATGTCATTGTTGCTAGGACATTCAAGCAATGGGATATTTTTTTGCTCTAACGATGCCGATTGCGCTGGAATTATGAAATGCATAGACACCGCAGATCCCAAATGCGACCTAACTACAAAAGCGTGCTTCTGTCCAAAATCTCCAGCAGCTAATAATGGAGCAAAAAGAGTTCAGAAGACTGACCAAAACTGATTTATATGTTTTGTATTTTTCATTTGGTAATAAGGATCAATATAATAAAAGTCCCTAGCTTATTTCCATTTTTTTTGTTTCCCATCCGGTGTCCGGTTCCCGCATTGGAGCCCGACTGTATATGGATTCGGGCTACGTAGGGCCACATTCGGGGGGGAGAGGGGGGGAAGCGCTCCCTACCAAGGATTTTTCCATACCTAGGGCTCGAAGTCGAGACCTCTGGTTAAGGGAAGAACAGTCTTATCCACTGCACCACATCCTTTGGTGGCGCTTATTTCCATTTTGATATATGATGGAAAGGGATATTTTCCCTTAGAATTTATTACTTGCATAATGCATTTTTCCTTCTATGAATTTCTTCGAGCCAATTATGTTTAAGGGATTTAAGGAACTTAATTTTTAAAGAATTCCTATTTGAGGACTAAATTAAATTTGACTTTTTTTGGTTTCCCACATTGAAGACCGATTATATCCGAATTCACCCTGCATAGGCCCCATTCAGGGAGAAGCGCTCCCTACCAAGGACTTTCCATATTCAGGGCTCGAACTCGAGACCTCTGGTTAAGAGAAATGCAGCCTCATTCGCTGCACCACATCCTTTGGTGGTAAATTAAACAGGATTCAATAGATCGAATGGACACATATGATTCAAGAAATGATAGCTTTGACTTTCTCTAAGTATTATTGCATTTGGGGTTTTCGCACCACATGTGTTCTTTGAATTTGATTAATCACGAGTTGAGAGTCACTTTTCAAGTCGATGTGTAACACCGAGTCCCTTGGCTAATTCAAGCTTCAAACCACAACTTCATACTCTGTGATGTTTTAACTTCAACACCACACTGGAGGGGGTAATTTGTGTGGTGTCCAATTTTTCGCTTAAATTGATTATGGAAGGACATGGTTCTTCTAAGTGTTCCTTAACCTACTATTGCAAAAAATAGTAAATGCGGAAAGTAAAGAACACAAGTATTTTATGTGGAAAACACATGGCTCAAAAGGTGAAAAAATAACGATCTACTTCCTAGTAGGATTTTTCCAAGCTCTTCACTAAATCACTGAGTCAAAAATTGCATTTATAAAACACTTTTGTAAACCTAGGACTAACTCTAATCTCGTTATAGCAAACAGCATCTAACTGTTGCGACAACTTCAAGTTAACTCTAACTTGAATACTCTGAGTACCTATTACAATTGCCCCTAGATAAAGCTGAAAGGTACAATATGTAAACACTTACTATAATTGAACTAGAATAAAAGACAACACTTGGAATTGATTCTTCTATCTGGTTCACGTAGCTTCAGGTTTGCACACTTGAATCACACACGAACTGCTTGCAAAAAGCCTTGTTATTTTGCTCTCAATTCACGTTTAACTTCTGCATTTTTGTGCATACCTGTAAAGTGAGAACATCCTGCAATTTATAGAGGTTGTAGATGAAGTCTAGTTGATTTCAACTTCTAACTCCTTCCCTATCTTGGATAGTGTTCTCTTTGATTAAGGAGTCCTTCTCCTTATCAATTATGCAACCTTTTCGATCAAGAGATATCAATTATACCAAGTTAAGCTTATCTCTGTCACGTGCATTCTATATGCTCGAATCTACCCGTTTCTATGCACCACAAGGGATGGACCTGGTTCATGTCTGAGCTTCCTTTGTCAATCTTCAAAATTAACCTTCACTTGGGCCAACACTTTGCTTCATTTTTAGTGATAGAGTGACATTTCTCCACTTCTTGGGATAGTGCGGAAAGCATTATTTCGAGTTCAGAACCTTTAATATTAGATGACCCGTCTGTATAGAGGATCCAGGTTCCGGGAATATGAGTCCTAGAAGCGCTTCTTTTTTCGGCCTCAGGTAGTATACACGTACAGAAGTCAGCTACAAAATCCGCTAAAACATGTGACTTGATGGCAGTATGGAGTTGATATATGATATGGTGATCACTAAGTTTCAACTAACCATTTGGCAAGCCGCCCCGAGAACTCCGGTTTATGGAGCCCCGAGAGCAGTTGCTCGTAACAGCAAATACTATCCAAGTCTTCAGGTAGCGAGAAAGAATCAAATATCTTTTCACCAAATATCAAAAGTTTTAACTTTTTAATTTTTTTTGTTAGTTTTATTGTTCTATAATTAAATCAGTGATAGAAATGTTGTATGATGATTAATAGCATACGCTTAGATTAATGAGAAAATATCACTTTATACCCATTAAGTCAAAACTATTTACCCTTTAATACTCAAGCTTAAGCTATTTATTTTTCCTACCTATGCAGCCTAAATTATTTACCCGACCCACCCATTTTTTCATTTGAAGTACAGAATGTTAAAAACATTCGACTTTTTTTTGCAAGATTTTTTGGTAGTGGACTTGAATGGATCTATTTCTTCTCTACCAGATCGATCTTCATTAAGATGGTCAACCCAAGCTATTGATCTACCTCCTTTCCTTATTATTTTTGTGTGTGTATGAAGACCCATAATTGTTGAGCTTGAAGCTTCTAAATTTGAAATTTTATTTTGAAGATTTATTGTTTGATTTGATGTGGGTGCTATATAATATTGCTTATAGTACCTTCGAGTAAGTTTCCCAAATCTGAATTTTTATGTGTGTTTGAATATCCACTATTGTTGGCTTGAAGTTCAATTTTTATTTTTGAAGATATCTTATTTGATCCAAAGTGGATGTTATTAAATATTGCTTATATTACCTTCTGAAAGTTTATACTGAAATTTGATCACATTTGAAGTTGATTTGAGATGATTGAGATCGAATTTTTCCGCTGAAAATCGAAGAAGAACACAGTTACCTAATAGTATACTGTTATGGTATACAATATGTTGTAGGAGTATGTAGCTATATTGTAACAATATACTATTATAGTATACAATGTACTACAACGTTATACTATAATAATCGAAGAAGAACACAGTTACCTAACAGTATACAATATACTGCAGGAGTATATAGCTATAATGCAACTGTATACTATTATAGTACATAATACACTTTAACGGTATATTGTAATAATGTGTAATATACTACAACAGTATGCTGTAATAATATATGATATACCATTATAGTATACTATTTTAATGTAATAGTGTAATGTTGAATGAAAAACATAAAATATCATTTTCATATATTGTATGCTATTTTGGTATATAATATATAATTCAATAATATATAGTTTATTACAATAATGTATTATTATAATATACAATATGATGTTATAATTTATTACATGGCAATCACGTGTTGATTCTTAAAATATGATTATGTAATTTATGGTGCTCAGCAGCAGTCAGTGTGATATTCAGTGAATTAGATCAAGTGACAACTGATATTATTTTAATTTAATAATAAAATTTAAAAAATGAGAAAAAAGACAAAAGGTATATTATACTAGTTATATAAAAAAAGGTAAACAGAAATTAGATTATGAAGAGAAAAGAATATAAAAAAAGAAGTTAAATGAAATTAGAAAAGGAAAAATAAAAAAAATAAGAAGAAAACGAGAAAAAAGAAAAGGAGAAAAGAAAGAAAAAAGGAAAAAGGAAAAGAAACATAGAAATAAAAAAGAATTGGAGAAAAAAGAGAAAATTTGCCATAAAAACTGCTATGGGTAAAAAATGTAATTAGTTTGTGGGTAGAAAAATAAATGGATAGACAAGGGTAAATAGTTCTATTTTTATGGATAGTTGTGTCATTCTCCCTAGATTAATCATAGTGGGCTCTATATGTGCAAGTTTTTATTTTATAATAATTTGTTATTTGATTTTTGTTTCAATGTACATTAACAAAAAAAATAAGGATTTATTTTAATAAAAGTTCTAATATAATTCTTTTGTAAAACTAATGCTGTAGGTGGTCGTTGCTAAAATGGGAGGAAATGTTTTTAATAGTAGAACAAAGGAAGTTGTGTACTAATAATAACAACTTAATGTGCTCAAACAAATAAGATAACTATCTTTTATGATTAATTTTCTTTAATATTAATCGCGAATCGCTCGAGCTGTGACACTAGTTAAAAGTTTTAGTTGTTAATCTAGTTGGCTGAACATTATTCTTCTTTTTACAGATAGGCATGAGCATAGGGATAAAATAACAAAATTATTCAATACTTACTAAAGGAGGTTTCTGATTGCATATTTCAACAATAAATGAGTTTATATACTAGAAATGAACTTGAATTTAGATTACTTAGCAAAGGCAAAGGCAAAGGCAAATTAATAAGTAACTCACTTCCCAAATATTCCCTGCTAGAAAAGATTGTCTTACCTTTGTCTTATATTTAATTTCCTTAATTAGATACACTATTTATGGAAGCCCATAAAGTTGTTTGATTTTTTCACTATTTCTGCATCAATTAAAAGCTTAGTCGTTGGTGCAGTTCTTTTGCTTCCTATAAATACATTGCTAAATGCAACAATTAAAATTGCAAAAAGATATCTATATTATATTAAAAGGAGAGTAGTATGCATTGTGGTTAAGCCAAGTGGCAAGCTAAAATGAAACAACTTGGCAATTTTAGGACAACATTAATAACTAGAAATTATATATAGAAACATAATTAATGGAAGTAGTTTAATGAATCTTATACTAATCTAAATAGATCTTAGACAAATCTAATTTATATATCTTTAATTAAATTTATATGTATATTTGTATCTATATCTATATCTATATCTATATTTATAATTATATATTGATCTACTCATAGATTTTTTTCTATATTAGCTAGAAATATGGAGGTAAAAAATTAATTAAATCTATAATAGAAAAAAATAAAAATATATAAAGACGTAAATTGAGATAACCTATAACTATTTATACTTTGGAGTAAGTTAAAATATAAAATAAAACTAAAATTTACTTAAGATATTAAGGATTTATTGAGTTTAAAAATTAAATAATTTCAAGCAGCAAAATAAGATCTTACATAAAGTATACAAATTATTTATAAGGTAAGAGAAAAATTAAATAATTAACAAAAGATATTTTAATAACAAGAATAATAAATTGATATTAATACTAATAAATAGTGCAAACGAATATTTTATACATAATTATTACTAAAACATTTAGATATAATGTGTTTGAACAATTAAGAAAATATTTTTCTATGATTATATTTGAATTAAGTTCAGTTAGTTTAAATTTGAAAGCATAACATAATTTTTTGAAAATATAGTCCAATTAAGAAAATAGAATGATAAAAATTATTTGAATTTGAGATGAGAAAGTTTTTAAAGTTTTATCTATATTATATTAGAATGAGTGTGGTAAAAATAGATACTAAATTCAAACAGGCTAATAAAAATTCACGTGACAATGTAATAATATTAGGTATTGAATAATATAAAATAAAAAATAAAGAATAAATAGAGAAAAAAATAAAATTCAGATTTTTTATCATAGAAAAAGGGTAAAACTTATTTAAATTTGAGATGAGAAAGCTTTTATATTATAAGAAAAAAGTCATAATATAAGTCCACATAACTCAAGTCTAATAGTTAAAATAAAAAACTAAAACAATTGAACAACAAAAATAAATTAGAGATAATGTAAGGACATTTATAAATCATAAGTTTAAAAAATAAAATAAAATAAATATACAATACTTAAAAATATTATTAAATTTTAAATAATTTAAAATTTTTGAGTAATGTTTTTAAAACAAAATAAATATTTATTTCATAATTAAAAAATTATATATTTATCTTATATTATTAAAGAAAAGTAGTCGATAATGATATTAAATAAATTTACAAGTTAACGAAAAGCCACATAAAACGTAGTAAGAGTATATATTAGATTAAAAAAATAGTAAAATTATATTAAATTATTAGAAATTAAAAGAAAAAAACTATTTGAATTTGAGATTAGAAAGTTCTTAAAAACTATGATGTAAATGCTCAAATTATGGATAATACCACGAAATTGAATCTTACTTATGAAAAATAAAACAATAATAAAAAATCAAAATTTTAAATTACAAAATAAATTTCTAATATAGGTAATTTTACAAAAATTAAATTTGTATCTTAAACTAAAAAAGAAAGAAAATTTATGTAAAGAAATAAAATGACAGTGAAAATATTATTACAACATTTAGATATAATATGTTCAAACAATTAAGAAAATATTTTTTATCGATTAATATCTGAATCGAGTGCATTTAGTTTGAGTTTGAATGCATAGCATAATTTTTTAAAAATGCAGTCCATTTTAGAAAATAGAATGATAAGAATTATTTGAATTTGAGATAAGATTATTTTTTAAAAAAAATATTACGTAAAGAACTAAAATGACAGTAAAAATATTACTACAATATTTAGAAGTAATGTGTTCAAACAATTAAGAAATTTTTTTCTATGATTAAATAAAATTTTAAAAATACAAAATAAATTTCTAATATTGGTAATCTTACTAATAAAAATTAAAAATTAAATTGTATCTTATAGCTAAAAAAGAAAGAAAATTTAATTGCATCTAATACAAAATTAATTATAAAAGAACTCAATACATTTGGAACATGATAATCAAATAACTTATGTATTAATATTTTAGACTAATTAAAAGTTACAATTTAAAACAAAATATGACATTATTTTGGCTCTAGGTAAAACATTAATATAAAAACTAATTAACATTTGTAGTAGGAAAGAAAATGTACATAAAAAAAATAGAGGTTGTGTGAGGATACTTATACTTTAAATTAATTTAAAAATATATAAAATAAAATAATTAAATTATATTTAAAATATTATTGATAAATTTAAATAATTAAAATATTATGATTAAATATTAAATAATACAATAACTATAAGAAAAGAACAAAAAAAAGATTTATGTAAAAGTGATGTGATGAATAAGATATATTTGACTTCCAGATAAAAATAAAGTGATGATAAGAATTTTGTTAAGATAATATTATCTAATGTGCTCGAACAAGATATATCACAATATGGCATGTTTAGTATTCTTTAATATCGACAGCGGAACGAAATACAAGTACCAAAATCAAGGGGTTAGGTTGCTACAAATATATATTAAAAAGATTGGTTGTTTACTACGAGATTTGAACAATAATTTCATATCATATTTCATAATTAAATTCTCATGTTATATAATTTTTATCTGAGAGGTTTATATTTTAAGATTATTTGTACATGATTCAAATAACCTACATCGCAATTTGAAATGATTTGTCCGCGCATCGCACGGGTACTGATACTAGTTAATAATAATAGTCATATAGTTACAATAGTGCTACCACAAAAACTTGGACGAGAATGGAGAAGGCAACATTTCTAAAGATTTTCTTGGTCTCCTTTTTGCTTTTTTGTTAGGTAAGCAATTTCAATCTACAAGCCAAATTGTTATGATAAATACATAGATATAGTTATCTTTTCTTCTATGAATACAGTTTTTTTTAATATTAATGCTTAATATTGCACAAATACATGGTAAAAGAACTTGGTAATTAACATATTTTTACCTAAAAACTTGTGTTCGAGTAAAGTTTAGCAATGTGTGAAAAGGAGGGGATCTTCACACAAATACGTTTCAGATTCACTATTTACTTTTCTTAGCCGGTATATATAGATTATACCCTGATTATACATATATTATACATGAATTATACATAGATTATACACTCACCAATTATTTTTAGCTTCTTGATGATTTTTTCTTTTCATTAACTTATTCAACAATGTCAATGGTGTTAGGACAAGGAAGCAATGGGGCGTTTGTATGAAGGGGTTCCAATATGTTCCTTGACTACACATAAGTGCACATGTTTTAAACCTCCATCAGCTAATAATGGACCAAAAACTGTTCACAAGACATATCAAGAATGATTTTATGTTTGTTACTGTGCAAATTGAACCATGAATTAGACATAGTTTGACTCGAGCTCAAGTGTTAAATAGCTGCCACCTTTAGTTCATGTGTCTAAATGAAAAATCTTGGCAAGTTTGAACGGTCGTATATGTATTTAACCTTTTCTTTTTTCATTAGTAATAAGGTTCACTAAAGGTCCCTTATTTTCATTTTGATGTTGGAAGAGTGTTTTGCCCCTTTAAATTTGTTACTTGCACAATGCATTTTACCTGAATTGGATCTCTAATTTTAGAGAACTCTTATTCTCTTAAGAGACAAACTATTTAGTATTAAAATAAATGGGACTGAACAACGCGTCGGAGCAGATACAGATGATTCAAATGGTCAACCTCAGCTAGTTTGGAATTGAGCGGCGCTATCATTGGTTATTGATTAACTCTTTCAAACATATATGTAGCCACCCATGACCTTGGCTTTTTAGAGAATCCCGCTCCTGTGTCGTAGGACTTAGCACATTGGAAAGTTGACTATGGGATGATGCAAGGATGCCATGACACAGTGATGTAGTTAATTAATCAGGAGGAAAATGGGAGGGATAATGCATGATTATATAAAAGACAACATCTGAAATTTTTGCTAATTTCATATGCATTGATGTATACATTTGCAACACCTTAAGCAAATGTCTATGTTATAGCTTTAAGTTCCAATATACAACAACAACAACGATCCCAGGGAATCCCACAAAGTGGAATCTGGGGAGGGTAGTATGTACACAAACCTTACCCTTATCCTGTGAAGGTAGAAAAACTGTTTTCGAGAGACCCTCGGCCCAAAAAAAGCATAGTCAAGTTCCAGTATGGTGGACTTATTATTCCTATGATTGAGATAAGCCTGCAATTTCCTTGAGTGGCTTCCACATGAACTTTCTCCTGTACATGCCATAAATAGAATTGTCATGTACAACAAACAACAACAACAAAGTCAGTATAATCCCACAAGTGGGGTCTAGGGAAGGTGGTAAGTACGCAAACCTTATCCCTACAATGAATGTAGAGAGGTTGTTTTCAGTAAACCCTCGGCACGAGGAAAGATGAAAATAGAGCAGTAGTAACAAGCAATAACGAAAACAAGAAAACTAGAATTGTCATGCGGTGAATCAAAATATAAAAGAGCTCCTATACATACAAAAATAAACATGAACATTCTTTGTTAAAATTCTTGTCCTGACTCTTGAATCTACAGCCTAAGAATGATAACAAAAGTATTCTGCATTGACCATAGGAGCCTAAAGCGAAGTAAATCCATGTAGCTTTTGCATAAAATGTTGTTTCAACGACGAAGTAGATGAAAAGGGAAGCCTTACCAGTTACCACACTCTGCGATGACCTTTACTTTAGGACGAAGCGAAGGAAGTAAAGCAAGAAACTGCAGCTCTGCCTTTGATAATACCTGATTAGTTTAAGTCAAGAAGTTAACAGATCTAGCCAAAATACAGCTAACAAACTAATCAGACTATGCACATTTTAAGATGTAAATTTAACCTTGGCTTCGATTATCCAAACCACTAGTCCTTTGGCATTTGGAGGAAGTAGAGAAAGCCTATAATCAACTTCTGGAGGAAAATACCATCTAGCTATTGGTTGCTTCCCAACATGCGCCTGCAACATCATAATTGCAAGTGCGAGTCAATCATATACCGCAAGCTTGTATTTAAGAATAAGCATATTGCGCGCGAATTGCTTTAACTTACAGGGCAGACAGGGTGAAACTTAGTAAGAGTGGTTTCAGGATCACCGAGGCCACGAGCAGAAAGATCCAAGAAATGATATCCTTGGTATTTAAGACGTGTAAGGTAGCGCCCTTCATAACCACCTTCGTGTGGAGAATAAATTGCTAAGGCTTTGTGTTCTTCAACATCAGATAACCATTGACCTAAATCCAACTTAATGAGATCTCCACCTATGAAGTCCTCAAGTTCAATGTTACATCTAACTACTGCTTTCTTTTGTCTTCCAAGTCTTCTCATTGTCATAGTCTTCGACGTGCTATTTAACTGTACTCGTTGCTTCTGCAGACCGTAAGACAGTATTGCCCCTTGATAGCAGGCTGCAATTGCCATTTTAGTTCAAATTTTCATAGTACAAGGGGGGAAGAACAAAGGCACCATAATGAAAACCACCATATTTACTTATGACTTTGTAAAAAATAAGGCTTTGGTTTCTTTGTCATAAATAAATGATTGACATGTATATTTACAACCATCTCTTGTTCCCTGCCTACATAATTTTTTTGGAATTGAGTCGTTGTCAATTTAAGAGTTAAAAAGACTGAACCACAATTGAAGCAAAGGCATCAGTAGGTTTAGTGGTGAAAATGCAGCACATAATATAGGCGCACGTCAATAGTTCGAACCTTGTTGCACACAAAAAGCCTTGTATTTAAGTGGAAAAGGGTACCCATTCTCTACTGAATTTTGAACCATAAGCCACTGGCCCTCAGAATTTCTTGATTATCAGGAAAAAAAAAAGAAGCTACTGTACTAGTACCCCATTGTAACTGTGGTCTGTGGGTTGACACTTGACTGTGTGCCTATCATCTTACCATTGTGCCCGCCGAAATGATCAACTAGTACATTTGATTGAGACAGGACAATAGAATACAATAATGCTGATGAAAGCAATAAATAGACGTCGAAATTTACATTATTAGGCTTATTATATCTACAACCACGAACAAACAACAACCACAACGTATCCCATATAATCCATAAGTGGGGTCTTGGAAGGGTGGGGTATACACATACCTTACTCCTACCTCGTGTGAGGTAGAAAAGCTATTTCTGGTAGACCCAATCTAGTGGCGAAACCAAAAAATTCAACAAGGGTGTTCAAACTTTGAATACGTTTTGCCAGTATGCTATACAAAGGTGTTCGAAGTCTATTTTCTGATTACTAACAAGTACTAATACTTTACTCTATGCACAGTATAATTTTTCAGCTAAGGATGTTCAGTTGACCATCCTTAGCCACATATAGCTTCGTCTCCGACCTCGAGCATAATAGAACAATGTATATACTGTAACAGAAGTGTATATAGAGCAATTGAAGATGGGGTTCAGGGGAATGACCTGAAGAGGAACATGGTTGCTCCTCAGTGGATAATGTGACATTTGGACGGTGGCGAAAAGAGCCATTATTCTTGATCAAGAACCTGCTGCTGAAGGCATAGGAGAGAGTTGAGGCAGCAGTTGCCATTGTTGTGGAATTAGTGGCAGTAGCTACAATAGCCACTAGTGAGAAAATGGACCATAAAACTGGAAACAAGAGTACAAGACTACTATCTTTTTAGCTATGAGAAGCAGCCTTCCAATACTCTTGTCTTGACTAAGATGTCTACTTTCTTCCTTACCACTCAATATATATAGATGATAAATTTCCAGGGAAATGAATTTTTTTTCTAAAAAAAAATAAAAAATTTACTCCCCATCCTTCTGTTTTATGAGTATATATCTACTCGATAAATGGATGAGAAAGTTTGAGAGGGATGGAAAATACTGAAAGAAAAAAAAATTCTTCCATTTATGTGTATAAACTTGACTTGATATGACCATTACGATAAGTGATCAAATATTAATTTGAACAAATTATACTGAACAATTTTATTTTATGACTCGATTCAAGATATAACATAATTTAAATTTACATAATTTTTGAAGCAGTATAGACGGTAATAATTCAAATAGCTAACTCCAACTTGTTTGAGATTGAAATATGGTTGTCATTTGTACAGGGCCGGCCTAAGGGCCAAGCAAGTAAAACACTTGCTTAGGGCCCCTTATTTGTAGGGGCCCCAAAATTTTCTACATTTAATGTATTTTGTCCCTTTTTTTTAACAATATTAAGTATTTGAAAAGAAAAAAATGCAAGTTCCAAGGAAAAGAGGCCGTTGGAGAACAATTGGGAAAGGAATATATTTTTGCGATGGAAAATTTTGGAAGATAATGTATCCAGCCTAACTCTTAAACCATTATCACAAACGCGTTGGGAAAGTCGCATTGAAAGTGTTAAAGCAATACGATTTCAAACTCCACAAATAAGAAATGCTTTATTGAAATTAGTAGAAGCTAGTTAGGATCCAAAAACTAAAAGTGAAGCTAGTTGTTTAGCAACCTGTGAGCTTGAAAATTTTGAATTTTTACTGGGTATGACTATTTGGTATGATATACTATTTGCAGTTAATTCAGTTAGCAAACATTTACAATCAAAAGATATGCATATTGATGTTGCCATAGATTAACTTAGGGGTTTGATTTCTTTTTTCAAAAAATATAGAGAAGAAGGATTTGCAACTACCATGATTTCTGCTAAGGAAATTGCCTCAGCGGAAAGAAACTTTTCAAAATTAAAACTAATAAAATCTTACTTAAGATCAATAATGTCTCAAGAGAGATTAAATGGATTAGCTATATTATCAATTGAAAAGGAATTATTAGAAGAAACCGATTATAAACAAATTATTAATAATATTGCATCTCAAAAAGCTAGAAAAATAAATTTCAAATAAAATTATGAGTTTTCTTCTGCAACAAAAATTTTAGGGCCCCTCAATGAAATTCGGCTTTAGGCCACAAATATCATTGAGCCGCCCCTGCATTTGTACTTAATTAAAGATATAACACAGTTACCAACATTAACCTCTTATATTATTAAAATAAAATGTCATATTACTGTCAATGATTCATTATTCTTTTCAGTTACAAGTGAAATATAAGGACGATATAAGGACAAAATGATTTTCAAGCTTTTATTAAGAAAAGAGAGCGTGTTTAGGTCTGTCTTTAATTTTTGTATTATTGATTTTGGTTTGAGATTTATTTTGCATTGTCGTAAAAATAGCACGGTATAGCCAGTTTTCGGACTGATCATTTAAAAATAGCCAGCATTTACTAAGTCAATGAAAAATAGCCACTATTTTGCTGCAACAGAGACCGGTCCAGCATAATATACTGGAGTTCGGTGTACCTGTGTATGAACTCCAACATATTATGCTGGACCGGTATACTTTGCTGGCTCCAGTATAATATACTGGAGACTGGGGCACCGGTGCTCCAAACTCCATTATATTATGCTGGACCGGTATACTTGCTGGAACTCCAGTATATTATGCTGGAGTTCTAGTGTACTTATGTTGGAACTCCATCATATTATGCTGGAGTTCCAGCATACTTATCTTGGAACTCTAGTATAATATGCTGGAGTTCAAGTATATTTATGCTGGAACTCCAGCATAATATACTGGCGTATTTTCCGGGTTTTGAACATTGTTTTCGCTCAAATTTATCTTTACATGAAATTGGCTAAATTTCAATTACTTTTGAAATTGGGCTATTTTTGAACGACCAATTGTAAATCTGGATATTTTTGAATTTCTCCCTGCATTGTCACTTATATCATGATCAATTAATGGATTAATAATTGAATTATATTAGTTTAGTTGAGTGTTGGCTTGCCTAGCAAGCAGATTGGGCGCCATCATAAGTATTGGTAAGATTTCGAATTGTGACAAAGGAGCCGTTGTCCATACTCAATTTTATCCTCCTAATATTATATTCAACTTTCTTTAGTTGCTTATATTTTTATATCTTTAGTAGTACTAATGTAATAGTAATACTATTTACATGGCATTTATCATCTTATCACTTCATATTTGGAATAGCAATTTTACCATTTATTATTACTGTATTAACATTTCTAGTCCAAAAACAAAAAATATATAGAATCTTCGTCCATGGGAATATATATATTATCCTCCCCTTATCTTTAACAATTAACAAAGCAAATAATTGGCAAATTATTCAGATTGGAAAAGAAAGAATCTTGGTATTCCTCACTTTACAGCACCAAGATTCACCCCACTGGAGCTGCTAACACTGTTACTCTGCCTCCCTTTTATTATAACTGTGGTTTCCCTGCAGCTTGGCCGCTCCTCAACTAATTCCGAGTATTTATTTCCTACTCAGTTGACAGTTCTCATTGCTCTGTTCATCTCTCTCCCAAATTGTCTTTTTCAAGCAGCTACACTTCAGACCCCTTCTTGTAAATCCTCTCTCTTTATCTCTGTTATTCTCAATATGTTACCTTATGCATATATATATATTGTTATATTAGACAGTAGATTGCATTTGCTTAGTGTATTAATGATGTTGATTAAGTCTGCAAGTTTACTGTTTGCTCAATTACCTGTATTTGTCTCTCTTTAGATTGTGTTTGCTTAGTGTATTGAGAGTTTCTTCATCGTATCTAGTGGTGGTAAAATGGATTAAAAAATAATTTTACATTCATATTATACACTAAAAAATAGGTCGTATAATGAACTTTTTAAAACTTAGTCAAATATAGATAATATCAATAGTATCTACTTAAAAAAAATGGATACTTAATGGATAACCAATGAGTTTAACTTTTACATCTGGAAAGACTCAAATTGGGTGTTCCTCATATTTGGGACACTAGAAATTCTCCCCAAAAGTAATCACATTTAAGAAGCCATGGATAATATGTGTATCCATATTATACACCGATTAACCTATTTTCTATCTGTATTAAATATGGGCGGAACGGATATTTTATCCATTTTTGCATTATCCATATTCAACCCGCTCATATCTGCTTGACCCCACCCATTTGCCACCCCTAATGTATCCCATTTGGTTGATTTATACTTGATACTTGATCAAGAAACATGTTTAAATGGTTAATTCTTCTGTGTATAATTACAAATTAAGCTTATTTGCATCATTGTTCAGCGCTTTCTCTCGCATGCCTCTGTGGTCAATGGGAGCAGCAAAAGATCAAACCCCACCCCACTCGGCTCAAGCCGAGGAGTTCCAGTTCTTAAGATTTGGAAATCCTAGTGCGCTATTGCACCTGCTAGAAAGAACAGTTGAACTGCCATTGGCCCGGGTTCAGCCTTTACTTTGAATTAGACTTAGGCTTTAACGGGGCTTCTTCCTAAATATCAATTACCAATAGATTTCAGACTGATGCAAGGCTTGAATAGACAGGAAGAGATGGCTAAAGGAAGATTGCATATTTCTATTCAAAGAAAGCCCTTTCTTTTGAGTATCTTTAGTGAGCCTATAGATGGAGACCCTACAGAGCCCGTAAACTCCCGATTTAGACATGAAAATAGGCCATTCCGGACCTTTTACTCATGGAACGAGAAGACCGATGCCACTATCGCCTCTTGGCTTTGCTTTCATATAATCTATTCGACTGGAAGGAAGGTTATACGACTTTTTGACTTTGCAAGAGTAGTTTCATCGGTGGAAGGGAGGGAGAAGGTTTGGAACACCAATTCCTCTCATGAAAAGACTAACTTCCCAGGAAAAGAGATGCTTCCTTCCTCTTACTTCCTTTATTCGATGCGGCTATTCATCTAGTTGTGTATATAAAGAAGAGTTCTTTCTTCATTCAAGGAAGGGTTCCAAACCTTTTATAAAGAAGGGGTATTCCTCTGATTCCTCTTAGGCGATGTCTGGATCTCAGTCTATCTCTTTCTCTTTCAGTTCTTTCCGTGGTGGAAAGGAAATCAATCCACTCGTCCTAACTAAAAAACTTTGATGATAAAAATGACAATATAGAATCTGAGGATAAAGAATATCTATTCGTGAATTATTGTTTTTCGACTTTTAAGAGAGAAGAATTGTTGTTCTTCAAAGCTGCTAAATGACCCTCTTTTGTTTTTTGCTGCACAAAAAGGTTCCCAGTGTATGTTCTCAGTTAGCCAGCCAAATCTCCTTGCCAACAAAAACAGGAAATACATATTATCTAGTCATATTTCGAAGGGAAGTACAAATGATGTAAGCTTTCAATGGGATGCCTTCCCTATTGAGACGTCTAGTGGGTCGATAATGGTTCCATCACCTTCAGGTTCAAAGCTTCTTGTTGTTAGAAATCCTGAAAATGATTCTCCAACCAAATTCGAGATTTGGGGTCCATCTCGAGTCGAGAAGGAGTTCCATGTCCCGCTCTCTGCCCATGGCTCGGTGTATTCGGATGGATGGTAAAATATCTTACCTACTAAAGGACTCTGATTTTTCACTTCACCATCATATGGTGTTAGTTAGAATTTGACAATGCAGGTTTGAGGGAATTTCTTGGAATGATGATGAGAACTTTATTGCATACGTTGCTGAGGAGCCGGCTCCCTCTAAGTCAGTGTTTACTCATTTAGGGTACAAGAAAGGGAATTCTACAGATAAGGAATGTGGTAGCTGGAAAGGTCAAGGTGATTGGGAAGAGGATTGGGGGGAAACTTACCCTGGAAAAAGAGAACCTGCTATTTTCGTTATCGATGTTAACAGGTATGATAACTTATATTGTCTGCTTATATCAGTCTACACCAACAACAACAACTATACTTCAGTCCCAAATAAGTTGGAGTCGGCGATATGAATCCTCATTCCTTTCATTAAGCTCAACTCATATCGTCATCATTACCAAAATAAATGCTTATATCAGTGTAAAGGGTAAATATTTGATTTCTTTGGACAAATATAAATTTGTGCAGTGGAGAAGTACATCCTGTTGAAGGAACAAGGAAGCTTAGTGTTGGACAAGTTGTGTGGGCTCCAGCTTCTGGAGGCTTGCAACAATATCTGGTTTTTGTTGGGTGGCCATCAGATACTAGAAAGTTGGGCATTAAGTATTGCTATAATAGGCCGTGTGCCTTGTACGCGGTTAGATCTCCATTTTCAAAATCAGAAGATCACAAATCTGGGTATGTAACTGGCTAGCTTCTAAGATAAATATGTTTTGGATCAGCTGCAACTGCTCCTGTGTGAATATAGTGCACAGTCGACCGAGCTAGGGAGAATTTCCTTATTTTTCATGTATTCTCCTACATGTTTTGATGGCATTTAACAATTTCAGAACTAATGCAAGTGAAGAAGCATTTCCTGTTAAGCTGACACAAAGAATAAGTAGTGCATTCTTTCCTCGTTTCAGGTATGTCTGCTTATACAGATTCTAGAAAGACGAGACATGTAGATGAATAAGTAATTCTGAAGTTAGTGAATGCATGTTGCTACTTAGTCGCATATCGCTTTTATTTGATTATTATTGGGAGTCAACAATAGCTTCATAAAGGATCTGTCATTATCTTGGATAATTTCTAAACTTAAGTTTTTGAAAAAGTTAAACTAGCTATGAATTTTCCAGCCCAGATGGAAAGGCCCTTGTGTTTCTGTCTGCAAAAAGCTCCGTAGACTCTTGGGTACATTCTGCAACTCAATCACTTCATAGAATTGCTTGGTCGCTAGATGTAAAGCCAAGTCCAGATGCTGATATTGTTGATGTGGTATGCTACTGTCTCTGTTTTGTTAACTTGTATCAGTACTTTGAGGCTGGTCAGTAATCGTTCATTATTACTTTCATTATAAAGTTGATACTCTTATTAATATTGAAAAAATCTCCCATATGCTAGTTAGTTCATTGTTACTATTGTTCATTTTTCGTTCTTATGTGACTACTGCAGGTTCCTGTTGTGATGTGCCCTGAAGACGGCTGTTTCCCTGGCCTTTACTGTTTTAATCTTCTAACTAAACCTTGGCTTTCTGATGGATATACCATGATTTTATCTTCTGTCTGGGGAAGCACTGAAGTTATACTTTCAGTGAATGTGTTGAGGTAACTATGGCTAATGTGACTCTATTTTTCACTAACATTATGGTGTCATGGATTTCTTTGAATTTTCTCTGCACTAATGATTGCCTGTTAATCAATAGTGGAAAGGTGTCAAGCATTAGCCCAGAAAATTCGAACTTTTCTTGGAGCGTGCTTGCACTAGATGGCAATAACATAGTTGCTGGTAAGACTCGCATCTATTTTGCACAAAGTGTTTATCTTTGTATTATTCATATACTTGTTTATTCTGATCAATCCAATTTGAATAAAGCTGATATTTATCTGTTTCAAAGTCTGTAGCAGTCCCACTGATGTTCCTGAAATCAAGTACGGTAGCCTTGTCGTAAAATCATCTGCGGAGGCCTCATGGAGTTGGCTAGATATTTCAAGTCCCATATATAGATGCTCTGAAAAGGTTCTCTTTCTTTTGTTTGTTCATTAACTAATGTATCATGCTGATTGTTCTGCTCGGTGTTTACTTGTGAGAATAACATTTCTGATATCCATATCCATCTATGATGCTCACAGGTTATTTCTCTGCTGTCATCCCGCCAATTTAGTATTATTAAAATTCCAGTCAGAGATGACTCCGGGAACCTTACAAAAGGTACTAATTCGTCATGATCCGAATAAAGACTTGCTTATAGATGTGCACATGGGTGTTTTAAGTTTTGAGGAGAGATCCTTTTATCAACTTCTTGCTTTAACCTTATGCACTTATGTCCAGATGAAAAGACATTGTACTATCCTACACTTTTAACTGACATATAGCATATACATCTTGATTAACTGACACATTAGTGTCAGAGAACTACAAAGAAAGAATGTTTTTACAGCAATATTGAATATTAATCAATAGTGTTATTTAACTATGTTAAGCAACCTCCACTTCCAACCAAGAGGTTGTGAGTTCGAGTCTCCCCAAGAGCAAGGTGGGAAGTTCCTGGAGGGAAGGATGCCGAGGGTCTATTTGGAAACAGCCTCTCTACCCCAGGGTAGGGGTAAGGTCTGCGTACACACTACAGCCTCTCTACCCCAGGGTAGGGGTAAGGTCTGCGTACACACTACCCTCCCCAGACCCCACTAAGTGGGATTATACTGGGTTGTTGTTGTTGTTGTTGTTGTTGTAGTGTTATTTAACTATGTGTTAGGATGAGCGAATGAACTGTTGATGGTTCTGTCTAGTTTTCTTGGTCACTCATTGCAAATGTTTGATGAGGGTTAGTAATTCCTTTGGAGCTTGCGCGGGAGGTTTATCATATGAAACTCTGCATGCTTATGAGCTTTTGTGCGATTTGCCAAGTCAATTTCCAGATTAGTGATCTATAATAATTTTCTGTAACTGTAATCACGACCGAGTTTAATTCTTTTCAGGTGCCGGCAACCCATATGAGGCTATCTTCGTATCCTCCAAGTCTAAGAGCCATAATCTGTGCGATCCGCTAATCGTTGTCCTTCATGGGGGTCCCCACTTCATTTCATTGTCAAGCTTCTCCAAGTCCTTAGCTTTCCTTTCCTCAATTGGTTATAGCTTGTTGATTGTTAATTATAGGTGAGAATCTTTCATGCCTCTTGGCTTCTGAAGGATGCTGAAATTTATTTGAGTATGATGAAATACTAGTAGTAATGCATATGAAATAGCTTGATGAATGTTCAACCCCATAAATTGAAAAGCAAAGCTCATAAAAAATAAAAACTCCTAAGGTTTCAGAATTTCCTCAAGATATCGAGGGAAATTGCTGTTCAATCTAATTATCAACTTGTAATACCTATTCCTATTTGGTTCGACTTTCGAGAATGAGACCTTTTCCTTGTAGGCAATCCTGACCAGACAAATACTAAAGTAATTGCTACTCTCTCGTTTGAGGCAATCCAAGCCAGACAAAGTGCATATATGGATTTGCTACTGTTCTAGAAACATTTAATTGATGTACTTTGTGTTAGACTAAGCAACAGTTATCACCTTGATTAAGTTTCCTTCCTTTTTATTACCTTATCTTAGAGGCTCCTTGGGATTTGGTGAAGAAGCACTGCAATCTCTTCCAGGGAAAATTGGATCACAAGTACTCTTCTGCGATCCTTATCTTTTGCATACAGTTTCTAGCTTATTACGGATTTGGAGCTGGAAAATTTTCTTCCTTGTTTTTAACTTTTGATATATAAATGTGTGCAGGATGTTAATGATGTGCTAGCTGCTATAGATCATGTCGTTAATATGGGACTCGCAGATCCAGCTAAAATAGCTGTGCTTGGTGGTTCCCATGGTGGATTCTTGACAACGCACTTGATCGGCCAGGTCCACTAGTTCTACAAATATTGGCTTAACTATGGGTTCTACAATCTATTCATTTGCTACTGTTTATTCAGGCGCCAGATAAATTTGCTGCAGCAGCTACAAGGAATCCCGTTTGCAGCCTCCCGTTGATGGTTGGTACAGCTGATATCCCTGATTGGTGCTATGCGGAGACATTTGGAAAACAGGGAAAATCGATGTATACTGAAGCTCCTTCATCTGAACACCTTGCTGTCTTTCACAGCAAATCACCGATATCACACATCTCCAAGGTCTGCTGTAAGCCTGTAACCAACAAAATGTTGATTTTGAAAAGCTTTCCATTTTACACAACCGTGTTTCCCATTATAGAGTAAAACTTGAAATATTATGTTTTCAAGATTTCAGGGATAACTGGTAATAGTTGTAGAAGAAGTAAATCATGTACCTAGGGATGCAATTTTCTGGATCCTATATTTCTGAAATCATTCCTTACATCTTTGTTATTCTAATGTTGCAGGTCAAAACTCCTATACTCTTCCTGTTAGGTGCCAAGGACCTCCGTGTACCAATATGTACAGGATTGCAAGTAAGATTTAATATCATCTTCTTCGTACTTCTTTTATTAATACATGTTTACATTTCATTCTCAACATGATATTGACTGGTTTATATTATCATGTATAGTCGAGGGTCTATTAGAAACAACCTCTCTACCTTCACTAGGTAGGGGTAAGGTCTGCGTGCACACTACCCTCCCCAGACCCTACCTGTTGGATTATACTGGGTTTGTTGTTGTACATTGCAAGGATCATTCATTTGCTTTAATGTACCTGCATTGAACGGGTGTGTCATGAGTGTGGGTTTTATGCAGATTCTTGAAGATACACAAAAAATTAGCGAAAACCTGAACACACCATATTAGATACTTACACAGACCCATACCAGATAGTTGAGTCCATGTAACATTGATTCCCACAAGGATGATATATTTTTCATTTTTCACCATGAACCAATTCCTAGTATGATTATATCATTTAGAAGAAGGGGAGCCTTGACGTAACTGGTAAAGTTGTTGCCATGTGACCAAGAGGTCATGAGTTCGAGCCGTGGAAACAGCCTCTTGCAGAAATGCAAAGTAAGGCTGCGTACAATAGACCCTTATGGTCCGGCTCTTCCCTGGACCCCACGCATAGCGGGAGTTTAGTACACCGGGCTGCCTTTTATGTTGTATCATTTAGAAGAACATCCCCTGGCTGGCTCTACTTTAAGACAAGTGATGCTATTCTTTTTGTATTTATCACTAATCTTTTTTAAAAAGGACTTTTCTTGAACAAGTCAGTCTCAATCAATTAACTATGTAATAACTTCTGCTCCGAATATCAATTTAGAAACATGAATAAGTGAATTGTGGTTAGTCCATGTTATAAGATGTATAATTTCAGAAAGTAAATGCTTTTCCTTTCGTTGCACGCAGTATGCACGTGCATTGAAGGAGAAAGGAACTGAGGTCAAAGTGCTGGTATTTCGTGAGGACAATCACGCAATTGATAGGTAGGATAGTCCTGAACCAATTTATATGCATCCGTGGTAATGCTGAGTTTCATGTTTGTTTTCACTTCCGACTGGAAACGGAACCTGTTTCTGTCTTTGCAGACCACAGTCTGATTTTGAAAGCTTTCTTAATATTGGAGTGTGGTTTAAGAAGCATTGCAAATAGACATATATTCTTCATATCTTGGCAGAGATTTCATACATTCCTCCACTCTCACTTGCAAGAAGAAGATGAAGTGATTTGCAGGTCAAATTTCAGAACTGCCCCTCAATAAGAACGACGATTATACTCCTCTCGTTGACGTTCAAGCTCGCATCTGAGTTGAAGATATGAACACTCTAATAACATGTTTTACCTAGGGAAAATTGTCATATATATTTGACCTCTGCAGTGACTGGCCATTCAGCACTCATTGTCAAACTCAAAATGACAGTTGCTTTCGTTGTACAGTTCAATAAATCGTCAAAAGGACGTTTTCTTCATTTATGGGAGCAACATTTGTTAAAAGTTTCTTACGTTGTAGTATTTCTTATACGCAAAAACAGATTGTATAAATTTCCAACTGTACTGCACATATATAGACAGGAGTGGTAAGATTTCATAAATACTAATATTTGATGATATTATCTCCAATTTCTATTTAAAAAAATATATGATTTCACAACTTTTTAACAACATAATACAAGGCATTTTTAACTTAATATGGTTTTGTTTTTAGTCTTATCAAGTGAAAAATGAAAAGTGTCATACTATTTGATTCAGCTGTATAGTTTTTTCTTTCTTGCTAGTTTTGCTCACAAAAGAGTTGTACATGTTTCTTGTTTGCCCTAAATCTCAGTTGAAGCAAAATACTGACATTTAAGTTCTAGCCGCAAAAAAGATTCATGAGTCATGATAAATTAAGTATAAAGAATTTTGATTTTCTTAGAAATAGTATTTGTTTTTTCCTTCTCTCTAATAAATTAATCTAATCTGATTTACCTTGAAAATTCATGATTTTGGGTATCAAAGAGATTAGGATAGAGGAAGTAGTTTAATAAAAACATATTTAGTGTTATGTAAATGAGAGAAGGGTTACTTTATACAAATGAGTCAAGATAATATCTTGATGCATAACTTATTGAATAGAGACTAAAAGGGCAACACTGTGCACAAAATATCCATGTTCACACGGGGTCGAGGAAAGGGTCGTACCTCAAGGAGGTGTTATGTAGATAACCTACCTTGATGCAAGCAGTAGTGACAGATTTCACGACTTGAACCCGTTCAATTATTTTTATCTTAAAACATCAAATGCATCTTAAATAAAAAAGAACTTTCCAAGATGTAAGGAATATTTCCAAAATTGAGTTAAAAACCTATACTAAGTTATGACACAATGACTCAATGAGAATGATGAGACACCATGAGAAGAAATGAATAAAGAAAAGTCACTTATAGATGCTCTTTGGCAAGTGGGACATAATAAACAGACAAAACAAAAAGATTGAACTTTAGTGACAAAGTGATCACTTCTGCTGCTACTCTACTCTTCTCCTTTCCTCCGTTTTAATTCCAATTCTCCTCAAGCTATTATCAGCTAGACCCTTTTTCATTTTCCATGTAAGCTTTCTTGGTTTATCTTCATCTGCATGTGTAAGTATGAATATCATATATACTGTGTGTCTGTATTCTGATTTTCACTGTTCCTTGAGCCGAGGGTTTATCGGAAACAACCTCTCTACCTTCACAAGTTAGGGACAAGGTCTGCGTACACATTACCCTCCCGATACCCCACTTGTGGGATTACACTGGGTTTGTCGTTATTGTTGTTGTTGTTGTGTGTATGTATATGCATAATTTTGTCATTTTTTTCTCCATCATCTTTGAATTCTCTTTTTTTGTTGGTGTAGTTTCTGTTAGCCAAGATTTATTTTTTTATGTTCAGAATGAGCTGAATAGTCCTAAAATGCTACAGTTAGAATGCTGCAAAAGAAAGAAGGTTGAAGGAATTGATTCTTTTTCTTTGTTAACAGTAGGTATCAAGAGTAATGAAAGTGAGGAGTGATCAGATTGTTTTTCAATTATTAGGTCTTAATAATTTGGTGAACAATAGAAAATATAAATCCAATAATGCCTATCCATCTCTTGTAGATCTCTAAAGCAAATTATCATTTAATTGTAGTTCTTGTTATTTTAGTTCTGCCTAACCGTAATTGAATTTTGTCAGTTTACTTGCAAATGGAAAATTCAGGAGCAAGCCTTTTCAAAGAAATTCCTGTTGGTTTAGATGCATTTTCGGAGGAAGAATACTTTTCTCAGTCTACATTACTCAAAGAATTTACTGAAATCCCCACAATTGAGAAGGCGTGGACTTTAAAATCTAATACCGGTATTGCTACTTTGATTCTCTCTAGTTCTTCTAAGAAATAAATATGTACAAAAGATGATTTGTGATGTTCTTTGGTTGTTTCGCAGTGTTAGGAGGCTCACAGATTATGTTCTCAATTAGCCAACCTAATCTCCTGGAAAACAAGAAAAGGAGACATGTATCATATAGTCACATTGCCAAAGAAAGAGATGATTCTGTACAATTTCATTGGGCTGCTTTCCCTATTGAGATGGGGACAGCATCTTTGATGGTTCCCTCTCCATCAGGTTCAAAGCTTCTTGTTGTTCGAACTGCTGAAAATGACTCTCCTACTCGCTTTGAGATTTGGAGTTCATCTCAGGTGGAAAGGGAGTTTCATGTTCCTTCGTCTATGCACGGATCTGTATATTCAGATGGATGGTAACTTTATTCGCTATCCAAAAAAGTACTGTATCCTGTGGTGATAGCATTAGCAATCATTAGTTGTTATTTCTATCGGTTGCCTGTCTCAGGTTCGAGGGAATTTCCTGGAATTCTGATGAAACTTTTATTGCTTATGTTGCCGAGGAGCCTGTTTCTGCAAAACCGACATTTACATGTCTTGGCGGCAAGAAAGGGAATTGTCCAGATAAAGATTGTAATAGCTGGAAAGGTCAAGGGGATTGGGAAGAGGGTTGGGGCGAAGCATATGCGGGGAAAACACTACCTAAGCTTTTCGTAATCAACATTAACAGGTTAATATAGCTGATATCTGTTTAAGTAGTTTTGGAAAACTTTATTCATTTAAACTTGATGAGGGAACCCTTTAACGCAACTTTCTGCAGTGGAGAGGTACATGCTGTAGATGGCATCGAGAAGTCAGTGAGTGTTGGGCAAGTTATTTGGGCTCCATCGGTGAAGGACTCACTACAATATCTAGTGTTCGTAGGATGGCCATCGGGGACGAGAAAGTTTGGTATCAAATACTGCACTAATAGGCCATGTTCTTTGTATGCTGTTAGAGTTACTTCTTTTAGATCAGAACCAGAACAATCTGCGTAGGTTGCTTGCTCTAAAGAAGCCTTCTTTTTTCAAAGATTTCGACATCATGCTTAAGCTTAAACATTCATTCCTATTTCCACTGAATCTACCAAGTATTTATTGATAAATTTTCTTTGATGTTCTTGTAATTTCATTTTTTTTCCTTCTTCAGAACGAATGCAAACCTATTGGCGGTTGTGCTGACAGAAAGCATAAGTGGTGCGTTCTTCCCTCGCTTTAGGTATGTCTACTTGTTATAATTACTGGCTCTCAACAACTCCTACCAAGAAAAGAAGAAAGCAAAAGGGAAGAGTAACAATTAAAAAGTAAATAGTATTAACAAATAGGTAAGAAACAAAAAGAAAACAATTCAGAAGTTCACTTCAGAGGCTCATGCATTTTATTTCCCTGGCTTAATTTTTCTTTAATAGATAAAAAGGTGATATGATTGCATAGCCTAGCGGCAAATATCAATCGTAAACTCTAATTAAATAACTTTTTCAAACTATAACATAAAATCTAACAACCTCATTCTTGTTTTTCTCACTTCTCAGCCCAGATGGAAAGTTTCTGGTGTTTTTATCTTCAAAATGTGCTGTAGATTCTGGAGCGCATAATGCAACAGATTCACTCCATAGAATTGATTGGTCCATTGATGCAGAGCCATGTCCGCATAACAAAATTGTTGATGTGGTAGTATTTTTCTGCTTTGCTCACAAACTTATACGAGCGGCTGAACATTGGCGCTCACAACTCTTGTTGAATTGAACACACTGATGGAATAATGATTTCACCTTTTCCATTTGCTGAGTTCGTAATTTGTTGTTTCACTTGATCAAGCTTATTACATAGACCACTTCTTCTTATTGGTGTTCAATGACATCTATAGGTTCCAGTTGTGATGTGTGCTGAAGATGGAAGCTTCCCTGGGTTATACTGTTCTAATATTCTTAGTAACCCGTGGCTTTCTGATGGTCGCACTATGATTTTATCATCTGCCTGGGGCAGCACCCTAGTTGTACTGGCCGTGGATGTCTTGAGGTAAAGACGGAAGCCATTCTATCTCCATTGTACTCAAATGTTGTGTATCTTCCTCTGTGTTCGACCACATGCTCGTTTACTTTCAGCGGAGATGTATCACGTATCAGCCCTAGCACATCAGAGTTTTCATGGGACGTCCTTACTCTGGATTGTGACAATATAATTGCAGGTAAGAGTCAATGTCGACTCGGGAATCTTAGTAGCTCAATTGGTTGTGTACCTGAACTTTCACCTTATTGGTGAGAGTTCGATTCCGGACCTTGTAATCCACTCCCTAATTACCCCTTCCCCCCTACCCCCTATGTAAATAAAATAACAACGTCGACTTTTTAACTGACAACAATAACTTTGCCTCAATGCCAACCAGGTTGTGAGTCGGCTATATGACTCTTTACTAGACATGTTGCTCCATTTAAGCTGACATTTTAACGTGTCAAAGAAAGAGTCGGGGTTGACACCTGAAATCTTCGGTTTGATATGCTTGAAATGGTTTTGCCTAATCAAAAACCAAGAGATTCTTCTGATGTTTTTTATATCTTTGAAGTATGTAGCAGTCCAGTTGATGTTCCTGAAATCAAGTATGGTTATCTTGTCGGGAATGCTTGCGATAACACTAAATGGAATTGGCTAGATATCTCAAGCCCCATAACCAAATGCTCCGAAAAGGTGAATATAATGTCCACATTGTTTAAACCATTTGGGCTAGGCTACCACGAATAAAGACTAGCACAGTCCTAATTACTTTCTTGCGATTCTTCAAAGGTGAGGTCTTTGCTGTCATCCAAGGAGTTCTGTATAATGCCGATACCTGTTAGAGATTTCTGTGAGAACCTTACAAAAGGTATGTGACATTATGCATGTCAAGAATGTTTAGTGGGTGTAATCTCTCTTTTTAACCAACAGATGTAATATTTATTTTCAGCACACATTTTGTGTTTCTCTGCTTCTAATTTAGTGCATGTATCTAATTCATGGTAGGTGCAAACAAACCGTATGAAGCTATTTTTGCGTCGTCCAAATCAAAGAAGCATGATGCATGTGACCCGCTAATCGTAGTCCTTCATGGGGGTCCTCACTGTGTTTCATTGTCAAGCTTCTCAAAATCTTCAGCTTTCCTTTGCTCGCTTGGATTTAGCTTGCTTCTTGTAAGTTACAGGTAAGTTAAATAGTACCATAATACTTTTTGGCATCCATAATTCTTGCCAGGAAATGGCAAACGAGATGGGCTTTTCGGTGTACCATAACTTGTGCTGAACAAGCAGAAGGTGCTTGATATAATAACTTAGTCCTAAATTTCACATTCTAATAAACTTGTAAAGAGAGATTCTTTATAGGTACCATTTATCTTTGCAGTGAATTGAGCATTTGCCTTAAGTACTGTACTTTGAAAAGTTAGTTATCAAAACAGTATTTGATATATTTGTACAAGTGGTTGATCAGAGTTGCTGATTCTAGAATTTCTCACATTACATTAATATTATTTTCTTGATTTTATAGTTTGAGGTCTCTGGCTTTATGAGGAAATTCAAGGCAGAACACATTACTCTTTCAGCTAGTTAGAACTCAGAAAACCTGATAACCTCTCATCTCACGAATTTAGCATTATTCTGATTACATTACAAAATCAATCCCTTATTGAGTTCTTTTCAGAGGTTCCTTGGGATTTGGTGAGGAAGCACTGCAATCTCTTCCAGGGAGAGCGGGTACGCAGGTGCTTTTTCGTCCAAGCTTCTTTATGACAGCCCATTGATGCTCTCTCCAATCATATTTTTATCCATAATGAGGACATTTCTTTTAAATTTCATTCAATTGTATCACATTTCCACAGGATGTTAATGATGTACTCGCTGCCATAGACCATGTCACTAGTATGGGACTTGCAGATCCATCCAAAATTGCTGCTGTTGGTATTTCTCATGGTGGATTTTTGACGACACACTTGATAGGCCAGGTTGTTAGTTCCACAACCTACCTGTTTTCACTATACCTATATTCACATCTACTAAATGTTTGCGTGTGGCCATAAGATCAAACATTCTGATACTTCGTCGTAAGGTGATAGGAAAAGTTAAAAACTTATTCTATTTCTTGCTCATGCACTTCATGCAGGCACCGGACAAGTTTGCTGCTGCAGCTGCTAGGAACCCAGTGTGCAACCTTGCTCTAATGGTTGGTACAACTGATATACCTGATTGGTGCTATTTTGAGGCATTTGGAAGTGAAGCAATATCAAACTTCACAGCAGCACCTTCAGCTGAACATCTTGCTCTATTCTACGACAAGTCCCCCATTTCACATGTATCCAAGGTCTGCTTCATCAGCTATGTTGCTGTTATTGTCGAATAAGGCTACTAGCACTAGGTTTTATTGCACAGGAGCGTAGAACTTGGCAACTGAAAAATGCAAAGATTATACTCATCATTTTACATCTGGTTCTTTCTACTTCTCATTGACATCCAAACAAAAAGAAACTGGAAATGGGAGGGGGGGAAATTACAGTTAATTCCTTTTAGACATATAATTTGCTGGTGCATATTGGAATTTACATGGCACTAGATTGTCTTATCGATGCTTCTATACTCACGTGGAGGTAATCTTTCAGGTCAAAGCTCCGACGCTCATGGTATTAGGTGCTCAAGACCTTCGCGTGCCCATTACTGATGGATTACAAGTATGTACATTGCTTTTTCTTTTTCTTTTTTTGACATAAAATCGTAATAACAATGGAAATCATCGCTTCCTTGGCTCCTTTTTGTCGCTTGAGTTCTCCAATTTTATCCGAGTCTTAACAAGAGAGCATACATTCTCCTATTCATTGGGACTTTCAATAAAAAAAATTATTCAGCTTATTTGACCATCTTGTGACAATGAAGTTAAGTTTTCATACAAATATGAAAACACTTCCTACAGTGCTATCGCGCTCTCTTTCATTCTAATGGAGGAACCTTAGTACGTCTTGCCTGCAAGTTCGGTGTTTGATAAAAACGTTGTATCACAGTAAACGTGTTTTGTTCTTCTGTGTCTGATGCAGTATGCGCAAGCATTAAAGGAGAACGGAGCAGAAGTTAAGGTGATGATGTTTCCTGATGATATACACGAGCTCGATAGGTAATTGTGTTCCTTCCCTCTAAATTTGAGCACTAGTTTACTTCCCTCACCTGAGGTGATCAATAACAGTTTTCCACTTATCCATCAGTGTAATTAAATTTCATGTTATGCTATGTAGTGAGATCTAATGCCATGTGTTTACTTTTTTGGCAGACCAAGAACAGACTTTGAAAGTTTTCTTAACGTTGGAGTGTGGTTTAAGAAGTACTGCTCATAGATTGCCGCATAAATCAGTGTTTCTGCAACAAGAATAAAGGATAGCCCAGTGCACAGGGCATTCCGCGTTCACGCAGGATTTAGGGAAGGGTTGCACCCGAAAGGGTGTAATGTAGACAGCCTACCCTAATGCAAGCATTAATTGCTACTTATACACCTCAAACCCGTGACCTATAGGTCACACGGAGATAACTTTACCATTGCTCCCCGCTCCCCTTCCTTTCTGCAACAAAATGTTCAGAGACTCACGGCCTGCTCTTCCAAGAAAATGAAGGTCATAATTGACTCAAATTCATCATGATCATACTACTATACTAAATTGCTTGTAATTCTCTATATAGCACTTGAAAATGTCTCTTATTGATCAAATGCATAGTGCACTTTTTCAGGGATAAGTGCTCCTTTTTTTAATAAACCATAAAGTATTTGAAATTCCTTTTTTCCCCTTTTTGCTTATGGCCATTAAATTTTTCCCGAAATTCCAGCAGTAACAAAAATTGGAGACTGAAATTATGTACTCCTTGCTCCGTCTCAAATTATCTGTGTTAATTTTTAAAAAAATAATTGTCTTAAATTATTTGCCATTTTAGAAGTTCAAGATAAAATTAATTATTTTTTTCCATTACCCTTAATAGTAATTGTTCTTGAAGATGGAGATAGTGATAGGAACAAACTTGTTGTTGTATGCGAAAGAAAGAAAAGTAGACAAAACAAAAGAAAGAAAAGTCAAAGAGAGAAAAAAATGATAGGCGGAAGAATTCATCTTTGAATTCTTTTCTTATGACGTAAGTGCTTATGTCTGCATTTCTTAGGACGTAAGTGCTTATGTCGCCATTTCTTATGACGTAAGTGCTTACATCAGCATTCTTATGACGTAAGCGCTTACGTTAGCAAGGCATTCAAATGCCTATTAAAGGGGTATGCATTTTATTTGCAGATCATCTCTCAATTTCTTCTTTCTTTTCAATTAAAAAAGAAATATTCTTTGTGTGACCGTGAAATAGGCAAAAATTATCGTACCACGTAAATCTTGTCTTGTGCAATTTATTGTTTTTCTCTTTTAAATATTTTTTCCCTTCTATTAGCCTAACATGCTTCCCAACAACTGGTATCAGAGCACAGACAGTAATTATGATAGAAAAGTACGGTATTGGTGCAGGTACTATTCACAAGAATAGTGCTACACTATTGATCATCGTTATAGTATTGTTTACCAGTAGTGATTATTGTCTACCTTATACGGTTGGGATATTTTTTCTTACATGGAATAATATTCGTCGTTACTATTCACAAGCATTATTCACATAAAAATTATAAAAAAGGCATCGGAAGAAGGAAGGTTAAGATTGGCAAGTTCAATAGCAAAGATTTTGGATTCTGGAAAATGCGAATAGAGGATTATTTGTACCAGAAAAAATTACACTTACCTCTAACCGAGGTAAAACCAGAAAATATGGCCAAAGCGGATTGGGATATATTAGATCGCCAAGATCTTGGTGTGATTCGTTTGATACTAACATGAAATGTGGCGTTTAACATCATTAACGAGAAGACCATTGCAGACCTGATGAAGGCGTTATCAAATATGTACGAGAAGTCATCTACTTCAAATAAAGTCTATTTGATGCGTCGATTATTCAACTTTAAAATGACAGAAGGTGGATCTGTCACGGAACATATCAATGAATTTAATATAATATTAACTCAGTTGAATTCTGTTAATATAACATTTGATAACGAAGTCAGAGCATTGATTCTACTATTATATCTACCGGAGAGTTTGTCTGCAATGGTAACTGCAGTTAGGGCTGTTCATTTGGATTGGATATCCGAAATCCAAATCGATCCATTCAATTTCGGATTTTGGATTTTGGATTGTGTTTATTAAAATTTCGAATTTTGGATTGGTATATTTTAATCCATCCGATCCGAAATCCAAAATTATTAGGCAATGTATAAATATGACACTTTAATTTCGGGTAGTCAGTACTTCCTTTACATCTTTCTCCAAGTTATTACCTTTACAATTGCTAAATTTAGCTATATTGGCACCATAGTACTCTCATAATTGCATAAACATGAATTTTTCTTAATGTCTTGCCTCTTTTACAAAGAAAATATACATATTAGTTTGTAACTTTGAGGCATAATAATATTCGAAATTCGATCCGATCCAAACTTTAAAATCCGATCTAATCCGAAATAATTCGGATCGGATTCAGATTACATTTTCTAGAATCCGAAATCTGAGATGTACTAAATCTGATCCGATCCGATCCGTACACAGCCCTAACTGCAGTTAGCAATTCATCGGGAACTACGAAACTCAAATTAAATGATATTAGAGACTTGGTTCTAAGCGAAGATATTCACCGAAGAGAATCAAGTGATTCCCAAGGATTTGCTTTTAATATCGAAAGTAGGGGAGAAGCAACCAAAGAGGACAAAGTCATGATCATGGCAGATCAAAGTCAAGGAGAAGAGGGCAATCAAAAAATCGCAAGGACATTACTTGTTGGAATTACGATAAAAAGGGTAACTACAGTAGTCAATATAGATAACCAAATAAGAAGAAGGAAGAAAATTCAGCAAATGTAATTGCTGAACAAGTTGGTGATGCACTAATTTGTTGTGCAGACATCCAAACGAATCTTGGATTGTGGACTCAGATGTATCCTTTCACTCTACATCATGCAAAGAATTATTGCATAATTATATTGCTGGAAAATTCAGGAAAGTTTATCTAGCAAACGGCGAACCTTTGGACATTGTCGCGAAATGTGAAGTTCATATAAAGACTTCATAAGGCACGCTATGGAAATTACAAAATGTACGACATGTTCCTGGCCTCAAGAAATATTTGATATCTATGGGTCATATTGACAGTAAAGGATATACAACAACATTCGGTAACGGATCGTGGAAGATAACTAAAGAAAATTTGGATGTGGCACGAGGCTTCAAGAAGGGAACACTATATGTAACTGCAATACAGAGGGATACTATAGCAACAATTGATCATGGTCGTGATACAACATTGTGGCACTGGAGGCTCGGGCATATGAGTGAGAAGTGAATGAAGTTGTTGGAATTCAAAGAAAACTTGCCAAACCTAAAGCATGTTGAATTAGGTTTGTACGAAGATTGCATTTACGGAAAACAAAAGAGATTTAGTTTCTCAAAGGCGGGAAGCACGCCAAAAAAAGAGAAGCTAAAACTAGTGCATACAGATGTGTGGGGACCAGCTCCTATAACTTCTCTGGGAGGCTCACACTATTATGTCACCTCCATTGATGATTCCACGAGAAAGGTATGGGTTTATTTTCTGATATTCTTGTTACCTTTAAAAGATGGAAAGCTGAAATTAAAAATCAGACAAGCCTAAAGTTAAAATGTCTGAAGTCTAACAATGGAGGAGAGTATGATAGTCAACAGTTCAAAGCATTCTGCCCTGAAAATAGGATCAGAATGATCAAGACAGTTCCTGGAACACCGGAACAAAATGGCGTTGCTGAGAAAATGAACAGAACCCTGAATGAACGAGCTAGAAGTATGAGAATACATCCTGGATTGCAGAAATATTTTTGGGACAAGGCTGTTAACATGACAGCTTACCTCAAAAACAGGGGACCCTCTGTACCGCTGAATTTTGAAATTTCTAAAGAGGTATGGATAGGAAAGGAGGTAACTTTATCACATCTGAATTTTTTTGGTTATGTTGTTTATGTGCATGTAAACTCTAATGATAGAGATAAGCTTGTTCCTAAACCCAATAAATGTTTCTTTATTAGCTATGGTGATGATAATTTTGGTTATTGATTTTAGGATGATCAGAATAGAAAGATCTTAAGACAAAGGAATGTCACATTCAATGAAAATGTGATGTACAAGGACAAGCTTGGAGTAGAACCAACTAGCACCAGCAGACAGACATTCGAAACAGTTGAGTTAGAAGATATCTCAGAAAATGAAGTGGCTAGAGAGATTACAACTTATTCTAAAATTGAAGATGCAAAACCAGAAGCTGAACCTGGATCAGAATCAGAACCAGAACCAGAGATAGAATCAAATGGAGAACCACATCTGGAGCCAAGACTTGAATCAAATTCGGAGTCAGTTACTCCTAAACCTACATTGAGGAGATCTAATAGAGTCACAAATGCTCCAGATAGGTTAACTCTCTCTCTCTCTCTCTCTCTCTCCACTATTTACTTCCGACTGATGCTGGAGAACCAGAGAATTTTGTTGAAGCAATGCAAGTGATAAACTCTTATAAGTGGAAGCTAGCCATGAAAGAAGAAATGAATTCTCTTCAAAAGAATAAAATATGGATACTTACAGAGTTACCAAAAGGAAAGAAGGCATTGAAAAACAAATGGGTGTAGAGGGTCAAGGAAGAGCATAACGATAAGAAAAGATATAAAGCACGATTAGTAGTAAAAGACTTTCAGCAGAAGAAAGGAATTGACTACACCGAGTTCTTCTCTCCTGGAGTCAAATTAACTACTATCATGTTGGTGCTAAGTATTGTAGCTGCAGAATATTTGCATTTGCAGCAGCTAGATATTAAAACTGTTTTCTTGCATGATGACCTTGAAGAAGACATCAACATGAAGCAACCAGAAGGTTTTCAAGTTTTTTGGTAAAGAAAACCTTGTGTGTAAGTTGAAGAAGAGTTTGTATGGTTTAAAACAAGCTCCCCTACAATGGTACACGAAATTTGATAGATTCATGCATAATAATGGTTTCACACGATGTGATGTCACACCCCAGCCTAAGTGAGGTGTGGCTAGCACTCGGTGTCGTACTGGCCCGAGCGAACCACTTTGCAACTCTTGAATGCAGGACGTAACCCAGAACATACATAGGCTAACATGGCTGCAACTTGTACTATATCATAGGCAGCCAAGCATTATATCAACTAACCATCATACTCAAAACATCAATGCATGTTCGGGCCGAGGAGGTCAGTATGAGTATCAATACCGGACAACCCAGAAAGAACACATAAATGAGGGCCGACAAGGCCACTAACATACTGTACATAATGAACTTGTGTCTACAAAGTGTCACGACCCCAATTCGCCCTCCGTGAACTATCGTGACGGCATCTAGTCTCTACGACTAGGTAAGCCTAACAAATGCGGAAAATGAACTAACTTGCAGAATAAATAATCAAAAGCCGAAAATAACTGAAGGAAACAATATTTAAATGTCGCTCGACATATACACATAACTTCTCGAAATCTGATACACTATCCCAAAACCCGAAAACTCACGGATCCACAAGCTGAGAAAAATACTACATAGCTCTAATCTCCAAAATGTCTAACAAGTACAAGGTACAGAAGGGCTAAATTCTAAAATGCAGGAATAAAAAGAGACTCCTCGGTTTGCGGATGCGGCAGATATACCTCGAAGTCCCGTAGAATTGCCTTGCCTCAAGAATGGTAAGCCTGAGTAGAGGTACCTGGGTCTGCATATGAAAAACATGCGTAAAAAGGGCATGAGTACACCACAACGGTACTCAGTAAGTGTCAAGCCTAACCTCGGTCGGGTAGTGACGAGGAAGTTCAGCGCCTTACTAAGGTTAAATAAAATATAAGGGTTAACAGTGTGAGATAAAACAGTATAATTAAGTGCAACAGTAAGAAATAACATAGAATTGAAAGAGCAACGACAACTAGAACAGAGACAAACAAACCACGGAAGAAATACAACTCAACACATAGATTACAACCGGGGCACCTTCCAGGATACCGTCCTGTAGTCCCAATTACAACTATCCAGTGGATCTCCCGGGATACCGTCCCGTTGTCCATCATATATATGTCTGAGGGATCTCCCGGGATCCCGTCCCGTAGTCCAACTATCAATGCGCAGGGATCTACCGGAATCCCGATCCGTAGTCCCAAATGTAAATACCTAGTATTGAGGGAATCTACCGGGTGCATTCCCGTAGTTCCATATAACTTTGCAAGGGGATCTACCGAGAATCTAACCCGTAGTCCCAAAGTAAACAGACAAGTGGGAGTTGCTGGAATCTCACATCCGTAGTCCCAATGTAAATACACAGTAGCAGCAAGAAAATATTCAGAGAAAAGGAAATTTCATATTAAGGCAACAAATAATTCTAGCCTAGCATGCTGCACAGAGTTCAGGTAAACAGATTGAGCAACTAAAGCAATTAAATCACTTAGACATGCTTTCCTAAGCTAACAACAGGCTTAATAATACAAGTAATAAAAACAGGAGAAGAAACATACTAATAAGTACTTAAAGAAAATCGGATTTCTAATAATTTGCACAAGTACGCACTCGTCACCTCACGTACAAGGCATTTCAATTACCAAATATATCAATCCTAAGGGGAAGGTCCCCCACACAAGGTTAGACAAGCCACTTACCTCGAACCGGCTCAAAATCAACCCGAGACCATGTTCTTGCCACAAGTACTCGACTCCAAATGGTCCAAATATATTCAATTCAATTTCATAATGTAAATAACACTTCAAGCAATTGATTCTACAATTTAATTCTAAGCTAATACGCGAAATTAGGTAAAATGACCAAAATGCCCCTCGGGCCCACGTCTTGGAATCGGGCGAAATTTATATTTCAGAAACCTCGTACTCTCACGAGTCTATACATAACAAGAACACTGAAATCGAACTCAAATCCTCATTTAAAGGTCTTTTAAACTCAAGCCCTAATTATCCATTTTTCCCAAATTTTTCACCACTAATTAGGTCCTTAATCACATAAAAAACGAGTTATGAAGTCAAAAATGTTACCTCCAAGTGATTCCCCTTGAATCCCTCTTCAACCCTCTTCAAAAAGCTTCAAAATTGCCTAACCATAGAGGAACCTAGGCTAAAATTCGCAAAATAAACCTTTTAAAATATTCTGCTCAGGCATTTAATTCCTTCTTCACGAACACGGTCAAACTCTCGCGTTTGCGAAGCACAAAAATGACATTGACCAAAAGTACTCTTACGCGAAAGCGAAAAGGCCTTCGCGATCGCGATGCTTTACCCAGCTAACATCGTGAACGTGTTCCTCTCATCGCGAACGCGATGAGTAAATTCTACTGAGCCAAATTTCCTCCTTTGCGAACGCGAAGCCCAATCGTGAACGCGGTTCACAAGTATCCAGCCCTTCGCGAATGCGGAGCTCCCATCGCAAACGCGAAGGCTTAACATTTGCCTTCCTCAACTGACTCTTCGCGAACGCGAGGGTCCACTCGCGAACGCGAAGGGTAAAATTCCTCTGCAACAGCTGAACAAAATCTGCAACTTTTTAACAACTAAAAATGATCCGTTGAGCATCCGAATCACACCCGATGCCCCCAGGACCTTAACCAAAGGCATCAACATATCCTAAAACCTTATTCAAACTTGTACAAATCTTCAAAATACCTCAAACGACATCAGATCAACCAAAACACATCGGATTCAAGCCTAAGCTTTCCAAAATCTTTCGAATTACGTTTTTGATCAAAAACCCAACCAAACCACCTCCGAATGACCTGAAATTTTGCACATACATCCCAAATGACATAACGGAACTACTGCAACTCTCAGAATTTCATTTCGACCCTCGGATCAAAATCTCGCTATCGAACCGGAAACTTCAAAAATTCAACCTTCGACATTTCAAGCCTAAATTAGCTACGGACCTCCAAACCACAATCCAGGCACGCTCCTAACCTCGAAATCACCCAACGGAGCTAACAGAACCATCAGATTTCCATTTCGAGGCTGTCTTCACACTATTCCGACTACGGTCAACTTTCCAACATTTAAGGACTAAGTGTCCCAAAACTCTCCGAAACTCAAAATCGAACATCCCGGCAAATCAAAATAGAAGAAATAAACTTGGGGAAAGCAGTTAATAGGGGATCGGGGCGTTAATTCTTAAGACGACTGGCCGGGTCGTCACATCATCCTACACTTAAACATTCGTTTGTCCTCAAACGAGCATAGAGACATACCTGAAGTAGTGAAAAGATGAGGGTAACGGCTGCGCATATCCTGCTCGGTCTCCCAGGTCGCCTCTTCAACTGGCTGACCCTGCCACTGAACCTTCACTGATGTAATGTTCTTTGACCTCAACTTTCTGAACTGCCTATCCAATATTGCCACTGGCTCCTCAACATAGGATAGATCCTTGTCCAACTGGACTGAACTGAAATCCAACACGTGCGACGGATCACCGTGATACCTCCGGAGCATCGAAACATGAAATACCCGATGAACTCCTGCCAAGCTAGGAGGTAAGGCAAGTTCATAAGCAACCTCCCCAACACGCCTCAATATCTCAAAAGGGCTAATAAACCTTGGACTCAACTTCCCTTTCTTCCCAAATCTTATAACGCCCTTCATAAGCGAAAACCGAAGCAGAACCCGCTCTCCAACCATATAGGAAATATCACGAACCTTCCGGTCCACGTAACTCTTCTGTTTGGACTGGGATGTACGGAGTCTATCCTGAATCACCTTAACCTTCTCCAAAGCATCCTGAACCAAATCTGTGCCCAATAGTCTAGCCTCACCTGGCTCAAACCATCCCACGGGAGACCTACACCGCCTACCATATAAAGCCTCATACGGCGCCATTTGAATGATAACTGTTGTTGTAAGCAAACTCCGCCAATGGCAAGAACTGATCCCAAGACCCTCCAAACTCAATCACACACGCACGAAGCATATCCTCAAGAATCTGAATAATGCGCTCGGACTGTCCGTCCGTCTGAGGGTGAAGTGTTGTACTCAACTCTACCCGAGTACCCAACTCACACTGAACGGCCCTCCAAAACCGTGATGTGAATTGAGTAGCTCTATCTGAAATAATGGAAACTGGAATACCATGCATACAAACAATCTCCCGGATATAAATCTCCACCAACCGCTTCGAAGAATAGGTAGTACACATAGGAATGAAATGAGCGGACTTGGTCAGCCGATCCACAAATACCCAAATAGCATCAAACTTCTTCAAAGTACGTGGGAGTCCAACTACAAAGTCCATGGTGCTCCACTCCTACTTCCACTCCGGAATCTCTATCTGTTGAAGCAACCCACCCCACCTCTGGTGCTCATACTTCACCTGCTGACAATTGAGGCACCGAGCTACAAATCCAACTATATCTTTCTTCATCCGCCTCCACCAATACTACTGCCTCAAATCCTGATACATCTTCGTGGCACCCGGATGGATGAAATACCGCGAACTATGGGCCTCTTCCAGAATCAACTCTCGAAGCCCATCAACATTGGGTACACAAATCCGACCCTGCATCCTCAATACCCCATCGTCACTAATAGTCACATCTCTGGCATCGCTGTGCTGAACCTTGTCCTTGAGGACAAGCAAATGAGGGTCATCATACTGCCACTCCCTGATACGATCAAATAAAGAAGATCGAGAAACCATGCAAGCTAGAACCCAACTGGGCTCCGAAAGACCAATCTCACAAACTAGCTGGCTAAGGCCTGAACATCTATCGCCATAGGCCTCTCTGATGCTGGTAAATATGCCAAACTCCCCAAACTCTCTGCCCAGCGACTCAAAGCATCGGCCACCACATTGGCCTTGCCCGGGTGATACAAAATAGCGATGTCATAATCCTTCAGCAACTCCAACCACCTCATATGGCGCAAATTTAGGTCCTTTTGCTTGAACAAATGCTGCAAGCTCCAATGGTCAGTATAAATCTCACAGGGAACCCCATATAAATAATGGCGCCAAATCTTCAGGGCGTGAACAATGGCTGCTAACTCAAGGTCATGAACGGGGTAATTCTTCTCATGAATCTTCAACTGTCTGGACACGTAGGCAATCACCCTACCGTCCTGCATCAACACCGCTCCGAGGCCAATCCTTGAGGCATCACAATAGACCGTATAAGACCCCGAACCTGAAGGCAACACCAAAACCGGGGCTGTAGTCAAAACTGTCTTGAGCTTTTGAAAGCTCGCCTTACACTCCTCCGTCCACTGAAATGGAGCACCCTTCTAGGTCAACCTAGTCATAGGGGCTACAATCGATGAAAACCCCTCCACAAAACGACGGTAGTAACCCGCTAAACCAAGGAAACTGCGGATCTCTATAGTTGAGGATGGTCTGGGCCAACTTTGCACGACCTTTATCTTTTTCGGATCCACTTGAATACCCTCACTCGATACCACGTGACCTAAGAATGACACTAAATCCAACCAAAACTTACATTTCGAGAACTTAGCATATAACTTCTTCTCTCTCAGAGTCTGAAGCACAGTCCTCAGGTGTTGCTCATGATCTTCCCGACTCCGAGAATACACCAGAATAGCATCAATAAAGACAATGATGAACGAGTCAAGATACGACCGGAATACACTGTGCATCAAATGGATAAAGGCTGCTGGGGCATTGGTCAGCCCAAATGACATGACAAGGAACTCGTAATGACCATACCGAGTCTTGAAAGCAATCTTCGGGATATCTGGCTCCCGAAACTTCAACTGATGGTAACTTAAGCGCAAGTCAATCTTAGAAAACACTCGTGCACCCTGAAGCTGGTCAAACAGATCATCAATACGAGGCAAAGGATAATGGTTCTTCACTGTAACCTTTTTCAACTAGCGATAATCAATACACATACGTATAAAACCATCCTTTTTCTTCACAAACAAGACAGGAGCACCCCAAGGTGATACACTGGGCTGAATAAAACCCTTATCAAGCAATTCCTGTAATTGATCCTTCAATTCATGAGAAGCCATACCATACGGAGGAATAGAAATGGGCTGAGTGTCCGGCAACAGATCAATACCAAAATCAATATCTCTATCAGGCGGCATGCCTGGAAGATCAGCTAGAAACACATCAGGAAAATCCCGTACTACTGGGACTGAGTCAACTGAAGGGGTGTCAATACTGACATCTCTCACATAAGCTAAATACGCGTCACACCCCTTCTCAACCATACGCTGAGCCTTAAGGAAAGAAATAACTCTACTGGGAGTGTGATCTAAAGTACCCCTCCACTCAACATGCGGTACACCTAGCATAGCCAGCGTTACGATTTTGGTGTGACAATCAAGAATAGCATAATGGGGCGACAACCAGTCCCTGCCCAAGATAATATCAAAGTCTACCGTGCTGAGCAGAAATAAATCGGCTCTGGTCTCAAAACCACTAAGAGCAACCAAACACGACCGATAAATGCGGTCCACAATAAGGGAATCTCCCACGAGAGTAGAAACATAAACAGGGGAACTAAAAGAATCCTGAGGTGCACCCAAATGCGGAGCAAAATAAGAAGACACATAAGAATAAGTGGAGCCTGGATCGAATAAAACTGATGCATCTCTGTGACAAACCAGTATAATACATGTGATGACAGAATCAGAGGCAACAGCCTCGGTACGGGCAGGAAGGGCATGGTATCTGGCCTGGCCTCCCCCTCTAGGGCAACCTATACCTCCCCGACCTCCACCTCTAGCTGGCTGAGCAGGTGGGTTAGTAACTGGAGCTGTAATCATAGCCTGAGAACTCTGCGGGACACACTGTCGTTAAAAAGTCTGTGGAGGTGCACCCCTCCCAAGTCTGGGGCAATCCCTCACTATATGGCATGTGTCACCACACTCAAAACAAGCTCTGAAAGGACGTGGTGGCTGTGACTGGATGGGGCCAGGTCTGCTGGACTGACCTCTGAAAGCACCCCACGCAGGAGGTGCGCTAGAGACCGAAGGTGCATAATAAGGCTCATGAGGCCTAGGAGGAGCTGGAGCACTACTGGCTGCTGGAAGAGCTGAATGAACAGGGCGACTCATATAACCCCTACCATGACGACCTGCAGCTGGGGTACGGGCACCCGAATAATGGCCCGACTCTTGAGACCTCTTGGCCTCCCTCTCCTCTGTCTCCCTAGCATGCATACCCTCAATCCTCCTAGCAATGCTCACCACCTACTGATAAGAAATATCCATCTCCAACTCACGAGCCATGAAAAAGTCAAAGAGAGAAGAAAAATGAAACGCGAAAGAATTCATCTTTGAATACTTTTCTTATGACGTAAGTGCTTATGTCGGCATTTCTTATGATTTAAGTGCTTATGTCGGCATTTCTTATGACGTAAGTGCTTACGTCGGCATTTCTTATGACGTCAGTGCTTACGTCGGCATTCTTATGACGTAAGCGCTTACATTGGCAGGGTATTCAAATACCTATAAAAAGGGTCTGCATTTTCATTTGCAGATCATCCCTCAACTTCTTCTTTCTCTTCAATTAAAAAAGAGTTATTCTTTGTGTGGTCGTGGAGTAGGCAAAAATTGTTGAACCACGTAAATTTTGTCTTGTGCAATTTATTGCTTTTCTCTTTTAAATATTAGCATGACATGCTTCCCAACAGATAGCATATAAATAGAGTAAATATTCAATGAAGAGATATTATATCTTAAGACAACGAAGGGTAAAATAATCTAAAATCCATTCTAATTAATATTTTCTCAAGGTGCGTAAAAAAAAAATACCACAAATAATTTCAGGAGGGATGGAGTAATAGATAGATATCGAAAGGGTCTTCTTCGGAAAAAGAAAAGAGCGATTGAATCAATATTTCCTTTATTGTAATTCGTACTACACATCTATGTTGGAACGTAATTACAGATAATATTTTTTCCACGACTTCTAATTATTTTGAGAGTTCATATTCATTTAACGTTCTTCAGACTATTTTATTCATTTTAATATTTTTCAAAAGAATTGAGTAATATATAAGTCAAATTAAAAGAAAATCCACATAAACCCAAGACAAAGTTTTTTTTACAAAAACCAATAAAAAATCGCCGTCTGTGGGGATCGAACCCACGACCACGTGGTTAAAAGCCACGCGCTCTACCACTGAGCTAAGACGGCTTGCTCGTAGTGCATGATTATATGTTTTAATATATATAAATAACATTCTCCGTCTTAATTTTTTTTCTTGCTTAGCCATTCTGTTCATCTTCTTTCGTTCACTTTCTTTACACCAATTCGTTCTGAAGTTCCTAATGTGCTTCATGTCTTAAAACATTTACTGAAATTTTAATCAACTGACAGGTTGAAGAAATGTTTGTGAAGTTACAGTATGTTGATACCAGCAATTGCTTCCACATACTAAACTCAACTAAATCCATTCCAAGTATAGGAATTTCAATTCCAACCACCAAGAAATACAAGGAGCAGAACCAATTGCATGACCCAAATGGAAAAATTGAGAAAAGCAAGAATCTTGGGTTCAAATTCAGGCCTGGAGTTGGCTATGACAGTGATGTAAAAGAGAAGCTGGACTATCAAATTGGCAAAAACTCGCGTACTCATGTTTGGAAAAATGGTGTTTTGAAGACCCAAAATGGTTTCTTGAAGAAACCGGCTGATAAAACCGAGACTGAGGGGAAAATTGATGGTGAAAAAGTGCAAACCGAATGTTCGACGAAATGGGCCAATGAAACCCATGTTGTGAAGACCCGAAATGGTTTCTCGAAGAAACCAGTTGAAACAAGTGAGAGTGAGGAGAAAATTGGTGGTGAATTGAGCACTGGGAATGTGATGGAAAAAGCGCAGACAGAATGTTCGACGACATGGGTCAATGTAACTCATGCTGTGAAAAATGGCGGTTTAAAGACCCAAAATGGTTTTTTGAGGAAACCAGTTGAAAGAAGTGAGAATAAGAACAAAATTAGTGGTCAGTTGAGCTCGGGGAATGTGGCGGAGAAAGTGCAGACTAAGTGTTCGACAAAATGGGCCAGATATGGAGGCTGCATTCCTGTTATGCTGGAAGCTTTGGAGACGGTTAGTGATTTGGATGAGGCATTAAAGCCATGGGAAAAGAGTTTGACTAAAAAAGAAAGGACTATTATATTGAAGGAACAGGTGGAGTGGCAACGAGCAATGGAGATTTTTGAGTGGTTTAAGAGAAGAGGATGCCATGAATTGAATGTTATACATTATAATATTATGCTTAGGATTCTGGGTAAAGCACGGAGGTGGGGCGAGATTGAGAGGTTGTGGGGTGAAATGAGGGTAAAGAGAGTTGAGCCAATAAATTCAACTTATGGGACTCTGATCGATGTCTACAGCAAGGGTGGGCGTAGGGAGCAGGCAATGAAGTGGTTGAAGTTGATGAATGAACGAGGTATGGTACCGGATGAGGTGACAATGGGAATTGTCGTTCAGATGTATAAAATGGCGGGGGAGTTTAAGATGGCAGAAGAATTTTTAAAAAAGTGGTCTTTATGCAAATGTCTGGTGGAGGAACGCGTAAATGGTGCGACAAGAAGTGGTATTAGGGTCAATGGTTCTTCTGGTTCAAGTGTTTGTTTGAGCTCACATACCTATAATAATTTAATTGACACTTATGGGAAGGCAGGGCAAGTGAAAGAAGCATATGACACTTTTCACGAGATGTTGAAGGAAGGGATCCTGCCAACAACAGTTACTTTCAATACAATGATACACATGTGTGGTAATAATGGCCGAATGGAAGAAGTTGCTTCCTTGATGAGGAAGATGGAGGAACTTCAGTGCCATCCTGATACAAGAACATATAATATTCTTATTTCCCTTCATGCCAAGCACGACAACATAGGAATGGCTGCCACCTACTTTAAACTTATGAAGGATGCTTCTCTAGAGCCCGATGCCGTGACTTATCGCACTCTTTTGTATGCATTTTCAATAAGGAATATGGTAATTGAAGCAGAGAAGCTCATTTTGGAGATGGATAAGAAAGATCTAGAGATTGATGAATTCACTCAGTCAGCTTTGACTAGGATGTATCTAGAAGCTGGGATGGTAGAGAAGTCTTGGTCCTGGTTCCAGAGGTTTCATCTTGCTGGAAAAATGGCCTCTGAATGCTACTCTGCCAACATTGATGCCTTCGGCGAACGTGGCCATATTTTGGAAGCTGAGAGAGTTTTTAACTGCTGCAAGGAGGGAAAAAGACTTACTGTCCTTGAGTTCAATGTAATGATCAAAGCATATGGAATTAGCAAGAAGTACGATGAGGCGTGTTATTTGTTTGATAGCATGGAGAAACATGGCTTATCTCCTGATAGATGCAGCTTTAGTTCGCTCATTCAAATGCTTGCTGCTGCAGATCTGCCACTGAGAGCAGCATCTTACGTGAGGAAAATGCAGGAGGCGGGATTAGTTGATGATTGTATCCCTTATTGTGCTGTGATATCTAGTTTTGCTAAAGTAGGTCAGCTGGAAATGGCTGTAAGATTATTTGACGAAATGATTGCATTTGATGTCAAGCCTGATGTTGTTGTTTATGGTGTACTGATAAATGCCTTTGCCGACATAGGAAGTGTTAAAGAAGCTACAAAATACTTGATTGAAATGAGAAACTCTGGTTTAGAGACAAATGTTGTTATATATACTTCCTTGATTAAGTTATACACCAAAGTCGGGTATTTGAGAGAAGCCGAAGAAACATACAAAATGCTTCAGTCGTTTGAGGCAGGGGCTGATGTATATTCTTCGAATTGCATGATTGACTTGTACAGCGAGCGCTCGATGGTTGGACAAGCAGAAGAGATTTTTGAGAACCTAAAGAGAAAGGGAAATGCAAATGAGTTTTCTTACGCGATGATGCTGTGTATGTACAAGAGAACCGGAATGTTTAAGGAAGCCATTCAAATTGCCCGTAAAATGAGAGAACTCGGACTTCTGACTGACTTGTTAAGTTGCAACAATGTGCTTGGATTGTATGCAACTGATGGGAGGTTTAGAGAAGCTTTGGCGACTTACAACGATATGCTTTCTTCTTCCATCCAACCTGATGATTCAACATTCAAGTCACTTGGAATTGTTCTTCTTAAATGTGGTGTTCCAAAGGAGGCTGTTGGGAAGCTGGAATTTATGAGGAAAAAGGATCCTCAGAGTGGCATGCAAAAATGGAGCTCAACGTTATCTTCTGTAATCGGTGTGCTTGATACTGACAGTCCTGATAGAGAAGATGCCTAGCTCTTCCTATAGATACTAGTATACCATGTAACTTCAACTTTCAATGCTTATTGAATACTTGCATTGAAAAGATGGATTGTTACTTCTGTCTTGCCCATTTTGAAACTGGAATTAGAAACAGATTACAGTTGGAGTGAAATTGAAATTGTGAATTTGCTGTCTAGTTCTCATCTTGTCGAACTTTTGGCATTTTAAATCATCTTGTTCTAGATTGTCATTGCCTTTGATGTTTATATTTGTGAAAGATTGGAAGTAAGCATAATTTATTTATTGAATTCATGGCAGACTACCTAGAAGTAAGGACTATTCCTGGTATTTTCAAGAGCAATCGATCAACTATCAGTTGACTGTGCCTCAACCCCATATGTCCCCTTAGACTACATTAGAAATGCTTCTTCCTTTGACATAAAGGAGCAATTGTGGTAATTTCTTGAGGGTGATCCCAATTTTACCTACTATAACTAAATCTGTTCCCAGGAACATTTTTAAAATGTTGAGTTAATTATAAACACCAATAAAAAGGGGTGCAGCTGATTACTCTGCGAAAGCAGTATCAGTCAACTAATGATAATAACTCTAACTGGTCTTTACTCAATGAGACATACGGCTTTATAGAATGGGATTCTAGTTGTTGAGGTCATGGTCTATCTTCATTTAGTTCTAAATTTAACAGTTGTATGAAGCTTTTGCAATTCCTTATTTACAGGTTGCTTCTCTTGGAGGAGGACTATCACTTGAAGCCCATTTATTAAGCAGGTACCATTTGTAATGTTTTCTCCACTTCCATATTTCTGCTTAACAAACATTGTTTGATGGGATGCTACGAGGCTGAGATGGTTCAGGCATGTGAAGAGGCGAGACATAGCTGTCCCGGTTAGGATGTGTGAGAGGTTGACCATGGCGGGTTTGAGGAAGGTAGGGTTAGGCCTAAGAAGTTCTGAGGTGAGGTGATTAGGCAGGACATGTCACTGCTTCCGCTTACCGAGGAGATGACCCTCGATAGGAAGGCGTGAAGGACGAGTATTAGGATTATAGGTTGACAGATAGTCGCGAGTCTCTCCTAGGCTTGTCATAAAACTAGCCCCATTGTTGTATTTGCTTATTCCTGGTTCGTTATTAGTACATGTTGTGTTATTCGCTTTCATTACCCTATTACCTTGTTGCTATTGTTTGTTGTTTCGATTCATTGTTCCTTGAACTCTACCGGAAACAGGCTCTCTATCTTCATAAGGTAGGGGTAAGGTATGCGTACACACTACCCTCCCCAGACCCTACTTGTGGGAATACACTGGGTTTGTTGTTGTTGTTGTTGTTGTTGTTGTTGTTGTTGTTGTTGTCGTCATCTGATGGTATGCTACGGGAAGCAAGAAGCACTTTTCCAGAGAGAGGTAGCTTGAGGAACTGTGAATACAAGTAGTAAAGACACATTGTTACTTAACTGTGTCACTGATGCGTCAAAGACTGTTGCTTGCCAAACTTATTAATACTAATGGTATGCATCAAAAACTTAACAAACACTATCTGATGGTATGTAAGTGGTTCAATTCTCGACGCTAATTTGAACCTGCTTTAAGAATAAGGAGCTGCCTTTCAATGGTGTGAACTGTATGAACTAATGGAAGCTTACAGTAATCTACTAGTTGAGAATTGTTAGTTGCTGAAGTCTGTTAGGTAATTAAAACTCAGTTTCTGCAGCAGTTTGAGCCAAAACTTTGACTTGTTTGGAGTGCTACTGCCTGAGAAACAAGACTGCAAAATGACGACTAGTGCTAATCAACGTCTAACTCATTTTCAGAAAACAGATTTACCATAACTTTATTATTGCCTCCACTAAACAATAATCAATAGGTTAAGCATTTCTTTTTGACATATTAAGGGCAGCGGAAGGGCCGGACCACACGGGTCTATTGTACGCTGCCTTACCCAGCATTTCTGCAAGAGGATGTTTCCACGGCTCAAACCCGTGACCTCCTGGTCACATGGTAAAGTTGGACATGACATTATTAAACTGGGATAGGATTATCATCAATACAGAAGCATCAGAGGAATCCAAATCCCTTTTTTCAGGTCATTATATTTTTTTCATTAACAGGAAAACTACATTACATTATGTGCTAGTGGAGATACTTTTAGATGCTATCTTGTAAGTGGTTTAAGCCTGTCTAGCATGTGTAGATATTTTCTTTGCCAGCTCTATACATTTAATTATTAAGTGCATCTTTCTCTAGTGTTTTTTGCTGCAGCAGTGTAATGTCTTTGAAATAGCACCTTGTTGATTAAGCTGCTGGATCCAACAACCAGCTCAACAGCTGCTAGTATTTGTTGTGTGGTGAAATGGAGATCTATGCTTTTTCTGCACTGTACAAGATTTTATCTCCAATTGGTTCTTTTCTGCAACTTGTTTATTTATGTTTGCAGCAAATTATACTTGGGTGAAACTTTGGTTGACAAAAGTTAATACTACTATATTTATGTATGTCAAATATTTGGTTCTTGGTCTTTCATTGCATCAACCTTATTGGGACTACTTGGTGGGGGGAGGGGGACCAAAAGAGATTTTTACTGTTGCTTAAGCAACTTTTGATGGCAGCCATGAGTTTTCTGTCCAGGGGCGGATCTACCGTGTCAATTACGGGTTCACGTGAATCCAATAACTTTTGTCCCGTCACTATATGTATGTTAAGAAATCCTCTAAATATGTCCCATCCCTATATGTATGTTAAGAAATCCTCTAAATATGTGAATTTTGTTATTATTGTATATATTAACTTGAGAGGTTGCTGCAAGAACCTACAAACTTCAAATTCTGTGTTGTTTCTGTCTGCTGTCATTTGTGCTGTCAAATTGGTGACTTACCTTGTTTTTTGCCACTGCCATGTTTCAGACTTGATTCAAAGAAACTGAAGCAGGGAAAACACTAAGAAACTCATGAAGACGTTGAAAATTTTGATTTTTTGAACCGTTTATAGAACTTACTTAGCTTGCACTGAGATTGGAAATCATTATCTAATTTGTCATTTTCAGTGTCTTCTAAAAGAATGGAATTCCACAGCCACCCACCCATTTAAAACTATTTTCTGAAAGATTTACAAACCAAATTTGATTATCGAGCCGTGGGAGCAGCCACTGCTCGCATCGGGCTACCTAACCTTGAAAAAATTATAGAGATATATTTCATGATCCATGGGTCTAGCACTAGATTCAAATCAAATGGAAATATTAAAAAGAAACGATTAAAAAATATGTGCAACTAAACCAAAAATATGATTTCCATTTCAATTTACAGAATCCAAAAAAGACTAACAAGAACTACATTTTAGCTCCCTAATTACTGCCTAATGCCTAAATTGCCTATACACCCTGGAAGATCAAGTATCAAAGACACCTACCACTATGTAATGCCGCTTCCATCCGCCGCCATCTGCCACCACAAAGGGAACTCAAACTTTGCCGCCGGCCGCTGGCCACTGGCCACTGCCATGTTCCACCACCACCACCACCACCAATCCTCTTCAAGATCCATCATTGTACCATGAAACAACAATATCTTTCAACCCAATTTTCAATTCCTCCCATTGACAATCCTCAAATTCTGTTCCACCATTCACAACCTTAAACTCCACCAACCATAACTCCTTTGCCACCTCCAACATTTCCACCAACAAAACCACTCTCCCTTTCACCAACCCAATTCCCCCACTCTTCCTTCTTTCCACTCTATACCCTCCATCTTTCCCAATCTTCATCACTTTCTCCCCAACCTCAATCACCCCCACATTCGTCGTAAACCTCATTTCTTTCTTATTCAATCCCATTTCAAACAACCCCGACAAATCCAACCCCGAATTCATCGATATAATATCAAACGCATTCATTCTCCCCATATGTTTACTACTTTCCTTCTCCAAAATCCCCTCACCAAATTGCTTAATCTCTTCTTGTTTCATTGATGAAGATCTTTTAAACCATGAAGTATTCATCAACTCCTCAATACTGTATCTCGTATCCGGGTTCGGGTCAAGCAACCGGTTTATTACTTTCCGAGCCGGCTTTGAAATCCAATCGGGAAACTTAAATTCACGGCGATGTATAGCTTTATACATGTTAGGTAAATTTGAATCATCAAATGGTAAACAACCGGCGAGAAATACGAAGAGAATAACCCCACATGACCATGCATCTGCGTTAGCTCCGTCGTATCCTTTTCTGTAAACTACTTCAGGTGCAGTATACGCCGGAGTTCCACAAGCGGTGTGGAGGAGACCGTTACGTAGTTGCTCCGGCAAGGCGGAGAGTCCGAAGTCGGAGATTTTAAGGTGACCGTCTTTGTCTAGGAGGAGATTTTGAGGTTTAATATCGCGGTGAGCGACGCCGTTTTGGTGGCAGAAGTGTAGGGCGGAGACAAGCTGGTGGAAATAAAACCGAGCGGTTGATTCAGAAAACCGGCCGCCACGGCGGTTGAGCTTCGTAAAAAGTTCTCCGCCGTGTGCGAGTTCCATTACGAAGTAGATTTTGGTTTTTGTAGCCATGACTTCGTGGAGTTTAAGGATGTTTGGGTGGTGATTAAGTCGGCGCATGGCGGAGACTTCTCGGATTATACGAGGTTCCATAGAAGCATCAAAAGTAGTTGTTGAACCGGTTTTGTTTATAACTTTAATGGCGACTTCTGTATTATTGTCATCTAAACAACGGCCGAGGTAGACTTTAGCAAAGCTGCCACGGCCTAAAAGACGACCGAGTTGGTATTTATTGAGAATTATTGTACCGGTTCCGCTACCGTCGGAGCTGGTGGTTCTTTTGATTTTGACGGTGGAAGGTGGTGGTTGGGGGTGTTTTACATCCATACCTACGGCGGCGGATGGTGGGTGGAGGCGGAGCGAAGGGAGGAGGAAGATTAGTAAGTGGCAGGGCAAGAAAGAAAGAGGGGATGAATGTTGCTTTTATAGGAAGGATTAGTGTTGAGTGAGGTATATGGCTGGATCTTATCTGTCAGTGTTCTGGTTTTGGACTCTTTTGATTTTTGTTTTTTTACTAAAATTCTTTCAATTTTGCACAACTATTTTTGGTGTGTATGTACAAGTAGAGAAAATGATCATATAATTGAAGAAAAGAGAACAAGTTCTACTAACATATTTTGCAAATGTACAAAACTTTGTATTTGAAATACTTACTCGTAATTAATAATTATTACGATAAGAAAATATATTATTCTTCTGTTTCAATTTACGTAACATACTTTCTTTTTTAGTTTATTCCAAAATAACAATAAAAAATATATTTGAAAATAATCTAATTTTAATTTTTTAATTTTTACTCATTTTTTCTTTCATGAGAAGTTTTTATAGTCACATAAATATTATAGCCCCATAAGTTTTTACTGTTTAAACTTCTAAGACTACAAGTTTCAAAAGTTTTTTTTCTTAAGTTGTATCCCGGGTCAAACTATATCACTTAAATTGAAATGGATGGTGAAAGTGAAACTATATATTAAATAAATATGATTAAGTAAACAATTATGTGAAAATACATATCATTCATCTATTAATTTAGTTTTATGTACAAACTGGATGCCGATGAATTCTTACTATAACTATTTACTCACTTCATTCCATTTTATGTGACACTATTTTGAATAAGAATTATCATGGGCTTTTTTCACTTTTAACCTGTGCCAAAAATTATTTATATTCGATACAGAAAAAGTGTATAAAGTTTATATAATTTTTGTATATAATATACAGAATGTATATTCTATTATTTTGAAATTGGTTATACAGTTTCATTTTCGGAATTATTCATTTGTAAGAGGAGGACCGCTTATTAAAGTTGGCTCAGGTATAAAGAGATTAAGATAATTTGTCTTCATTAACCTGCCAAACTTCTTCCTAAGCTAAAATTAAGAGAATAAGCGATGAATCATGCTTTGTATGAAGACGGCAATAGACACGCAATTAGAAGAAAGATTAGTTGTATAGTATGATTAGTTCTGGTGGAATATCTAATCTGTCTTTATTTTGGTTTTGGACTTGTTACCTTTTTTGTTTTTACCAAAATTTTCAAGATTCTACAACCATAATTAGGAGAGTACAAGTATAACTAAAATGGTCGTTCTATATATATCCCAAAATAGTAAGTAACAAAAATATTTTTCGTTTGAACTACCAGGGAGATAATTGTTTTTTCAAACTTCGTAACTAATTAAACTTACTTTTTTTATATTTATAAAAGGTGCAATTTACATATCGTATATTTAAGTAGCTAGTATTAGTATTCCTTTTCTTTCTTACGTCATAGAACATTTGTTTTTCATTCTAACATCTTCCTTCGTAATATTAGATGATAAAAGCTCAAGGCAATATGATGATAAAAGTTCCTAATTAGAAGAAAAAAAAGAGTAATCAATAGCTAATGCATTGTCTTACAAGAAATCTATGGCTAATATTATTTGAGTAAATGATCATTCGTGCCGAATTTTTTAAATATTTTGCACAATATATTGCTCTGTCACTTGACTATAGAAAGGGCCAACAGTAAAATTATGATTAAATAAAACGTTAACTTGTATGATTTTTCCCCAAAAAGAATCTTTTTTTGGGATTACACGGATCGTTACTTAATGAAAAATTAATGAACAAAGATGCACCATATAATTGACGATGCCAAAACCTCTTGATTAATTATGTAGCATATTTTCAAAGATTCTAGTCAAAGTTCAACGAATTCACTACATGAAATAAGGTTTTCAGGGATGACACTCTTTGGTGATTCTTGTTGCACCACCAAAAATGAGTGCCTATAAGTTGCCTTTTCAAAGGTGACCTACTTTAAATCTATTTTGTGGCACATTTATTTACTATTTGTCTCGAGTTTAGTCTTCACAAAAACTGATTTATTTTATTATTAGCTTTTGTAACGGCTACGTCCATCACAAAAAGTAAACAAATGCATAGATTTTAGGTAAGTCGTTTCACGAAATAGCAACATATAGGCATTAAAATTTGGTGGCGGTTGTAGAGATCGCCATAGAAATACGATCACCACATAACGTCGTCACTAAAAACCTTGTTGCTTCTAGTGATGGGAGCTAGCAACATGTCTTTTCTTAGTCAAAATAATTTTATGAGTAATAAAGGTGTAAATTATTAAAATTTATGTAAAAGAACAAGGTGTAAAATTGTAATGGACATTAAAGTAGATGCAAAGATTTGTTTATTAGGTTAATGCGATAGTTAGTTAGAGTTGGACCTACAACAGATAATTTGATTAAGTTTGTTATGATGCATTTACTAAAATGGCAAATATTTTAGCAAAGAATATTAAAAGTAAATATGCATATATATTATTGTGGGAAAAAATACATGTAAATTACTAAAAGAAAATATTAATCATAGGAGTAAAATATTGTACATACATTTAATGTTAGATAAAAAAACTGTAGTAACAATATTTTGGAGAGTAAAGTTTTATGTCAAATATGTGAAAGAAAATTTATTGACGATGTAGTTCTAAATATTATGAATTTCTATATAGTTAAACTAAGAAAAAAAATAAGTTTTAATAATTAAATTTTATTTGATTTTAAAATTTTAGATAATAGAATTAATTAAATTATAGCTTTGACTAATATGAAAGCTATTTTAAAGGATAAAAAATGCAAATAAAATTTTGCTAAAGAGCTTCTTGCTTTTAATATAGTATCAATAGATGGAAAGTACGCGTTGCATCTTATTGTACGTTCACTGGGTGTTACCTCGTATTAATGAGAATAATTTTTTAAAAATAACATAAATATTATTCAAAAGATGTATTTACATTATAATATAAGAATTAACAAAAAATTATTAGTTTTAAATGATAATTGTGTTAATCATGTTTAGAAATTTGATCTATTCTAGTAGTTTTTCCTTTAGTTTGTTCTAATACTTGCTTTATTATATACAAATATCAGAGGAATAACATTTGATTGAAAGGTGAAACTATATTTTGTGTCTACCCGCTTTAAAAAATTTAAAACTATAATAATTAAGATCCTTGAACATAAAATTGATGTTCGAAGCTAAAAGTATAATTTCAAGGCATATGGCCTATGTGCCTTGGAACTTGGAAGTCCTAATTTGAATTTGTAATATATGGATTTTAAGCTTCTAAATTTAAAAACGTGATTTTCTTTTACAAATAAGGCATAGTACATAATCAGAATAGAAAAAAATTTAATACATAAATTTAATTAATTTTGACGTCCTAAATATTTAAGAAACAATTAAAGTCCTAAATATTCAAAAATAATTAAATAACTATTTTGTTCAATGCAATTTTTTTGACACTTTCTAAAGTAAAATTGTGTAAGTTTCGATGATAAAAATAGTAGAACGGTAAAGCTTCTTTTATAGAAGCATTACATATATAATTGAAACAGGAAAAGATTTATGTAAAGTAAAATTATATATAGTTAAAATAAATAAAGATTTTTTTTAAAAAAATAGAGACTCCTAAAACAAAAAGGAGTTCAAAGTGCTTATTTTTACCTAATAGCTTATAAAAAATTAATCTAAAATGAGTACAAAGTAATCGAATCTTTCCTAGTATAAAACGAAAGTGCTTGAAATTTAATTGAGTCAAAATTTTATTTAAAAAGCCCCCTAAAACTAAAAGGAGTTACAAAGTGATCACTTTCCTAGGATAAATCGTGTTTAAAATTTAATATTGCTAAATTTAAGTGGAGGTAGAAAGTGAAAAACCATCATAAGTCTAAAATTAAATGGAATTTGAAAGTGACGACAATTTTATTAAAAGATCATTTTAAACATATAAGTGGTACAAAGTATCAGAAATTTTCCTAGTGGTAATTGAAAGTTCATACAATTTAATACTACTAAATCTACATGGATTTGAAAAGGCACGGGTTGTAGATCTAAAAGGAATAGAAAAATTAAAGTCCCAAATAGTAGGAGAATAATTAAATGAGTATTCTTAAATATTAAGAAATCTATTAAACAAAATATCTTTAATTATTAGAGAAATAATTAAATGACTGTTTTATCTAGTGTGAACTTTATATTTAGAGGGTAAAAAAGACGAACAACATTCGTTTAGGGCCTTCGTGTTTTTTAGTTCCAATGAATAAATTATTTTTAAAAATTTCATAAGGTAAAATCTTAATTGATTTTAGAGTATTAAATATTAGGACTTCCTACGTAGTTCAAATAAAAAAATTATAACTAAAATTTTAGTTATTTGCAAAATCTTAAAATTTTAAGAAAAATAATTTAATATAGTTTTATCCAGTATAAGAACTATTAAAAACAACTAAAAACGGAGAAAAAGGTCAATAAGAGCACGAAAAAATAGTAAAAGAAATAACTTGACTAAAGGTTAAAGCATACAGTCTAATACAAAAAGGATTCTATTCAACCAAGCTTTACAATCCAGATCAGCAAAATAAGATGTATTGGTTAAATACGTGCATGCAAAATTTAACTACTAATATAAATACATGAATGCAAAATTCAACTGCTAGTAAAAAAATTGCTCAAAGAAAGAAAACTTAAAACCTTTAATTTTGTAGTTGTTGCTCCAACAAGGCAAAATTATGATGATGAAAAGGTGAAATTGTAACTTCTTTTAATAGAATTACAGATGTATATAAAATTGGGTGAAAATTTTATTAAAAAAAAGACTCTTATAAGTTTTCAAAGAGCTCGTCTTCATCTAATATAGTTATAAAAAATTCAGTGTCAAAAATTTATATCAAAACTTTCCTAGTGTGTGCATGAATTAGTCAAATTTTAAGAACTTTTCAAGTGTGAAATTATAATACTCCTAAATATTAACATAGTTGAAAGTATCAAAAGTTTTCTAGTAGGTGAATTAGTTAAAATTTTATTAACTAAAGAAAAATTGAAACCTTCCTATTGTATGTAAATTGGACAAATTTTTATTAACTAAAAAAGATCCTCCTGAATTAGAAAGAAAAATTTAATAATACTCCTAAATATAGAGTTGGACGAAAACTTTCTATTGTGTAGAGAACGAAAATGTTTCCTAGTATGTGTGTCAATTATAAGTATTATAGGAATAGTAATTAAATAACTATTCCTAAATAGTAGGGAATTAATTAAATGACTATTTTAAATATTAGGGAAATAATCAAATGACTATTTTGTCTAATGTGAACTCTATTTTAAAAAGGGTAAAAAAAGGCGAACGACATTTCGCTAAGGGTCTTCGTGCTTTTAATATAGTACTAGTTTTAGTGTACGTGCGTTGCACGTGTGTATCACGTCAATCCATAAAGATTACGTAAATATTATTAAATATTATTTTGAGCTATAAAATAAATAAATATATAAATAAGGGTAAGTTTTTTACAATGTTGAAGTTAATCGATTTAGCAAGCTTAATAAAAGAATAACTTTCGGCCCACCTACCTCAGACATTTTATTTACGTTTTACCTCCAATTCACCAAGTTAAGTGATTATCTTCTGTCTTGTGCGATTAATTAGCGGAATTTGTTATAAAGAAAGTAATAATAAGATTATAATAATAATTTATTCATCTTTTATATTTTGTTAGAATTAACGTTGAAAGTATCTTTATATTTTGTTAGAATTAAGAACTATGGTCGGTTGAATTATCTATATATTTTGTTAGAATTAAGAAGAATATTGAGAAAATTGTACATTATTTTAGTTACATAAATATTGAGAAATTGTTAGAAGTTAGAACTATGGTCAGTTGAATTATCTATATATTTTGTTAGAATTAAGAAGAATATTGAGAAAATTGTACATTATTTTAGTTACATAAATTTTGAGATTTATAATCGTGCTATGAATAATTGTTTCCGCTCTTCGTGATTTATAATCGTGCTATGAATAATCGTGATTTATAAAGATCTAGCTCTTCGTGATTTGTAATTCTTAATTCTCATAACTACAGTCATGTACTTTTTCTAATCTCTTCGTGATTTATACATTGTTTCCGCTAGAATATCTATTTAACTGTTCTAACATTGACTTCCATTTGCTCATGTTCTGGCCTTTGATATGCAACTGCAAGGCTATTTCTCGAACTCTTTCTACATATATAATACACTGGTTCTGAAATCTTCTTTTGTTCCTCTCCATCTATGTGTAATAAATTGTTGCTGCAAATAGAAATGTGAGAACTTGAGCTCGTGGTCTGCTGCTGTTTGTCCTCTTGATCAGCCATTTTAATTCCTGTTCCCAGCTTCCAACATTGTGTTTTTCTTTCAACCAACCTACTAATGCAGCCCATATTGATCTAGCATAAGCACATTCAAAGAAAAGGTGATCCAACGTCTCTTCTTTCTGGCTAGTGCATAACACATTCCTTCGGCACATCAATCTTCCATTTTGCCAGTCTATCCACTGTTGCTAACCTTTGGTTGAGAGTTAGCCATAGAATAAATAGATGCCTTGATATAGTAACATCTCCCAGCACAAGATTCTTCCATGTAACTTTCTAAAATTGAGACCTTGCTGCTATATACATTGTCTTGATGCTAAACTTCCCTTGCTTGGTCTACATAAATAAAAGAATAAGTGAATATTTTAATTTATATAAGGTAAAGATTTAATTAATTTTAATATCCTACGTATTAGGATTTCTTATATAGCACTTCAAAGTTTTAGTTGATTTAAAACTCCTAGATATTAGAAGAAAATTTAAATGATTATTTTGTCGAGTGTAAACTTTATTTTAAAGGGTAAAAAAAAGCGGCCAACATTTCGCTAAGGTTAGGGTAGGAGCTTTTGATAAGTACATAAGTTTAAAAAATCACATAGATATTACTCCTCGTGTTCCACTTTAATTGATTTTTTTATTGTTTGATATTAAAAAATTCATCTTTGAACATTAATTAACAATAAAATTGACCATATTAATCTTAGGACCATATTAAGCTTAATTTGTTCAAATACAACAAATACTACAAAGGCAATTTTCAAAAAAAAAATTAATTCCTTCTTGATACCTGAAAAAATTATATATTATGGACTACTAAAAAGGCCAAAAAATTAATTAAATTGGACCGGAGGGAGTATCAAATAATGCATTTGAGTTATAAAAGTTTAAAAAATTATAAGTTCCTAAAAATAATGAATGTTGACCCTATCCAGCTATAGCTCAATAAAATGAAGTAATCATATCCCATTAAATTCTACAAATGCCTTATTGTGATTTTGAGGACTTTATGAGAATCTTTAAGAAAATTGTACTGAAAATAAATAATATAAATATATTTTTCAATCTATTATTTAATGATTTGATGAATAATATATATCAAGAAATTTAATCTTTGATCTTTAGAGTTTTGGAAATGAGAAGTTTAGCTTATAGCTCTTAAATATTAATTTGATACATGACAATACAAAATCTAAAATTGACTAACGTTTAGTTAACAATTTAGAACAAATAATTAATATATAAAAAAAATGGACCGGTCATTTGCTGGAATAAATGCAAACAAAGAAAAAGTTAATTTATGACAACTCAAATAGAATACAACTTATCTTTTACTATTTCATATTTATTACTTCAAATTTGCATTTTATCAATCTGACCCTCATACTATATTATATTGATTTTTTTATTTCTTTCACTATCAGTGCTCTTTCTATAAAAATAAATTTATGTACCCTAATAAAGAGTTTGTAAACTTGAAAATGTATTTTTATTTTATGATAAATTTGAAAAAGAATTTAATAGGATTCTTTAGCTAGTTAGTTATATAATTTAGATACTTAATTATTTATTCTCAATATAAATGAAAATAATTCATACTATAAGTAGATACTATGAATCTTTATATGTTCCAAAGGATTAAAAAACTAATATGATCATATTTTACTTTTGAATCTTTATATGTAGAATAATTAGTGTTGTTGACTCTGGTCAACTACTTTTATGAACTCTCTTTTTCCTTACCTCTTTTATATCTTTTATATTTTTAAATTTTGTTATTTATTTTAATTATTGAATTTTATATTTAAATATTATATAAAAATATTTTTTGGGTTAAAAAGTAGCACAAATTTGATATGCAAGTGTATTATGGTTCATATATATATATATATATATAGACACACACATGCAAAGAATTACAGTAATGTTATATTATCCAAATAAATAAATAATTTATATTAGATAATTAAAATATTAAATGATTTTAAAGTCCTATATTAAGACTTCTTACGTAGTTAATTAATGAATGATTTGATAAATAATATTACAATGAATTTCAAAAAGGGATAACTCTCTAAAGTATTAACCATTATATTACGTCTAAAATTAATAGATTACAATTATGTTACATCTTCTCTAAATAAATAAATAATTTATATTAGATAATTAAAATACTAATTTATTTAAAATTCATGTTTAAAATTTCTTACATGATTCAAAGGATAACAAATTTTTAGTTGATTTTGAAAATGGGATAAATTTTTAAAGTGTTAGCCACTGTTCTACGCATAAACTTTGTACCACTATCCATCATAATAGTGTGCTTGGTAATATATTTGTTGTTATACATACTTTTACAACTTCTGCAAAATCTAAATATGGAAAAATAATATTATTCATTTAAAGTTCTAAATATTAGGATTTCTTACCTAGTTCAAAAAAGGAAAAATTTAATAACTAAAATTTTATTTGATTTAGAAGTCCTAAATATAGGAAAACAACTAAATTACAATTTTATCCAATATGAAATTAGTTTTTAAAGGGTAAAAAAAGCAAACAATATATCGCTAAGGGGCTTCGTGCTTTTAATATAGTATATATATGAATAGATTGATCAAAATTCTTAATATTTGCCATCTTAAGTATGAAATATTTGACTGTAGCGTAGAAGGAATTACAATGGTGTTTGGATTTTTTTTTTGTCAAACGTGAGAAATTCTCTTTTAAGTTTTAATCCAAAATCTCAAGGCATAATTTTTTATTACTAAACGAAAATTAAATTGGATGTAAATTAAGAACAGGAAAGAAGGTAGCCTCAAAAATTTTAGAATCTTCTGACTAAGAAAGAAAACCTGCAGATTAGTCACATAAATCCATATTGAACTACATTAGGCTTTAAATGTGTAACATCTTTTAATCCAAAATCAGCATATTCTTTTACTCCTAAAAAGTTGAATTGGATGGTCAATAAGAAAAGAAAAAGACATTAATGAAAAATAATTCTTCCAAAACCCATATAAAAGCATTTAAAACAAAAGCAAAAACAAACTAAAACAAGAAAAAACTCTAAAGATAACAGCAATATTCTATAGAACGATTGGAAAAAGTATAAAGAACTCACCTACTAAGGAGCAATCACATGTCGTTGGCAAAGTACTACAAATTAGCAAGTTTTTTTATACTGTCAAGTCAAATAATATGGAAGGAATAAAAATTATATTACATAATTCAAATAAGGAAAGAATTTATGTAAAGAAAATCATAGTTGATTTTGAATTCCTAAAATATTTAGATTTTCTATATGGTTTAAATAAGGAAAGAATTAATAGTTAATAATTTAATTGATTTTAAACTAATAATTAAATTACTAATTTATCCACTGTGGAATCTATTTTTAATGGGTAAAAAAGACGAATGACATTTCGCTAAGGGCCTTCGTGCTTTTAATATAATATAGATATAGATAGATAATCCAACACATGTTCAAATTTTCAATCAAATCTCTTCGCAACTTTTCTTTTCAAATCTGATACTATATGCTTTTTTATCAAGAATGTACTGCTTTTTTCCCAAAACTTGACCGGAAAAAAACTATAGTTGTATAAATCATTCTCATTTCGACGGTACGTAATTTTTCAAGATTTTTTAAACCTGTCACTTCTCCTTTTCATTGATTTAAAATCAATAAGTACACATATCTTTTGGTTTAAATAATTAATTTCCTTTTTTTTTTCTCATTGTCCCACCCAATTGAAACGTGATGACAGATAAGAAGATTATGCAAATTGAAAACGAACACGTTTGCAAAGTGACGAGCAGAACCACCTTTGCATGACATATAGTACAAGATATGTTATATAGAACAAATCAACTTGTGCATCCTTTTGTATATGGGATATAGTACAAGATATGTATAAGTGTAGATGCACAAGCATTTGCTTAAATATTTGGTTTTACTCTAATTTTAACATGTAATACGAAATACTGTTAAAACGAAAAAGAATTTGAAAACTCATCAGTTATATAGTTCAAATAAAATCAGAGACCACAATATATAGTTGGATTGGAAATTGGGTGGTCAAACAGAGAATTGAAAAGATCAAAATATAGATAACAGATTAAATATAATTTAATACTAATAATTGTATAATTACTTCTAATAACGATTGGAAAAATGAAATGAAGAGCTTTCATTGGATTTGTGAAGAAAAATAAAAAGAGTGGGCAGAAACTGTTTCTCGTTAGAATGCTAATACTCACTCATCAGCTTTATTTTACACATTTTCTTCTTTAAGTCATTAAAGCTGCTTATTTTGTCCAATTAAATTGAATCACTTCCTCTCCCTTATTTAATATTCATAATTAATGTATATAATGAAAGATGTAATTCAATTCCAAAATTTCCTCATCTTCCGTTATTTAAACTCACAACAGTAATTATGTAGGAAAAGCATTTTAATAATGAAAATTGTACTAAAATTAGGACAAAAGTCCAAAAAAACAAGAAAAAAGATAAATAAGAATTCCCACCTTTATATTTATATATAGATGTGGCCATTTGAAACGGTTATTCTAGAAAAATAAACCATACTAAAACCTTGTCTACATTCATAGAGGTAGAATAACTGTTTATGATCAATGACCACGTTTTGAAAGAATAAATAGCTTTGTTTTCTTTCTTTGAAAGAGTGTAAATTTAATATTTTCCAAGTAAAGTGATCCAGTTTAATCTTACCCTAAAGATAGACATATACACAATTTGAATTGGGCGGTATAAATTGCATCTATGGAACACAGTAAATAATAAATGTATAAAATTGCATATTTTAAGAAACAACTAGAGCTAATTAGATGTCTCCAATTACAGCCTTGAAAGTGAAAAAAATAATTATACGCTTCCCTTTATATGAGTTTATGCAGGCTGAATTTGAATCGGTCAGGTTAATGAATTCAAATATCAAACGGTGTTAAATAAAAAACTAAAAAAAAAAAAAAAAGTTGAATCTAGTGATAAGGTGGGGTTGAGGACTTGCACACTCGATGAGCTCTTTGGCTTTCGCAAAAATGGAGCGTTCAAACTCCATCAGTCGTCTTTTCTTTCCCCTCCGGCCCGGTTCGAACTGACCCGATGTAATAAAATAAAGGGAAAAATGCCAGTTATGTCCATTTAGAAGTAGTTTATTATAAAATATTATTAATATTAGTCAAATATTATCAATATTAGCCAATTAGCTATTTGTAGAAAAAAAGGGTCAAATTTTTGCAGTTTGGTGTTTTATTGAGTCCTTTCCCTATCCTGGCTTGCTGGAGGTCGGACCAGTTCAGGCCTGTGCAAAAACATTAAACATATATCTGCTAGAAGACCTAGATCAGGTCTCCGTTTTGTGTGTTTTGCACCATCTTGTATCACAATGAGAACTTCCTGCACAACTTCTTCAATTGCAGTTTTTGATGGAATTGTATTATTCTGTTGGTTCGTGCTTCTCATGTCCAAAGTCTATTTTTTTAGTGGTGTTATTAGAATAGATTGAGTACATTTTAAAGAGCTTGAATCTCAATTTTGAGATAATTTGGTGAAGTTTTGAGGTTGTTTGAATTGAAAATTCGAAGTAGAAGATGAACATGAAAAAAATAATAGGTGTATCACACTGTGTATCATATTTGTATCAAATGTGTATTACATGTATATCAATATATACATGCGTGTGAGATACATGCAGTGGCGGAGGCAGGATCTCCACGAAGGGGGTTCAAAAAAAATTTTGTATCTAGTGGGAATTGAACTCATGACCTTATGTAGATTTTGAACCCTCTTGACCACTAAACTACACTTTTGGATTGTGTTAAGGGGTTCAAAACTTAATATATAGAGGTAAAAAACAGATTTTGCCTTATATATACAGTGTATTTTTTCGGCGAAGGGGGTTCGGGTGAACCCCTTGCGCCCCCCTAAATCCGCCCCTGGATACATGCGTGATACATGTGTAACAGAAGAATTTTTAAAACTCGATTTTAACTACGAATTTGATACAAAATCAGTCCGAATCACCTTCAATCTTTCTCAAATTGTGTATATTGACTCATCTATATGTTTTTAATGAATCTCAACCATACCCATTGAAAAAAAATCCTTTTTTTCTTAGATTTTTGGAATCTTGTATATATATTTATATATATATTGTATTTCCTCTCCTTATTTGTTGCCTCATCCATGAAATTTTCTTTCCCTCTTGCATCTAATGTTGCTAATCACGCTTAAAAATATGGAATGAGATTTTGTGTATGATTTTTGGAGAGAAAGAACCTTATTTCTTTGGGTTTTCAATTTTTCCATGTGATTGGTTAATTTTAATAAGTTTATAATGAATAGTTAGAGGTTGGTACTTTTTTAGGACATTTTTGCAAGATTCCTTAAAATAAATTAAAAAAGGTCTCGTCAGGTAGGCGTAACGGTCCCCATATGGCTATTCTAATGTATTTTCTGTCAAGTTATATATGCACATTTTGGTTTTTTATATTTCAGGACTATTGACATTTGGCTTTGCTGCAGCCAGCAACTTGTAGCATACCCATGTGGCTAAATTGTTGAATGCACGGCACAACCATTGGCTCTTTTTCACTGAACAATTATGTGGGAGCCTTACTGCCAGATCAAAGCATATAGTAGAATCTAATTTCCTTTCTTTTTCTTTTACTCTTTTTGTTTCTTTTTCTCTTTAAATTTATAAACTGATGGAATAACTTATTCTTTTGCTTCAGTCCGGAACTCACTTTAAGAGCCGATTAATTTGAATTCACACTGAAAATTATACCACCTAGGGGTAAAGCACTTTCTTCTAAAGGCAACTCCATATTTAAAGTTTGAATCCGAGTGTTTACTTTGAAAATAGTAATTATAATTAAATTTGATTTTGTGGTTCTAAAAATACGTAATTTATTTTAATGTTAGTTGTTAAGCGATAGATGCTAAGTGAGAGTCAGAAAAATGAGATAAGAGCTTGAGGACAATATGTTATGCAAACCGAATGGCTGTGAATCGAGGTCTCAAGCTGACCTACGCTGGGCCTCGAGGTCGAGCTAAAGTGTCGCACTCGGGATGGTCGATGAAGAACTAACAGTTTTAAGGACTTTGATGATTGCTCTTTATGATCAATTTTGAGTAATAAATGAAGAACAATCAATAAAACACAATAAATGTAAGCAATAAAATCAAAGGAGCGACAATAGAATATGTTTAAGTTGAAGAGCAAAGAATGTTCTTGTTCTTGTATTGAATATCGTATGTGTTACAAAATGATAAGGGTCCCCTTTATATAGGAGGGGGAATCCCAACATAGTACATGTGTATTTATTATGAAGATATGCGGCTGGTACAACCATTTAATGTCACAGTACGGACTTGTACTATTCTTGTAGACCTGGTCAGCTCTAACCATGTGCCTTGGGAATTTCCCGCTTGTCCATCATAGCCACCGATTTGCACTGCCCCGAGGTCTAACATAGGGAACCCTCGGAGTCGAACCTTGAGTTGTGCCTCGAGCCTTCTAGAGACGGGCTATGGAGTGTCATAATGATCATAAAATCGGACTCTCCGATTTTAGCCGTATACAGATAGTCCCCGCGTTTCTTAGAGTAAAAATGATAAGAAACGGTCTTGAATTCTTGCCTCTTCGATACTTCCATCATGACGTCAGCCCGTTAGAGCATTAAATGACATGACTCAAAGGTTGCGCAGAGGCCGCTGTCAGCACGATTATTGAGAAGCCTACGAACCGTTATTAGTCCGACTCCGCTTCTCAAACATTGCCCAAACAGCTTCTATAAATACCTCAACTGTTTTTCATTTATACTTTTACAATATCTTCAAGTTTTCAGAGCTAAGTTCATCTTTTGCATTCATCTCCCCTCTGTGCTTGCCTCTTCATTTTATTTCTTAGAAACTTTGCTATAGTTATGGCTAAAACCTCCAAAATGGTACCCCAGAAAGAGGGCACCACTTCTTCATCATGCCTGTCCAAGGGCAAATCAAAAATAACTCCAAGTATTGAGCAATGTATCCCTGGCCACTTCGATACGGTCTCCAATTTTACCATTGAAAACCCACCTTCTACACCGGTACATTAGTGTGGTGACCAACACGAAGAGAGTAAAGATAGACTGCCGATGGGGGGAGGCAGTGCAAGTAGAGATCCCCAAAGCTGAGGAAAGCATAGTAGCACATAAAGCTGGCTTCCTCAGCGTATACACATACCCTTTCACTCTAGGCCCTGTAGATTCTTCTTCCCCACCGATAGATCCGATGATTCTTGATTTTTGTCATCAGTACTGAGTGACACTCGATCAGATCTATCCTTATTTCTGGAGGATTGTTTACAGGCTCAGATATTTCTCTAACCGAATCGAGGAAATGCCCTCGACCACTTGATCAGATTGTACAACCCCCGTCTCTTCCGAGGGGGTTTAATCAAGCTTTACCATCGATCTGCCAAGACATTCTTTGCGAGCATCGATGAGGACAAAGACCGGGGATGGATGAGCCGGTATGTCAGAGTAAGAACCTCGGACATCATCCCTACTGATAGGATGCCATTCCTGGAGGAACGGAACATGAAACGTACGTGTCCCTACATCGAGCACATTTTATTGCCCCTTCTTCTTCTGAAATGATCTTCTTTTGATTATGTAACCACCTTTTGGTTCCCCGACGCGGTTTAGAACCTTCCGGGATGGATCAAACTATTAGACCTTCCTTTTCCATACAACGAGCGTGTTTAGCGTGATTTGGCCAAAATGCGTTGGCAGACCAAGAACCACGACATGCTTTCGTTGTTGTCATTACCAAGTTTCTTATGAGTATTCTTTATGGCGGTAGGTTTAATACATCATGCCTGTGCAGGTCTCGAGTAAGGCATGTCAATAAGACCGCCTCCTCCTGGTGAAGAGAAAGCCTTAAATCCCGACAAGGGTAAGAAGAGGAAGAAGGAGGCATCGATCGAGTCTCCAAAATCAAAGAAACCCAAGGTCTGCAGGCCTCAGACCGACGCCACGGTCTTGACCTCGACTGCTGTAGCAAGTCTTCGTGCCGAAGACGAAGATGATGATCATGGCGATCGCCCTTTGGTAAAAAGGGTAAGACGGAGCGCTGATACTCCACAAGCTATTGGGCGGAAGGCCGCTGAGTCGTGGGTGGCCAATGTGGACCAAACTCATGCTGAGGAGACCCTCGAAGAGGGTTTGGGAACAGTCCCCGAGCCTCAAGTTGGACATGGTACAATCTATGCCGGCGAATCCTCGGTTGGCGATTTCGGAGGGCCTGAATCCGAAATTTTTCGGGGTCGAGAAGAAACCCCTATAGAAATTGATATCGTGGGCAGTATTGAATCGGGCCCTTCATTTTCTCCGGGGGAAATAAGGGATGCCCAGAACAGGGGCGCTGCCGATATGGGGACCTTTCAAAGAGAGGATGATACGTTCAAGGACTACTTCATTGGTGTCGACCAGGACACAGATCTCGACTCCGTCGTCGCTCTTGAGGAGGCTGAGAGGCTTCAAAAGTAGGTGATATTATTGACATACCATTTGCGCTTCAAATTTTTACCCTTGCCTTTCAAACTTTTTTGCTTTGTTGTAGGTCAAGAAATTGTATGACCACGCCTTTTCTAAGCTTCAAGATGAGCTTTCATGCCGTGTGGAGGAGCTCGATAAGCTCACCGTGGAGCTAAATGAGTCGAAGGCTTCCTCTGCCTGAAAGGAAGATGAGTTGAGTGAGCTTCAGGAAAGTCTAGAGGAAGTGCACCAGGAACAAACTAGCTTTGCTGAGCAAGTAACACGACATTCATGAGTTTATCTTTTTATTCTTATAACTTGATGCTCACTATCTTGATTTGCCTTTGCAGATTGGGCAAAAGGATGACCTAGTGGGGAAACTTCAGGAAAAGGTTGTAACCAAGGATACGGAGATCCTCGAGCTGAAGAGGCAAAATGAGATCGTGACCTCGGAGTAAGACTTTTTGTGGGGAGAGTTAGCCTCGACCCAGGATCTTCTTCGAAGTGCTCAGAAGGAGGCCACTGCATTATATGTGTCCAAGTCTGAGGCTGATGAATATGTGTCCTCATACAAGAGAGATGCCACCACCACAAACGATTGAGCCGAGAGATATCCGAGAAGGCCGAGCAGAAGCTGGCTCGAGCCATTGCTCATGCTCGTTTGCAAGCTAGGAGGTAGGCCTTCGAGGAAGCAAGCACCAAAGGTATCGATCTCTCTGCTAAGATTGAGAAAGACAGATCTTTGGAGGAAGAATCAGCACCTTCAACTACTTCGGATGAGGGTTCCGAAAGTGATTCTAATAGTGGTGAGGGTGAAGAATAGACTCGCGTCATCATCTCTGCTTCTCCTTTTCTTTCTTTTTGTATATGGGTTCCTCATGGGAGCTTTGTAAAGACATCCTTTGTAAATGTATTTTTGGGAATGCAAAAAGATTCCTTTGCTTCAAGTCTTCAAATTTTATTTTTCAGTGCTTATGCAAAGTTAATCTTTGAATTTTGATGCTGGCTCTTTGGAGCCCATAATTGGAGTAACCGAGATCCTCGAGATCGGGCACCATCTCGAGGCTAGATTGATAGCTCTATTAGAGTCCATTTTTGTAATAATAGAGATCGTCGAGATCGGGCACCATCTCGAGGCTAGATCGATGTGGGGATCTCGATAGCTCTCGAACGCTGTATGACAATGTCATTCATATGACATGACCGTGAAGTGATCGGGGTGGTCCCACCGGTAAACTTCCCCAAAAGTGGTAATGGCATGGTCAGAATTAATTGGCCTTCAGAATAGACGAACATTCGCCGCTTGCTCTATATATGTATTTGCTTTCTTCTTATTTGAGGATTCCGCTACTTTGAGCAACTATCCTTTTATAGAGCTCTCCTTCCTTGCGTCAGTTCTTTCACCATTTTAATTCAAAGCTTTCGCCTAAGTTTTCATTTCCCTTCTCTTATTTCACCATAGTTTTGGCTACTCTGCCCAAATCTGTTAACCATAAAGAGGAGTGTTCCACATTCATTTCCCACTCGGTCGGTAGTACAACGCCGACTTCCAGTGAGCTAACCTCGAGATGCTTTGTCTCAAGAAGGGACTTTACGTTAGAGAGACCTCCCAATGTTCAGGCGCATTGGGAGCATACATCGAGGTTCATCTCATCAATAGGAGAGGAGCACCTTGAGGAAGTTAGGAGAGACTGTGGATGGGGAGAAAAGGCGGTACTACTGCAGGTACCTTCCCTATAAGAGAGCATCATGGCTCATGTAGAGGGGTTTTTGAATGTCCACGTACCCCTTTACAATGGGCCCTCTCGACAGAGTCATTCTAAAGTTTTGTAGAAGATATCGGGTTACCCTGGCACAGGTTCACCCGTCGTTTAGGAGGATAGTGTTAATGATAAGGCTCTTTGTAGATAAAGCCTGGCTCGAGTTCACCCTCAGCCATCTTATTAGATTGTACCGGCCCTTGCATTATAGAGGCCTGATTACTCTACGACATCGATCCACCCGCCCATTTGTTTCTAGTAATGAAGATGACTGGGACCGAGGGTGGATGAGTCGATTTGTCCGAGTGCAGACTGTTGACATTATCCCCGTAGAGTTCCTGCCATTCCCTGAGAAATATAATTTTACACATAAGTGGTACACTTATGCTTTTGTCATTTTTGTTCATAGTGGAGGAAGACTCCATAAAGGTGTTTTCTTTCCCTTTCCGCAATAATCTCGTGATTTCCATACGAGGTCTCTGATCTGGCGGATTAGACTCAGAAACTGGTAGCTTGCTCAACCTACGATGAGTGTAAATGGCGAGACCTGTCGAAGGGTAGATGGGAGGCAAAACACCACGGTGAGTACCGTATGATTCTTTTATTTAAGGAATATTTCCCTTTTGTTCCTAACTTCTTTATTGCAGGCATTGGAGAATTTTCCGAGATGAGACCATGCCCTCTCGGAGAGGAGAGAGGATCATCAGCTTCGGGGCTGAAGAGCGATAACAAGTGTAATGAATCCTCGATGGGCGAGGAGATTTATAGTGAGGCAGGGTCTGCTCGAAGGCATAAAGGAGATGCAACCGTTGAGGTAGATCATATACCTATCAGCCATCGTAAGAACACTGGTGTAACAGAAGGGAGCGGCCACACATCGATGGCTCGAGCCGAGAGACCTCTCGGGCCAGCTGAACCTGCAATACCCGAGGTTTCTAGCCTCGGGGGAATGGCCCCTCTTTTGCTACCGTCTTCTTCCCTGGTCGAAGGTAATTCGTGGGACAAGGATCTTTTGCCTTTATCTTCTTCTCTCGTCGAAGGTACTTCGAGGGCTACATATTTTCTGACGCCGTCTTCTTCTCCCGTCGAAGGTACTTTGAGGGATGTTCGAGGACAGGGGCCGCCTAAATCAAGGGGGATCTCGAGCAATCATATCCCCACCGAGAGCGGTTCAACTGGGACCAATGAGACCAGACCAGTAGATGTACGCTCAACTTTTGATGAAGCTCAACGACTCTGTTTTGTGGTGAGTTTTGGTTGATTTTGTTGGGTTTTCAGTTTTGCATTTTCATTTTCTCACTGAGCTTATTTTTCATAGGCTTTTGACAAGCTCAAGTCCGAGCTGCTCCGCTGTGAAGCCAGGTTGCGGAAAGCCTTGGACAGGGAGAAATCCCTCAGGCTTCTTTGTGATAAAAGGGCAAAGGAGTTGATACACCTTCGGTAAGAGATGAATCGAAGCCAAAACTATGAAGGCCGCCTCGAGAGAGAGGTAACCTTTGTTTCGAGGGTATGTATGTTTCTCCTTCTATCCTCGGAGATTAATATTTCGATACTTCAATTGCAGAGAAAGACGGAGGGTCTGGAACGCCTTTGGGGAAAAGTTGGTCAGGCCAAGTATGAGTTAGCTAAGGGCTCAGATAGATGCCCAAGTTTTGGCCAAGGCTTCTGCCCTCTAGGTGCAACTTCGAAATGCTCGTGAAAACAGCTCGATCCAGACGAGCAGGATTGTAAGATTCGAGTCTGACCTTTTGAAGATGAAGGCCGAGGTCATGGATGCCTAGGCTGAATCTGAAGAGATTCAAGCTAAGACTGATAAGAAAGTGGCCATCTATTTAAAAGACATTGCCGATGCTCGAGCTGAGTTGAGAGGGGATTCCGATCGGGAGAGCAGAAACAATAATATTCCCGGTGCAGATCCCGGAGGGAAACCCTCGATGAGATCCACACTAGGCTTCGATCTCTCAAAAGAGATAGAGCAGGCCAAGGCAGATGAATATGACGTCAAGTTCCTCGTATCCGATTCCGAAGATAATGAGGAAGAGGCCGATGGAGCTGTAGTCCCCGAGGGGAAAGTAGACTAGGCTTTTCCTCTCTGATTCTGTGTACAATTCTCTTAGAGAACATTGTAAATAAAGCCTTGTATTATTTCACATATACATATAAAAATAAGTCTTTCGGTTTTCCCATTTACCTTTGCTTATGTATGTCTTTCTTTTGTTTTGAATGTTAACGTTGATCAATGATTAGCCAGATGAATTGGAATTCGAGGTAAAACCCTTAGGTTTACAAATCAGCCTTGAGGCTTGTTGGGATGACCCGTAGGCTCTTACGCATTTTCCCTTAGGTGCTTTTTAGTTAACCGTTTCGGGCTCAGTCTTCGAGTCGGGTTTCGACTCGGGCTCATCGACCCTTAAGTTTTTGAATTTTAAGCTGGCTCTTAGGCTCTTACATGTTGGGTCAACACGACCTCTAATATGGGCTGGTGCTTGGGCTCTTACGCGTTGAGTTGGTATGACCTCTAATATAGGCTGGTGCTTAGGCTCTTACGCGTTGGGTCGGTATGACCTATAATATAGGCTGGCTCTTAGGCTCTTATGCGTTGGGTTGGTACGACCTCTAATATAGGCTTTTATTTTTCCCTCGTCAAAGACCTTTTTGAAGTTTTTGTGTTCGTCCGACTGTTCGATGGTTCGATAAGAACCTCGGTTGTGAGCCATTATGTGACTATAAATGAGCACGTCGGGAGGTTTCGCTCGATGGCTGAATTGTTTCAAAGTCTTTTCATTGTTTGGAGCTGACATGATTGAAGCTCTTTTGCTTATGCCGAGGGTAGCCTAATTAACCGGTTAGTGATTTTATGGTGACAGTTGGGCATCCCCGAGTTGCGTTAGTTTTGCCGGAGCCTTATGACCGTAGTCATTGTGTTTGGTCGTAGCCTTTTAGTCCCCGAGTGAGATAGCCTCGGTGTTTATATCGAGGATATGCCTTTTTAAGGGTCTTACAAGTTAGAATATATAGCCTTGACTTTAAGATCGGGATTACGCCCTTTGTAAGGTCTTATAAATTTGAACATGCCTTACTTAAGGTCTTACAGATTCTTTGGTTACGTGGGACAAGTATAATTCATGCCTTGTTTGAGGTCTTGCAGATTTGGTATTCCCTTATGGAGGTCGTATGAGCTCGAGGTTGCCTCATGGAGGCCTTACATTTTCTAGCATTTCAACATGGAGGGCTTTCAGGCTCGAGATTGCCCGCTTGCGGTCTTATGGCCTCGAGTTTTTGATATCTCGATGGGGTGACAGTCAGCGACAGTCCATGAGACATCGAAAGTTTTTGGCTCTAGAGCCGTTCTTTGCAAACTTGATGTTGCCTCATTGACGGTTTATGAGCTCGAAGTTTCTAGCCCGGAGGTCTTACAACTTCGAGTTTTTTATGTCAGTTCCGAGTATTTGGGAAATTTCTGGCCCTGGGGCCGTTTCTTGTAAAAATAGCAAACTTCTTTGAAGTGCGAAACATTTTGATAGTAAAAGATATTCCTTTGATTACTTGGCACAAGTATACATAACTCGAAGTGTTTTGATGGTAAAAGATACTCCTTTGATTACTTGGTACAAGTATACATGTTTTCGTCGTTGAGGGTTCGATTATTCTATGCGGACATGGTTCATTTGACCGTTTGGCCCGATACATCATTTTTCTATCGAGACCCTCTTTGGCTCATCTTGATTTCTCCAGGGAGGTGATCTCCTGGGGGGATGCCCCCCAGTATTCGAGGTTAATTGAAGAGAAGCCTTGAATACTTGTTAAGTTCTCCTTAGGTAGCATATAGATGTTTCCTCGTTAAAAACCTTACCGGTAAAACCCTTCTTGGGATAAAATCCGATCGAAGGAAACGAGTGCAACGCATGCTTTAAAACCTAAGGTCTTCAAGCTGGAAGGTGCTTCAATTTTACTAACCGGACACCTGCACACAGGTTAGTGTAAGATGTAAATAAAAAGAGAGACGATTATACCTTAGTAGTGATGGCACTTCGAGCCTCGATATGCTTCAAATGCTCGCTCCGGGGATGCGGTACGGTCCTTTACTCATTCACTCGGGTGCAGCCGAGAATGTATCTTGTGATTGCTACTTCGGTGTTTCCTTATCCTTTGGCTCCTTCAATGTTGATGGTGTCGATGCCGGTGCCACATCGTGCACCGTGAACATCTCTCTTGCTATATGCTGCTCCCGATATACCATTTTTATTCCGTCCTTCATTGGAAACTTCATTATTTGATTAAGGGTTGATGGTACTGCTCTCGTGTAGTGTATCCATGGCCTTCCAAGAAAGGCATTGTACCTCATGTCTCCTTTAATGACATGAAACTTGACATTTTGGGTTGTGCCGGCACGTTGACTGGGAGGGTGATCTCCCCTTTCATTGTCTCTCTCTCCATGTTGAATCCGTTGAGGACTCGAGAGGTGGGCACGATCTGGTCGAGCAGTACGAGCTACTCCACCACCCTCGACCTGATAATGTTGGTTGAGCTACCTGGATCCACAAGCACACGTTTAATTTGAAATGTATTCACAAGAAAAGAAATTACCAATGCATCGTTATGATGCTGAGACAGGGCCTCGATGTCCTCTTCGCTGAGTGTGAGAGTGTCCTCGGGTATGTAACCTCGAGTTCGCTTTTCCCTGGTGATGGATATTTTTGTTCATTTGACAATAGGTCCATATGGGATGTCTATTCCTCCAACTATCATGTGGATGACATGTTGTGGCTCTTCTGTTTCATTTTTCCTGCTCGCCTCTCTTTCCCGAAATTGATTTTTGGCTTGGTCGCTGAGGAACTCTTGGAGGTGCCCTTTGTTGATTAGTCGGGCTACTTCTTCTCGGAGCTGTCTGCAATCTTCGGTTTTATGACCCTATGTGCTGTGAAATTCACACACCAGGTTAGGTTTCCTTTGCGACAGATCTGATAGTATGGGTTTTGGCCACCTGGTGTCTTTGATTTTACCTGTAGATGATATGATGTCCGAAACATCAATGTTGAAGTTGTACTCAGATAATCGAGGTGCCTCCGTTGGTCCTGCGTGTCTGTCAAATCTGGCTCTACTCATGAGTCCCCCAGGATTTTGACCTCGATCTACCCTTCGGTCATTTCGGGGTATGTTACGCCTTGGGGCATTTCTTCGATCTTCAGTGTATGGTTAGTACCTTTCCTTATTTGGCCTTGGTTCCTTTTCTAGGAGCCTTCTAGGATATACTAAGCCCGAGGGAGCTCCTAGTTGGTCGTCCTCGACCCTAATCTTTGATTAATGGACATCCTCCCAAGTCACGGCGGGATATTCAACCAAGTTCTGCTTTAGCTGCTTCGAAGCTATCAAGATTCGTTCGTTCAAACCTTGGGTTAAGGCTTGCACTGCCTAGTCATCAGAGACTGGTGGTAATTCCATTCGCTCCATTCGAAAGCGAGATACAAACTCCCTTAGCATCTCGTTTTCTCTCTGTTTGATTTTGAAAATGTCGAATTTCCTTGTAGCAACCTTGATGGCACCGGTATGTGCCTTTATAAAAGAATCTGCCAGCATGGAAAATGAGTATATCAAATTCGGGGATAGGTTGTGATACCACATCATGGCTCCTTTTGAAAGTGTTTCTTGGAATTTTTTTAACAGGACAAATTCAATCTCGTTGTCCTTCAGGTCATTTCCCTTTACAGCACAAGTGTAAGCAGTGATGTGCTCGTTGGGGTCCGAGGTTCCATTGTACTTCGGGAGATTGGGCATTCTAAATTTCTTCAGGATGGGCTTCAGAGCAACGCTCGATGGGAATGGATTTTGTATGAATTTCTTTGAATCTACACCCTTTAGAATCGGGGGTGCGCACGGGATATGATCGACCCTTGAATTGTAGGTCTCCACTTTTTTGTCATTAGCTTCTACCTTCTTTTCGCCCGATTCAATCCTCTTTGTGAGGTCCTCGAGCATCTTCATAATAGTGGGGTCGGCTGCTGACTCGTTATTGCTCGATCTTTCCAGTACCAGTTCATCTCGAGGAGCCATTTTCGGTGCCGCTGTGCTTGGCGTTTTTTAGTGGCTTTGTAGTTGAGCAATCACCAGCTGTTGTGCCTGCAACATCTCAAAAATGACGTGAAGGCTAACCTCCCGTTCCTCCCGAGCTGGGGTTCTTTAAGCTTCTTGTTGTTTTTTTGGCGTATACTCCCGTTAGTGTGGGAGCTTATATCGACGTGTTGGATGTTGCGTGAGCCCACATCCATGGGGATTGGCTCTGGTGCGTCCTCAAGGTTTCGCAGTGGTACATCGACACCTGGAATAGCTACACCATTCTCTCCATGGTCCTCAGGACCGTTGTTTTCATGTGCATTCACTGAGTTAGACATTTTGACCTGAAATCAAAGATTCTTGGATAAGAAAAAGTGTGAAGAATAACTTGTGTTTTCAATAAACCAGCACAAAAACAATCACTATTATTTTTAGCCCCACGGTGGCCGCCAAACTGTTTACCTTGAAAATGGTAATTACAATTAAATTTAATTTTGTGGTTCTAAAAATACGTAATTTAATTTAATGCTAGTTGTTAAGCAATTGATGCTAAGTGTGAGTCAGGAAAATGAGATAAGAGTTTGAGGACAATATGTTATGCAAACCGAATGGCAGTGAATTGGGGTCTCGAGCTGGCATACGCTGGGCCTCGAGGTCGAGCTAAAGTGTCAAACTAGGGATGGTCGATGAAGACCTAACAATTCTAAGGACTTTGATGATTGCTCTTTATGATTAATGATGAGTAATAAATGAAGAACAATCAATAAAACACAATAAATATAAGCAATAAAATCAAAGAAGCGCAGTAGAATATGTTTAAGTTGAAGAGCAGAGAATGTTCTTGTTCTTGTATTGAATATCATGTGTGTTACAAAATGATAAAGGTCCCCTTTATATAGGAGGGGGAATCCCAACATAGTACATATGCATTTATTATGAAGATATGCGGCTGGTACAACCATTTAATGTCACGGTACGGACTTGTACTAATCTTGTAGACCTGGTCAGCTCTAACCACGTGCCTTTGGAATTTCCCGCTTGTCCATCATAGCCACTTATTTGCACTGCCCCGAGGTCGAACATAGGGAACCCTCGGGGTCGAACCTCGAGCTGTGTCTCGAGCCTTCTGGAGACGGGCTTTGGAGTGTCATAATGATCATCGAACACTCCGATTTTAGCCGTATACCGAGTAAGTGTGCAAGTGATTTTTTTAAAAGAAAAATAGTATTATTGATGAGTCTTTGTGATACAATTCTGTTTATTCTCTTAATTCTTCTCTTCGAATTTTTCTCCATAATTACGGGAATTACACAAGATATTATTTCTCGAACAAAATATGTGCGGAATTCCTTGGGATGAATTTGATCTAAGGAACAATGTCTCTTGATTACTTCGTCATATTTGAGAAAGACAATATTTGATAAGTTCGATCTCTTTGTGAATATTCCTTTAATTTATGAAATTTTGGAATGTGTGTGCAAGTGATTAAAACTCTGCATTGAGCTAAATAAGTTTTTGTATTGGGCTTGTAAAATTGTGATTGTGAGCACGTGATTTTTCCCCTACAAGAACTACTCCCAAAAATTCAAAATAAACTAGTTTTGTGTTGCTGGTGATTTATTTGTATTTGTCTGTGCATGTTTATTTTTACTTTAATTAAGAAACAATACAAAATATGTGTTGCATGTGCATTTAGGATTTAATTTTACAATTAGGAATTAATTAAACAATATTTGGATTTGCGAGAATGAAAATCACAAAAATATGTACTTGGCATTTTTTAGCATTTAATCTCCAATTGTGTGATTTTATTTTAGTTGGTATTTAATTGTGTGTGATAATTGTTATTAGAAATTAATTAGTATTTTAATTTGGTTTATAATTTAATTTAGAATTTTAGTTTTATTAATTAGGAAATAAAAGAAAAGGAAAAGGAACAAAATGGAAACCGGACTGGGCCAAATGGCCACAACCCAATTCTTACCCAAAAATCAGCCCAATACTTGCCCCAATCCAGTCCACCCCCAGCATCGAAGAAACGACGCCGTTTCAAGCTTGTCGATCCAGGCCGTTCATTTTATTTAATCCAACGGTCGCAAATCGCCCCATGCCCCGACCCATTCCCATCCAAAGACCGATCCGGTCTCGACGTAAACGAAACGACACCATCTTTTTAAGTGAGTTGATCCAAGCCGTCGATCTCAATTGATCTAACGTCTAGGATCAAATCACTTCCCCACATATATAAGCCCAAACCATACCCCGCCCCCAAGCCAAACCCCCCCTCACCTCTTCGTCTCTAAGCCTTAGAGGCCAAACGAACCCTCCGCCCCTTACCACAGTGCTCCGCCCACCGTAAATTGCCTCACGGCGGTTCCGGTGGTCCAAACAGCCCCAAAATTACACCACAGCCTCCCCACGACGTCCTCTTTCCAAATCCCGAATCAGGTTTCCTCGAATCAGTACCAGTCGCTTCGAATCTTAGATCGAAGAATCGAACCAAACCCTAATCCGTCCAATGGACACCAAGTTCACATCCCAGCTTCCCCTCGACCTCCCCAACCTAACCTCTCTAACCATCACCCTCGAATCATGGCCGACTGCTTCGAATCTTAGATCGAAGGCAAGACCTCAAACCTCAAACCTACCCAATTAGTCCCAAATTAACACCATACCACCACCTAACTTCCCTTGTCCCTAATCTAGCACCACCATCATTCGAATCAAGCTGGAGGCTTTCGAATTTGAAGTCAACTCGACGAACCCTAAAAGAACCAAGCTAGGGGATCGATACACAGTAGAAAACGGAGGTCGTAATCGACCTTAGTCGTGTGTTCTCAGTCGAGAACACTCGATTAAGGTCCATTTCGGTTTCTGAATCAAGTTGAAGCTTCGAGTAGGACGAATTCGTTTAGTCTGAGATTCTGAGGTATTTCTTCTCTTTTTTTTATTGTTGTTATTGTTTGCCTAATTAGGTTTCGTTGTAATTCATCATTTTGTCAAGTAGTTCTTCCTCCTCTTTCGGACCTTTTTCTTGGTCCAATTTTCTTCTGTTGATTAGCATATGCTATAAATTGTTGAGTCGATTAAATAGTTTCGCCGCTTAGTCCGTTCATGTTTGTAGTTTAGTAGTCCTCGTCAAGTTATTTGATGTCGATTGACTCATTTTGTGATCCTTAGATTCCTAGCTTCAGGGCTCATCATTAGTATGCTTTCTGTTCCTACATCTTTGTTTTAATGCTATTCATTTAATTTGAGTTTCGAGCTTAAACTGTGGTCTGAGTTTAATGAATTGAATCCTAAGGTTGTCATGTTCAAGGTCTGATATGAATCTATCATTGATTTAAATTCAGTTCTGGTGTGATAGCGTTGATTGAAAGTTAGTTTCATGTGGTTAATTAGTTAATTGTTAGGTGGATTGGTTATAGATGATGGGTAGTAATCACAGGGGTTTCAGGGGTAATTTGGGAATTGAAAACTTGAAGAAATGGGTAGTCTGAGTGTTCTGTCCACTAAGCACTAGTGTACCATTAACATAATGCATTTTTTAATAATTAGTGGGGAACAAAACATAATGGTATAGGGAGGCTTAAAAGGAATTGATTAAAATATGTTGTCCATACCTGCTTGAACTTTAAATAAAGGAAAGACAAGGGTTAATGGGGAACAAAACATACTCTAGTGGAGCTCTAAAGAATATCATGAGAAGAATTAGTTTCTTAATTCTGCCTGAGTGTTCTTACGAGCTGGCAGGGTCAGTGTTTGGGTATAAATAGAGGGACTTAAGACAGAGTTAGGCAGACCTGAAGAGGGCTAAAAAAGAGAGACAGAGTAGGGGGCTGGAAAAGAAAAGAAGAAAAAGAGGAGAGTTAGAGAGCTTATGAGATTGAAAGGAGAACATTCTGAGAACTCTAAGGAGTAACACTGTTCCATTGAGTGATTGGTGATTTCTAAAGTTTCCTTAAGGCTGAAATAATTTCTGGTTATCTGATAGTTGAAATAAGTAGAAGTCAAGACAGGTTAAGGTCTTTTTTTGTTCATTTGTTTGAATTGAAAGTGTTTTCCTGGGCTGGTATTTCACTTTTCTGGGTTGGAAATTGATTGAAAACTACTGCTGATCACTATGCTTGCTACTGTCTTGCTGCTGCTGTTTTCTTCTTAAACTGCAAGCTCACTTGTCCTTATTTTGATTGCTGTAATCAGGTACACATTTGAACCTGTTTTGGTGTAATTTCTCCAGTGGAATGGCAAGACAATTGCTGTTTGACATTCATTAAAGCTTTACTGTTTTTTTTAGTTTATTATGATACAGTTAGATTTAAGATTTGCATGATAAATTTGTGCATTAATGCGCCTGTAACGGACTAGTTGGATTATTAACATGCTATGTACTGTTTTGTAACTTGTGGACAATAGGTACCTGTATAATTGGGATTGTTGTTTAACCGATTTGAGTTGTTTTGAATTATGATGGACTGTTAACTCTAATATGTAACTCATTTATGTTGAAATCAAGTCCATAGTGTCAAATAGTTTCACTGTTCGGGTTAATTGCTTGCCATACCAAAAATCAAAGGCAAATCACAGCACATAGGTGCATATTCACGTTAGTCCAGGTCACGTATGTTTAGTTTCGAATTGGAAATTATCCATGACTCCATGTGTGATTTAAATCATTATTGGATAAGTGATTCGTTAGAGTGAGTTATAGGTAAGACCATTCCTACTCTAATAGGGATGAGCAAACAATTGTGAGTTATGTGCTAAACCAAATGAGAATTGAGCTATGTGTTAAAATCAGCACTACAATAGCTTAAAAATGATGTCAATCTCGAGTGCAAAAATTAGAAATTATGCGTTTGATGCAAGTATGATTAATTCTGTAAATTAGCTCCCCCTACACCCATTGATCCAGTTGGACTGTCATGATCCTTGAGGCCTAAATAATTCCTGCCCTGGCTATGGAAGTTCAATTGATAGGATACTAGGTATATGAATCATTGCGGGATCAGGCGGCCCATTTTCTGTGAAATGAAACTTTGGTCGTGTACTGGAAATGTCCCGCTCTCTTTGTTCAACTCTGGGGCTTAACAGTTTGAAATCGAGCTATGTAATTTCGGATCTTTCACGCACATTAATTAACTAGGACTGCTTTCATTTTAGAGACGAATTAAATAGAAAATTATAGATTGTTTTAGGATGGACCTTTAAAAATAATAAAAATAAGGCGAGCTTTGCCTAATAAAAATGCATAAATTGCGGGGCCCTCATGAGATGTATATATTCAAATCCTTAGATTTCGGGAACGGGTTGTTTAGCGAATTTCACGGCTTTCCCCAAAATAATAATGCGCTAGTCTCTTTAGGCGCGTATTTTAATAACATTGCCTCCTTAAACTCGGGTGCGCATTTATGTGACCCAAATCCAAACCTCAACAGAGTCGAGATGTGTCAACAACCACGGGTACATTGATGTGACGTGGTTCGAGACGCATTTTTTACGACGTTGCAATTCTCTTTTAAAATAATAATAATAAAGCGGTAAAAAGTTAGAATTTGCACATAGGTTCAACATGCATTAAAATCAGACAAATAAGCCGAATATGACTGTTGAGCGACCGTGCTAGAACCACGAAACTCGGGACTGCCTAACACCTTCTCCCGGGTTAACAAAATTCCTTACTTGGATTTTTGGTTCGCGGATTGTAATATAGAGTCAATCTTTTCCTCGATTCAGGATTCAACCGGTGACTTGGGACACCATAAATCTCCCAAGTGGCGATTCTGAATCTTTAAATAAAATCCCGTTTCGATTGTCCTTTAATTGGAAAAACTCCCTTACGCCCTTTCGGGTGTAGGTTAAAAGGAGGTGTGACAGCTCTGGCGACTCTGCTGGGGACAACACCTAGAATCTCTGGTTCAGGGTTCAAGAATTCAAGCTTAAAATAATTGTTATTATTTGACTTTACTTATTATCTGATTTTATTACATGTTTTGGTTTAAATGTGCAAAATGTTGCTTTTACCGCTTTGATATTATCTGAACTGTATATAAACTGTTACGAAACCCTTCTCTTATAATATTCGGGGATGTGCTCGCTGGTCGAGACTCCCTATTCTGTTAGTGTCATACCTTGAAATAAGAAAGAGGCTCGAACAAGTTACTAATCCGGATGGCCTTTTGGTTCCCGGTACGTAGCCCCCTCCTCGACTCGAGTTGTCCGCTCGGGTACACAGTCTAGAACAAATACCTAGGTTATAAACCTAGAATAACTCAGCTTCATGCCGGATCCCTAGTAGGAACGTTTGTTTGCATCACATGCATTTGACTTTGGAGGCTCAACACAGAGGTTGGGTCTGTCTAGGACAGGTGTAACAAAAATAACAAAAAACTATCCTGATGCATCTTACTTGCTACTTGTGCATTTGTTTGCTTCAGACTTGCATGCTGACCGACTTTGAATATTTTAAGGAAAGAGAGATAGAGGTACGAGGGTTAAAGAGAGTTAATCGCCCGTTTTGAAAAAAAAACCAATGTCCAAATAATGTCGAAACTCTGCCGAATTTTTGAAAATGAAAAGAAAGAAAAGAAAAAAAAAGAGAAAAAAAAAGTTTTATTTGCCAATGAAAAGAGTCTTGTTTTCAAAAGAAGTTTGTTTTATCGGCCCGAACTATGCCAGTTTGATTCTCACAGGGTGTGAGATACGTAGGCAACCCCCATCGGGTCTAACTTCACTTTTTGCGAAAATAGCAAAGAGAACAAAATCTTTACTTGAAAATAATCAGGGTGATGCCATTCTTGTTAGGAATATCCGAATGTCCCTAAAAGGGCGCCGGAAGGCTATTTTTGCAAGAACAATCGCCTGTGGTCATTTTTTCAAGGCTTTCACTAGTTAGCCGACACAGCCTTAAAATCTTCGACCCCGAGGTGCTGAAAGGCCGTATTGGCAAAACCGGGTTTTATTTTAAATAGAAAAATGTTCATGTTGTCCTTGAGTCAATTGAATCGTGATTTTTGCTTAACCACCCTAATAAATGTGCAGAATGAGCATAAGTCAGAATTTGCACGTAACAATTGTGAACAAGATCCCTTTGGAGTTGCACATGTGGTGGGATGACTTGGGCGAATCAGGGCGCGACACAGTCAATCTATACTTGGGAGGTCTCACTGGGTTGCTGAAGATTAATCCTAGGGGGATATCATAAAGGCCTTGGTCGCATTCTGGGACCCGGCTCACAACGTATTTCACTTCTCGGATTTTGAACTTACCCCAGCATTGGAAGAAATAGCCGGATACATCGGGAGTCCCAAAGTTCCTCTGAGACACCAGTACCTGATTGCTCCAAGGGCCGTAGCCGTACACAGGTTCCTAGACTCTTTGAAAATAAGCAGGGGGTCCACAACCTAGACTTGGCAGCTCGATTTTGTACTTTGAAGTTTATATACAATATATATGGTCACATAGGGGGGGGTTTAACAAGCTAGAGAACAAAATCTGTAGCAAAGGAAACCACCTTAAGTGGGAAGAACATAGGTGTTTTGCATTCATGGTAGCCTTTTTGGGACTCCTGGTGTTTCCTAGAAAAGACGGGAACATTGACATACGAGTATCTGGGGTTGTCAGAACTTTGCTTACTCAGGCCAACAACACCCTCGCACCCATGATAGTAGCTGTAATCTTCCGCGCTCTCACAGCCTGCAAAGCCGGGGGAAACTTTTTTGAGGGGTGCAATGTGTTGCCGCAGATGTGGATGATCGAACACCTATGTCGTCGTCCTTAATTTATGAGTTATGGGTCGACGGAGAAAACGTGCATAGAGGAATTTCCTACGAGGGTTGACGGAATCAGCTTACCAGAAGGGGTCACAGAGTGGACAACGCGCCTCCGTTCTGTCACTGCAAGCCAAATAGAATGGACATTTGGATGGTTGCCTGTGGATGAAATCATATATATGCCAGCCACTGGACCCCATTTCCTTTTGATGGGACTCAGGAGTATTCAGCCCTATGCCCCGTATCGAGTATTGAGGCAGTTGGGGAGATGCCAAATAGTTCCGAAATAAGAAGATCTTAGCGGCCAAGTGGTCGAGATCATATCTAGCGGACAATTTCATGAAGCAGCAGTCCGACAAATTTGGAGAGAGTGTCAATACTTAACAGCAAATACATGTGTACGTGATCGGTCCAAAGGTGAAGTTTCGCCAAGAAACTTTGCTTGGTATAGGAGAGAAATCGAGTTCGGGAGACAGGCCAAAAGACCCCATCTCCAGGAGTTCGTCAAGGCGTCGCAAGAACAGTGGGATTGGTTGGCTAAAGAACATGGGTACAAAGTTACAATAGGCAAATTGGATAAGCAAGTCATGGATTTGCAATTTGAGAAAGATCTGCAGGCCGCCGCAGATGAGGGCGAGAAAAAGAAACTAGCTAAAGAAAATGAGGCCCTCCGAGCTCAAATTCAGAAACTAAAAGTAGCGGCAGAAAATCCAGTCTGAAGTAACAGAGATGAAAAGCTCGTAGCTAACCTAAGGCAGAAAGTGAGTAACTATAGTTTCTATTTGAACAAAGCAGAAAGTGAACTGGCCGGGGCTCAAAAACAATTAGCCAAAAATGCAGATGAACGGGTATGCCTGGTTAAGCAGTTGAGAGAAAGGTACGACGATGAGGTCACGGGTTTGAAGAAAAGGGTCATCGCCACGAGAAACAAAATGATCAAACAGGCAAAAGACTTCAAGGTTGAAAGGGAACACTGTCACACGACATTGACACAATTAGAAATAGACTTGCAACAACTTCAGGAACAAAACTATGCAGCCAAGCAAACCTTGGAGGCCAGGGCTCAGCAGATTGGGCGTTTGTTACAAGAAAAAGGGCATCATAAGAGAGAAAATTAGAAATATCGCTGATTACATCATTATGAAGTGCCACATTTGTGAGGGTATGACCCGCACTACATTCTTTGCGGCAGTGATGACCTTTGTTAAACAAATAATGAACAATTTGTACCGACTTCAAAGGGATCTTGCACATAGGCCCGTGGTGAGACCGAATGATGTCCCACGGACACTAGGAGCATTGATGTACTCATAATTTTCTGTTTGAATCTGTATTTCCTTTTCTGTCAGAGTCTGTGAGTCATGTTGGGTTTGCATTTTCTTTCTGTTCCGAGTCTGCATTTCTTTAGAGTGTGATAGCTTGATTTCAGAGTCTGTTTGTCGTCTTTGCTTCAAAGTCTGTTGGTCTTTTGAAATTTGTTGATATTGAGTCTGTGTAATCGAAGCATCTGTTTTATAAAAGCTAAAAAATCCCAAAAATATTTTATTTACTTGCACACTTATCTTACGGAACTATGCACGGTCTGATTCATTCGGGGACATGATACGTAGGCAATCTCTATAGGATTCGACCACCACTAAAGGGAAAAGGAAAAATAAATAAGGATAGAATAAAGAAAGTTTAAAAGAAGAGGCACAATTGTGAGAGGCCGGAATGACGCACGCAACCGAAGCAAATGCATGTTAGAAATGGTTAATTGCCTAGGTGCATTGCATCCCAACGTGTAATTGCATATGTGTTAAACTCTAAAAAAAAACTAATCAGTTTGTTGATTTCCAGAGAATTCAAGCAGTTAGTTTATTTAGAGGATACTGGCACATTATCATTACCAAACCAGATCAAAGGGACCAATACCAGAAATCATGTCTATCCCGGAGGTCGACACTAATGTTGAGGTAGAGGAGTTGGACGTCAATAAAATGAAAGAGGAGATGTTCAAGCTTAAGCAACAGATGGCCGAAATGTACCAGGCCTAGTCCCAAGGGCAATCACCACCGTCTTACCCAGCCAACCCGGCTTTTACCCCACCATTAGCTCAGTCTCAGGATCATCCCGCCACCAATCCAGGTTTTCCCATTTATCAACACTACCATGGCACTACTTCTCATATGCCGCAAGCTCCACCACCAAAATCGATTCCATGCCCTCCTCCGCCAGTCACCCCTATCTTTGTGATATCTCTACCAGCTGCACTCCATAGATCCCTGAGTGAACCCATGTTCCAAGCTCAGGACAACCAGTATTATCCCCCGGAACCCACCTTCAAAGTTCCCGAAACCTACCCCTACGATCCACGTTCTGATCCCCCAAGAGAAGCTGAGAGACCAGCCAAAAATCCCGAACATGAAGAGATGATCAGAAAAATGAAAAGCATAGAACAATCCTTCAGGGATATGAGAGGTTTAGGAGGTCAAGTAAACGTGGCTTACAAAGATCTGTGTTTATTCCCAAATATACAACTTCCGGCAGGGTTTAAAATGCCCAAATTCGACTTGTACAACGGACACGGTGATCTGGTGGCTCATTTGAGAGGTTTTTGCAGTAAGATGAGGGGAGCCGGAGGAAAGGATGAATTGCTAATGGCTTACTTCAGTCAGAGTTTGAGTGGAGCAGCATTGGAGTGGTACACCCTCCAAGATCATGGAAGATGGTACACATGGGATGATCTGGCACAAGCATTCGCTTGTCACTTTCAGTATAATCTTGAGATCATTCCAGACCGACTATCTTTGACTAAACTAGAGAAGAAGCATAGTGAAAGCTTTAGAGAATATGGTTTCCGGTGGAGGGAGCAAGAAGCAAGAGTAGATCCCCCAATGAAAGAGAGCGAGATGGTCGATTACTTTTTGCAGGCTTTGGAGCCAACTTACTTTGGTCATTTGGTGTCCGCAATTGGCAAGTCTTTTAATGAGGTTGTAAAAATGGGAGGCATGGTCGAGGAGGGGCTTAAGTCCAACAAAATCATGAGTTATTCAGCGATCAAGGCAACCACTCAGGCCATTCAAAGCGACACTGGGGGTGTACTTGGGAAGAAGAAGAAAGAAGATGTCACGACTGTTGTGTCCGGAGCCTGGTTCAGATCTAGAGGCCCATCACCCTACTATAGCCAATCACGACCCTACCACCAAAATTACCCCCATACTCCATATAGCCCTCCACAACATTACTACCCACCGCCAGATCCCCATTTTTCCGTCCATCATGCACAAACCTATACCCAAACTTCGACATATGCACAATGGCGCGCACCGGCTCCACAAAATCCATACCCAGCTCTACAAAACACATATCTACCCCCAAGGGCCTACAGAAATCCCCTCGGGACATGTTTCCGACCAAACCAAGCCCTCAAGAATGAGAGGTCACAGAAGAAAAAGACTTTCACTCCACTGGGGGAATCGTATACCAGTCTTTTCCACAGATTGAGGAAGTTGGGCATGTTGAATCCAATTGAGCCTAAAATGCCAACTCCTCCCCCTAGAAATCTAGACCACTCGGTGAGTTGTGAGTACTATTCAGAGGTCCCTGGGCATGATACAGAGAAGTGTTGGAAACTAAAAATGGATGTGCAAGAGCTTATTGATACTCATCGGATCGAGGTTCAAGCCCCAGAAGCATCAAATATCAATCAGAATCCACTGCCAACTCACCATGAGGCATACATGATTGAGTTGATACACAAAGAGGGGGAGACCAGGAAGCCCTCACAGACGGTAATGATGATCCGTTCCAGCAAAACCAGCTCAAAGTAAAAAGTAACCAGTGAGTAATCAGTGGTAGATGATAAGCCAACTGTGATAGCCGAGAGAGGGTCGTCAAGCATTGTTGCAGTGAAACCAGAGAAAGCTAAAGTGGTAGTGCCAGGGGTTGCAAGTAAACCTATTGTGGTCGTGAAGGGTGCTCGCACAGAGCCTGTTATTATAAAACCAGTAACTCAGCTTCCAGTAATCAACAGCAAGGTTGTTCCTTGGAATTATGAACGGGTGACGGTGATTTACAAAGGTAAAGAAGTCAAAGAAGAAGTTTGTGAAGCGCAAGGTTTGACTCGCTCAGGAAGGTGTTTTACTCCCGAGGAGTTAAGAAGAGCTAAAGATAATTCAACGCTGGTAAAGAAAGCTGTAACTAAAGAAGAGGCCGAGGAATTTCTGAGGAGAATGAAAGTGCATGACTATTCTGTTGTAGAATAGTTGATGAAAACGCCCGCTCAGATCTTATTACTCTCGTTGCTAATCCATTCAGATGAGCACCATTAGTCACTGATAAAAATCCTGAATGAGGCCCATGTTCCCGACAAGATCTCGGTAAGCCATTTGGAAAATATAGCCAACAAGATTTTCGAAGTAAACAGAGTCACTTTTTCCGATAACGAATTGCCGGTACAGGGTACTGAGCATAACAAAGCCCTTTACCTGACAGTGAAATGCGAGGACGCCGTGGTTACCCGGGTATTGGTTGACAATGGTTCAAGTGCGAACATCTGTCCTCTCTCCACTCTAAGCAAGCTGAAAGTAAAAGAGGAGAGGATCCATAAGAACAGTATCTGTGTGCGGGGATTTGACGGCGGAGGCAAAGACTCAGTCGGGGACATAATGTTGGAGTTGACCATAGGTCTAGTAGAATTCATAATGGAATTCCAAGTGCTGGATATAGCTGTTTCCTACAATTTGCTATTAGGGCGACCGTGGATTCATGGCATTAAAGCAGTGCCATTAACACTCCATCAGATGGTCAAGTTTGAATGGGACAGACAGGAAATAGTGGTGCACGGCGAAGATAATTTGTGCGCTCACAACAACACCATTGTGCCATTCATTGAAGTGGAAGATGACAAGGGACCATGGGTCTACCAAGTTTCTGATGCAATGTTAGTCGAGAAAGTTCCAGAGGGGAAATGTATCTCGAATCCGAAGATAAATGCCGCATCAGTCATGGTAGCATGTGAAATGTTGAAGAATGGTTTTGTACCAGGAAAGGGTTTGGGATCAGCATTGCAAGGCATCATACAACCCGTGTCTCTTCCTGAAAACTTGGGAACATTTGGTCTGGGATTCAAGCCCACAGCCGCAGATATAAAAAGAGCCAAGAAATTGAAATAGAGGACATGAGTCCTTCCAAAGCCGGTCCCACGTCTTTCCAGATCATTTGTCAAGTCTGGTACAAGGAGTCGCCCGGTGACAGCAATTCCCAGTTCTGTGATTAATCCTGACAAGGAGTTGATTGAAAGATTTGAGAAGTTGTTCGATAGTGTGAACATGGTGGAAATTGGAGAGGGTTCTAGCAACGCGAAAGTGCAATTTGTCGGGCCAAAAACAAAGCTTAATAATTGGAAGGCTACTCCTCTCCCTACTCGGAAGGAGTCTTGGTAGTTCGCTTTGATTTTCCTTTAAGTTTGTACGGATTATTCCAGGGTTGTAATCCAGATTTCATTTTTTTTCCAGGCTATTTGAGTGTGCAAACCTTGTTATCTTTTATCGTTCAATAAAATACAATTTCCCTTTCTTCATCATTCCTGATGGTTTTTCTTTTTGATTTTGTTTTCCTTTTTATACAGTTCTTTTTACGCTGGTTCTAATGACATGGCATGCATAAGGAATCCTCAGCCCAGTCTTAAAAATCAATCTGACTCCGAAATATTAGTTCAAGAAATAGATTGTGATTACGAATCAGAATACGATGATGAGGATGAAGCCTTCGAAGAGATTAGTAAGGAGTTAATTCACTTCGAAGAAAAATCCAAACTCAACCTGAATAACACAGAAGCCATCAATTTGGGGGATACAGACAATATCCGAGAGACTAAAATAAGTGTCCACTTCGAGCCAAAAATTCGGGATGAGTTAATCAAAACACTCATCGAGTACAAAGATGTTTTTGCATGGTCATATGACGATATGCCAGGTTTAAGCACTGATTTAGTGGTCCACAGATTGCCCACTGATCCAGCATTTCCTCCCGTCAAGCAAAAGTTGAGGAAGTTTAAAACTGATATGAGCGTGAAGATTAAATAAGAAATTACCAAACAGTTGGATGCAAAGGTTATCCGGGTCACCCGATAACCTGTTTGGTTGGCTAACGTCGTGCCTGTGCCGAAGAAGGATGGCAAGATCAGAGTATGCGTCGATTACCGCAATCTCAATAAAGCAAGTCCGAAGAATAACTTCCCACTACCCAATATCCACATTCTGATTGACAATTGTGCCAAGTGCGAGATTGGATCTTTTGTGGATTGCTATGCCGGGTATCATCAGATTTTAATGGACGAAGAAGATACGGAAAAGACAGCCTTCATCACGCCATGAGGAACTTATTGCTACCGAGTAATGCCATTTGGGTTGAAGAATGCTGGGGCAACTTATATGAGAGCAATGACTATTGTGTTTCATGATATGATACACAAGGAGATTGAGGTATATGTAGATGATGTGATCATAAAATCAAAATATCAGGCCGACCACGTCAAGGATCTGAGAAAATTCTTCCAGAGGCTTCGCAGGTACAACCTCAAGCTTAACCCCACCAAGTGTGCATTTGGTGTTCCATCCGGAAAACTGTTAGGATTCATAGTCGGTCGGCGAGGCATCGAGTTGGACCCATCAAAGATCAAAGACATACAAGAATTGCCCCCTCCGAGGAACAAGACTGAAGTGATGAGTCTGTTAGGAAGGCTGAACTACATCAGCAGGTTTATTGCTCAGCTCACGACAACTTGTGAGCCTATTTTTAAGTTGTTGAAGAAGGACACGGCGATCAAGTGGACTGATGAGAGTCAAGAAGCATTTGATAAGATAAAAGGTTACTTGACAAACCCACCTATGTTGGTTCCGCCAGAACTAGTGAGACATTTGATTCTTTACTTGACAGTCTTGGAAAATTCATTTGGTTGTGTACTGGGCCAGCATGACGTCACCGACCGGAAAGAACAAGCCATCTATTATCTTAGCAAGAAGTTCACAGCTTATGAGGTTAAGTACACTCACCTGGAAAGGACATGTTGCGCCCTAACTTGGGTGACACAAAAATTGAAACATTACTTGTCATCCTACACTACCTACCTCATTTCGCGTTTGGATCCGTTGAAGTATATTTTTCAAAAGCCTATGCCGACAGGAAGACTTGCAAAATGGCAGATTTTGCTCACAGAGTTTGACATAATCTTTGTGACTCGGACTGCGATGAAAGCCCAAGCATTGGCTGATCATTTGGCCGAGAACCCGGTCGATGAAGAGTATGAGCCACTGAGGACTTATTTTCCTGATGAAGAGGTGATGCATATTGATGAACCAGAACATGTCGAAAAACCAGGCTGGAAACTTTTCTTTGATAGGGCTGCTAACATGAAAGGAGTCGGAATAGGAGCTGTGCTTATTTCTGAAACAGGGCATCACTATCCTATTATGGCTCAGCTGCGGTTTTATTGCACCAACAATATGGCTGAATACGAGGCATGCATTTTGGGTTTGAGGCTAGCTGCAGACATGAATGTTCGGGAAGTTCTGGTCTTGGGAGACTCGGATCTTCTGGTGCACCAAATTCAAGGAGAATGGGAGACGCGAGATCTGAAGCTCATACCATACCGACAATGCTTGCATGATCTTTGTCAACGGTTTAGATCAGTGGAGTTCAGACATATTCCAAGGGTCCATAATGAGGTCGCCGATGCTTTGGCTACCCTAGCGTCAATGCTGCACCATCCGGACAAAGCCTATGTCGATCCTTTGCACATTCAAGTACGAGATCAACATGCTTACTGCAACATGATTGAAGAAGAATTGGATGGCGAGCCGTGGTTCCATGATATCGAGGAATACATCAGAACGAGAATATACCCAGTGCAAGCCACGGGGGATCAAAAGAGAACAATTCGACGGTTGGCAAGCGGATTTTTCTTGATTGGAGGAGTTTTGTACAAAAGAACACCAAAACTGGGATTGTTAAGATGCATAGATGCTAGACAAGCTACATCTGTCATGTCTGAAGTACATTCAGGAGTCTGCGGGCCACATATGAGCGGATATGTATTGGCAAAGAAAATTCTCCGAGCAGGTTATTATTGGCTCACCATGGAGCGAGATTGTATTAGTTTTGTGCGCAAATGTCATTAGTGCCAGATACACGGAGATTTGATTCATTCTCCACCATCGGAATTGCACACAATGTCAGCGCCATGGCCCTTCGTCGCTTGGGGCATGGATATCATTGGACCAATTGAGCCAGCAGCATCCAACGGGCATAAGTTCATTCTAGTAGCCATTGATTATTTCACCAAATGGGTTGAGGCCAAAACTTTCAAGTCAGTGACCAAGAAAGCAGTGGTCGATTTTGTTCACTCAAATATCATCTATCGATTTGGAATCCCGAAAGTGATCATCACAGATAACGGTGCTAATCTTAACAACAATTTGATGAAAGAGGTATGTCAACAGTTTAAGATTACACACCGCAATTCTACCCTATATCGTCCCAAGGCGAATGGAGCAGTTGAGGAAGCCAACAAAAATATAAAGAAGATACTTCGGAAAATGGTAGAAGGTTCTAGGCAGTGGCATGAAAAATTACCATTTGCGTTGCTGGGTTATCGCACTACTGTCCGTACTTTAGTAGGGGCAACTCCTTATTTGTTGGTATATGGAACTTAAGCCGTAATACCTGCAGAAGTTGAAATCCCGTCCCTTCGGATTGTCGCTGAGGCTGGGATTGATGATGATGAGTGGGTCAAAACCCGTCTGGAGTAGTTGAACTTGATTGATGAAAAAATATTGGCAGCTGTGTGTCATGGCCAGTTATATCAAAAGAGAATGGCAAGAGCATACAACAAAAAGGTGCGTCCCCGGAAGTTTGAGGTGGGCCAGCAAGTGCTGAAACGCATCCTTCCACATCAGGCTGAAGCAAAAGGCAAGTTCGCCCCGAATTGGCAAGGGCCATTCATTGTAACCAGAGTATTGTCCAATGGTGCTTTATGTTTAACAGATATCGAAGGAAAATGCATAGACATGACCATCAATTCTGATGCAGTAAAAAGATATTATGTATGATTTCTTTAGTATAATCGTTGATTGTTTGTATTTGGCATTATTTCGAAGATTGAAATGACGAAGGCAATTTGTTCTACTATCTAAGCACTTTACCCTTTGTCCCCCCTTTTGAGACTTATTTATTTCTTTCATACCCCTCTTTTGGAATCAATAACGGAAAAGAGAGAAAAAGAAAGAAAAGAAAAGAGAAAAGAAAAGAAGTGAAAAATATAACAACAAGGAAAGTCAGGTGTTAACTACGTTTGACCTGATCCCTGTTAAGGGTACGTAGGCAGCTTTACGGCTCGGTCATAGTAAAATAAAAGTCAAAAGATCCCCAAGCAAGAAACTGGGGCAGAGGTTGTATTTGTAATAAGAAATGTGATTCCAAAAGTTGTAATTTTAAACCCATGTCAAAATTATTTTGAGCCTTTGATACCCTTTCCTTCTAATCCCATCCAAAAGCCCACATTACGGTCCAAAGAAAGACCTTCTGATCAGTTTTTGAGAGATAACAAGTCGAGCAAATAGAGTGATTCATATCAGGGTAATACTCCAGTCCAAGCAGAGAAATTAATGAAAATGAGAGAGTCTTATTGGTGAAAACCTTCACAGACACCATAAGGCAACGAAAATTAAGAGAGATAAAATGAGAGAGTCTTATTGGTGAAAACCTTCACAGGCACCATAAGGCAACGGAAGTTGAGAGAAATAAAATGAGAGAGTCTTATCGGTGAAAACCTTCGCAGGCACCATAAGGCGACGGGAGTTGAGAGAAACGAGAGAGTGTTATTAGTGAAAACCCCTCGAAGGGCACTATAAGGCGACAAGTAATTAAAAGGGGCAAACGAGATAAGCTTGATGGAAAGGATCCGTCGAGACATCAAGCAGAATAAAGATGTTGTTTCGGCAAAAGAAGATGGGTTGTGGGACCTTTGAAATGCAAAGTAGGGACATCAGAAAGATTGATTGATGTAAATAGACTGGGTTGATTAATCCAAAAATGCACGACATGACCATTGGGATCGGTTATACCATTCAGATAAATTATTTTCTCTTCAAACAATTGTTCAGAAAGATTTTTTCTTGTCCTATCTTTTGAAGTCATCATTTTCCATTTCTTTTTAGTTAATAGTAGTTTGTTTTTAAGAAGGATTTTCAGGGCTAACTACCAGTTGCCAATATGGTGCAAGGTAAATGGGAATAAGACAAGCAAGGATAATGTGATGAGACGATAAAGACGTCGTTGTAAGACCAAATGATAGATTGGTCTAAGTTTTCGGGACAGTACGGAGCAAAGGTGGAAAACAACGGTTGAGAGGTTGGTGAATACAAAATCATCAAGAAGGTCGGAAGTTATCAACCAAGTTTCAAGATGGTCGAAAAGCGCAGAGCATGGAAAAGAGCGAAAGGGAAAACCGTCCCCAGCAGGAACATCCCCACGTTTTAAACTAACAAATTCTCTTTGATTTTAAGCAGGGACAGGAAATGTTATTGATGACAGAAAGACATGCCACAAGAACGATTGTCAAACTGGGGTAGAAAATTTTCTTTCATTTTGATAATTTTCTGGAAGGCAGGTACCCACTTGGGGAAAAAGGAAGATAACACAAGTTTGGAGAAAAGTGGTATCCCCAGCAGTTTTCGGAAGAAGGCAAAACAAGTTTTAAAGAAAGCAATTTCGGGAGGAAGATAACACAAGTCTTAAGGGAAGTAGTCTTTGAAGGAGGAAAATAACATATTTTCGAATGAAATACCGGTGTTATCCCCAGTAGTTTTCAGAGGAATGAAACACTGGTTTTGAGGGAAGCAGTTCTGAAAGAAGATAATTTAAATTAGAAGTTGTTGAAGTCAGGAGCTCGCTTGGAGAATGGAGGTGTTATATTTTTTAAGAAGTTGTTGAAGTCAGGAGCCCGCCTGGAGAATGAAGGTTGTTATATTTTCAAGTTGTAGTCGAAGTCAGGAGCCCGCCTGGATAATGGAGGCATTATCTTTTTAAGTCATAATAGAAGTCAGGAGCCCGCCTGGAGAATGGAGGTGTTATATTTTTAAGAAGTTGTTGAAGTCAGGTGCCCGCCTGGAGAATGGAGGTGTTGTATTTTTAAGAAGTTGTTGAAGTCAGGAGCCCGCCTGGAGAATGGAGGTGTTATATTTTTAAGAAGTTGTTGAAGTCAGGAGCCCGCCTGGAGAATAGAGGTGTTGTATTTTTAAGAAGTTGTTGAAGTCAGGAGCCCGCCTGGAGAATGGAGGTTGTTATATTTTTAAGAAGTTGTGGAAGTCAGGAGCCCGCCTGGAGAATGGAGGTTGTTATATTTTCAAGTTTTAGTCGAAGTCAGGAGCCCACCTGGATAATGGAGGCATTATCTTTTCATAATAGAAGTCAAGAGCCCACCTGGAGAATGGAGGTGTTATATTTTTAAAAAGTTGTTGAAGTCAGGAGCCCGCCTGGAGAATGGAGGTTGTTATACGTTCAAGTTGTAGTCGAAGTCAGGAGCCCGCCTGGATAATGGAGGTGTTATATTTTTAAGAAGTTGTTGAAGTCAGGAGCCCGCATGGAGAATGGAGGTTGTTATATTTTCAAGTTGTAGTCGAATTCAGGAGCCCGCCTGGAGAATGGAGGTATTATCTTTTTAAGTCGTAGTAGAAGTCAGGAGCCCGTCCGAAGAGCAGAGGGTTACAACAAAAATCCCCAGCATAAACTCAAGTGCAGAAGTCAAAAGAGAGGCAACAATGGCTAAAGGAAGATAATTCGCGTGTCGAAGGAGAAACAATTCGAATTTCACAAGAAAGAAAGAAACATCAGAGGAAACACAAGCCAACAAGAAAGCAAGGCAACAAGAGCAAGTTTGAAGATCTAGATAAGATTTTGTAATTCCTAGTTTAGTCTAGCTTCTTGTTTTCTTTTAACATGGTGTAATAAGGAGGTCAGTAAGCAGGTAGCAACAACAACAATAGCAGTAACAACAAAACCACAGCTTCATGGTAGTCCCAGCTACCAAAACTTCCCGAACTACATTGACCTGATTCCCTTTTAGCCAGGGATATGTAGGAAACCTTTGAAGCAGAGGTTCAGTCAAATCTTTCAAAAATGCTTCACACGGAGTAGCCGAACGGGCAAAAATCGCTCGTATCCGCTCACTTTATCTTTGCACGAAAACTCTTCATGTTTCCGGACAAAGAGGGGCAACTGTGAGCACATGATTTTTTCCCTACAAGAAATACTCCCAAACATTCAAAATAAAATAGTTTTGTGTTGCTGGTGATTTATTTGTATTTGTCTGTGCATATTTATTTTGACTTTAACTAAGAAAAAATACAAAATATGTGTTGCATGTGCATTTAGGATTTAATTTTACAATTAGGAATTAATTAAATAATATTTGGATTTGCGAGAATGAAAATCACAAAAATATGTACTTGGCATTTTTTAGCATTTAATCTCCAATTGTGTGATTTTATTTTAGTTGGTATTTAATTGTGTGTGATAATTGTTATTAGAAATTAATTAGTATTTTAATTTGGTTTATAATTTAATTTAGAATTTTAGTTTTATTAATTAGGAAATAAAAGAAAAGGAAAAGGAACAAAATGGAAACCGGACTGGGCCAAATTGGCCACAGCCCAATTCTTACCCAAAAATCAGCCCAATACCCGCCCCAATCCAGTCCACCCCCAGCATCGAAGAAACAACGCCATTTCAAGCCTTTCGATCCAGGCCATTCGTTTCATTTAATCCAACAGCCGCAAATCGCCCCCATGCCCCGACCCATTCCCATCCAAAGATCGATCTGGTCTCGAGGTAAACGAAATGACACCGTCTCTTTAAGTGAGTTGATCCAAGCCGTCGATCTCAATTGATCTAACGGCTAGGATCAAATCACTTCCCCACATATATAAGCCCAAACCATACCCCGCCCCCAAGCCAAACCCCCCTCACCTCTTCGTCTCTAAGCCTTAGAGACCAAACGAACCCTCCACCCCTTACCACAATGCTCCGCCCACCGGAAATCGCCTCACGGCGGTTCCGGTGGTCCAAACAACCCCAAAATTACACCACAGCCTCCCCACGACGTCCTCTTTCCAAATCCCGAATCAGTTTTCCTCGAATCAGTACCAGTCACTTTGAATCTTAGATCAAAGAATCGAACCAAACCCTAATCCGTCCAATGACCACCAAGTTCACACCCCAGCTTCCCCTCGACCTCCCCAACCTAACCCCTATAACCATCACCCTCGAATCATGGCCGACTGCTTCAAATCTTAGATCGAAGGCAAGACCTCAAACCTCAAACCTACCCAATCAGTCCCAAATTAATACCATACCACCACCTAACTTCCCTCGTCCCTAATCTAGCACCACCATCATTCGAATCAAGCTGGAGGCTTTTGAGTTTGAAGTCAACTCGACGAACCCTAAAAGAACCAAGCTAGGGGATCGATACACAGTAGAAAATGGAGGTCTTAATCGACCTTAGTCGTGTGTTCTCAGTCGAGAACACTCGATTAAGGTCTATTTCGGTTTCAGAATCAAGTTAAAGCTTCGAGTACGACGAATTCGTTTGGTCTAAGATTCTGAGGTATTTCTTCTCTTTTCTTTTTTTATTTTTATTTTTTATTGTTGTTATTGTTTGCCTAATTAGGTTTCGTTGTAATTCATCATTTTGTCAAGTAGTTCTTCCCCCTCTTTCGGACCTTTTTCTTGGTCCAGTTTTCTTCTGTTGATTAGCATATGCTATAAATTGTTGAGTCGATTAAATAGTTTCGCCGCTTAGTCCGTTCATCTTTGTAGTTTAGTAGTCCTCGTCAAGTTATTTGATGTCGATTGGCTCATTTTGTGATCCTTAGATTCCTAGCTTCAGGGCTCATCATCAGTATGCTTTCTGTTCCTACATCTTTGTTCTAATGCTATTCATTTAATTTGAGTTTCAAGCTTAAACTGTGGTCTGAGTTTGATGAATTGAATCCTAAGGTTGTCATGTTCAAGGTCTGATATGAATCTATCATTGATTTAAATTCAGTTCTGGTGTGATAGCATTGATTATGAGTTTGTTTCATGTGGTTAATTAGTTAATTGTTAGATGTATTAGTTATAGATGATGGGTAGTAATCACAGGGGTTTCAGGGGTAATTTGGGAATTGAAAACTTGAAGAAATGGGTAGTCTGAGTGTTCTGTCCACTAAGCACTAGTGTACCATTAACATAATGCATTTTTTTAATAATTAGTGGGGAACAAAACATAATGGTATAGGGAGGCTTAAAAGGAATTGATTAAAATATGTTGCCCATACCTGCTTGAACTTTAAATAAAGGAAAGACAAGGGTTAATGGGGAACAAAACATACTCTAGTGGAGCTCTAAAGAATATCATGGGCAGAATTAGTTTCTTAATTCTGCCTGAGTGTTCTTACGAGCTGGCAGGGTTAGTGTTTGGGTATAAATGGAGGGACTTAAGACAGAGTTAGGTAGACCTGAAGAGGGCTAAAAAAGAGAGACAGAGTAGGGGGCTGGAAAATAAAAGAAGAAAAAGAGGAGAGTTGGAGAGCTTAGGAGAATGAAAGGAGAACATTCTGAGAACTCTAAGGAGTAACACTGTTCCATTGAGTGATTGGTGATTTCTAAAGTTTCCTTAAGGCTGAAACAAGTTATGGTTATCTGATAGTTGAAATAAGTTGAAGTCAAGACAGGTTAAGGTCTTTTTTTTGTTCATTTGTTTGAATTGAAAGTGTTTTCCTGGGCTGGTATTTCACTTTTCTGGGTTGGAAATTGATTGAAAACTGCTGCTGATCACTGCGCTTGCTACTGTCTTGCTCCTGTTATTTTCTTCTTAAACTGCAAGCTCACTTGTCCTTATTTTGATTGCTGTAATCAGGTACACATTTGAACCTATTTTGGTGTAATTTCTCCAGTGGAATGGAAAGACAATTGTTGTTTGACATTCATTAAAGCTTTACTGTTTTTTTTAGTTTATTATGATACAGTTAGCTTTAAGATTTGCATGATAAATTTGTGCATTAATGCGCCTGTAACGGACTAGTTGGATTATTAACATGCTATGTACTGTTTTGTAACTTGTGGACAATAGGTACCTGTATAATTGGGATTGTTGTTTAACCGATTTGAGTTGTTTTGAATTATGATGGACTGTTAACTCTAATATGTAACTCATTTATGTTGAAATCAAGTCCATAGTGTCAAATAGTTTCACTGTTCGGGTTAATTGCTTGCCATACCAAAAATCAAAGGCAAATCACAGCACATAGGTGCATATTCACGTTAGTCCAGGTCACGTATGTTTAGTTTCGAATTGGAAATTATCCATGACTCCATGTGTGATTTAAATCATTATTGGATAAGTGATTCGTTAGAGTGAGTTATAGGTAAGACCATTCCTACTCTAATAGGGATGAGCAAACAATTGTGAGTTATGTGCTAAACCAAATGAGAATTGAGCTATGTGTTAAAATCAGCACTACAATAGCTTAAAAATGATGTCAATCTCGAGTGCAAAAATTAGAAATTATGCGTTTGATGCAAGTATGATTAATTCTGTAAATTAGCTCCCCCTACACCCATTGATCCAGTTGGACTGTCATGATCCTTGAGGCCTAAATAATTCCTGCCCTGGCTATGGAAGTTCAATTGATAGGATACTAGGTATATGAATCATTGCGGGATCAGGCGGCCCATTTTCTGTGAAATGAAACTTTGGTCGTGTACTGGAAATGTCCCGCTCTCTTTGTTCAACTCTGGGGCTTAACAGTTTGAAATCGAGCTATGTAATTTCGGATCTTTCACGCACATTAATTAACTAGGACTGCTTTCATTTTAGAGACGAATTAAATAGAAAATTATAGATTGTTTTAGGATGGACCTTTAAAAATAATAAAAATAAGGCGAGCTTTGCCTAATAAAAATGCATAAATTGCGGGGCCCTCATGAGATGTATATATTCAAATCCTTAGATTTCGGGAACGGGTTGTTTAGCGAATTTCACGGCTTTCCCCAAAATAATAATGCGCTAGTCTCTTTAGGCGCGTATTTTAATAACATTGCCTCCTTAAACTCGGGTGCGCATTTATGTGACCCAAATCCAAACCTCAACAGAGTCGAGATGTGTCAACAACCACGGGTACATTGATGTGACGTGGTTCGAGACGCGTTTTTTACGACGTTGCAATTCTCTTTTAAAATAATAATAATAAAGCGGTAAAAAGTTAGAATTTGCACATAGGTTCAACATGTATTAAAATTAGACAAATAAGCCGAATATAATAGTTGAGCGACCATGCTAGAATCACGGAACTCGAGAATGCCTAACACCTTCTCCCGGGTTAACAGAATTCCTTACTCGGATTTCTGGTTCGCGGACTGTAATACAGAGTCAATCTTTTCCTCGATTCGGGATTCAACCGGTAACTTGGGACACCATAAATCTCCCAAGTGGCGACTCTGAATCTTTAAGTAAAATCCCGTTTCGATTGTCCTTTAATTGGAAAAACTCCCTTACGCCCTTTCGGGTGTAGGTAAAAAGGAAGTGTGACAGTGATTACACTTTAACTAATGTATGATGAAGTTATAATGCAACACTAGTCCCGAACTATATATTTTTGTTTTATTTATCTATGTTCTTTCTTAGTTGGTTAATATATATTTTTTTCACACGGAAGTTGCAAGTGAATAAAGTAAAGAGAAAGGAAAGATCATTATTCGAGATTAATAATTTAATTTTGTTAGGAAGTAGGAATGATCAACCAAACATGATTAAAAAATTTCAAGAATTAATAAGCCAGCCAGTAAAGGTTTAAAGTAAAGGTGTTTAACGGGCCGGGTTGACCCGTAATCGGTCCGTCCCAGACCGATTAAAATCGGAACCGGGCCGGCCCGGTATATAGGGGCCGAGTGGGGCTGGGTAGGAGGGGTAGAAGGGGTTGGTCCGTTTAAATTTTGGTAACGGTTAACCGGACTGGTCAAACCCAGTCCACGTGAACAGTACCGTGTACCGATTAAACCGGCCCGGTACAACTTTTTTTTTTGTTTTTTTTTTAATTTTTTTAATTAAGTGGGGCCCACTAACCGTTGGAAACGGTCAGACCTGGAAGGGATCCGTTGCCCAACGGGTTAATTGCATTAATAGCCTCTTTTTTCTTTAATATTTAACCTTTTTTCAATTTACAAAATTAACCTTCTCTAAAACTATAAATACACCCCCTTTTCTTCATTTCTTCACTCAACTCTCATTTCTCAATCTCAATTTCTCTCATTCTCTCATTCTCCAATTTTCAAGATTTCAAGTCTCAATCTCAAATTCTCAATTCTCAAATCTCAATTCAATTTAAATCATGCCTCGTACTTCTAGAGTGCGCTCATATGTTTGACAACACTTTGAGGTGGTAGAAGAAAATGAAGAAGGTCAGAAAGTAAAGTGCAAGAACTGTGGTCAAGTCTTAAATTTTCGTTCAGAGTCTGGCACAGGCAGTTTAAGGAGGCATATCAAGTATTGTCTTGAGCGTCCTCCGGAAATTCGTATTTAAGATTTTAAGACAATTTGTGTTATTTTAAAATTATTAGACGTATTTATGCTTAATGTTTTAGTTTGTTAGATTAATTTGAAGTATTGTTAATTTATTATGCATGAAAATTTAGTTTTACTATTTTTTGTTAATTTACTTTTTAAATGCAAACTTTAATTTTGAATTTTGAAATAAATGTAGCACTTGCAATTTATATTAATACTTTTGTATTAATATAACTTGTAATCTTTAAATTAATACAAAGTATTAATATAACTTACAATAGTTATACAAAATACAAAAAAATAAATAAAAAATACACTAAACCCGGCCCGACCCGACCCCCTCAACCCGTAACCCGTACGGTTCAATTTTTACCCGGATGAACCTGAGCCCGTTAATCCCCAACCCGTAACCGGCCCGGACCGTAACCCGTACGGGTCCAAAAAATAGCAACCCGACCCGACCCACCCGTTTAACACCCTTAGTTTAAAGCCTACTTCTAAAGCCAACGTATTGACTCATCCTGTTGAATAATTATAATGTGGGCTATATCTTTTCTCTTCAAATTTTTGTAGCTGGATATTTATTGTTGAGGTTCCTATGAAACTACCCCTGATGTTAACGCCTCAGAAACACAGTGGAATAGCCACATACAATGAAGGGTGGTCAGTTGAATACCTTTCATTTAAAAATTATATTATGTATATAAAAAAATTATACTATATATATAAATCAAAAATTACTCTTTATATACATGTATTAAATTTTGAACACCGATAATAAAATTTCTAACTTCGCCACTGTAGAAATAGTAGCAGAAAATGGCATTTTTTTGTTGTTATACCGTTCGTGCAACTCATCAAAGAGCCACTCAACTCGCTTTCAAGAAAAATAATTCTTGCTTCTAATTCATAGACTTCAAAAAAGAGTATTTGCCACATCGTTGAGTGATCGTTAAAAAGGAAGTCGGCCTTTAGTATCTACCGGTCCTGAAATATGCTACACTATTGACAGGTCGGCAAAAAAAATAAAAATTAAAAGAAGAAATAGAATAAGTTCATTAAGACTTTAAGATTAGCTATTGAATTATGTTCTTGATGTTTTATACTATAATACTACACAAGAGGGAGGGGGGAGTGATTTGTGTGGCACACAATTTTCTCTTAACTAGATTATAGAAGGACCTGATTCTTTTATGTGTTCCAACTACTACTGTTTGCGTAATAATAAGTAAAGAAAATAAAGAACACAGAGATTTTTACGTGGAAAACACCTGGCTCAAAAAGTGAAAAAACCACGACCTACTACCCAGTAGGATTTTCCAAAACTTCCACTAAAATCACTAAGCCAAAAACTGTATTTACAAAAACTCTTTTGTAAATCTTGGATTAACTCTATCCCGTTGTGACACACAGCCTCAACTGCTGCGACAACTTCAAGTTAACTCTAACTTGAATACTCTAGGTACCTAATACACTTGCTTCTATAAAAGCTGAAAGGTACAATGTGAAATCATCTACTAGAATTGAACTAGAATAAAAGATAGACACTTGGAACTGATTCATCTATCTTGTTCAAGTAGATTCAGGATTGCACGCTTGAATCACACATAAATTGCTTGCAAAATTGCCTTGCTCTTTTGCTCTCAATTTACATTTAACTTTTGATTATGTGCATTACCTGTAAAAGAGAACAACACTGATATTTAATGGGTTAATAATTAGAGATTGACTGGGATATAGACGCTACTCTTCTATGGTAGAAGAGTTCTAGTTGATCTCATACTCTAACACTATCATCTTCCTAAACTGTGTTTTCTTCGTATACGGAATCTTTCTCTCCTTATCCAATATGCAACCTTTTCGATCATATCAGGAGATATTATTTCTGATAAGTTAGATTTATCTCCTTCAAGTGCATCTCACATGTTTAGGTTGATCATGACTGTGCTTCACAAGATGGACCTGGCCCATGTCTGAGTTCTTTTGTCAGTCTTCAAAACTTCACCTTTACTTGGACCAACAAATTCCCCCTTTTTGATGATGACAAACTCTGTGCTTTTTACTTACTTGGATCCTGTAAGAACTCAGCTTAACCATCAAAACAAAGTTTAGAAAATTCACTTATCATCAAGGACCAGGTTAATTAGGTTACAAATATCACGTATTCAGAATATGTAAAGCACAATATTTCTTCCCCCTTTTGGCATCATTGAAAAGTTGCATACAAAGTGTGAGTCCCAGATTTTAATAAGTACTCATGGCCACTGGGGCAACTGCAAGTGCAATCATGGATTAATCATCAGTAATAAAACAAACATATTTAAACTATCAAGGAAATATTAACATTTAACAAGAGCAAAAACAGTAGATATCGTTGATAGAAGATATGTTGCTACCACAATCCATAACCAGAAAGCAAAAATATTCAAAACATGAGCAAAAAGAAAGAAAAATTCCTAATCCAGGTCACTGAAGGTACTAGACAGGTTTAGGAGAGAAAAGCTAGAATTTCTAAGGCTTGGGAGAGCTAGAGGGTTGGTTTTGGGCTTGGACAAGATTCATCATATTGTGAAGAATTCCATCATTTTTCTCCTTTTCCTTAGTGAGCTCAGTTCTAAGAGCATCCCTCTTAGATTCCACCTCTGCCACACGAGCCTTTAGCCTAGCTATCTCAGCATCCTTGGCCTCACTTTCCTGAACAAGAGCCCTGCCTTTACTGTTGATAGGAGTCTTCTTGGATGAACCAGGTCATTTGAGATGACATTGACTAAGTAATCACAAGCAAGCAAAGTATTAATACAAAAGTAATCCTTGCTTGTAGCCATTTCCCATTTCTTCAGCAACACATTGCACCTATCAAGAACTGTAGTCAGAATAAAGCCATAGGGGGTAGCATGAGCCTTGGAGCCATTGACAACCCTGTCCAGTAGCTTGATGATGAATGCAGGCCAATTAATTTTCCTTCCACTTTCAAGGCACTCCATCAGAACTAAATCCATATAATTTGCAATATGTCTTCTCTCCTGTCTGGGCAGTAGGCACTTGTTGACAAACTAAAAAATGACTTTGTGTTGTGGCTTCATTTCACTCTTGTGCACAAACTTGGCCTCATTCACTTCTGCAACATCATAAAATCTCCTAGTGATTGTAAGGTTAGATGGAAGGGAATCCAGACTTGGCCATCTCTATCTGGTGTAATCATTATATCCCTCAGCAGGGATGTCTAGAATCTCTCCCAGCTTCTCTACATCAAATGTCACTTGAACTCCTTTGACTTTGCTTGTAACTCTGCTATCTTTGACTTCAGCATTTGCCATGAATTCAATGATTTTATTTCTGGCCAATCTCCCATCCATCTGAAGGACCATGTCCTTCCAGCCCTGAGCAGCTAGTGTGTCAACCAAACGAACCATTCCTAGTTCTACCAAATCTTACAGCAATCTTCCCTTCGAATTTTTTTTTTTTGCCAAACATGGTCAGCTTGTCTTATTCACCATCAGACTTACTTTCTTCATCACCACTACATTCTTCATATTCAGAAACTCTAACTTATTTGCTTTTTACTGTAGACCTGGTTCTCTTGGCCAATGAAGGTTCAGGAGCCTCAGACACAAAGGAAGACTTCTTGGACTTGGGCTTTTTGGGCTTGGGGGTCTGAACCTTCACTGTTGTAACTTTCTCCTGATGGACATGTTCCATCTCCCCAACATCAACAGCTTCTGAGGACTCTGCAACCTTACCTTTTCCTTTATACATCCTTTTCTTCTTACTTTCAGCTAAAGCCTTTTGTAGATCACTCTCACTCTGTTTCACCCTGATTCTTGTGGCTCTTCCCTTTGGCAAGGAAGTTTTAGTAGGTGTTGGGGAGGAAGCCTTTTGTTTCTTGGAAAGTTTAGGAGCACTGGGGGCTTTTGGTGTGGGAGTTATCCTTTTCTTTGGTTCGTAACTTGCACCTACCTTTTACAAAATGTCTGCTAGGGTCTCTTCAACTGATGAACCAGGTTCATTTCCTTGTGAACTTAGATTAATTAACCCTTCAGCAGCTTTACCAGAACCACTTCCCCTTGACTTCTTGCCACTTTCTTCAACAATTTCCTGTGCAACCCCACAAATAACAGGTACATGCAATACAACAGTGGGTAAGTAATCAGCCACTCCTTTCCCTTTTCCCCTCACATCACCACATTCACCCTCTCTCTCCTTTTCTTTTTCAATTTTCTTTTTACCTCCACTCCTTTTAACTCAGGTAATTCCACATCCCTAATAGGCCCAACCAAAACAAACCTATTTTCTAAATTCTCAGTCAAAAAAGAACTTACCTTCGAAGGGGATTTTTAAGCCTTCTTAGAGTCAGAAGACCCAGGTCCTTCCCCCTCACTAACAGATTTGTACAACTCAGAATCAGAGTCAGAATCAGAATCTTGAGCCTGACTTGCCTTTAATTGCTCATTCAATTTCTTTGAGAGAGCACCAAATTCCACTGTTTTGCGAGCAAGCATTTTCACTCTTCTTAGCCTGGGTTTGGGAGTCATGCAAGGTGGATGAGGGGTAGATGAATAGAGGGAGTGGGGTGTGGGGGAGTTCCAGGGTTGTCTTGTGGGTTTGTCATTATAGCTGATTTCTTGAGAGAATTGGTGAGTTAAACCTTTGGAGAAGAAAGCAATTTAGAGTGAAGAAAGTTTTTGATGGTTTTGAATTATGAGGGTGGCAGGAAGTAATAATGAGTATTTAAAGGAAAAGACTCATTTAATGGATAACGGTAGCTTTAGCGGTCAATTAGAGGTCTAATCAACCTAAAATTACCGGTTGAACGAACGGTTAAGCTTCCCTAGATTTTAGGCAATTTTTGTGGTTAGAATTCTAATGAGGACGAAATTGGTTCAAAAACAAACGGATATGATTTTTTAAGGTGTTGAACAATTGTAGGACTCTTCTCATGATTTAAATATTTATTTTTCTAATTATGTAGCGTATAGAAAACATACCTTGGCATTCAGATGAAACAATACTGATGAACCAAGTTCTTCATTTAGAATTCTCTAGCCATGCCTCAATTTACCACAATAGAGAAAATTTTGTAAGAGATGAGTGAGTCATATTAACACATGTCACAGGAGTATACTATTTACAATATGAAGTTGAGTAAAAATTAATCTAGATATTTACACAAGTTCAGATTTCCTAGCCAAATTGTTTTTTCATTGTGCATTCTGAGCTGGTCCCATTAGGTGATCTTAATCATCCCTAATTTCAACCTGTTCCTTTCAAAGTTTTCTCTACTCAGTGCCTTAGTAAAGATATAAACAATTTGTTTATCAGTAGCACAAAATTCTATGGTAATCAATCCTTTCTCATAGTTATCTCTTATAAAGTGATATCTAACATCTATGTGCTTAGTCCTCTTATGACGAATAGGGTTCTTTGTCGTACTTATAGCACTAGTGTTATCACAGAAGATAGGAATGCAACCAATTTCAATGCCAAAATCTATCAGCTACTGTTTGATCCACAGCAATTGAGCATAACAAGAGGCAGCAACAACATATTCAGCCTCAGCAGTGGATAAGGCCACTGAATTCTGCTTTTTAGTGGCCCATGATACAAGACATGAACCAAGAAAATGAGCCATACTTGAGGTGCTCTTCCTATCCACAAGAAAACCTGCATATTCAGCATCAGTATACCCTACTAGATTGAAATTACTACCTTTAGGGTACCAAAGAAAAAGATCAGTAGTGCATTTCAAATATCTCAGTATCATCTTGACTGCAGTCAAGTGAGATTCCTTAGGATTTGCCTGAAAATGAGCACAAAGCCCTACACTAAAAACTATGTGAGGTATGCTAGCAGTAAGATACAAAAGTGAATCAATCATACCCCTATACAACTTCTGATCAATAGATGAACCAGGTTCATTTATGTCTAATTTAGTAGTTGTTGCAATGGGTGTATTTATTTCCTTTGATTCATCCATTTTAAACTTTTTAATCAACTCTTTTGCATATTTCTATTGATGGATCATGGTTCTATTTGGGTTTTGTTTGATCTGTAAACCTAAGAAAAAGTTAATCTCACCCATCACACTCATTTCAAACTCACTCCCCATTAATTTAGCAAAATCCTTACTTAGTTTGTCAGTGGTTACCTCAAAAATTATTTCATCAACATATATTTGTACCACAAGAAGATCCTTACCTTTTTCCCTCAAGAATAGAGTACTGTCAATTTTACCTCTTTTGTAGCCATGTTCAAGCAGGAATTTGGACATTCGTTCATACCATGCTCTAGGAGCCTGCTTGAGTCCATAGAGAGCCTTGTCTAATTTGTACACATGTTCCGGACACTCCTTGCTCTCAAACCCTAGAGGTTGTTTGACAAACACTTCTTCTTTTAGGTAGCCATTCAGGAAGACACTTTTGACATCCATCCGATGAAGAGTGAATTCCATGTGTGCTACAAAGGCTATGAGGAGTCTTATTGCCTCTAGTCTTGCAACTGGAGCAAAGGTCTTATCATAATCTATACCCTCCTCTTGGCAATAACCTTAGACCACTAGTCTTGCCTTATTCCTTGTAACTGTTCCATCTTCATCAAGCTTGTTTCTGAAGACCCATTTAGTACCAATTTCTAATCTGTCCTTGGGTCTTGGAACTAGATACCAAACTTGACTTCTCTCAAACTGATTGAGTTCATCTTGCATTGTAATTATCCAATCTGCATCTTGCAAAGCCTCAACAACATTTTTAGGTTCAATAAGAGATAGGAAAGCATCAAAAGCACATAGATTCTTTAATTGTGATCTAGTTTTAACTCCAGAGGTTGGATCAATAATTATGTTCTCAATGGGATGAGAATTTTGATACTTGTGAGGTTTCACAACCAACTGATTTCTGATTGATGTTTCTCCTATGTTTTGTTGCTGAGGAATAAGGTCATGAACATGTTCCTTTAGGGGATTGGTTTCAGTTTCTCTTTGTTCAGCTCCCCCTGTCATGTTGCCCTGGATAGAAGAACCTGTTCCATCACCTGTTCCTTCTTTTAGTGCAACTTCAGCTTGAGCTGAGACTTCACTCAATTCTTTTACCAGCCCAATGACTTCATCTTCATATTCCTGTCTCTCAGAAAGAATGGTAGTTTCATCAAAAACTACATGTACACTTTCTTCTACACACAAAGTTCTTTTATTGTACACTTTATAAGCTTTGCTATGTGAATGATATCCCAAGAATACTCCCTCATCACTTCTGGGATCAAACTTACCTAGGGAGTCCTTTCCATTATTGTGCACAAAGCACTTGCATCCAAATGCCCTAAGATGAGATATATTTGGTTTTCTCCCTTTAAGTAACTCATAGAGAGTCTTCTCTACAAGAGGTCTATTCATACATCTATTAATGATGTAACATGCTGTATTTACAGCCTCTGCCCAGAAGCTATGGGCAGTTTACTAGAAAGAAACATAGTCCTAGCAATATCTTCAAGAGTCATATTCTTTCTTTCAACTACTCCATTTTGTTAAGGAGTCCTAGGGGCAGAAAAATTATGATCTATACCATGCTCATCACAAAATTCAGCAAACTTAGCATTTTCAAATTCAATTCCATGATCAGACCTTATTGATGCAAGTTAATTACCTAGTTGTTTTTGAGTTTTTCTAACAAAGGCAGTAAACATGTCAAATGCTTCATCCTTAGATGTTAAAAACAGTACCCAGGTAAACCTAGAATAATCATCAACAAGTACCATCACATATTTCTTACCACATCTGCTCAATGTTTTCATTGGACCACAAAGATCCATATGAACTAGTTACATTGACCTAGTTGTGCTTACCATTTTCTTGCTTTTAAAGGATGATCTTACCTGCTTCCCCTTGCACAAGCCTCATAAACTTTGTCTTCCTTGGACTTGATGTTAGGTAACCCTATCACTAGGTCTTTGGAGACTAATTTGTTGAGTTGATCCAGACTTGCATGACCAAGTCTTTTGTGCCACAGGAGGGGATCATTGTCCAACACACTCAAGCAAGTGAGTTCATTTTCTAAAAGAGTGGACAAATCTACAATGTAAATATTGTTAACGCTTTTTCCCTGCAAAACAATCTTGTCAGTGGTAAGATTAATCACAAAGCATTTGGTAGAGGTAAATGCTACAAGGTTACCTCTGTCACATAGTTGTGATACACTGATTAGGCTATATTTTATGCCATCTATCAAGTAGATATTCTCAATAGAATGTGAGTCTGTCTTACCTACCTTTCCAACCTCAATAATCTCACCTTTCTTCCCATTTCCATAGGAGACATTACCTCCTTTTAAGTCCTTAAGTGAAAGAAACTGGTTCTTGCTTCCAGTCATATGTTTTGAGCAGCCACTATCCATGTACCATATTTGGCTACTTCCCTTCACTTGGTCCTGCAAAAAGAAATTAGGGGTTAGTTTTAGGAACCCAAACTAGTTTGGGTCCCTTTCTATAGGCAAAGGGGTAAATTAAATTCCTTTTGGCCCATCGAGGCAGCCTATTTTTCTTTTGAATAAAGGTTTTGTTCTTTTGACTGGCCTTTTCTTTTGCATTACATTCATTTTTGTAATGACCAGTCTTGCCATAGTATGTGCAGATTTTGTTTTCAGGAAGAGTGATGTACTTGCTTTTGGGGTCCCACTTAGGTGCTTGGGTCCCATATCCAAGTCCTCTCTTGTTGCTACTGTGGTGTTCTTGTAGCCAGGATAGTGCATCAGAAGCCTTATTCCATTTGCAAGTTCTATCTAGTTCATGCTTCACCTGCCTAGATTTTCTTTTAGGACTCTTATCTGTTCATCTTTCTTGTACAACTCATCCTTCATCTTTCCTAGATTTTCTTCTAAGGTGAGATGTGTGTGATCAGCTTTCTTCTTATCTGTTCCTAGTTTCAGTTTTAAATTTTCAGACCTAAGTTCTAAGACACTGATGTCAAGTTCAAGAACCTGGTTCTTCAACTCAGCATTTCTACTGTCACTTTTATTAGCCCTAGATTCTAGGTTTTTACACTTGGCTTTTAAGATCACACACTCCCTAGACAACTGTTCTTTCTTATTATTTATTACCTCAGACTCATCGATGAAGTCTAGTAATAGTTCAAATAACCTTTCTTTAGACAAAAATTTAATCTTGTCTTTAAGATGAATCATACTTACCTCTTGTTCATCATCTGATTCTCCAATGGCCATAAGTGCTTGTTCATATCCAGCTTCATCTTCTGAATCCTCATCTGATGTTTCTCCCCAAACAGCAACCATAGCCTTTTTTGATCCTTTGTTCCTTTTGGGTTGAACCTGTTCCTTCTTCCTGTTCCTTTGTTCATCCCTTTCCTTCTTCCATTCAATTTCCCATTGAGGACAGTTCTTGATTATGTGATCAGTCTTGCCACATCTGTAGTAACCCTCGTTGGTCTATTTCTCAGGAGCCCTTGGTTTGTTGAAGGTTGTACTTCTTGAAGAACCCTTTCCTCTCATCAGGTACTTTTTGAAATCCCTTGTGATCATGGCCATTTCATCATCCTCTAGATCTGCACCTTCAGTTATTCTGAGAGCCAGACTTCTTTCCTTCTTGGGTGCATCCATTTTCATGGTTTGCCTTCTCAGTTCATAGGCAGTGAGATTTCCAATTAGTTCATCCAACTTAAGAGTAGAAATGTTCTTTGATTCCTGAATAGCAGTGATTTTGCTTTCCCAAGTTACTGGTAAGACCCTTGTCAAGATTTTCTCAACCTTGTATTCTTCAAGGTTAATTCTCCCAAGAGATTTAAGTTTATTTGTTAGTGTTGTGAACCTTGTGTACATCTTCTGGATAGTTTCTCCTTCCTTCATAGTGAAATTCTCATATTGAGAATACAACAGTGTTCTTCTTGATCTCTTTACTTGAGGAGTTCCTTCATGAGCCACTTGTAAAGTGTCCCATATCTCCTTAGCAGTGGTACAACTTTGAATCCTGCTGTACTCGTCTGGACCCAGTCCACACACAAGCCATTTCTTATCCTTGGCATTCTTTTCCCAGTTCTTCAAATCTTCAGCAGTGCTGTCAGCTCTTGTCTTTGGCACGTCCACTCCTTCAGCATTCTTCTTTGTAGTAGCTAGGGGACCATCAGTGACTATGTCCCAAAGTTCATAGTCTTATCATATTATGTGATCTCTTATCCTGTTCTTCTACCAAAAATAGTACTGACCATTAAAGAGTGGGGGCCTAGCAGTGGATTACCTCTTCAAGGATAACTCACTCTGATACTAATTGATGTTTTATACTTCAATACCACACAAGAGGGGGTGATTTGTATGGTACCCAATTTTTGCTTAACTAGACTATAAAAGGACCTAGTTCTTCTATGTGTTCCAACTACTACTGTTTGCGGAATAATAAGCAAAGAAAATAAAAAACATAGAGATTTTTTCATGGAAAAACCTGGCTCAAAAGATGAAAAAAACACGACCTACTACCCAGTAGGATTTTCCCAAACTTCCACTAAATCACTGAGCCATAAACTGCATTTACAAAAACTCTTTTGTAAACCTAGGATTGACTCTAATCCCGTTGTGGTACACAGCCTCAACTGATGCGACAACTTCAAGTTAACTCTAACTTGAACACTCTAGATACCTAATACACTTACTTATATAAAAGTTGAAGGGTACAATGTGAAATCACCTACTATAATTGAACTAGAATAAAAGATAGACACTTGGAACTGGTTCTTTTATCTTGTTCAAGTAGCTTCAGGATTGCATGCTTGAATCACACATAAATTGCTTGCAAAATTGTCTTGCTCTTTTGCTCTCAATTTACGTTTAACTTCTACTTATGTGCATTACCTGTAAAAGAGAACAACACTGATATTTAATGGGTTAGTAATTAGAGATTGACTGGGATACAGACGCTACTCTTCTATGGTAGAAGAGTTCTAGTTGATCTCATATACTAACACTATCTTCTTCCTAAACCGTGTTCTCTTCATGTAAGGAGTCTTTCTCTCCTTATCCAATGTGCAACCTTTTCGATCAGATCAGGAGATATTACTTCTGATAAGTTAGATTTATCTCCTTCACATGCATCCCACATGTTTGGGTTGATCATGACTGTGCTTCACAAGATGGACCTAGTCCATGACTGAGTTCTTTTGTCAGTCTTCAAAACTTCACCTTTACTTGGTCCAACATGTTCTGTTTATAACAAAAGGTTTGTCTATTCTTTTTCTTGTTATATAGTACTTGAATAATTTTCCAAATAGTTGATAACCCTATTGTTAACTTTTAACTTATGAATGTGAGGTGTTTATCCTGATTTTCTTATCATATTTGATTTTTCTATCTCTTAAAAAAAGGTAACATACTTATCATAATCGATTTTACCTTTTATATAAAAAAATAAAAATAAAAATTCTTTCATATTTGGCTAATCCTTTTAATTTCTTAGAGAAATTTTTTTGGACTAATATAAGTGAAGGATATTTCATTCTCATTCGCTAGCATCCACACTGTAGTCATAAGATTTGAGAGTCATATTTAGGGAGAAATTTTTTGGGACAAGTATTAGCCTACCACTTGTGCGTCGACGTAGGTCAGTTGGTCGAACCACATTAAATGTTTGTGTCTCTTTCGATATATATATATATATATATATATATATATATATATATATATATATATATATGTTAGTTTGTATGAGTCCACCAAACAGTAGAGTACCTGGTCCTCTACGAGATTCTGTTGAGAATGCTAATAAACTGTAAGTAAATAAGACAAGGGATTTTTACGTGAAAAAATCTCACACAAGGGAACCAAAAACCACGACCTACACCTGTAGGCTTTCAACTTCACTAACTTGTAAAAACTTATTACGAGCCACTTTGTAATGACTCCATTACAAATAATTCAACTCAACTAACTTGTGGTACTCTTACCACAAGCCACTTTGTGACTCCCTAGTTACAAAGACTTTCACTAACTTATGATGCTCTCTCCACAAGCCACTTTGTCACTCTATAGTTAAAAAAGGCTTTTGCTTATAACTAGACCTAGTCACAACATAAACTCAAAGAGTTTACGAATTTTACAAAAATATTCCTAATCAACGCTTCTAGCTAAGCAATTTAGGAAATATAATAAGTACAACAACAAAGTTACAACTCAACTAAGGACAACAAGATACTGACTTAAGAAACTGGTCTGTAGTAGCGTTCAACTTTGTTCTTCAAGCTCGTGAGAATTGATTTCTCTTTTTTTGCAAAAGGCTTGAATGAGAAACTGAAACATTCAAGTGATGTTTTAATATAAACTCATTGTTGGTACACCTTGATCACATCACTTGAAATGATGTGAGCACTTTAGTTGGTTAAGGAATAAGTGGGCGCTGGAAACAATGCAGTGTGGCAGAAATAGTGCAGGCGGTCACTTCGTTTCCAGCTGTGTCCCATTGACTTTGTATTGCTATGAGGGAATCACAAGGGTATTAGGTCCTTGTTTGGTTTCCTAGCTCTTGAAGCTGTAGCAGTTCATATTTAGCTGGAATCCGTTAAACTTGCAGTATAGTCTAAGTAGGTTAGGTTCCTTATCTGGTTCTTAACAGTAAGTTTGTTAGATCATCAAAACATAAGGCAAGGACATTTAAAACCTATAAATTTCCCCTTTTTTGATGATGACAAACTTAACATTGATAAAGTGGATTTTGAGCAGTGAGAACCAGATTAAGTAACAGGAGAACACAAGTTTCACAATTAGTTCCCCCTAACTTTATGCCTTCCTTATTTCTCATTTTTAACTGCTACACAGTTTTGAGAACCAGATTAAGTAACAGGAGATAAGTTTCACAATTAGTTCCCCCTAACTTTATTTCCCCTTTTGGCATCATTAAAAAGGCACAAACAGATAAACAACATAAAGAAGTCTAGCCGAGCTAAATCATGCCACATATGTGCACACAACATGATAGAGAAGAGAAACATAGAAATTAAGCATTGAGATAATAAAATAGGATAGATTTGATAGTGACGAAAATTTTATATGCCTTTGCTTTTTAAGCAAAGGCAACATTGGACTGTTAAGACGGGAACAACACTTTCTCATCCAACCACATCAAAAAAAGAAAACAAAACATCTGCCAAACAAAAAAAACTTTAAAAAAACATTTCCAGAAACTGGTCACTGAAGGGGTACTTAGGGGGCACTAGGAGTAAAGGGCTTGGAAGCTACAGTAAGTGTTTGGAGAACAAGGTCTATTCGGGCATTGGCCGACTTTTGCTCATTGAGCAGTTCTGCTTTCAGGTTCTCTACTTGATTCCTGAGATCAATATTCTCCTTTGTCAAACGAGCTACTTCATCATGTGACGCCGGAACCCTTTTGGGCTTGCTGACCTTCCAGGACAGCATTCCTGGCCTTCAACCGACGAATTTCCTCAACTGCACTGTTCTGAGCATTAATAAGCTGTGAGACGGTTGATGTACTTCCTACCCCCACTCCATTCTTTTTTATACACTCGCATTCTTCCAAAGTTGTCTATGAGAAAGTCTGCTTCTTAGTCCCCACCTTGCCTATCCCCAGTGGCACTTTAAAGAATTTAAACACTCGCGTAAGTAAGAACCCGTAGGGAAGGCCATGATTACCATCTTTGAAGGTGGCAACCTTTTGTATGTGTTCAATCATAATAGCAGGCAGACTCACAAGAGTAAAGCTATTCAGTTGCTCCATCAAGAACAGGCCATACTTAGAAGTCACTGGCCTCCTCTCAGCTCGAGGCAAGAGAACTTTGTTAACCAATTCGAACAGCAGCTGATAGACAGGGAGTAGCACTTTCTTATGGATCTGGTCCCCATTCTGGTTTGCATTGTCTTTTACCACAACATTTCTGAAGTTAAACTGACACACAGCCTTTACACTGGACACACCAGTTGTAGGAACTTTAAGAATCTCTCCAAGCAACTTTACATCAAACACGATGTCCATTCAATTCACCACAGCACAGATATGGTCAGTCTCAACGGGAAAGAGGCTAGCAAAGAAGCTTTGTACCTCATCCTCATATACCTTAGGTGCATCCATTTGGAATAGATGCGCCCATCGTTGAAATTCGACCATTTCTAGAATTTGTCGCATACCAGCCATCTCAGAGATTGCTGGGTCAAAAGTACGACCCAGCAGAACCTTTTGGTGCCTCAGACGTTCTGAGCCAAGGCTGACTCCACTTTTCATCCTCTTTACACAACCAGGTTCCTGAACAATTTCAGACTTGTGTTTGCCGGACTTCTCACCACTTAATTTCCCTTTTCCCTTGGATTTGACCAACATATTCTCATTAGACGTCAAGAACTCACTCACCACCTCCTTCAACTTGGAGCTAGAGATTGACCCATTATCTATTGAAGCAGGTTGCTTCTTTTTCTGAGACCGTCTAGCTAGTGAACCAGATTTATCTGGGGTTTCCTCTTCCACCTCTACCATAAGAATCTCTTTATCACTTACGGGCACACCATCTATCACCAGCTTCCTCCTTTGCTTTTTACTACTTTTTCTGCTCTTTTGAAGGGAAGAGTCGTAGGCCTCCTTAGCTTGCAATCTGGTAGTAGGTCGTTTGATGGAGGGCTTAGGAGTGGATACAACCCTTCGTTTAACTATGAATGCATCATAAGCCACGTTATCTAGATCCTCCTTATCACTGGACCTCATCTTAGGTACCTTTATGTCCAAAGGCACAACAAAGAATGCAGGAGCAGAATTGTCCTAGTCATGAGAATCCTGACCAGGGTTCTCCGAAGAGGGATCAAGTTCCTTATGTGAGGGCCTAGTAGCTTCTGCTAGTGCAGTGCCTTCAGAAGTTACAATGGCCCCTTCATTCCCCACACCTTGTACCTCATTTTTTTGAGAGATGATCTCATGCATTACACCATCAGCACACACCACAAATACGGTTACAACATTCTTTTCCTCAATTGGCACTACTGCCACCACAGAATTGGTAGCAACATTGGCAGAACCCTCTGTGACATTAGGATTTTGACCTTGTTATCCACTTGGTCTTTGACTGGTGGGATTCTTAGAGGATGGAGAGAACAAATCAACAATTTTAGGGGTTTCAGAAATATAGAGAGATGGAGAATCTAGGGAGGTGTGATTTTAGAGGGAAGGGTAAGAGTGGGTAAGGAGGGCTCAGTAGAGACGAAAGTCTCCATGGGTTTATCAGTAGCAGGTACGACTGAGGCGGAGAGGTCGGAGTTTGTCTCAGCCATTGAAAAAATGGTGTGAAAATGCTTTGGGAAGTTCTAATGGAGGACTTATGGTTAGGGAGAACAGAAAAGGGTTTTTATGATGAGAGGATAATTATGAAGAGAAAGGAATAGGCACTGGTTCTGAAACGGCAGTTGGTTGTGGAGAAATGCAACATTTCAGAGGGAGATGGAACGATTTGAAGTGAAGAGACGTGACAATAGGATCTAAAAAGTTGAATGACATGGCAATTGTATTTTGTACAATTTTAAGACGTGTATTAAAGGATGCACAAAACTATTAACCTTTGGTACAAGAACCAGGTTCTTGACCTGTTATTTGAAAATATTAATCCTCGTTTATCATCCATGCACTACATCTACACCTTCTATACTCATCTTGCATGTTTACCTACAACGGTATTGAAGTGAGTTAGACAGGGCCAGAAAATACTTTAGCCAATTTTTTCTTGAAGGTGATTTTCATAGCCAAATAATGGGGAATCAAGTTCTCAATTGGGCTTTAAAATCCCCAACTTCACTCTGTTTCTTTCAAAATATTCCCTACTTAATGCCTTGGTAAAGATGTCTGCAATTTAATCTTTTGTGCTACAGAACTTCATGCATATCAATCCTTTCTCCACATTGTCCCTCAGAAAGTGATGCCTCACATCAATATGTTTGGTCCGTTTGTGTTGAACTGGATTATTTGCCATGTTGAGTGCACTTGTGTTATCACATAGAAGGGGTACACTCTCAGTGGGTACCCCAAAGTCCTCCAGTTGCTGCTTGATCCACAAAAGTTGTGCATAGCAAGATGCTGCAGCTACATATTCAGCCTCAGCTGTTGAAAGAGCCACTGAGTTTTGCTTCCTTGTGCTCCAAGAGATGAGACATGAACCTAGGAAATGAGCCATTCCAGAAGTGCTCTTCCCGTCTACAAGATAACCTGCATAGTCTGCATCAGCATATCCAATGAGGTTAAAACTGTCACCTATGGGATAATAAAGGACCAGGTCCTGTGTTCCTTTAAGATATCTTAGAATTCTTTTGGCTGCCTTTAAATGAGATTCCTTGGAATTTGATTGAAACCTTGCGCATAGCCCCACACTGAAGACAATATCAGGTCTACTGGCAGTAAGATAGAGAAAAGACCCATAATGCCTCTATACATGGTTTGATTCACAGGAGACCCTGCTTCATCCATGTCCAGTCGAATGGCCGTACCAATGGGAGTGTCTATCACTTTTGATGCTTCCATGTCAAACCTCTTCAAGAGATCCCTGATGTATTTTTGCTGACAAATGGATGTACCCTTTGGGGACTGTTTTACTTGAAGACCCAAAAAGAAGTTTAGTTCCCCCATCATACACATTTCAAACTCACTTCCCATGAGTTTTGCAAATTCCTCACACAGAGAATCAGCTGTTGCCCCAAAAATGATATCATCAACATAGACCTGAACAATGAGCAGGTTCCTTCCCCGTTTCTTTAGAAATACGGTGTTGTCAATTTTTCCTCTTTTAAAGCCATTTTCTAAGAGGAACTTTGACAGCCTTTCATACCAAGATCGAGGAGCCTACTTCAGCCCGTACAATGCTTTGTCCAGTTTAAAAACATATTAGGGGTGTTCACGACATTCAAACCCCGAAGGTTGCTTCACATAGACTTCTTCCTTAAGAAGTCCATTCAAAAATGCATTTTTGGCATCCATTTGGAACAAGGTGAATTCATATGAGATGCAAAAGCGATTAGAATTCTAATAGCTTCCATGCGAGCGACCGGAGTAAACGTTTCATCATAGTCAATCCTTTCTTCTTGATTGTAGCCTTGAACCATTAGCTTGACCTTGTTCCTTGTGGTAATTCTATGTTCATCAAGCTTGTTTCTGAATACCCACCTGGTTCTTATAATGGTTCGATCTGAGGGTCTGGATACCAGGTGCCAAATATTGTTCCTTTTAAACTGATGTAACTCGTCTTGCATGGATGCAATCCAGTCTGTATTGTGAGCACGTGATTTTTGTCTTACGAAAAACTACTCCAAAATAAATCAAAAATAAAATAAATTTCTTTTACTGTGTAATTTCTGAATTTGCGTGGTGTTAAATATTTGTTTATGTCCGTAAATGTTTACTTTGTCATGATAAAATGAAAAATAAAATAAAATACATGTTGCATGCATATAGGATATAATTATGCATTTTAAAAGATAATTTAAATAAAATAAAAAAAATATGCGTTAGTTCTATTTTAAATATCCCACTTTGTGATTAATGTTTTGACTATGTGTTAAATAATTGTTATGAAGTAATTAATATTTTTGTGTAAGGTTAAAAATTGTTTTATAATTTTTATTAGGATTTTTTATAATTTAAATAAAATTAGAAAATATATATAAATTGTGAAAGGAAATTGGACCTGGATTAAAATCCAGGCCCAAGTGAATTAATTCCCCCCCCAGCCCAATCCAAAGCAGCCTGTCCGGTCCAATTCAAAGCCAGAACCAAACGACGACGTTTGGTCACCTCTCGTCAAGGGCCGTTGGATTAAGTCCATCCAACGGCCAAGATTTCATCACCCTAACCCGAGACCTTTACCCGATCCAACACCCGGTTCAACCCGTCCCCTAACTTAAACCAAACGACACCGTTTGGTTAAGTGAATAGATCTCAGTCGTCCATCCTGCCTAATCCAACGGTCAATATCCACCCACCATTCCCCTATATAAACCCATAACCCTTACCCCGGCCTCCTAACTAAACACCCCCCTCCGCTCCTGTTCATCATCGTTCCAAACCAAAACCCCTAACCCTAGCCGCCCCTATTCCCCTTCGCCTGAAACCCGACGGCATCAACGCCGCCGGTCACCAAAATAACACCCTAAGATCCCCTGAACGTCCTCTACACGAATATGACCTTAGATTCCTTCGAATCAGGCCCCAACCCTTCGAATCTTAAATCGAAGGTTGGCCTGAAAACCTGATCTAAACCTAACAGTCCCAAATCGACACCATAGCTTCCCCTAGTCATCCTGAGTATAGATCTGTTGTTTGTTTGGCTCGAATCAGTGCCGAGCTTCTCGAATCTTCTTTTGAAGATTCGAGCCAAACAAGAACTTACCCAGATCTGTTTTAAAATGACACCGAATGACCCCTAGGCTTCCCTCACCCTTGATTAAAAGATTGAAGTTTAATCGACCTTAGTCGAAGTATTTTCAGTGGAAAATACTTCGACTAAGGTCTGTTTGATTTCAAGCAAAGTCCGAATCCAAGTTGAGTCCAAGTCGGAATACATTTGAAGGGTCAGAGGTATTTTTTCTATTTTTCTTTTGTGTATTCTACGTGTATTGTTGTTTGTCTTAATAGCTTGTTAATTTTTCATGGTTTTATTTGATTAATTCTGTCATCTTTGTCTCATGCCCGTCTATATGGTCAAATATGAAATTATTTCTGTTGGTTATGACTATTTATAATGTAAGCAATCGACTCGATTAAGTTCGTCGATTAGTTATATTATGAATTCTCATTCATAATAATACTGATTGAAACAATTTGTTTTTATTTATGCACTGTTTGTTGACAGATATTGTAGATAATCATTTTTAACTAATACTCGTCAGTTAAATCATCCTGGTTTATATGAATCTGTCAAAATAAGTGTTGTATATATGTTATTGTCTGAACATTAAAGTTTCAGGGCATTGTCAGTATTGACAATGATCCTGTGTGTGTTTGATTTTGGTTCAATGTTAAGTCCAGTCTGAATTGTTATGATAATTTCAGTAATATGTTGTTATGATGTTAGTTCTGAATTCAGTGTAATATTGCTGTAATGTCAAGTTTGAATTCAAGTTTACAAAGTTGGTCAAATACAATTGTGTTAGGAGGTTAATAGGATTGGTTATAGCTGTAAATCAGAAGGATAATTAAGTTTATACAGATTTTAGAATCTGTTTTGCAGTAGGTTCTGATTTTTCAGTAATAACATCAGGATTTCAGGGGCATTTCTGGGAATGAAACAGTAAAAACAGGGTGTTAGTGCTAGTGTATTATAATGTAATGTTAGTGGCTATAGTTTAAGATACTAATGGGAAACAAGGGATAATGGGGCTGCTGAAAATCAGGTTAGGATCATATAAAGTATTAAAAAGTAGTTTTTAATGGAAACTTTCTAATTTTTAAAGGGATAAAGGGTCCATCCAGCATTAAAAGGGTGCAACCAGCCCTGTATAAATACAGGAGTTGGACAGACAGAAAGGGATGAGTTTTAAGAGGGGAAAAGAGGAGTTTTTCAGAGAAAAGAGAGCTGAGAGAGAGTTTAAAAAAACAGACTTTAAGAGGAGAAGAAAAAATCAGTTTTCAGAGAGGGAAATTAGTTTCCAGAAGGAGAGATCAGTTTTCAGAAGAAGAGAGTTTGAGAGATTTTAGGAGAGGAAGAAGAAACAGAAAAGGAACAAAAAGAACAGTCACACACACACACAGATATACAGCAGCAGAAACAAAAAAATCAGAAAAAATGGGAATTTGAAACTGAAAAGAAATTGAAATCTGAAATATTGTTCTTTTGTTGAATCTGTTCAACCTTACTTGGTTCCACTGATTCAGTTAACATCTGAAGTGTCTTTTAAAAAAGTAACTGTACTGTGCATCTGTTTTCTTCAGATCTTATTATTGTTTAAATCTGTGGGAATACTGGTATTTGGGGCTGAGTTTGTTACTGCTGCTACTGCTGAAATTTATTCCTGCCACCTTCATTTTCAGGTACATGTCTTTTAAATTTTAAGTTGGAAAGAGATTCAACATGACTCATCAATGAAGCTTGAATTGAAATTCTATTTTTCAATTGTCCAAATTCATTAGTTTAAATTTCATATTTTTTATGTTAGTTAACTAGTAGTGAATTCAATTTGATAGCTATGAGTTAAATTGTCTTATTTTGAAATTCATATAAAGTTTTGTAATAATGTTAGCCATTCCGAAATCTCATTGGTATAGGTATATGTGAATTGTCAAAACAGGGAGTAAGGCATAAAAATGGGCCATTGATTACATCCCATAATACCATTAGCTAAATGTAAAGATTAAGAAGTTACATTAGTAGAATATCTTGTAACAAATATGATTTTGTTTAGATTGGTATAAGTTATTATATGGTATGATGACAGGTATAATCATATGAGTAAAGTAAGTTGGTATAGCTCGTCATGACGTTAAAACGTTATGAATGTTTACGCCAAACAGTTAGGTTGCATGTAAGGTAACTTTGTTGAATTAACTTGTATAATAATTCCTTTCCTATAAATTCGATGCCTATCTATCTTCATAAAACAAAGTGACCAAATAATTAGGCCTATTAGATTAAAAGCGAGTATATGAGAATGAAAAGAGATGTACAAGCATAAATTGCCACACTTTACATCAATGATAATTAGAAATAGAATTTGCATTAAGTAAATAATGAAAATTCTCGGAAAATATTTCCTTCCTTTATGAATCATTTATTTTCAGTTTCATATGCAATTTATTCTTTGGCATATATATATATATATATATATATATATATATATGTCATATTTGTTTAAAAAATAGTATTAATCATATTTTTATTCTGTTCTTTGAATTTGAATAGTTGGAATGAATATAACTTATATTCGGAAATCCTAATCGACGAGCAACCTTTAATAGATTGCGAATTCTTTTTCAAAGAATTTATAGGCCTCTAAATAGGAGTTTTTCATGATTTTCACATAAAAGAAATACATGAATATAATAAACAATTTGTGGAAAATCCCTAAACCATTACAAATATTTTGCGCAATTAGGGATACGTTCGCGTACCCTGATTATATTTTTAAAAGTAATAATTCGGATTATGCGTACGCGCAATTTCGAGCGAATATTTAATAAAAGGATTTTTCCAAAGGCGTTAAATCAATTTCATAAAAACCCGAGATGTACGGTTCACTATTCAAGAAAAACAAATATTCTTGATTCGACACAATTTCGAAAAATGATTGTTCAATAAATATATTACCAAAGGTTATCGTGTACACGTACGCGTGACACAATTCCGCATTTTTAAATTTATAACACGAATATACGTACGCGTAATTCGATTCAAAGAAGGGTCCTCAATCACAATAAGTATAAGCGGTAGTAAAATCATGTAACATCAATATATTTAATAAAATCAAGATAATTAAGCCAATAATAAAAACAGTTAAGCGACCGTGCTAGAACCACGGAATTCGGAAATGCCTAACACCTTCTTCCGGATTAACAGAATTCCTTACTCAGGATTTCTGGTTCGCAGAATAATAAACAGAGTCATATTCTCCTCGATTCAGGGATTGAAATTGGTGACTTGGGACGCCTTAAAATTCCCAGGTGGCGACTCTTAAATAATTAAATAAATCCCGTTTCGACTGTCCTTTAATTGGAGAAAACTCCCCCACGCGCCCCGCGGGCGCGGTAAAAAGGAGGTGCGACAGCTCTGGCGACTCTGCTGGGGAAAAAAGTGTTGTTGTAACCCAGAACCATTGGTTCAGGGTTTAAAGAATTCGAGCTTAAATATCTGTGTTAATTGGCTTTATTTACTATATGATTTTCAACTGTTTATATGCTAATATGCTAAATGTTTTTTTTACCGCTTTAATATTATTTGAATTGTGAATATATACAACTGCTACGAAACCCCCTTCTTTCTGAGTCTTCTGAATTTATGGTGTACACGTGCGCGTGACCCACCTTTCTGTTAGAGTCGTACCAAATAAGACGGAGTTGGGACAAGTAACTAGGCCGGGCAGACTTTCGTGCTCCCGGTACGTTGCCCCCGCTTCGGCTCAAACTGTCCGTTTGGGTAAGCCAGGTTTAGAACAATCAACCTAAGGTTTTACACTTAGAATAACTCAGCCATGTACCGGATCCCTAGTAGGAACGAATATTTGCATCATATGCATTTGGCCTTGGAGACTCAACACAGGGGTTGGGTCTGTCTAGGACAGGTGAACCCAAAATTAAAAGACCATCATGATGCATCCTATTTGTTACTTGTGCATTCATTTTCCTCGAACATGCTTGTTGACCAGCTTAAATAAAATCATGGTAAGAAGAAAGGAATGAAATGGGTTGTTTAAAAAATTTCGAGAAAATATAGTTTTAAATTTTGAAATAAAGATATTTAATAAAAAAAAAAATTCGAAAATAATTTTTAGTATAAATTTCCCAAAATGAATTTTGACTTTATTAAAATTAAATTTCAGATACAAAATGAGCACCACACAAAGCCCCTCATCCACAAGTACAGAGGAATTTCTATGTCAGCTTCAAATGTGGTGGTATGATTTAGGCGAAGACGGTCAGAAATGGGTCGTCAAGCATTTGGGAAATCTCACGGACATTATGAAAGTTAAACCCCGTGATGATCTGATTGCGGCGTTAGTAACTTTCTGGGATCCTGTTCACAATGTTTTTCGTTTCTCTGACTTCGAGCTTACTCCTACATTAGAGGAGATAGCTGGCTATGTTGGTTTTGACGGAAGTTTAAGAAATCAAAGCTTGATATTCACAAAGGCTCCTTCAGTACATCGATTCTTCGGTCTTTTGAACATCAGCAGTCAAATCAGGAAAAGCAATGTCATCAATGGATGTTGTTCCTTCAACTTTTTGTATTCAAGGTTCGGAAAGTCAGATGGGTTTGAAATTCATGAGAAAGGCCTTACTAATAAGCAAAACAAAGACACTTGGCAGATTCACCGTCGATTTGCTTTCATGGTGGCTTTTCTAGGAGTCATGGTCTTCCCAAATAAAGAGCGAACAATTGATATTCGCACCACAAAAGTTGTGCAAATCCTCACCACTAAAGAAAATCACACCCTTGTCCCCATCATTCTATCAGATATTTATCGGGCTTTGACTTTATGCAAATCAGGAGCAAAAGTCTTCGAAGGATGCAAAATTTTGTTGCAAATGTGGGTGATTGAACATCTCCAACAACAGCCCAAGATCATACAGTATGGGTCAAACAAAGCTAATTGCATTGAGAGCTATGAGGAAAGAACAAAAAATTATCAAGCTCCAGAAGGGATAGAAGCATGGGTATCTCATCTAAAGGCTTTAACGGCAAACCAAATTGAATGGACCCTGGGATGGCTCCCGATGAGGGAAGCAATACATATGTCAACCTCAAATAGTTATCTACTACTATTGGGATTGAGAAGCATTCAGCCGTATGCACCACTAAGAGTCCTAAGGCAACTAGGGAGATATCAAATAGTTCCTGATGATGAAGATTTGAGTATGCAAGTAATCGAATTACACCCAGAAGCCACTATTCCCGAAGCTCTACTTCAACAGATGTGGAATGGGTGCCGATACTTGAAAAGTGATACTCAAGTCCTAGACACTACCAAGGGTGAGATAAATCCTGGATATGCAAGGTGGTTCGAAAAGCGGTCTCGCGTGGATGATGTACCAGAACCTGAGCTAAAAAGGCCAACAAAAAGACCCCATATTCAAAACTTCAATGACAAAATCCAAGAGCGGTTGATCTGGGGAGAAAAAGAGAAAGGGTACAAAGCAACTATCCATGCCCTAAAATAAAATCTAAGAAGCCTCAGTTTGGAGAAAGATTTGCAAGCACAAGAAGCCGAAGGCGAGAAAAAGAGTCTAGCTTATGAGAATGAAAATCTTCATGCTCGATTCCAAAAAATGAAAAGAGTTTCTGAAACGCCAAAGAGGAGCTGGAAGGATCAAAAAACCATCGCTAATCTCTTTGACAGAATGCAAGATTATGATTCCATTCTTGCGGAAAACGAAAGGGAATTGAGCAAGGCAAAAGAAAGAAAGGATCCAACAATTAAACGAAGAAGCCAGATCTAACAAGGAATGCCAAGATAGGCAATCCGAAAAAGACAAGGCTCAATTCAAGAAGGAAAAAGACTATTGGATGCGATCAGAAGACCAGCTTCGTGCACAATTAGAAGAGGCAAGAAGATGCAAAAGAGAGCATCAACAAGCAGACCTCGACAGGGAAAGATCGCAAGCAAGATTAGAGCAGGCCAGACTCCGAGCTCTATTAGAATCAGCTCTAGATCGTGAAAACCGTGTCAGAGATATAGCCACCACTCGTCAGCAGCAATTGCAAGACCAAGACCAACGTCTCCAAGGTTTCAGGGCACAAATCCACGACCTGGCAGTCTTCACATCTCAAAGTTATGTAAACTGCCAAGGAATGGATTATGAAAGGTTTACAGAGCATGCGCCCACTTTTGCTCGTCATCTAGCAATGGAGTTGGAAAGGATGTATCGTAACGCTGGGAGGCCATCCGGGTCAAGCCCCACATTGAGCAGATAATCCAATATTTGACAACAAAAGTGGAAAGTGGGGCACGTTGTGAGATGTTAAGAATTGTATCTTTTATTTTGATTTAAGTGTGTGTTTTCAAGCCATTTTCTTAAAGTTTTCAAATGTAATTCCATCTTTGTGTAATAAATAAAAGTGATTGCCTTTGGTCCGAACTACGCAAGGTCTGGTTCATGTAAGAGCATGATACGTAGGCAATCTCTCAGATTCGACCACCACGATAAAAGATATATATAATAAATAAAAATGAATAACAATAAAAATTTCAAGAAGGCTGGGACGACACAAGCAGCCGAGCAAATGCATAATAGAAAGGGATTATTTGTCTAAAAGCATTGCATCTCAACGTGCGATTATATATGTGTTAAACTCTCACAACTAACAAGTTTGTTCATTTTCAGAATTCAAGCAGTTAGTTTCTCTAAAGAGTATACTGGCATATTATCACTATCACACAAGATCAAAAGGACCAATACCCGAAAGTATGTCTATCCCAGATGTTGACACAGGTATGGAGATAGAAGAGATGGATGTCGGGAAAATGAAAGAAGAGATGTTTAAGCTCAAGCAGCAAATGGCTGAGATGTACCAAGCTTGGTCTACAGGACAGTTACCCCCATCTTACCCAAATAACCCTGCTCCATCAATGACCCAAACTCAGGATAATATCACCACTGAATTATCCCCAAGTTTCCCCATTTATCAGCACTACCGAGGCACCACCTCTCAGACACCACAGTCTCCACCTCCAAAACCAGTTCCGTACTTTCCTCCACCTATGACTCCTGTTTTCGTAGCACCTCCCCCTGCTACATTTCACAAATCTCCTAGCGAGCCTACATTCCAGGCCCAGGACAACCAATATTACCCCCGGAGCCTACCTTCAAAGCCTCCGAAATCAATTCAACTGCTCCTCGGTTTGATCTCCCAACCGAAATTGACAAGCCAGCCAAAAATGTTGAACAAGAAGAGATGTTCAGGAAGGTCAAAAGTCTAGAACAATCGTTCCGAGACATGCGGGGATTAGGTGGGCAAGTCAGTGTAGCATACAAAGATTTATGCTTATTCCCTAATGTGCAATTGCCAGTTGGCTTCAAGATGCCCAAATTTGACCTATACAGCGGGCACGACGACCTAGTAGCCCACTTAAGGGGTTTCTGTAGCAAGATGCGAGGAGCTGGAGGAAAGGATGAATTATTGATGGCTTACTTCAGTCAAAGTCTAAGCGGATCAGCTTTGGAGTGGTATACACGCCAGGACCATGGAAGATGGTACACCTGGGATGACCTGGCACAGGCATTCGCATACCATTTCCAATACAATCTGGAAATCATCCCAGATCGATTATCTTTGACCAAATTTGAGAAGAAACACAATGAAAGTTTCAGAGAGTATGGTTTTCGGTGGAGAGAACAGGCAGCAAGAGTGGATCCTCCTATGAAGGAGAGCGAAATGGTAGACTACTTCCTCCAAGCCTTGGAACCAACTTACTATGCCCACTTGGTTTCAGCGGTTGGAAAATCATTCAACGAAGTAGTAAAGATGGGAGGTATGGTGGAAGAAGGCCTCAAGACAAATAAAATCATGAGCTATTCAGCAATTAAGGCAACTACTCAAGCTATTCAAGGCGGGGTAGGAGGAATCGGAAGAAAGAAGAGGGAGGAAGCAGCCGTAGTTGATTCAGGAATTTGGCCGGGACCCAGAGGTTCACCGCTTTACTATAATCAACAACGACCTCGCCAATCAGCTTACCACCATGATTCATCCCAACACTACTATCACCCTTCAGAGCCTCATTTTTCCATTAACCATGCTCAAGCATACAATCAGCCACCTGTTCACACCAATTGGCGTGCTCCTGTCACACCAAATACTTACCCACGAGCCTATCCCGGACCAGGTTTCAGGCCTAGGCCAGCATTCAGGGGAGAAAGGGAACAGAAAAAGAAAACTTACACTCCATTGGGAGAGTCTTACACTAGTCTGTTCCACAGGCTGAGACAGCTAGACATGCTGAGACCAATACAATCCAAACTACCCAATCCTCCACCAAAGAATCTGGATTACACCATTAGCTGTGAATATTGCTCCGGTGCACCAGGCCATGATACGGAGAAATGTTGGCATTTGAAAAATGCAATACAAGAGCTGATTGATACTAATAAAATCGAGGTTCAAACCCCCGAAGCTCCAAATATCAATAGAAATCCAATGCCAGCCCATCAAGAGGCTAACATGATAGAAATCATACAAGCTGATGGAGAGACAAAGAAGCCGTCACAAACTGTCATGATGATCAAGACTCATGAAATCAAGCCAGATAAGCAGTTAATGGAGGAGAAGCCGGTGTCTAAGCAGAACAAAAATGGTGATGAACCGTCTATGATAATCAAGGAGGGATCATTGAGCAAAGTTGCCGCAAAACAAGAAAGGCCGAAAGTGATAGTACCAGGGGTTGCTAACAAACTCATTATATTCGTGGAAGGAGCACGTACAGATCGGGTTATTATTGCACCTGTAATCCAGCTGCCGATCATCAACAACAAAGCCATCCCATGGAACTATGAACGGGTGACTGTAATGTACAAAGGCAAAGAAATCAAGGAAGAAGTGTGTGAGGTGAAAGGCTTGACACGTTCGGGGAGATGTTTTACTCCCGAAGAGTTGAGAAAAACCAAAAACAATCCAATGCCAACAAAGAGAGCTGTGATGGAAGAAGAGGCGGAGGAGTTTTTAAGAAAAATGAAACTCCATGATTATTCTGTTGTGGATAAATTAAAGAAAACCCCCGCTCAAATTTCATTGTTGTCATTACTGATACATTCAGAGGAGCACCGTCTGGCTTTGATGAAAATCCTGAATGAGGCTCATGTTCCTGAAAAGATCTCTGTAAATCATTTGGGAAAAATAGCCAACAGAATCTTTGAGACAAACAGAATTACATTTGCTGATGATGAATTACCTGTGGAAGGTACCGAGCACAACAGAGCTCTTTACCTCACCGTGAAATGTGAAAACTCCGTAGTAACCCGGGTATTGGTTGACAATGGGTCAAGTGCAAACATATGCCCTCTCTCTACTTTAAACAAATTAAAAATTAAAGAGGAAAGGATCCAGAAGAATAGTATCTGCGTACGAGGGTTTGACGGTGGAAGCAGAGATTCATTTGGCGACATAGTGTTGGAACTAACTATAGGGCCAGTTGAATTCACAATGGAATTCCAAGTGTTGGACATATCTGTTTCTTACAACTTGTTGTTGGGTCGACCATGGATCCATGCTGCTAAAGCAGTCCCGTCAACACTACATCAGGCTGTCAAGTTTGAATGGGATCATCAAGAAATAGTCGTGCATGGAGAAGAAAGTTTAAATGCTCACAACAGTACCATTGTACCGGTCGAGGGAACAGAAATTGACCAAGGACCATGGGTATACCAAGTGTCCGACACGGTGTCAGTAGAGAAAATTCCAGAAGGGAAATACCTTCCGAATCCAAAGATATCCTCTGCATCAGTCATGGTAGCTTATGAAATGTTAAAGAATGGCTTTATACCCGGCAAAGGTCTGGGCTTATCTCTGCAAGGAATTGTACAACCAGTATCTCTCCCCGAGAACTGGGGAACATTCGGTTTAGGGTTCATACCCACCGCCAATGACGTGATAAGGGCCAGGAAGTTGAAACACCGAGCATGGGTTCTTCCAAAACCAGTACCACATCTGTCAAAGTCTTTTGTCAAGACCAGTGCTAAAAATCGCCCGATAACAACAATTCCTAAATCCCGGGTCAATCCTGAAGAGGAATTAATTGAAAGGTTCGAGAAATTGTTTAGTGATGTGAATATGTTGGAAAGCGGAGAAGGGTGTAGCAACGCAGAAGTTCAATTCGTTGGGCCAGAAACAAAGCTCAATAATTGGAAAGCCACTCCTCTCCCAATTCGAAAGGAGTCTTGGTAGTTTATTTTGATTTTCTTTCAGTTTGTTTGGGTTATTTCAAGGTTGTAATCCCAAAGTTTATCTTACAGTTGGTTTGAAGTGTGCAAAACCTTGTTATCTTTCATTATCCAATAAAAAGCAGTTTCCTTTTTATTATCATTCCTAATAGCTTTCTTTTCTTTTTCTTCTTTTCTGTACAGTTCTTTTTACGCTGGCTCTAGTGATATGGCATGCATGAGGAATCCTCAGCCCAGTCTTAAAAATCAATCTGGTTCCGAAGTAATAATTCAAGAAATATATTGTGATTATGAATCAGAATATGATGAAGATGAGGTTTTTGAAGAGATTAGTAAAGAGTTAATTCACTTTGAGGAAAAAATCAAACCTAACTTGAGTGATACCGAGGACATCAATATAGGGGACACGAGTAATGTCCGGGAAACTAAAATAAGTGTCCATCTCGAACCAAAGATCCGAGAGGAGTTAATTAAAGCACTCATAGAATTCAAAGATGTTTTTGCATGGTCGTATGATGACATGCCGGGCTTGAACACTGATTTAGTGGTCCACAAATTGCCCACCGATCCAACAATACCTCCTGTCAAGCAGAAGCTGAGAAAATTCAAGCCTGACATGAGTGTGAGAATTAAGGAAGAAATCACCAAACAATTGGAAGCAAAGGTCATTCGAGTTACTCGATATCCTGTTTGGTTGGCTAATATCGTTCCTGTACCAAAGAAAGACGGCAAAATTAGAGTATGCGTCGACTATCGCAATCTCAACAAAGCAAGTCCAAAGGATAATTTCCCATTACCCAATATCCATATTTTGATCGACAATTGTGCCAAGCATGATATAGGGTCTTTCGTGGATTGTTATGCCGGATATCATCAAATTCTAATGGATGAAGAAGATGCAGAAAAGACGGCATTCATCACACCATGGGGAACTTATTGCTACCGGGTAATGCCATTCGGTCTAAAGAACGCCGGAGCAACCTATATGAGAGCAATGACCACAGTGTTTCATGATATGATACACAAGGAAATTGAGGTGTACGTGGATGATGTGATCATAAAATCAAAACATCAGGCCAACCACGTTGGGGATTTGAGGAAGTTCTTCTTAAGACTTCGCAGGTACAACCTCAAGCTTAACCCTGCCAAATGCGCATTTGGAGTTCCATCCGGAAAGTTGCTGGGATTCATAGTCAGTCGACGAGGCATCGAGCTAGATCCGTCAAAGATTAAAGCCATCCAAGAACTGCCACCTCCAAAAAACAAAACTGAAGTAATGAGTTTGTTGGGGAGGTTAAATTATATCAGCAGGTTTATTGCTCAGCTCACAACAACCTGTGAGCCAATTTTCAAATTGTTAAAAAAGGATGCTGCAGTCAAATGGACCGATGAGTGTCAAGAAGCGTTCGATAAAATAAAAGGGTACTTGTCAAACCCACCCGTGTTGGTCCCGCCAGAGCCAGGAAGACCTTTGATTCTTCACTTGTCGGTTTTGGAAAATTCATTTGGTTGTGTATTGGGGCAACATGACCTCACTGGCAGAAAAGAACAGGCTATCTACTACCTTAGCAAGAAGTTCACAGCTTATGAGGTTAAGTATACTCATCTGGAAAAGACATGTTGCGCCCTAACATGGGTAGCTCAAAAATTGAAACACTATTTGTCATCCTACACTACTTACCTCATTTCTCGTTTGGATCCATTGAAATACATTTTTCAAAAGCCTATGCCAACGGGAAGACTTGCAAAGTGGCAGATATTGCTCACAGAATTCGACATCATCTATGTGACTCGAACTGCAATGAAGGCTCAAGCACTGGCCGATCATTTAGCCGAAAACCCGGTCGATGAGGAATATGAGCCGTTGAAGACTTATTTTCCTGATGAAGAAACAATGCATATCGACGAGGTGGAACAAATTGAAAAACCTGGCTGGAAACTTTTCTTTGATGGAGCCGCTAACATGAAAGGAGTCGGAATAGGAGCTGTAATCATTTCTGAAACAGGGCATCACTATCCTGTTACGGCTCAATTGCGATTTTATTGCACCAATAATATGGCTGAATATGAAGCTTGCATTTTGGGGTTAAGGCTAGCTGCAGACATGGGTATCCGAGAAATCTTAGTCATGGGAGATTCGGATCTTTTGGTACATCAAATTCAAGGAGAATGGGAAACCCGAGACTTGAAGCTCATACCATACCGACAATGTCTACATGATCTTTGTCAGTGGTTTCAATCAGTGGAATTCCAACATATTCCAAGAATCCATAATGAGGTGGCCGATGCATTGGCTACCCTGGCATCAATGTTGCACCATCCGGACAAAGCTTATGTAGATCCGATACATATTCAAGTCCACGATCAACACGCTTATTGCAATATGGTTGAAGAAGAATTTGATGGTGAACCATGGTTCCACGACATCAAGGAGTATATCAGAATGGGGATATATCCCGCACAAGCCACAGGAGATCAAAAGAGGACCATTAGGCGATTAGCAAATGGATTCTTCTTAAGCGGAGGAGTTTTGTATAAAAGAACACCAGATCTTGGATTATTAAGATGCATAGATGCCAGACAAGCTACAGCTGTCATGTCTGAAGTACATTCAGGAGTTTGCGGACCCCACATGAGTGGATATGTGTTGGCAAAGAAAATCCTCCGAGCTGGTTACTATTGGCTTACCATGGAGCGAGATTGTATCAGTTTTGTGCGCAAGTGTCATCAATGCCAAATACACGGAGATTTGATTCATTCTCCACCATCCGAGTTGCACACAATGTCGGCACCATGGCCCTTCGTTGCCTGGGGCATGGATGTGATTGGACCAATTGAGCCGGCAGCATCCAATGGGCACAGGTTCATTCTGGTAGCTATTGATTATTTTACCAAATGGGTTGAGGCCAAGACATTCAAATCAGTGACCAAGAAAGCTGTGGTCGATTTTGTCCACTCAAATATCATATGTCGATTCGGAATCCCGAAGGTGATCATCACAGATAACGGTGCTAATCTTAACAGCAACTTAATGAAGGAAGTATGTCAACAGTTTAAGATTACACATCGTAACTCTACCCCATATCGGCCCAAGGCGAATGGAGCAGTAGAAGCAGCCAACAAAAACATAAAGAAGATACTTCGGAAAATGATAGAAGGTTCAAAACAATGGCATGAAAAATTACCATTTGCATTATTGGGATACCGCACTACTGTTCGCACTTCAGTAGGAGCAACTCCTTATTTGTTGGTATATGGCACTGAAGCAGTAATTCCTGCAGAAGTTGAGATTCCTTCCCTTCGGATCATCGCCGAAGCAAAGATTGATGATGATGAATGGGTCAAAACCCGTCTGGAACAGTTAAACTTGATTGATGAAAAACGATTGACCGCAGTATGCCATGGTCAATTATATCAAAGAAGAATAGAAAGAGCATACAACAAAAAGGTGCGTCCTCGGAAGTTTGAAGTAGGTCAGCATGTGCTGAAACGTATTCTTCCACATCAGGTTGAAGCAAAAGGCAAATTTGCCCCGAATTGGCAAGGACCATTCATTGTGACCAGAGTATTATCAAATGGTGCACTATGCTTAACAGACATTGAAGGCAAATGCATAGATATGGCGATCAATTCTGACGCGGTAAAGAGATATTATGCATAACTTTTTGAGTGTTTGTATTTAGCATTATTTCGAAGATTGGAAGGACAAAGGCAATTTATTCTGCTATCCAAACACTATACCATTTGTTTCCCCTTTGAGCCATACTTATTTCTTTCCTACCCTCTCTTGGAATCAATTAAAAAAAAATAAAAAAAATCATCACTATTATATGGTGAACTACGTTTGACCTGATTCCTCAAAGAATGATACGTAGGCGCTTCACGGCTCGGTCATAGGGTGCACAATATACATAAAATGTGCACAAAAAGAAACATCAAGCGACCCCAATCAAGGAACTGGGGCAAGAATTGTATTGGAAATAAGAAAAGATTCCAAGAGTTGTAATTTTAAACACATACCAAAACTGTTTAGCTTTTAATACCTTTTCCATTTCTAACCCCATACCAGAAAGACCTTTCGACCAATCTTAGAAAAATGCTGAGTCAAGCAAATGAAGATGGTTCATAATACTCTGGTACAAACAAGAAAAGAAAGTAAAAATGAGAGAGTCTTATAGGTGAAAACCCACACGGGCACCATAAGGCGACGGAAGTTGAGAGAAAAGTAAAATGAGAGAGTCTTATTGGTGAAAACCTTCGTAGGCACCATAAGGCGAAAAGGAAGTGAAAAATGAACAAATGAGGAAAGTTTATCAGTGAAAACTCTTTAAGACTTTGCAAGTCCAACAGGTCTGTGAAATGAAAAATGAAGTTGGGTTAGAGAAATTTTGGCAAAAAAACAAAAATGAGACAATTGAAAGGAGATTGATTAAAAGACTGGTTTGATTAATCCGAAATGCATACCATGATCATTGGTGCCAGTAATTCCAATCAGATAAGTCCTTTATTCCTTTTCCAACAGTCATCCAAACTTGGATTTTTCTTTTCATTCTATGATTGTCGAAATCAGCGTATTTCGTTACTAATAATCTTACTTTCTAAAAAGCTTTGAGATAAGTTTTATTCCAAACAAATAAGAAGGAATGTCAAGGTATACTACCAAGATTCAAGGTTACAAAATACAGCCACGAAAGGTAGGAGATAAAGGATATGAGTGTAGGAAAGGTGAAATCAAAAGTGGATCAGCAAAATCAGAAGGGACATATGATTACAGTTACAAGGGTTCGAAGGAAAACATACAGAGGAGAATCCTATAGTCAAGAATCAATTACAAGGACAAAACAGTCTTTTCAACCATTCCAAAGCAATAAAGAGAAATGAAGAGAAGCATCACCATCGGCAAGAATACCCCAGTCAACCACCCTGCTTTAAACTAACGAAGTTTTCTTTGATTTAAAATCAGGCGTCCACCTGGAGAATGAGGATGAGAATTAAAGAAGTCAGGCGTCCACCTGGAGAATGAGGATGAGAATTAAAAGAAGTCAGGCGTCCACCTGGAGAATGAGGATGAGAATTAAAGAAGTCAGGCGTCCACCTGGAGAATGAGGATGAGAAAAAAAAGAAGTCAGGCGTCCACCTGGAGAATGAGGATGAGAAAAGAAGAAGTCAGGCGTCCACCTGGAGAATGAGGATGAGAATTAAAGAAGTCAGGCGTCCACCTGGAGAATGAGGATGAGAATTAAAGAAGTCAGGCGTCCACCTGGAGAATGAGGATGAAGAAATTGAAGAAGTCAGGCGTCCACCTGGAGAATGAGGATGAGAATTAAAGAAGTCAGGCGTCCACCTGGAGAATGAGGATGAAGAATTAAAGAAGTCAGGCGTCCACCTGGAGAATGAGGATGAAGGAATTAAAAAAGAAGTCAGGCGTCCACCTGGAGAATGATGATGAGAAAAGAAGAAGTCAGGCGTCCACTTGGAGAATGAGGATGAGAATTAAAGAAGTCAGGCGTCCACCTGGAGAATGAGGATGAGAATTAAAGAAGTCAGGCGTCCACCTGGAGAATGAGGATGAAGAAATTGAAGAAGTCAGGCGTCCACCTGGAAAATGAGGATAAAGAATTAAAGAAGTCAGGCGTCCACCTGGAGAATGAGGATGAGAATTGAAAAACGTCAGGCGTCCACCTGGAGAATGAGGATGAGAATAAAAGAAGTCAGGTGTCCACCTGGAGAATGAGGATGAAGAATTGAAGAAGTCAGGCGTCCACCTGGAGAATGAGGATGAGAATTAAAGAAGTCAGACGTCCACCTGGAGAATGAGGATGAAGAATTGAAGAAGAAAGAAAAGAAACAGTCAAGGCACCCACCTGAAGAACGAGGGAATGCAATTGAAGTGTTGAAATCAAAAGCCCGCTCATATGAGAAAGGAGCACACTTAGAATCAATAAAGCAGAGGAGTCCAACAGAATCCCCAGCAAGAAAACAACAGGAGTTCCAAAAGGAATACGGAATAAGCCAAATGCCCAAGAGTCACCAGGATATCAAGACAACAAGAAACGCAAGGGCATGATCTAGATAAGATTTTTATAATTCATGTACCATAGTCTAGTTTAATTTTTGTATTTCCTTTAAAGTAAGGTGTAATAAGGAGGTCAGCAAGCAGTAAAAACAGCACGAAGCAGCAGTAACATCACAGTCCCACGGTAGTCCCAGCTACCCAAAATTCCCGAACTACATTGACCTGATTCCTTTATAGCCAAGGATATGTAGGAAACCTTTGAAGCAGAGGTTCGGTCAAATCTTTCTAAAAATGCTTCCCACGGAGTATTCGAACGGGCAAAAATCGCTTGTATCCGCTCACTTTATCTTTGCACGAAAACTCTTCGAGTTTCCGCACAAAGAGGGCAGCTGTGAGCACGTGATTTTTGCCTTACGAAAAACTACTCCAAAATAAATCAAAAATAAAATAAATTTCTTTTACTGTGTAATTTCTGAATTTGCGTGGTGTTAAATATTTGTTTATGTCTGTAAATGTTTACTTTGTCATGATAAAATGAAAAATAAAATAAAATACATGTTGCATGCATATAGGATATAATTATGCATTTTAAAAGATAATTTAAATAAAATAAAAAAAATATGCGTTAGTTCTATTTTAAATATCCCACTGTGTGATTAATGTTTTGACTATGTGTTAAATAATTGTTATGAAGTAATTAATATTTTTGTGTAAGGTTAAAAATTGTTTTATAATTTTTATTAGGATTTTTTATAATTTAAATAAAATTAGAAAATATATATAAATTGTGAAAGGAAATTGGACCTGGATTAAAATCCAGGCCCAAGTGAATTAATTCCCCCCCCCCCCAGCCCAATCCAAAGCAGCCTGTCCGGTCCAATTCAAAGCCAGAACCAAACGACGACGTTTGGTCACCTCTCGTCAAGGGCCGTTGGATTAAGTCCATCCAACGGCCAAGATTTCATCACCCTAACCCGAGACCTTTACCCGATCCAACACCTGGTTCAACCCGTCCCCCTAACTTAAACCAAACGACACCGTTTGGTTAAGTGAATAGATCTCAGTCGTCCATCCTGCCTAATCCAACGGTCAATATCAACCCACCATTCCCCTATATAAACCCATAACCCTTACCCCGGCCCCCTAACTAAACACCCCCCCTCCGCTCCTGTTCATCATCGTTCCAAACCAAAACCCCTAACCCTAGCCGCCCCTATTCCCCTTCGCCTAAAACCCGGCGGCATCAACGCCGCCGGTCACCAAAATAACACCCTAAGATCCCCTGAACGTCCTCTACACGAATATGACCTTAGATTCCTTCGAATCAGGCCCCAACCCTTCGAATCTTAAATCGAAGGTTGGCCTGAAAACCTGATCTAAACCTAACAGTCACAAATCGACACCATAGCTTCCCCTAGTCATCCTGAGTATGGATCTGTTGTTTGTTTGGCTCGAATCAGTTCCGAGCTTCTCGAATCTTCTTTTGAAGATTCGAGCCAAACAAGAACTTACCCAGATCTGTTTTAAAATGACACTGAATGACCCCTAGGCTTCCCTCACCCTTGTGTCGTACTTGGTTTCCCTCGAATCTAACCAGAAATGATTAGGTCCCATATCGAACCTTCAGGAAACCTAGAAATACCAAACTTCTGGATTTTTGTCCAAATTGATTAAAAGATTGAAGTTTAATCGACCTTAGTCGAAGTATTTTCAGTGGAAAATACTTCGACTAAGGTCTGTTTGATTTCAAGCAAAGTCCGAATCCAAGTTGAGTCCAAGTCGGAATACATTTGAAGGGTCAGAGGTATTTTTTCTATTTTTCTTTTGTGTATTCTACGTGTATTGTTGTTTGTCTTAATAGCTTGTTAATTTTTCATGGTTTTATTTGATTAATTCTGTCATCTTTGTCTCATGCCCGTCTATATGGTCAAATATGAAATTATTTCTGTTGGTTATGACTATTTATAATGTAAGCAATCGACTCGATTAAGTTCGTCGATTAGTTATATTATGAATTCTCATTCATAATAATACTGATTGAAACAATTTGTTTTTATTTATGCACTGTTTGTTGACAGATATTGTAGATAATCATTTTTAACTAATACTCGTCAGTTAAATCATCCTGGTTTATATGAATCTGTCAAAATAAGTGTTGTATATATGTTATTGTCTGAACATTAAAGTTTCAGGGCATTGTCAGTATTGACAATGATCCTGTGTGTGTTTGATTTTGGTTCAATGTTAAGTCCAGTCTGAATTGTTATGATAATTTCAGTAATATGTTGTTATGATGTTAGTTCTGAATTCAGTGTAATATTGCTGTAATGTCAAGTTTGAATTCAAGTTTACAAAGTTGGTCAAATACAATTGTGTTAGGAGGTTAATAGGATTGGTTATAGCTGTAAATCAGAAGGATAATTAAGTTTATACAGATTTTAGAATCTGTTTTGCAGTAGGTTCTGATTTTTCAGTAATAACATCAGGATTTCAGGGGCATTTCTGGGAATGAAACAGTAAAAACAGGGTGTTAGTGCTAGTGTATTATAATGTAATGTTAGTGGCTATAGTTTAAGATACTAATGGGAAACAAGGGATAATGGGGCTGCTGAAAATCAGGTTAGGATCATATAAAGTATTAAAAAGTAGTTTTTAATGGAAACTTTCTAATTTTTAAAGGGATAAAGGGTCCATCCAGCATTAAAAGGGTGCAACCAGCCCTGTATAAATACAGGAGCTGGACAGACAGAGATGAGTTTTAAGAGGGGAAAAGAGGAGTTTTTCAGAGAAAAGAGAGCTGAGAGAGAGTTTAAAAAAACAGACTTTAAGAGGAGAAGAAAAAATCAGTTTTCAGAGAGAGGGAAATCAGTTTCCAGAAGGAGAGATCAGTTTTCAGAAGAAGAGAGTTTGAGAGATTTTAGGAGAGGAAGAAGAAACAGAAAAGGAACAAAAAGAACAGTCACACACACACACACAGATATACAGCAGCAGAAACAGAAAAATCAGAAAAAATGGGAATTTGAAACTGAAAAGAAATTGAAATCTGAAATATTGTTCTTTTGTTGAATCTGTTCAACCTTACTTGGTTCCACTGATTCAGTTAACATCTGAAGTGTCTTTTAAAAAAGTAACTGTACTGTGCATCTGTTTTCTTCGGATCTTATTATTGTTTAAATCTGTGGGAATACTGGTATTTGGGGCTGAGTTTGTTACTGCTGCTACTGCTGAAATTTATTCCTGCCACCTTCATTTTCAGGTACATGTCTTTTAAATTTTAAGTTGGAAAGAGATTCAACATGACTCATCAATGAAGCTTGAATTGCAATTCTGTTTCCAATTGTCCAAGTTCATTAGTTTAAATTTCATTTTTTTGTTTCATGTTAGTTAACTAGTAGTGAATTCAATTTGATAGCTATGAGTTAATTGTCTTATTTTGAAATTCATATAAAGCTTTGTAATAATGTTAGCCATTCCGAAATCTCATTGGTATAGGTATATGTGAATTGTCAAAACAGGGAGTAAGGCATAAAAATGGGCCATTGATTACATCCCATAATACCATTAGCTAAATGTAAAGATTAAGAAGTTACATTAGTAGAATATCTTGTAACAAATATGATTTTGTTTAGATTGGTATAAGTTATTATATGGTATGATGACAGGTATAATCATATGAGTAAAGTAAGTTGGTATAGCTCGTCATGACGTTAAAACGTTATGAATGTTTACGCCAAACAGTTAGGTTGCATGTAAGGTAACTTTGTTGAATTAACTTGTATAATAATTCCTTTCCTATAAATTCGATGCCTATCTATCTTCATAAAACAAAGTGACCAAATAATTAGGCCTATTAGATTAAAAGCGAGTATATGAGAATGAAAAGAGATGTACAAGCATAAATTGCCACACTTTACATCAATGATAATTAGAAATAGAATTTGCATTAAGTAAATAATGAAAATTCTCGGAAAATATTTCCTTCCTTTATGAATCATTTATTTTCAGTTTCATATGCAATTTATTCTTTGGCATATATATATATGTCATATTTGTTTAAAAAATAGTATTAATCATATTTTTATTCTGTTCTTTGAATTTGAATAGTTGGAATGAATATAACTTATATTCGGAAATCCTAATCGACGAGCAACCTTTAATAGATTGCGAATTCTTTTTCAAAGAATTTATAGGCCTCTAAATAGGAGTTTTTCATGATTTTCACATAAAAGAAATACATGAATATAATAAACAATTTGTGGAAAATCCCTAAACCATTACAAATATTTTGCGCAATTAGGGATACGTTCGCGTACCCTGATTATATTTTTAAAAGTAATAATTCGGATTATGCGTACGCGCAATTTCGAGCGAATATTTAATAAAAGGATTTTTCCAAAGGCGTTAAATCAATTTCATAAAAACCCGAGATGTACGGTTCACTATTCAAGAAAAACAAATATTCTTGATTCGACACAATTTCGAAAAATGATTGTTCAATAAATATATTACCAAAGGTTATCGTGTACACGTACACGTGACACAATTCCGCATTTTAAAAAAAAAAAAAAAATTTAAAACACGAATATACGTACGCGTAATTCGATTCAAAGAAGGGTCCTCAATCACAGTTAGTATAAGCGGTAGCAAAAATCATGTAACATCAATATATTTAATAAAAATCAAGATAATTAAGCCAATAATAGAAACAGTTAAGCGACCGTGCTAGAACCACGGAATTCGGAAATGCCTAACACCTTCTTCCGGATTAACAAAATTCCTTACTCAGGATTTCTGGTTCGCAGAATAATAAACAGAGTCATATTCTCCTCGATTCAGGGATTGAAATTGGTGACTTGGGACGCCTTAAAATTCCCAGGTGGCGACTCTTAAATAATTAAATAAATCCCGCTTCGACTGTCCTTCAATTGGAGAAAACTCCCCCACGCGCCCCGCGGGCGCGGTAAAAAGGAGGTGCGACATGTATCTTTCAAGGTATCCTTGATATTCTTGGGTTCTATCTGGGACAGAAAAGCTGAGAAGGCAAGTGAATTTTTGGCTCTTGGCCTGGTTTGTACTCCGGAATATAGAGGAGTAATGATGTTGTCCATTGGATGAGAGCTTTGGTGTCTCCAGTTAGACGTCTGAGGTTCATTTTTGAGAGGATGTGGATATGTTTGACTGGTTTTCCAGCGTTCTCCTCTCAGGTGATAGTGGAGTTCCCTAAATTGCATCAACCACTCTCTCTTCAGCTTCAGTGGTTGTAATTGAAGTACTTGGCTCCATTAGAGATGAGGCAGTATTGTTTTCACTCAGATCTTTTACTTGACTCATCATATCTGCCTTTCCGTTTGTCATGTCAATGACTTCACCAGGGACTAGTAAGGGTTCATCATCTTGATCTTCTTCGGCACTCTTCTCACAGGATGGATACGACTCATCAAAAATAACATGAACACTTTCCTCAACACATTGAGTCCGCTTATTATATATTTTGTAAGCCTTTCTTTAAGAAGAGTAACCCAGAAATATTCCTTCGTCACTCTTGGCATCGAATTTACCAAGCTGATCCTTTCCATTATTGAGATCATAGCATTTGCACCCAAATATTCTTAGGTGAGTCAGCTTGGGTTTTCTTCCATTCAACAATTCATAGGCGGTTTTGTTCAGAAGTGATCTAATCATGCACATGTTCACCAAGTAGCAGGCAATGTTGACAGCTTTAACCCAGAAGTTCTTTGCAATTCCACTGTCGATTAGCATTGTTTTTCCCATCTCTTCCAGAGTTTTGTTCTTCCTTTCTACTACTCCATTTTACTGGGGAGTTCTGGGAGCTAAGAAGTTGTGAGTGATGCCATTTTCATTGCAGAACTCATCAAATTTGACATTGTCAAATTTTGTCCTATGATCTGATCTAATGCATGTGACTCTAGACTCCATCTTCACCTGGATTTTCTTCACAAAAGCCACAAACACCTCAACAGTTTCATCTTTAGTTCTAAGAAATAGAGTCCATGTGAATCTTGAGTAGTCATCCACTATTACAAATATGTATCGTTTTCCTCCTCTATTTTGCACTATTATATGGCCACATAGATCCATATGCAGAAGCTCTAGGGGCTTTGAGGTGTTTACATATCTTTTAGACTTAAAGGAGGACTTCACATGTTTTCCTGTAGCACAGACATCACAGACCTTTTGCACCTTGAATTTTGACATGGGCAGACCATGGACCAGGTCCTTCTGAATTAGTTTGTTCAGAAGAGAAAAACTTGTGTAGCCCAGTATTTTGTGTCATAGTTCAATATCATCATCAACAACTTTCAGACAACTTAGATCACCACTTTGTAACTGTTCATATTTTGGACAAGAATTCCACCTTATTTCCTATATCACATATTTGAGAGACACTTAAAACACTATACTTAAGGCCATTGACATAGTACACATTTTCAATAGAATGAGTGAATGACTTCTCGGCTTTTTCAACTCCAAGAATGTACCCCTTTTTCCCATTGCCAAAGGATACACTCCCTCCTTGCAGGCTTTTAGTGGAAGAAAGTCCATGGTGTTCCCAGTCATCAGTCGTGTGCTTTGAACACCCATTATCCATGAACCATTGGTGACCGCTTCCTTTCACTGTTCCATGCACAAGGAGATTAAGAGTTAGTTTTAGGAACCCAAGCAAGTTTGGGTCCCTTGTAGTAGGCAAGAGAATGAATAAGAGTTCTCTTAATCCATGCAGGTAATGTGTGTTTTTTGTGAGTGAAACCTGGTCCCTCTTTTGTAGTTACCTTTTCAGCAAACACTTTATTTTTCTAAACAGATTGATCCCTGGCCTGGCAATTTTCTTGAAGTGCCCATTGTTCCCACTTGCTGTGAGGGTTGTAAAAAAATTTCTCCCTTTGGAACCCTATTACCTACCTGTTTCCACCATTATTAGTGTGCATTGTCACACCTCCTTTTTACCCACCCGGTTGTATATGAGAGTTTTTCTAATTAAAGTAACATTATTCGAAATGGAATTATTTAATTTAATTTATCACAGTCGCCACTTGAAATAGTTTATTTGGTGTTCCAAGTCACTGGTTTATTTTAAAATCCCAAATCGAGGAAATTTCGAATTTACTTTATAAGTATGCGAACCAGAAATTCTAGATAAGGAATTCTGTTAACCCGGGAGAAGAGGTTAGGTATTCCCAGGTTCCATGGTTCTAGCACGGTCGCTTAAACTATTAATAATTGGCCTATTATCTAATTTATTAAACGTTTTAAACCTATGGTGCATTTTTAGCTTTATAACCGCTTTTAATTATTTTAACTACAACCATTAAGTCGTCTCTAGTTTGTTCAGATTCTCCTTGTTCTAAGGTTAAAGAATCCCTATCCTCCACAAGACTAATGATAGGCATCAATTAATATATGAGCTAAAGACATGAGTTTTTTTTGGAGAATAGGATTTCAGATTTCTCTGAACATCCCTAAAATTTACCTCTTTGTTGCCATCATCTTCATCATTATCTGATTCGTCCATCAAAGCAAAAGTTGAGTCATATTCAGTTTTCTCGCCTTCAGCTGCCATCATGGAACTATCACCAGCATCAGGTTCATCTTCAGATTCACTAGAGGAATCCCCCCACGCTGCAAGAGCATGTTTCACCATATTGTCAGCAGATCTTTTTCTCTTGAAGTCCTTGAAAGGAACCAGGTTCCTCTTAGTTGTTTTCTCATGGTTGTTCTTGGAGAATTCTTGTTTCAAGAGAGGACAATCTTTTATGAAGTGTCCAGGCTTCCCACACTTATGACAAAGATCATAATTTTTTAGTTTGTTAGAGCTGCCACTTTTTAGCATTTCTCTATTTCTTCTGTCCATCTTCTGAAATCTTTTGGTTAAGTAAGCCATGTCACTGTCTTCCTCACTTGAGTCATTGTTATCAGCTTTGAGTACCAGGTTCTTTTCCTTCTTTGGTTCTCTTCTTTCGCTATCTATCTTCCTCTTTATCTCGTAGGTCTTCAGATTTCTAATAAGCTCTTCTATGGTCAGCTCCTGCAAGTCTTTTGACTCAGTAATAGCATCCACCTTGCTTTCCCATAGGCTAGGCAGAATACTGAGGATTTTCCTCACTATCTTGTTTCTAGGAATGGTTTCGCCAAATGAGTGTAACTCATTTATGATGGAAGTGAATCTTGTGTACATATCTTGAATAGATTGATCGTCCTTTATCCTGAAGAGTTCATACTCGGTAGTGAGCATATCGATCTTAGACTGTTTTACTTGGATAGTTCCCTCATGAGCTATCTACGAAGCTTCCCATATCTCATTAGCAGTGTCGCAAACGGAAATTCTATTATATTCTTCAGGTCCTATTCCACACACCGGAATCTTCTTGGCACGAAAATTCTTCTCCATAGCTTTCCTGTCTGCATCAGTGTATTCTTTACTGGTTTTTGTAATTGAAAATGAGAGTTCTTTCGGTACCTTTGTTGGAACATAAGGACCATCACATATAATATCCCATAACTCAGAATCCTCAGCCATGATAAAATCATGCATTCTTGGTTTCCACCACCCATAGTATTGTCCATTGAACCTGGGTGGTCGGTATGTAGATTGATCTTCTTCAAAATTTGGTGGAGCAGCCATAAGGATCTTTCCTAGGTGTTAGCCTGATAGGAGGAACCCGCTCTGATGCCAATTGTTAATTTGTATGAGTCCACCAAACAGTAGAGTACATAGTCTTCAACGAGATTCTGCCGAGAATGCTAATAAACTGTAAGTAAATGAGACAAGGGATTTTTACGTGGAAAAATCCCACACAAGGGGACAAAAAACCACGACCTACACCTGTAGGCTTTCAACTTCACTAACTTGGAAAAACCTATTACAAGCCACTTTGTAATGACTCCATTACAAAGAATTCAACTCAACTAACTTGTGGTACTCTTACCACAAGCCACTTTATGACTCCCTAGTTACAAAGACTTTCACTAACTTGTGATGCTCTCACCACAAGCCACTTTATCACTCTACAGTTACAAAGGCTTTTGCTTATGACTAGACCTAGTCACAACATAAATTCAAAGAGTTTACGTATTTTACAAGAAGATTCCTAATCAACGCTTTTAGCTAAGAAATTTAGGAAATACAATAAGTATAACAATAAAGTTACAACTCAACTAAGGACAACAAGATACTGACTTTAGGAACTGGTCTGTAATAGCGTTCAACTTTGTTCTTCAAGCTCGTGAGAATTAATTTCTCTGTTTTTGCAAAAAGCTTGAATGAGAAACTGAAACATTCAAGTGATGTTTCAATATAAACTCATTGTTGGTACGCCTTGATCACTTCACTTGAAATGATGTGAGCACTTTAGTTGGTCAAGGAATGAGTGGGCGCTGGAAACAGTACAGTAGTGCAGGCGGTCACTTTGTTTCCAGCTGTGTCCAATTGACTTTGTACTGCTATGAGGGAATCACAAGGGTATCAGGTCCTTATTTGGTTTCCTAGCTCCTGAAGTTGTAGCAGTTCACATTTAGCTGGAATTCGTTAAACTTGCAGTATAGTCCAAGTAGGTCAGATTCCTTATTTGGTTCTTAACTGTAAGTTTGTTAGATCATCAAAACATAAGGCAAATGCATTTAAAACCTATCAATATATATATATATATATATATATATATATATATATATATATATATATATATATATATATATATGTATGTATGTTATTTAATTTTACTGTTATTCAAGATTTATTTTACCAGCTTCCATATGACTCCTGATTATTTCGTTCCTAATAATGGAATAGACGGATCACATTTAAGGGATGTCCTACCCTGTATTTCTGCAAGAGATTATTTCTACAGCTCGAACCGTGACCAGCTTGTCACATGACAACAACTTTACCAGTTACGATAAGGCTTACCTTCCTACGGATCACATCTGAACGTGTTAAAATGATTTGAATCGTCGAGTCATGACCAACTACTCGAAGTCTTCTTTTTTGGCTAGCAGATATTAATTTGTAGAGGTGTGATCAGTCCTCAGGTTTATAAGCAGTTGTAAATTACACAAATAATTGAGGAGAGAGGCAAGTTCAATTATTCCAACTAATTCAACTGTAATCAGTACTAAATAGGAATTGATAAAAACTTCTTTATCAAGTCAAATCAATATTTTAATTTTGAATCCAGTTAATGGTGTCAAATAAAATGTGTCTGAAAGATCAATATTTATTTTTGGCTAGCTAAAATAATTAGTAGAGGGCAAGTTTCCTGTATAATATAAAAGGAAAACAAAAGGGCTGGTTTCATGGAGCCAGCACTAAAACCATTTAATTTACTCTAGTTTAGAGGAAGAATTTTTTTTTATTGTATGCAAAGGCAGAGTCAGGATTTGAAGTTTGTGGGTTTTGAATTTGCCGTGGAACTCATAGCTTGTCCTAGTTACCGATTTTGCAATTAGATATTAATACATATCTAATGAGTTTTCCAGTATAAATATAGTATTTGAGTAAAAGTGATTAGATTAGACCGAATCTGCACCAAATAGACTAGCTCCACCTCCGAATGTATATGTATGGTTCCATTATAATGTATAATAAATGATGATTGGTGGACCTTCAGCCTTAGTAGGAGTCCGAAACTTAAATGGCAACTTTTTGGACTCAAAACACATTTCTACAGTTTTAAAAAAAGATTACTTTTCTACCTAAAACATAGTATTATATTGCGTTTTAATAAAGTAAAACGCATTATTATAATGGGCTTTACTACGTGCATTCTCTGTCATTCTTTTCATTTGTTTCAGCTTTATTTTTTGAAGCATGTAGGTCATGTGCAACTTTTCTCCTAGAAAGGTTCAGCTTTTAATTCTACTACAGCTTTTGCAGTTTCATTCACGGTAGTATTGAGCCTATTGATCTCAGATTTCCCAGCTGACATCATGCACAGCATTCCAATTCAAAGTCCATAACCGAAAAAGGAATTACCTGGATACGTAAAACATATTAAGCAAAGGAATTAGGTTCGACTACTTGGGGCAACTTAATATAAGAGAAGAATAAAACAAGATTATCAAAATAACATGCACAAATAGGAAATTTAAAAGTAAATAGGTAGAACAAAATATTCAGTCACATCTTCGAATTCGACCAACAAGATAAGAGTTTGCATTGAGCCATGTGATAATGAAGTGATGGAAGACAGTACACCCAACTACCAAAATAGCTTATTGAGATCCTGTATCTTACTGATTATCTCCACAATCCAGTGAAAATTTGTTTTGATACAAGCAGAGGCATTTAACCACGAAAAAGGTGCTCCATTAATGTATCGAAATGCAGATTATCATTGTCTCAACTGCTGGTACTACTGGTCAAACTCACTACAGAAGAGGACCTCAAAAGTCCTTCTCACCGCATTCAAGTAAAAGAAAGATTGAGTAGATGAATATTGATGTAGTAAACCGTAGTATATACTGCGTTTTGCTACTTACTTTAACGACTAAAATTTTATTAAAGTAAAACACAGTATAATACTATGTTTTAGGTAAAAGATATATTTTTTAAAAAAATTGTAAAAATATATTTTGAGTCCAAAAAATTATCATTTAAGTTTGGGAGGAGGACAAGTACTAAACAAGAAAAGAATTTGCATCTTTCTCCTCGAAACACACAAAAAAAGGGAAGGAAAAGAGTGCAACTTATGAAAGTGGAGGGACCATTAAATATTTAGGCCAATAAACAGACAGAATTAGATTTTCATGTCACTGTCAAAGTCTTTTATTCCTAAACAAGATGTAGTGCTAGGTGTGATTGGTGAATATAACAACCTAAGTGGTGACAAAGACATAATTACTCTAACAATAGTTTCTTAAATAATACTCCCATGCTCTAAATAGTGAAAATAGCAAGGGCTAGCCATTTTTCGGACTGATAATTGAAAAATAGCCAGCGTTTGCAAAATTATTGAAAATTAACCACTATTTTGTTGCAACACGAAAAGTTCCAGCATAATATACTGGAGATTGGTGCACTTGTGTGTGAACTTCCAGCATATTATGCTGGAACTCCAGCATACAAAAAGTTCCAGCATAATATACTGGAGATTGGAGCACCTGTGTATGAACTTCCAACTGAACCAATATATTATGCTGGAACTCCAGTATATTATGCTGGAACTCCAGTATATTATGCTGGAAGTTCACATGTAAAAAATTCTAACTCCAGTATATTATGCTGAAATATTTTTCGAATTTTGAACAGTATTTTTGTTCAAATTTATTATTACATGAAAAGTGGCTAAATTTCGATTACTTTTGAAACTGTAGGTATTTTTCAATTACCACTTGTAAATCTGACTATTTTTGAATTTCACCCCTCTAAATACCTATATACCTTATGAACTTTAAACTTGCATGCCATAAGTTAATTAATATAACAAATAATGATATAATAAAGTTTGAAATTAAGGGGGGGAGTCAAGTACCAACTAAAATCATTTTTAGTTTCGTTTCTTACTAGGACTGTTAAATAAGCGAACTAGGTCAAAATTGGATAGGTAAAATAAAATTAACTAGCTAAATGATGAGACATTATATAATGTGTTTGATATTTGTTAAATCAAACCCATAATGACGTATTCTTTGAGGTATAATTCAATCAACCTGTTAAAATTTGGACTTGATTGTTAACTTAGGCTAATTTAACATGCCTATATGTAAATATAAAATAATCATAAGTAAGTTATTGAAAAATCCTAAGTTTAGAATGAAGTTTCTTTTGAAGAACTAACCATAGAAATATAATTATTTGTTGGTCAAGTATTCAGTTGCAAATTCAAGAAAAAGTAAAAACCAAAAGAAAGGCACAAAGAACCAAGAGACTATAGGACAAACACCAATTCAATATCCCAATGACCTCTCTAATATATAGAAAATTTTAATGTATTATCAGTAAAAAGACAATTGGAAAATACGTCGGTTACGTTCAACCTAATGGTTGTTGGGCTTGTTAGTTTACTTTGTAGAAATATAGGCGAAATGACTTCCTGGCTACTCAAACTTGTAGGGTTTTTGAAAGTCGATATATAAACTTTTGTCTTTCCCATTTAAGTACTCAAACTCCTGAAACCTATAACTAATAAACAAAATTGACTGTTGACCCTAGGCACGTGTATACACATTCGCTAACGTGTCCATCCAGTCAGCAAATGACCAATGAGACCGGTACACGTCAATGGCGCGAAATTAAACCCAACTGATTGGGGTCCCCTCTTTTAATCAGTATACTGACAAACCCTCCCCCACTTTTCATCTCTTTTCCTCTCTCTAACCATCCCTCACCTCTTAAACGTAGGTTAAGCCATGGCTGATTAACCATTTCGCCTAATCTTAATTACTCCAAAACCAAACGATTCGGGTCCCCCCTCTTTTAATGAAAAGCTGATCGAGATTCATTTGAGCTTTCGATTTCAGTCATGTTAGTCTCTGAAGGTTAGTTTGTTTCTTTTGGTGTCGTTTTCATCTTTGTCTTCTAATTTCTTGTGAAATAATGTGGGTAATGTTTGATGTGATTCTGCATGTATGTCTGCATGCATAATTTTTCATCTGATATAGTGGAAGCCATTTCTCCTTTTGGGATTTTATATTAGGGATTTTATATTTGGGGAAACACTCGAATATTCACTCTTTTAGGTTTTTTTTTATCTTTTTCATGACTGATCTGGCATTTGGGGTTAAAAAAATTAGGGTTTTTGTCTGCATGCACAAATTATGGGATTTTATATTAGGGTTTTGGGGAAAACAATCGTATGTTAACTTTATTTTAGGGGTTTGTCTTTTTCATGAGTGATATGGCATTTAGGGTTAAAAAATTTAGGTCTTTTTTGAATATCAAAATATTCTTATCTCCCATTTTGTTAAAGTTTATTGCCTTTTAGGGTTAAAGTGTATCTGACTTGTCCCCTTTTTTTATAGGTTTCAATGGCTGTCTATGTGAAATTACAGTTTCATCATCTAGGGTGGTTAGTGACTGACCCAATTATGAGGTATGTAAATGATCAAACTTGGCCAGTTGTTCTTCAAGCTGACATTGATGAATTACATATAATTCAATTTCATGATTGGGCTAAGGATATGAAGTACTTAACAGTAGATAAATATGAATGTAAAATTAACCAAAAAGGAGAATTTAGATTTCTGAAATATGATGTTGATGTGCTAGCTTTCTGTCAAGACCTTAAGGATGGGGATTTTATTGATGTGTATATATGTCACACAATTAATACACCATGTATTGATTTGGACCTAGATGAAATGTTAAGTAGTGGTGGTTTAAATGTGGACCCCACTAATATTCGGCTATTTGGCTTTAATAAAATGTCACATGGGCAAACAAGTGATGTTAATGTTAGGGCAACACACTCAGCTAACAATCATATAAATAGGGGTGATAACACTCATGGGAAGGGTAAAAAGAGGGTTGTTGAAAGTTCTTCTGAAACAGAAGAGTCTAGTGAAAATGAAGGTGACTTTTATACCTTTCATTTAGCAACTGATTCTAAGGGTGATGTTGAGGGTGATGCTAGGGTGATGTTGAGGGTGATACTGAGGGTGATGAGCTAAGTACTGAGAGTGATAAAGATTATGAGGCTATTTCTGAAGATGATGATGATGATACAGATGAATCATTATATGGTTCTGATGAGGATATTGTTGGAGAGACAAGTGACCTAGAACCTGAAGTTGTTGCTGCTAGACAGGCTAAAGTGAATGCGAAGAGTAGTTAAGATCTTCTGAAGTTAATACTGATGAGATACCTAGTGGACCTATAGGTATAGACCCTGGTTTTGAAGACATGTATAAAGATAGGGGATCCAAATATGCTGGAAAGTTGGGAGGGGATGAGCAATATCTGGACAGTTCAGATCCAGGTAGTGAGGATACAGATGATGAAGTAGATGAAAAAGATGGGGTGCATAATCCTCAACCAAGAAAATACAGCAGTAGGGTATACTTTGATCCTGCTTGTAAGAAAATTTGTTTCCAGTTGGAAATGATGTTTGAAAATGTGAAACAGTTCAGATCTGCTTTGCAAGATTATGCTATACAAAGAAGAGTTCAAATTAAGTTGAGGCCTAATGAACAACATAGGGTTAGGGCAAAATGTGTGAACTCAACAAGATGTAGATGACATATTTTGGGAAGTTTGGAGGGACACACAGGGAATTTCATTGTCAAGAGCTACTATCCTGTTCATAAGTATTTTAGAGCAACCAGAAATAAGATGGCTAATACAACATGGGTAGCTAAATATTTCAAGGACAACATTATCAACCAACCTGACATTAAGCTTATGAAGTTGCAGGAATTGATTAGGATAAAATATGGTGTGTATGTGGGAAAATCCATATGTGCTAGGGCTAAACATCAGGTCATGGGTCAGTATCTTGGTGATTACAAGAAGGAGTTTGCTAGAATATATGATTATGCTGACGTATTGAGGTCTACAAATCCTGGCAGCACTGTTGTTGTGAAAACCTCCAAGGAGATAATACTTGGTAAGGAGGTGTTTGTGGGTATCTATATTTGTCTACATGCTTGCAAAGTTGGTTGGTTGGAAGGGTATAGAAATGTTATTGGCTTTGATGGAGCATTTCTGAAGGCTGTGTGTAAGGGTGAGCTACTATCATGCATTGGTAAAGATGGTAACAACCAAATGTATCCTGTTGCCTGGGCAGTGGTGGTAAAGGAGACAAAGCACACATGGTCATGGTTTTTTAGGTGCCTAATGCATGATTTGCAGCTCACTGAATCCCAAGGTGAGGGGCTGACCATCATTTCTGATATGCAGAAGGTATATACTACACCCCTGTCCTTCCTTTAATTACTTGGATACTTTATATATGTTTCTGATATTCTAATTGTTTTTTTTGTTGCTTAAGGGACTTGTTGCATCTGTTTCTGAGTTGTTACCAAATGCTGAGCACAGAATATGTGCAAGACATATATGGAGCAATTGGAAACAAAAGTGAAAAGGAGAGGAAAGAAGGAAGAAGTTTTGGGCCTGTGCAAGGTCTTCATTTGAAGCATATTTGAAGGCTAATATAGATGAGCTGGCAGAATTAGGTGATAGTAAGATCATTGAGGACTTGATGAGATACCCAAAATAATATTGGTGTAGAGCATTCTTCAAAGATTGGAGTAAATGTGATTCTGTGGAGAACAACATGTGTGAGACCTTTAACAATTGGATCTTGTCTGCTAGGCACAAGTCTATCATAACCATGTTAGAAGAGATTAGAGTGAAGGTGATGGAGAGGATAACTACCATGAGAGAATTTGCAACAAGGTGGATTTCTGATGTATCTCCTATGGCAATGGGGTACATAGAGGAGTAATCTCAATATGCTGTTAAGCATGAATTTAAATGGAATGGGGATACTGGGTATGAGATACAACATGGGGTTTACAAACATATTGTTGACTTCTCCAACAATACATGCACATGTAGATCATGGCAGCTCAAAGGAATACCATGCTCCCATGCAATATCTGCAATGTTTTTAAGAGATTTGAGCCTGCTGACTATGTAACCCACCGGTACAAGAAAGAAACATACCTGAAGGCTTTTAGTTGTTACATACAACCAGTAACCAACATGGAGATGTGGCCATCAACACAGAATCCAACTGTTGAGCCTCCTGTGATTACCAAGATGCCTGGTAGACCTAAGAAAAACAGAAAAAGAGCTCAAGATGAACCTAAGAAGAAGTTTGGTAAGAGATCAAGGAAAGGGACACCAATGACATGCTCTAATTGTAAGACAGTAGGCCATAACAAGAAGGGGTGTCCTATCCTGGTAATGTATTCAATTTGTGTCTGATTGTGTCTTGTACTTTGGTTGTTTCTATATCTCATTTTTTATTTTGGAAATTTCAGAAAGGACCAGGATCTGGAACAACAGTAAACAGTAATGCTGGTGCTACTCAACCATCACAGGCTGCTCAAACAACAACTCAACAATCAGGTCCTACAAGTGATTCTGGAACTGCCAGAGCCAGAAATACTCAACCATCAGCTGTTGTAAGTGCATCTGTAAGTGTTCATTTTAGTTAATTTAATTAATCTGTATTAGGACCAAAAGTTTTAAATTACAAGATAGTACTTTCTCTTACACCAGGATACTGGAAGTATGAGATCAAGAACTTCTGAGGATATTATAGCTAGTGTTAGAGGAAGGCTAAGTGGTAGTGGACTACGAGGAAGACCAAGAACAACTGGATTTGGTATATTGTTTAGTGATATAGGAAAAGTGATAGAAAAGGGTAAAATCATTAAGGATTTGAATTTTTATTTATATATTAGTTGTTTGGGGTACTAATTTGGCTTCCTATGCAGTGTGGAGCAAGAGATAGGGTACATTCTGCTCCTACAAAAGTAGTGGATGTTGGGCAGACCAATATCATTCTTGGATACAGTGCACCTGGACTAAAGTGGCAAGGAAGAAATGCTATATCACAAAGGCAACTTCAACAACAGTTGAGGAGAAGACAAACTCAAGCAAGCTTTTGCCAACCTCAAGTCTATTCTTCATCTTAGCCAAGCTAGTCTCCATGTCCAAACTTGAGCCAATCTCAGCAAAACATCAACCAATCTCAACCTTGAAGCTGACTGAATATTTGTTTTTGTGATAACTTAAGTCTGTTAGTTGCAGAACTTAATTTGTAGATTAACTTAAGTCTGTTTAACTATGACTTTTCTTTTGGAACAATGTTTAAACTATTTATGCTACAAGACAACAGTTCAGTGCTAATTTTGTCAACCAAGAAGGCTTATCGAACTTGGTTGTTTATATATGTGTGCTTGTTTATGTTAAAATTGCTTTTCATTCCATGAAAAATATATCATTCATTCTGTCATTATCATTGTCATTATCATTGTACATAGGGTTATGAAGTTAGTGCTAACTACACTAAGAAGAAAATTACAATCATTAGTGCTGCTACAACAACTAAAGTTACAATGATCTTCACCCTCTTCCTATGTTGTAGTCGATCTCTCTCTTTAATTCTTGATAACAGCCCTGAAATCACCTGTTTATAGTGATCTGGAAGAGGTGGGTCAAACCACCTAAAACAATTACAAGAATTTGCTCGACCATAGTTTGAGCACCCATAAAACCTCCTTCCTGAATTTATTGGCTTCCAAGTGATGCAAATATGAGCTTCAACTCCACAATGACAAAATACAGGACTTTGATTCATTATCCAATCTGGAAAAACAAAAAAAAATTAAGGAAAGCTTCGGATTTTAAGAAATAGGCAAAATGAAACTTCAAATGCAAATAAAAGAGGATTAATGTGTATCCAATTGAAAGAATAAGACCCCACTTAAATAGGACTTATTTTTGACCGTTGGGCGTTGGGAAGGGGGTGTCTCATGCTCCTAAAAGTTGTGACATTCACGCAGAGGGCTGACTAGGACCAACTGACGCCACATGAGATGGGTCAACGGTCAATTGTGTTTATTAGTTATAGGTTTCAGGAGTTTGAATGTTTAAATGGGAAAGACAAAAGTTTATATATCGGCTTTCAAAAGCCCTACAAGTGTGAGTGGCCAGGAAGCCATTTCGCCTAGAAATATATGAAAGGGGTAGCTAAACTTAAAACTATTTTTTATGCTTACAAGCATGAATATAGTTGTTATTGTTAACTATATATAGTCCTTGTCACTGTTCCAAGAGTAAAAGAGAATTGGAATAATCCACGTCCATCACTTATAAATTATATATTTATAAATATTTTAGATTCAATAAGAGATTGACAATACTTAATAAAAGATCTGCACCATTACTTTATTATAGTAACAACATCTTCCATGCTCACCAATGTTAGGGACTCTTGACAATAATATTTTTTTTTAAATGATGATTTAATTTGATTTAATTTATAGCTTCGTACTTGAATGATATTTTGACTCTATGATTAGAGGCGAATTCAGGATTTAAATTTTATGGGTTCAACCTTTGAGACTGTCTACAGGTAAAATCGTGGGCAATGTTTTTCTGATTCCCCAATAAGGCAACGAGAGGGGACTACAGTTCGACGCAACTACAAGCAAGGCCAAAGTATCCCTCGTACTGGAACTCGGGAGGAATGAACGTGTCACGACCCTAAAACTGACCCAATCGTGATGACACCTATCATGAAACTAGGCCAGCCGACACAACTCCCGAATTAACCATTAGTCAATAAGAATCATTTTTAAGCCTTTAATTAATCCAATGTCTCATAATGTAAGTCTAAATGAACAGTGCAGAAATAATATACAAGCCCGACATCGGGATGTCACAAGTCACGAGCATCTACTAAGGTTTGAATACAACAAGAGTCTAAGAATGTACTAAATACAGTCTAAGGAAGACAAGAGGGAGAAAACCAGTGCTGCGAATGTCGGGCTACCTTGCTAACTCCGATGACTCTGCCACTGAGCAATCAACACCCGCTACCGGGTTCAAAAATACATGAATCTGCACACAAGGTGCAGGGAGTAATGTGAGTATGTCAACTCAGTAAGTAATAAAGGTAAATGAAAGTTGAGCAGTAAGAAAACAAGTAAACCACGTCAAAATGCTACAATAAAAGCATGACATTTCCAACACGGTACAGAAATCATTTACTTCAAAAATCATACTTAGTTTCGATAAAAACAACTTTTAAAACAACTTTCAATACTTTCAAACGAGTGATAAGGCAGTGAGTAAAACTGATAGAAAACGTAAACAGCCCCTTGGGCAAAACTTGTAACACATACCGCCCCTCGGGCATATCATCAACAGAACCAGCCCCTCGGGCTACCTCATAATCCCTCGTAATCAGCCCCTAGGGCACAACATAAATCAAGAAACGCCCCTCGAGCCACAATATGAATCAAGCAACAGCCCCTCGAGCTACATCACATCACTTACACTGGGTACCCGCGCTCACTGGGGGTGTACAGACTCCGGGAGGGGCCCCTTACGGCCCAAGCGCAATAACAAGCCATCTCGTGGCATAATCATTATATCACTTACTTAGGGTAACTACGCTCACTAGGGGTGTACAGACTTCGTGAGGGGCCCCTTACCGCCCAAGCGCAATAACAAGCCACCTCGTGGCATAATCAAATAGGCTTTCAGCCTCATATCAGCCACCTTGTGGCGTACAACTCAGGCCCTCGGCCTCAAAATCATGAATCAGCACAATACCGCTGCGGCTCGCAGCCCGATCCCATAATAACCTCACAACACAGTCCCTCAGCCCTACTTAGTCAGAAATCTCTAAAAGCTACTCGGGCGCAGTAAAATATGATGCTCAGCTCAAACTATTATTTAAGATGTCAAAATAGTATAAACATGGCTGAGTTATAAAAACAGTAGAATATAGCATGACTGAGTATAAGTATAAAGTCAAAACAGTGAGGAATAGTAATAAGAATACCCTAAGGGTCCAAAACAGTTGGCACGAGGCCCAAATATGGCATTCAACCCAAAACATGATGATAGCAAACAGTTTTCAATCAAATACGCAGTAAAACAGTCATTCGGGATGGACTAAGTCACAATCCCCAACAGCGCACGACCCCACGCTCATCATCTAGCGTGTGCGTCACCTCAAAATAGCACAACGATGTGAAATCCGGGGTTTCATACCCTCAGGATAGACATTTACAATCATTACTTACCTCTATCCGGTCAAAACTCTAACCCGCGATGCCTTCGCCCCTCGAATTGGCCTTCGGATACTTCAAATCTAACCAAAATCAGAATTATACCATCAAAATATTCTAAGGGAACAAAGCCCACTCGAAAATATCCAATTTACATTAAAAATCCCGAAATTACTCAAACCCGGCCCCCAAGCCCATGTCTCGGAATCCGATTGAAACCATATCAATAGGATGCTTACACTCTCACGAGTTCGTACATATTAAATACATCAAAATCCGACATCAAATGCCTATTCAAATCCCCAAAAGAATTTTCAAACTTTTCTTCCATTTTTTTCCAATTTTCACTCTAATTTCTCAAATTAAATGGTGAAATTCAAGACTAAATCATGAAATTAAACCAAATATGAGTGAAGAATACTTATCCCAATTGCTCCATTAAAACTCTCCTCAAATCTTACCTTCTCCCAAGCCCTCTAATGGTTTTTGTGATATTGGACTTAAATCCTCGTTTTTAAAAATATAAACTGACTGCACAGGTATCCTTCATCGCAAACGCGACATCACCCTCGCGTTCGCAAAGCTCAAAGCTTCACTGACCAAATCCTCTCCTTTGCGAACGCGAGGACCCACATGCGAACGCGATGACCACACAGCTCGACCCTACGCGAACGCGGAACACCAACCGCGAACGCGTAGCCTTAAACTTATACATCTTCGCGAATGCGGGACCTACCTCGTGAATGCGAAGAACAACTTGACTGCCCCTCTCATTAACCCTTCGCAAATGCGATAACCTCTCGCGAACGCGAAGAAGGGTTTCTCTGCAACACAATACCAGAAAATCTGCCAAGTCCAAAGTCCAAAAATTGATCTGTTAACCACCCAAAACACACCCGAGGCCCTCGAGACCTCAACCAAATATGCCAACATATCCCATAACATCATTCAAACTTGTTACGACCTTTGGAATGCTCAAAACAATATTAAAACACCAAATTTGCATCGGATTCAAGCCTAAAAATTCCAAAAACTTCCAAATTTTGCTTTCGATCAAAAAGTCTATCAAACCTCGTCCGAATGACCTGAAATTTTGCACACACGTCACAAATGACATAACAGACCTACTCCAACTTCCATATTCCATTCCGATCCCTATATCAAAATCTCACTTATCAACCGGAAAACGCCAAAATACTAATTTCGCCAATTCAAGTCTAAACCTTCCACGAACCTCCAAAATACAATACGATCACGCTCCTAAGTCCCAAATCACCCAACGGAGCTAATCAAATCATACAAATTCCAATCTGAGATCATATACTAATAAGTCAAAACTTGGTCAAACCTTTCAATTTTTAAGCTTCAAACTGAGAACTATTCTTCTAAATTCATTCTGATTACCCGGAAAACCAAAACCGCAATTTACATAAGTCATAATACATCACACGGGGCTAGTCATGCCCGAGAACTGGCGAGCAAAGTGCAAAAACTCAAAACGACTTGTCGGGTCATTACAGAACGATATATCTAAGATCGGACATGGTGAAACGACGAACCCGGACCACGTAAAGTTTCGAGGCCTTGGGAAAAGGAGGAACAGTTGGGCATGACAAGTGAGGAGCCATAATATTCGCCCTCAGCCGGATATTATGGCGCAAATACCGTCCGATATCAATTGCGAATCTACACTTACCCGAAAAAGATGATTTTAACCTTAATTATTTAGACTTGTATTAGGACTGAAATTCCCCTTACTATATAAAAGGAAGAATTTTTTCATTTCGAATATATTGTTGATGCGCATATCAATGCAATAAAAGTTTATTTTGGTCTTCTAGTCATTATTCAAAGTGTTCTTCAGTTATTCTCTTCTTTAATCGCAACCGAGCTTATATCGAAGGTCAAATCGAGGACGAATTTCGGTGTTCAACTTAAGATCAGGCTTGGTCATCACATTATGATTGGTTTGATTGTTAATTTTTTCTTTAATTTAATTGCTTGCTGTTCTTAGATCATTCGTATTGAATTAAATCACGTATCCTATAAACCGCGTACAAATTTAATTGTTACCCATTTTTAAGGGTAAACAGTTTGCCGCCCACCATGGGACTAAGGATAATAGTGGTGATTTGATATGAATCTCCATAACACACCCTGTTTTACTCTTGTTATTTGATGTTTTGATTCTAGGTTAGCCCGAGGATTTCAAATTCTCAGTCTACTCACTTGAAAGTTGACGCTGAATCAGGCCACCACGGCGAAACAATAACGTGATACCTAGCAATGATGTGCCCATATTGATCTCAATGGTGTCCCAGTTGCCGACCCGATCGATGCTAACTCATAGATTGCCATCAATATCAATCTACCAACGAACCCCGAAAACAACGTTCGTGGGTCACCCTGACCATCGGCTCTAGGAGCACCCGAAGGTGAAGGTGATGGGGTGCGCTTGCGGGTGCTTTTCAAAATGTTGCAAGCTCAGCAAACGGCAATAGCACAATTATAAACCTAGGGCCACGCCCCTAACAGGGTCGAGCCCTAGCGGACCAGAGAAAATACTTGAAGGGATGAACGAGTTGCCATAGAACCGGGTGAATTCGGGCCCAAGGAAACTTCCGAGGTGATGAAGATGCTCGAAGCGCTGACAAAACGGGTGGAATCTGGCGAAAAAAGCTAGAGGACAACGACAAGAAGGTGGAAATTTAAAACTCCAGGGTCGACCAGATCCCAGGAGCACCCCCGATATTGCAGGGGCCGGACTTAAAAATGTTCATTTGGAAGCCTTTCCGGTGGCACTGCAGCTGATTCCGAAGAGGTTTTGAATGCCCGACATTCCCAAGTATAATGGGACCACAGATCCAAATGAGCATGCAATCTCCTATACATGCGCTATAATAGGGAATGACCTGGAAGATGACGAGATCGAGTCGGTGTTGTTCAAAAGATTTGGGAAAACCTTGTCCAAAGGAGCAATGATATGGTATCAGAACTTGCCTCCGATTTCAATTGACTCATTTGCTATGCTTTCAGATGCTTTTGTAAAGGCCCATGCCATCAAGGTCGAAACAAAGAAGCCGAACATTTTCAAAGTCAAGCAAAGGTATAACGAGATGCTTAAGGAGTTCGTATCGAGGTTCCAGATGGAACAGATGGATCTACCCCCGGTCACGGATGATTAGGACGCTCAAGCATTTACTCAAGGGCTCAACCCTTGAAGTTCCGTGAGTTCTCAGCAATTAAAGAAAACTTGGTGGAATACCCGTCGGTCACATGGGCCGACGTCCATAACAGGTATCAATCAAAGATCAAAGTCGAGGATGACCAGCTCGGGGCCCCTTTGTGGTCTGTTTATCCCAATAGAATAAATGACAGATCTAAGAGAATCATGGATCAGGAGCCAAGGCCAGTCCGATATTGACACCAGCTATACGGTGCAGATCGGAGGGGAAATGGATCCGGGCACCACCCGACAAGGAAAGATAAGAGAAATGATCAAGGAACAAGCAACCAGGGCCTGATGAGCAAAAACGGGTTTGACAGGTCGCTCGGGAGAAGGGAAGCATCGATATTGTTGGAGTATAATTTCAATGTAGATGTTGCAAGTATAGTGTCGGCCATAAGACGCATCAAAGAGACCAAGTGGTCTAGACCATTGCAGTCTGATCCCGCCCAGAGAGATTATAGCATGATGTGTAAATACCACGATACTCATGGGCATATGATCAAAGATTATCGAGAGATAAAAGAAGCAGTAGCTTGATTGTTCAACAATGGGCACCTTCGGGAATTCCTAAGCGAACGAGCCAAACCCACTTCAGAAATAGGGATGCCAAACAATAGGTCGAGCAAGAGGAGCCCCAACACGTGATCAACATGATCATGGGGGGAGTAGATGCCCCCCAAGGGCCAATGATAAAACGCACAAAAGTTTCCATCACAACGGAAGAATGCACCTAGGATTATATCCTGGAAGGGGCCATCTCGTGCGGTAACGAAGATGCCATGGGCATCATCTAATCCCACAATGATGCATTAGTAATATCCGTACACATCAATAAATCTTGGGTTAAATGTGTGTTGATTGATCCAGGTAGCTCGGCCAACATCATCCAGTCAAGGATCGTAGAACAATTAGGGTTGCAGGACCAAATCGTACTGGCGGTCTGAGTATTGAATGGATTCAAAATGGCTTGCGAGACCGTGAAGGTTGAGATAACTTTACCAGTAAACACTATCGGGACAACCCAAAAAACAAAGTTCTATGTGACCGAAGGGGATATGAGGTACAATGCCTTTTTTGAAAGGCTATGGGTTCACAGTATGAGAGTGGTGCCTTCGACCTTAAATCAAGTGCTGAAATTTCCCACTCCAGGAGGAGTCAAAATAGTATATTGGGAATAACTGGGCGCAAAGGAAATGTTCATTGTCGATGAAGTAATCCCGGTGTCCGTAGTTTCGACATCAAAAAGTAGGGAATCGACCGAAGAAAAAGAAATAAATAGCAATCACTTATCCCAACCTCAACAGGGCCGGAAAAATAGAAGGAGCACGAAACAGACGATGATGATGATTAGCGCATCCCGAGACCTTTTATAGAGCCTGATGACACTGACGCTACCAAATCAACAATCGAGGGTTGTAGCAATTTATACTAATCGAGCATCTATTGGATAAAAAGGTATACCTGGGCACAGGACTAACCCCCGAGCTCAGGAAAAAACTTATTGATTTTCTTAAAGCTAATGCCGATTATTTCGCTTGGTCCCATCTAGACATGACAGGGATCCCAACGAAGGTAAAAACTCACAAATTGAGCTTGGATCCAAAGTTCCATCCGGTTAAGTAGAATATAAGGCCATAGTCTGAGATTAAATACGCATTCATCCAGGACGAGGTATCTAAACTTATGAAAATAGGTTCCATACAGGAAGTTAAATACCGAATTGGTTAGGTAACATAATAGTAGTACCTAAGAAAGGAAACAAACTTAGGAAGTATGTAGATTATAAGGATCTAAACAAGGCATGTCCGAAGGACTCTTTCCCTTTTCCTAATATTGATCGAATGATCGACACGGGCCGAACATGAGATACTGAGTTTTCTCGACGCTTATTTTAGGTATAACCAAATTAGGATGGACCCGGGCGATCAAGAAAAGACCTTTTTCATAAACAAATTCAGCACCTACTATTATAACATAATGCCATTAAAATTAAAGAGCGTCGGTGCCACGTACCAACACCTAGTTAACCAGATGTTCGAGGAAAAAATAGAAAAATCAATGGAATTTTATATTGATGATATATTGGTTAAGTACCTGCAAGCAGAGGACCATTTGAAACATTTGCAGGAAACCTTCGACATATTTAGGAAGTACAACATGAAGTTAAACCCGGAGAAGAGTTCCTTCAGGGTCAGCTTGGGAAAGTTCCTCAAGTTTATGATATCTAACCGAGGAATAGAGATCAATTCGGAAAAAATAAAGCCATAAAAGACATTACCGTAGTTGACAACGTTAAGGCAGTACAAAGACTAGCCGGGCAGATAGCCGCGTTAGGGCAGTTTATTTTGAGATCGTCAAATAAGAGCCATCGGTTTTTCCCACTATTGAAAAAGAAGAAGAACTTCTCTTGGATCCCGGAACGCCAACAAGCTTTAGAAGAACTCAAACAATACATGTCGAGCCATTCCTTGCTCTACACTCTGAAGGTGGACGAGCAGTTATACCTCTACTTGGCGATTTTCGAGGTAGCGATAAATGGTGTCCCGGTCCAGAAAGAAGAAGATACACAATTTCCCACTCATTATGTTAGTAGAACCCTAGGAAATGCCAAAACAAGGCATCTGCACTTAGAAAAATTAGCGCTCGCCTTATTAAGCGCTTCTAGGAAATTAAAACCATACTTTCAATGCCAGCCCATATGTGTCGTGACCTCGTACCCACTGAGGAATGTCATGCATAAGCCCGAGCTCTCAGGCCGATTGGCCAAATGGGCTGTAGAAATTAACTGGTACAATATCGAGTACAAATCTAGGACCGATATAAATTCTCATATTTTGATGGACTTTGTGGCCGACTTTATACCGGCCTTAGTCCCCGAGGTCGAGAAGGAATTACTGCTCACTTTGGGGATTAGCTTGGGGATCTGGACCTTATTCACGGATAGTGTGTCCAACGTGAAGGGGTCCGGACTCGGTATCGTATTGAAACCACCTACGGGTAACGTAATTAGGTAGTTTATTAGAACTATAAAATTGACTAATAACAAAGCCGAGTATGAAACTATGATTGTAGTCTAGAACTAGATAAAAGCGTAGGGACCAAAGTGATCGAGGCCAAATGTAAATCCCTCCTTCTCGTAAACCAAGTCAACGGGTCGTTTGAAGTAAAAGAGGAACGGATGTGGAGGTTCTAGGATAAGTTGCAGGTGACCTTACACTAATTCAAAAAATGGACTCTACAGCACGTACCTTGGGATCAAAATAGTGAGGCCGATGCATTGGCCAACTTGGGGTCGTCTATCGACTCTGATGAATTCGATTCCAGGACAATGGTGCAATTGATGAACTCGGTGGTGGAAGAAGGTCATGTCGAGGTGAAATCGATGAGCTTGACCTGGGACTAGAGGAACAAGTACATAGACTTCCTGAAGAAAGATTGCCATCAAATCCCAATGAGTCAAGAGCCCTACGCGCCAAAGCTGCCAGGTTCAGCTTGGTCGAGGGAAAATTGTTCATAAGATCCTTTTTTGGGCTACTATCTAGCTGCTTGGGTCCGGGGCTGACTGACTATGCCACGAGATAAGTACATGAGGGAACCGGTGGGAACCATTCAGGAGAAGAATCTCTGGTTCGGAAATTATTAAGAGTCGATTACTACTAGAACGAGATGGAGAAGGATGTGAAAGACTTCGTACGAGAATGCAACGAATGCCAAAGACACGCCCCAATGATTTATCAACCAGGAGAAATTCTTCACCATGTCCTGTCGCCATGGCCATATATGAAATGGCGGATGGACATCATCGGTCCCCTGCCATGGGCACCCGATAACGCCTAATATATATTGCAGATGACCGATTATTTCTCCAAGTGGGTCGAAGCTCAGGCGTTCGAGAAATTTTGGGAGAAAGAGGTCATCGACTTCCTCTGAGATCATATAATATATCGATTCAGGATATTGGTCAAGATCGTTTGCGACAACAGAAAGCAGTTCGTTGGCAGCAAGGTAAGTAAGTTCCTCGAAGACCACAAAATCAAAAAGATATTATCAACACCTTACCATCCTAGTGGGAATAGACAAGCGGAGTCAACGAACAAAACTATACTCCAAAACTTGAAAAAGAGATTGACCGATTCGAAGGGAAAGTGGAAAGAAATCTTGCGCGAGTTATTGTGGGTATACTAAATGACTTTGAAGTCAAGTACCGGTGCGACCCATTCTCTCTACTCTATGGCACGGAAGGCCCAATCCCAGTCGAGGTGGGGGAACCATGCCTAAGGTTCCAGTATGCTACTGAGATGTCAAATGGCGAGGCCATGACCACGAGTTTGGACTTATTAGACAAAAGGCGAGAAGCCGCCTCGGTTTGGTTGGCTGCCCAAAAGCAGCAAGTGGGAAGGTACTACAACCGAAAAGCTAACCTTCGATATTTTCAAGTCGGGGACTTGGTGTTAAGGAAAGTAATGCTACACACCAAGAACACAAACGACGGGAAACTAGGCCCAAATTGGGAAGGTCCGTATAGAGTTGCCGGAATAACCGGAAAAGGTTCGTATAAACTCGAGTTTGGAAATGGTGTACAACTACCGAACAACTGGAATGTGGCACACTTAAAGCGGTACTACTGCTAATTTACGAACATAATTCCCTTTGAAATTTGTTATACTATAGACTAACTTATGCAGGTACTCAGCCGAGGGAAAATTTGAAAATTAGGTCTGAAAGCACGTATTGTACTCTTTTTCCGAAGTGGGTTTTACGTCAAGGTTTTTAGCGAGGCAACAGTAAAGCGTGCTACCTTAGTTCCAAAGACTAGCCTTAGGCCAGAACTGTTGATCATCTGTACTGGACTGGTAGTATTCGAGCCCTCACAAGCTCAGTCTCAAATATTGGGGGCCCATTACGCCCTAAGAAGGTGTTCTTATTTGATATTAAAAGCCAAGTCTTGGTGACTAGGATTCGTTGTAAGGGTAAAACGGTCAGACGAACCATACCCATGTAGCTCATTCTTGCCATATTAAAAAGCTTATTCGCCTCCGATTATGCACTCTACATGCAAAGTAATGAAAGAAATTTGGCCTCTATATTTTATCACTATACATTTGCACCATCAATACATTCATTGAGTTACTTAGAACAAATAACGGATCCTAAATCCTAGAGCCTACGAGCCACCCCGATTCAGGGACTATTGTCCTATAAAAAGATTGGACAACTTGGAGGCACCGAGCCTATTAGGCAGGGCCCGTACATGAAATGCTATGGCCAACTTAAAATGGCTCGGAGACGTACAATTTCATACTTAGAAAGTAAGGCCCATACATATGATTAAAACCTATTAAAAGGTTACCTTCGGCAAAACACCATCGTGTATGACTAAAACACTCAAGTATCTTAAAGGTCTTCATTTTTTATCGAGATTTTGAAGCCTAAACAACTTAGAGTTACTATCGAAACCAGACCTCATTCGGGCTTAGGCTAGATTATGTCCAATTTTATGATAAGGCATTAATAACGATCTTCGAATAAAAAGTTGCAAACGGATACTGAAAAATAAACAATATAGTGTAGCCGAAGGGAAAATTTTATATATTCCAAAAAAATTTACAAAGGCACGATAAAAGGGGCTCAAAATAAACAAAAAAGAAATGTACAAAAGAAAAGGAAAAATAAGCTAAGGCATCTCCGTGTAATCTTCACCAGAGTCCGACTAGGCACTAGAACCATCAGGCTCATATAGCTCTTTTGCCTCGGCCTCAAGCCTTTTGGTCTCTTCAATCTCAGCCAACATATCAAACCCCTGGGCATGAATCTCCTCGAGGGTTTCCCTCCCGAATTACCACTTTATGTACTCGGCCTTTGTTATTAAGCGTGCCTCAGCTATTTCTACGTCGGTTTTGTATTGGTCCAGAATCTACTCGACCTCGGAGGAATAGATCAGGGCTGCCTCGAACTTGGACTTTAGCACGGTATACTCCCGGCCAAGGTCGTCCTATTTCGAGACGGCTGAATCTAGTTGTGCTCGAAGCTCATCATTTAGACGAGACTGTTTCTCAGCCTTATACTTCGTCATCCGGAGCTGGTCCTTGACCGAAGCCAACACCTCTTTGGTAGCCTCCTTTTTTGATGCTAGAAGGTCCAATCTGCTCCTCAGTGTCTCGACCGAAGCTTTGAGCTCGTTCATCTCGGCCCGGAGCTGGTTAATTAGGTCTATCTTCTCTTGGGCCTGCGAGGTTGCATCGTTAGCTACTATGCTTAACCTTTCGTTTTTAATCTCAAATATACTTACCTTCTCGACCAGCTTGGCATGCTCCTGCTTCACGGATGAAGCCTCTTTTGAGCTTTTTTCGACTCAGCTTGAAGAATAGGGAGATCCTTGAGGGCCTCATCTTTTTGCTCACTGAGAACCTTGTACATGTCCTTTTGCCGGACTTGCTCCTTGAGCTCGAACTCGAGTTGGCTAATTTTCATCCGAGACCGATGGAAGCTTTCATGGTAGAGAACTGAAGCCTGAAAAACAAATCAATAAGATTATAAAGATACGCTGAAGTTAAATAAGCTGCATGAAGGGCACAAGGAAAGAGATACTTACCCGGTTCAATGCCCGTTATGCCTCATTAAAGAGGCTCGGGGTGCTCACCACGTTCATCTTCGCCCGATCTTCTTCGATCACTAGGTAGTGAAGATAGCTAGCCACACCTACCGGTTCGGACAACACCCAGGTATTTACCGGGATCGTAAACACGAATGTTCTTTTACGGTCAGGATCCATGCTGGGAGCAGGGAACTGCTTCACTAGTTCGGGCTCGAGCTTAGCTCGCCTACTTCTGATTTTTTTTCGGGATCTCTAGGAGACCAAACCCGGAGTAATCCTCCAACGTGCCCATGTCCACACCATCAATGACAGGTTGAGGTCCTCGTCTGCGGCCTGTGCCGTCTCATTTGGCTTCTCCTTGATGGCCCAAGCCTCATCAAATAATGACTCTGTATGGGACGGTGATTCCATGATGTCAATGACACTGACAGTTTCCCTCAGAGCAGAGATAGCTTCTCAGGAGACCGTGGCCTCTGATTTTCTTTCTGGCTCCCGAGCTAATAAGGGGTCAGCCTCTCGATCACTTCCCCCGGTTGACTCTTGCTCTTCTTCATCAATGGCTGGCCCATAGGCGACGAACTCTAGGTCGTCATCTTCAAGGTAATTCCTGAGCCAGTAGAGGGAGTCAGAGTTTGGTACCCTGGCCCGGGTACTTTTCTGATAGGTTACAAGTACCTTGGGCACAAGTACTTTACTTTATGTTTTGATGATCTAACAAACTTACCATTCAGAACCAGATAAGGAACTTGTTACACACTTACAAGACCTTGAGATCACAAAGTTCTAGGTTGGGATCCAGCCTTTGGGAAAGCAAGGTGAATGCTATTACTGAATCAATGGACCTGCAGGAGCTGACCATAGAAGAGCTGGTTGGAAATCTGACGACCTACGAGATGAAGAGGAAGATGGATAGTGAAAGAAGAGAATCAATGAAAAAAAAGAACCTGACACTCAAAGCTGATAGCAATGACTCAAGTGAGGAAGAGTAGAAGGAACAGCTTAGGGAACAGGTCCCTATCAGTTCCCGAGGAGACCATATGAAGTCAACTCTCCAGCAGGAAAGTTGATGCCTGCACACGCTATTGTATAGGAACAGTACAACAGTCAACCTTTTGTGGATGGCTTTTTACCTACCTCGCTTACATCATTGTAAGTGATATCACACAAGTATAAATACAATCAAGGAAGGTAAAATAACTTACTTCATGAGAGAACCAGATAAAGGACCTGAAGCATGCCTGGTACAATTATTCAAGTTAATCGACTCAAGATAATTTGGGCAGTATGTCTTTAGATTCACAGGAACCAAATTAGGGACCTGATACCTTGGTGTTCCTCTGATAGAAGTATAAGTCAACAGTACAGCTGGAAAGCAACTGCAGAAAGTGACTGCCTGCAACTGTACACGCAACAGTTCTACAGACAGTGCAGCAGTCACTTCCCATTGAGAAGAGGCATGTACTAACCAAGATTTGACATCACTAAGTTGATGTCTTTTGTTGTATAAACCTGGTACAAGACACAACACATTCTCTTCAACACTTGCAAAATCAGAAATGAAAATTCTCTCTCAAGTGCAAGAACAACCTCTCTCAAGAACAAATCTGCTTCAACCTCAAGGACCAGATCCAAGATTGAAGATGTCTTAAGTCCTTAGGTTTGTTGAGTCTTTGTTATTTGTTCTTCATTGTAACTCCTATCTTGCTTTCTTAGAAGCTGTGTTTTAGGAAACTCAAAATCACAAACCCTCTAAGTTTGTGTCTTGGCTAGAGTTAGTCGAGTTGCAAAGCCTTTGTAATAGAGTTATTACAAAGTGGCTTGTAATAGTGTTATTACAAGTTAGAGTGAAAAACCTTTGTAACTGTAGAGTGACAAAGTGGCTTGTGGTGAGAGCATCACAAGTTAGTTAAAGTCTTTGTAACTAGGGAGTTATAAAGTGGCTTGTGGTAAGAGTACCACAAGTTAGTTGAATTCTTTGTAATAAAGTCATTACAAAGTGGCTTGTAATAGGGGTTTACAAGTTAGTGAAGTTGAAAGCCTAAAAGTGTAGGTTGTGGTTTTTGTCCCCTTGAGTTGTGGAAAAATTCCTCTATGTTCTTTACTTACTGCCGAGCTACTGTAGGAACAATTAGAGAACCTGATTCCCTAAACTAGTTGGTTTTACAGTCTGTTGCTTACAGTGGGAACTTATACAGAATCTGGTTCTCTATATAGTGGGAACTTCTCCAGTGTCTCATTTACATACTGGTTTAGTAGGTAGCACTGTACCAAACTGATATAGGACCAGATCGCTATACAGTTTTGTTTCTCAGTATCTTCAGTGGAAACTCATAGAGAACCCGGTTCTCTATATAGTCTGGTGGACGCTCAGTTTCTAACATTTTCTTGTTGCACTTTCGGGCCCAGACCGTTACCCTCTTCTTCTTGGCTTCAGCGTCCGGGGAACCCGAAGACTTTCTCTTTCTTCTCTTCTTCTCTTCTTCTTCTCTTTCTTTACAGTAACCTTAGGCTCTCCTGAAGTGGAGGGCCTATCGGGTGAGGACAAGGAATCGTCCTCGTTCAATGCCCGAAGCTCAGTGCACTTGGGCAAACCTATGAAAAAAAGAATGTGATTTAGAGAAAAACAGTTGAATATGTAAGTAAGTCTGGTCGGGAAGAGCACTCATCATGGGAACGGGCCTCCCACTTGCCTTTCAAAAGCTTGTGCCATTCGCGCTCAAAATATAACATTTGTTTGCAGATTTACTTGACCCACTCTTTGAAACGGGGAACTGCGTTGGGGACTCGAGCAAGCGCTGCACGATGATAAAACCAAGCAATGAAGAAGAAGAACAAAAAATCCAAAAGAAATTCTAAGTATTCAAAAAGGAGAAGGACTTACAGGCTAGGTTCCACTTTCCAGGGAACAGTAGGAACTCAGAGGGAATGAGATCCTCGGTTTTTACCTGAATGAATCTTCCCTACCAGCCCCGATCCCTATCTTCATCGATGCTCGAGAATAAAACTTTCGTCGCTCGAAAAACGAGCTTGATTAATTCCCATGGAAGATTCAAGGACTATAAAGCGAAGCAGATGGTCGAAGGTAAACCGGGGTGCTTCGGTGTTATTAATGAAGTAGCGGAGGAGGATTAAGATCCTCTAAAAGGACGGATGAATCTTTCCAAGGCAGACCTCATACCTTTTACAAAAAAGCGAGGACTATGGGGTCCACGAGTACACGTGTAAAGGGGTACGTGTAAAAACTTAGACACCCCTCCACATGTGTGGTGACGTCCTCATCAGGATCGGGGATGACCACTTCTTTGCACTCCCATTTACAATCCTCCCGAACCGCAGGGAGCGTGTCCTCGGTGATGGAGCATATGTACTTCCATTCCTTCTCGTCTCGATCCTGTTGATTGGAGGCTTTTTCGACCTTGAAGTCGTTTTCAATAGAGCAGCCTCCGAGGATGAAGGTCTTCAGGGGAGGTTCCGAGGCCACTTCAGGTACAGCCACCTCAACATCCATGGCCGGGTTAGAAGTTGAATGGACTGTTTGTTGTGGCACAAAATTCAAAGTCTTTGCCATTTAATTCTGGAAAATATGAAGATATAAAGATGATGATGAAGATTTGAAGATGAGGATAAAGGTTTGAAGGTCAAACTTGAAAATTTAAAGGGAAGTATAAAGATTTGAAGATGGGAAGATGAAGATATGAATATATATAGAACAATGTATGAAAGTTTGAAGGGGTTAAGAACAAGTGAAAAGTTCGGAAGTAAACTAAGGAATTCTGGAATCGGAAAATAAAAAAGTGAAAAAAGGACCGAAGCTTTTATAAAGAGGGGGTAATCAATGTGTAACGTTTCGCATTCGAGGATGGTCAACCGGCAGCTGACACGTGTCCGAAGTTAGAACGATGTGACTGATGGGAGGTTCACTGACTCATCAACTCGGTTATAGTGTACGGAAGAAGGAACCGGGATCAACTAATCGCTTCCCCTTGCTTCGATAAACCTGCTCTCCGAAAGCGAGGGGACTATCTGTGTACGGGTAAAATTAAGGGCAATATTTTTCCCGATTCCCTAATAAGGCAATGAGAGGGGATCACGGTCTGTCACAACTACAAGCAAGGCCGAAGGATCCCTCGTATCGGAACTCGGGAGGAATGAACGATGTATCTAATACCGGATACAATGAAACGACAGACCCGGACCAAGTAAAGTTTTGAGGCCACGGGAAAAGGAGGAACGGTTGGGCATGACAAGTGGGGAGCTGTAATATTTGCCTTCAACCAGATATTACAGCGCAAATTCCGTCGGATAGCAACTGCAAATCAACATTTACCGGAAAGAGAAGATTTTTACCTTATTTAGACTTGTATTAGGACTAAAATTCCCCTACTATAAAAAAGGTAGAACTTTTTCATTTTGAACACAATGTTGACGCGCATATCTAAGCAATAAAAGTTTATGTTGGACTTCTAGTCATTATTCGAAGTGTTCTTCAGTTATTCTCTTCTTTAATCGCAACCGAGCTTATATCTAAAGTCCGATCGAGGCCGAATTTTGGTGTTCAACTTAAGATCAGGTTTGGTCATCACATTACGATTGGTTTGATCGTTCATTTTTTCTTTAATTTAATTACATGTTCTTAGATCATTCGTATTGAATTAAATCACGTATCATTTAAATCACGTATAAATTTAATTGTTACCCATTTTTAAGGGTAAAAAAAGGCTCTTACCATTGATTTTTAAAATTATGGGTTCATATCTACTATTAATTACAATTTCCTTGGCCAATAACAGATGAATAAATACCTAACGCATAAAAAAGACTTCTCCATGTCAAGATTTTTAGACCTCAAATGCCATAACAGGAGAAATTCTTTTAAGAATTAAAAGTATATAAAAAAGAAAACACCATCTCACAGGATCTTGATTATTACTACTTAAATAGAAGCCGGATTTTCGACAAGTTGCACATTTTCCCTGTCATGTTGGCTGTAGCACGTTAATACTAAAATTATGATAATATAAACTACATTTGTTAGTAGGATTATTTTGAAATGATTTGCTTTTGTGGGACTACATGAATGTATATATGAACCGGTGCTTACTCAATGAAATTGACTATATATATTTCCAGGCACAGAGTTACAGCTCCGCTTACGGATTCAACATCTTGTGTTTATGTTAAAATTTACTTAATATATACAAATTAACTTATTCATCAAAACATTTTTTTTTTAGAATTCAGAACTAATAAATTTAAATTTGTAGCTAGATTATGTATATATGCCAAGATATTCCAAAGCTTGCTAATTTACATACGTAACTTCGATGGTTCTAGTCATTATCTTATCTCAAAGTCATTTTATCATTGGAAAAGGTGAATATTCTTTAAAAAGAAAAAAAAGAGGTAGTGACCCATTTTTTTAGCAATAAAAGGACACCTGACTGAATTGTCAATCAGATCTATTCGAAACTTTTTGTTTCATATCTATATGCTTCTAGCAAGAACGAATACTACTTTTTTTTTAAAAAAAAATTGTCAAACAATAAGAACTATAATTGTATAAGACCTCCACTTCCACTATGGTCTATAAAATAATTATGGAAGTTCAACGGTACGTATTTTTTTCATGAATTTTTTAATTATCAATCACTTTCACGTTTTATTATGATTTAAAGTGTTGTTTTCTTTCACACACCATAGAAGCATTGATGGAAAGTTGGTGGCAGATAAAAATATGCAATTGCAAAGCAATACCTTTGCAAAGTGACGAGCAGCGATATAATGAACCACCTTTGCATCATATTAGAGGCCGAGCTAGAATTTGAAGTTTATAGGTTTTGAATTTATCACGAAACTCATAGCTCGTATATTCAATTAAATATTTATACATATTTAATAAATTTTCTAATACAAATACAGGATTTAATTAAGCAAAAGCTACGAGATTCGTCCGAATTCGTATGTCATACTCTACCCCGTCTATGCATACATAGGCAAAGCTATATATGTGTGTGAACAACCTTCGCCGAAAAATTATATGTATATAGGGTAATATATGTTGGATTTTTTAATTTAATTAAGTAAAGAGGTGTGATGGGAAATGAAGGGAAAAGATTAGGGGGGAAATGCAAAGTTTGAAGTGATCCTTTTACTAAGGCACTTTATCCCTCATCGGAATTTAGAGTCTTGGCTTTATTTTTTCACCACCGAATCTGAAAACTCTCCCCTCTCTATTATGCATTTTGCATTGATTTTCAAAGTAAAACGTAGGCATTTTGTGTGATTTGCTCCGCTATTTGAGTTCGCCGAAGTTCTGTGATTTTATGTGCCGCTATCAATGAATAGTTATTCTGTTCTATCCTGGGAAGGAATTAATCTGAAACCTTGGGCAATTGTGAGGGAATTAAATTCCTTAAGGACACACAAGAAACTTGTGGGTTTGGAATCTTCTATTTTTTGTTTTCTTAAACTAACGTCTTCTGATTTCTGGTTTTTAATACATAAGATGAACAAAATATTAGTACTTATTATTGATTTAAAAAATAAACTTTGAATACCCTTGCATAGCCCACTGACAAAGGATATTCAAATTTGAACATCCTTTTAAAACTTTTGGGCTTTACCATTGCCTACATGATATATAGTAAAAATAGCACGGTATAGCCAGTTTTCGGACTGGTCATTCAAAAATAGCCAGCGTTTACGAAGTCAATGAAAAATAGTCACTATTTTGCTGTAACAGAGACTGGTCCAGCATAATATACTGGAGTTCGGTGGACCTATGTATGAACTCCAACATATTATGCTGGATCGGTATATTTTGTTGACTCCAGTATAATATACTGGAAACTCGAGCACCGGTGCTTCAAACTCCAGTATATTATACTGGACAATTATACTTGCTGGACTCCAGTATATTATGCTGGAGTTCTAGTGTACTTATGCTGGAACTCCATCATATTATGCTGGAGTTCCAGCATACTTATCCTGAAACTCCAGTATAATATGCTGGAGTTCAAGCATACTTATGCTGAAACTCCAGTATAATATACTGGTGTATTTTCCGGGTTTTGAACAATGTTTTCGCTCAAATTTATCTTTACATGAAAAGTGACTAAATTTCGATTACTTTTGAAATTGGGCTATTTTTGAACGACGAGTTGTAAATCTGGCTATTTTTGAATTTCTCCCTGATATACATTATTCCTTCCGTTCAACTTTACGGGACACTTTTTTTTTAATCAAGTCGTTCAAAGAAAGAATGACATCTTCTTCTTTTTTTAAATACAACTTTTAAATGTCTTTTTCTCTTAAACTCTGTCCAATCAAAATATACCAATTAAATTGAAATAGAGGGAGTAGAAAGCATTTTTCTGAAGCACTTAATATTAACAATTAGGGTTTTCATGTTATAGTTTCCATCAGTTTCTCAACTTGCTTTTTCAATTAGTAAGATGTCTTAATTAGGAGGAGCTGTTGCTTTTGGGGATTAGGGAGATCATGTCTGTTTCCTTAGGTGATAAACTTTTTAATCACAGAAGATGCTTATCATGTTAATTTTCCCATATTTATTCAAATCACTATCGTAATATTCTTGTGATTGTGAAAAAAAGCCAAACAATAGTTGTCTTTGGCATATTAAAGTAAGTTATTAAGTGTTATCACTAATCTAGTAAGGTCTTTTTCTAGGATTTTTCTTTAAAATTGAAAGGAAGCTTGTTCGTTTGTTAATCAGTGATGATTAAGATAGGACGCCTACATGTTACAGTCCCTTGGGGGCGCTCCCTTTCCCTAATCTTACATGAACACGAAATATTTTGTACATTGAATTGTTTAATCTTAAGACAAATCTCTCAGTTTGCACATAGAAATTAGACACCATTCTAATCATTTTCTTTAAGGTAGAGGATTAATGAACTTCGATAGTGTCGAGATTATGAGTGTGGAGAGCTCTGAATCACCTCCAATGGAGGATACAGAAGCTTCTCGAAGAGAGAAGAAGAAGAAGAGCTGCTAAAGTCGGTTAAACTGAAAATATGATCATTAATTTCTAATATGTCCAACACTGTTCAATATATATACAACTAACCTATTGCAATGCTACTCAGCACTATTACAAGGATAAATATAATACACATTACTAATTCAATACTATAGTCTTAATACCCCCCCCCCCTTCAAGTTGGATGTGAGGAAATCACACCCAACTTGCCAAGTACATAGCAGTGTTTGATCCCAGTGAGAGCCTTAGTGAGCACATCTACAAGTTGCTGGCATGTACCAATGTGATGTAGCGAAATGAGCCCCTCCGGAAGTTTGGTATGCACAAAGTGGCAATTGACCTCAATATGCTTAGTCCTTTCATGGAGCACAGAGTTTCTAGCAATGTGTAGAGCAGAAAGACTATCACAGTGCACAGGTATTGGCAAATTAACTAACACAGTAAGTTCTTCAAGCAATCTGGACAACCAAACAAGTTCACCAACAACTTTTCTAAGAACTCTATATTCTGCCTCTGCTGAAGAAAGAGATATGGTTTCTTGTTTCTTGGATTTCCAACTAATGGGACTTCCTCCCAGAAATACAACATACCCAGATACTGATCTTCTAGAGTCAGGGTAGGCTAGGCAGCTAGTGAAAGATCATCATTATTGCTGAAATATTGGCCCAAAGCGGTATCTTTCTTCAAGTACATTAGCATGTGATAAGCTGTCTGTAAGTGTGGCTTCCTAGGATCTTGCATAAAGTGACTGAGATGTTGGACTCCATATGCTATGTCTAGCCTAGTATTAGTTAGAAAGTTTAATTTGCCAATAAGTTTTCTGTAGAAAGTGGGGTCAGACAATGGTATTCCCTCTTTGGCTTTTAGTTTAACTGTGGAATCAATGGGAGAAGTCAAGGATGGATAGTGAAGATATTCATAGTCCTTTAATAAGTCCAAAACAAACTTTCTTTGTGTAATGATGATGCCATCTAGTTTGTAAAGAATTTCTAGCTCTAGGAAGTAATGTAATTGTCCTAAATCTTTGATTCCAAACTTGTCATGTAAGAAGGCCTTAAGCTGATTAATTTCTTTAGAATCAGTCTCTGTGAGCAATACATCATCTACATACACTGCTATAAAGACAATGGAGGAATTCTATTTTCTGTAGAACAAAGAGTAGTCATGCATAGAGTGTGTATACCCTTTGGAATATAGGACCTCAGTTATCTTATCATACCATTGTCTACTAGCCTGTTTTAGCCCATAAAAAGACTTATTCAGCTTGCACACTAACTATGGAGAGTGCACTTCAAGGCCTGGAGGTGTCTGTATATAGACCTTCTCATGCAAATCTCCATGGAGAAATGCATTATTTACATCTAGTTGTGAGATTTGCCATTTCTTCTTTGCTGCTATGGCAATGAGAGACCCGACAGTGGTCATCTTGACCACTGGAGAGAAAGTCTTTGTATAGTCTATACCAGCCTGTTGAGTGTATTCTTTAACCACTAATCTTGCTTTGTACCTTTCTACACTACCATTTGCTCTATGTTTGACTTTGTACACCCATCTACACCCAATAGCCTATTTTCCCTTAGGTAAAGGAACCAGGTCCCATGTCTTATTAGCATATAAAGCTTCAAATTCCTGTATCATGGCATTTTGACAGGCAAGATATTCAACAGCTTCTTCATATGAAGTTAGTTCTCTATCATTGCAAATGTTCTCTATAATGTGCTGACTGTCAGGATGTAGGGCATCAGAAATAATGTGATTGTTATATGAGAACATGGCATGTAGGGAGAAGTTAGTGTTGGATTTCAAATTTGGTATCTTGTAAACATAGTCATTCAGATGTTAAAGTAGTTTATGTTCCCTATTGGATCTTCTAAAACCTAGTGGTTTTGCTAGTGACTGTTGGGGTGAGACCATATATTGTAATTATTCTACTGGAACTTGTGGTTCATGTACAGAAGTTACAGGTGAGGGAGCAACAGGTGGTGTATTAAGGCTTGAAAAATTGGTGTCTTCATGATTACTGGTTTTGTCACTGATGCTGTGAGACACATGAGTATTAGTGTGATTAGGTGGATTCTCAATAAATGGTGCACTAGGAAAAACAGATGGAATGTTAGATATAGTAGAGTTAAGAGTGAAGGGAAAGACTGACTCATAGAAAGAAACATCTATGGAAATGTGTATTTTCTTAATGGCCAGACTTAGCACCTTGTACCCCTTTGTGCCAAAGGGATATCCTACAAATACACGTGGAGTAGTTCTTGGTTCAAGTTTATCTCTGAGAGTCTTTGGCACATTAGGGTAACATAGACACCCAAAACTCCTCAAGTGAGAGTAATTGGGTTTCCTTCTATATAGAAGTTCAAAAGGGCATTTGTTCTTTAGGGAAACAGTTGGAAGTATGTTGATTAGGTATGTTGTTGTAAGTATACACTCTCCCCAATATTTCAATGGTAATTTGGATTGAAAAAGTAGTGCTCTGGCTACTTCAAGGAGATATTTAGGTTTCCTTTCCACCACCCCATTTCGTTGTGGTGTGTAAGGGCAAGTCTTTTGGTGGTTAATTCCTTTGGATTGAAAGAAAGAGGTTGCCTCATTGCTGATAAACTCTAAACCATTATCAGATCTTATACATTTAATAGTTGTTTTGAATTGATTTTCCACCATGTTTGCAAAAGCCTTTATTATTTGTAAGGATTGCTTTTGCAGCTTAGGAGATGTGTTCAAGTGGACCTACTATAGTCATCCACCGAGTTAGGAAGTATTTGAAATTATTGTATGTGGTCACATGATAGGGTCCCCACAAATCCACATGGAGTACTTCAAAGACTTCAGTAGTTTCAGTTGTTCTTTAGGGAAAAGAGAGTCTAGATTGTCTGGCCATGGGGCAGATGTTGCATATGAAATGTTGTTTATTAGAAAAGATTTCAGGTATAGTAGGAATCCCTCTCATTTTACTAAAGGGTACATGACCAAGTCTGAAATGCTACAACACATCTACATTAATAGTAGGAGATGAATCAGAAAACAAACCAGAATTACTGTCTTTATTTTTATTGTTGCAAATAGAACTATTTACAATTGAAGGTGAATTGTAAGAGTGGGATAGACAGTGCACAGTATTTACATCATCAGTGTGAATAGAAAAACAAGAAGAATCACAGCTTTGTTTGAGACTACCTTTCTTCAGGCATTTAGAACAGAGGAAGTACAGTCCATCCAACAACTTACCAATCTCCAGAGGCCTCTTCAGTGAAGGGGCCTGCAGTAGACAGGAAGTGTCAGAGAATGATGCAATACATTTCAGATGAACTGCTAGGGAACTAATTGACACTAGGTTGAATTTGAAAGATGGAATGAACAAGACTCTATATAGGACAATTTCAGGTGTTAGGAATACATTTCCAACTTCAGTTACTTTGACTTTGTAACCATTTGAAAGTTTAACCAATAGAGGATATGGTAGGCTTACTATGTTTTGCAATTGAGTTTTATTAAAATTCATATGGTGTGATGTCCCAGAATCTAATATTCATAAGTCAGCCTTTGCACTAAAACACTTGCATGATGGATTATCAAAATCAATTGAAGAAGTACAAGCAATCATGCCTACAAAACTCATTGATGCTCCACTAATCATGTTTGCACTAGCTGAACTCTCTCCAATGTTTCCTGACTGAAAGTGTTGCAACAAGCTAAAAATTTGTCCATATTGCTCCTTTGTAAAACTGACATTCTATCCTTGACTTTCTCTATGGAGCTCCATCTTTTCTCCTTCTTCTACATTTGAGACTGCATTTACCATGACATTTCTTCCCTTGTTAAACCTTGTGTTGTTATTGTACCCCTGTATAATCGTTGTTGTGGTCCTTGATTGAAACCTTGAGGATATCCACGGAGCTTTTAGTACTTGTCTTTAGTGTGACCTTGTCGTTTGCAATAATCACAAAATGGTCGAGGTCTATTGATTGCAGCTTTATTTCCAGTTCCAGTAGAGTAGTTAACTTGATTTCCAGTCCCAGTTGAATAGTTTGTCTTGAAATGTTTTCCTCCTAGGTTAACATTTAGTGTTGTGGAATCGATATTCAGTTGGTTCCTTGGCCTAAATTCTCTCTGTTTCTCCTCCTGTATTAGGAGAGCAAATGCTTGTGCCATGTTTGGCAAGGGATTCATCATAAATATGCTTCCTCGAACAACCGTATACACATCATTCAGCCACATTAAGAACTGTATCAACCTCCTATCCTGTTCTGTATTATGCATGTTCTCTTTTGCTCTACAAGTACATACACAGCTGCAATGAGCTTTGACACCGAGTGCTCAATTATTCCAAGAGTTTCTTCATCTTTGTGTAGTAGTCGGTGATATCAAGCACGCCCTGACTCAAATCGTTGATTTCTTTTTGAATTTGGTACAACTTAGCCCCGTTCGTCTGATCATATCGATCCTCAAGCTCCTTCCATAATTCAACAAAATTGTTTACATACTTAACACTATCAGGTATGTCTTTTAATAAGGAATTTAAGATCCACGAGGTGACCATATCATCGCACATTTCCCATTGACGAAAGAGTGGAGATGTTACATCATGTCTCCTACTATCTCCATTAATGAAACCTAATTTGTTCTTCACTGAAAGAGCTTTGAGCACACTTCTCCTCTAGGAATGATATCTGATTCCATCAAAAGGAGCCGGAAACAGAGTGGAGCTAGGGCTATTGGAAGGGTGTATGTAAAGAGGGCTACCAGCATCGATTACCGTCTGCGTCGCCGCCGTTGTGGTTGCTTCATCAGTCTGATCTGTAACCGCCATGAAAATTGTGTGAGATATTCGTGAAAAATAGTTGAATCAGTCTTCGTACAGTTGAGATTTCTTCTGTTCATCGACGGATCGTCACTGCATATGTCCGATTCTAGTTTTCCCCAAATTGTGATTGATGAAGAAAGTCAAATGAAACCCTAGATCACTTCGATGATCAAAAACTATAGAGAGAGATGAAGCGTGTTCGTTGATCGAACCTCCGCTCTGATACCATGTCAAGATTAATAGTGTGAAGAGCTCTGAATCACCTCAAATGGAGGACACAGAAGCTTCTCGAAGAGAGTGAAGAAGAAGAGCTGCTAAAGTCAGTTAAACTGAAAATATGATCATTAATTTCTAATATGTCCAACACTGTTCAATATATATACAACTAACTTATTGCAATGCTAATCACTAGCTAAAGGTGTTGACTCAGCACTATTACAAGGATAAATATAATACACATTACTAATTCAATACTATAGTCTTAATAGATAGGATGATGTGTCGTAAAGCGATTGTACTTTTTGAATATATATATATATATATATAAATTTATCCCTACTGAATATTTATACTGAATAAGTATTTAACCATACACTAGACCTAAAAAGATCTTTTTTTTTGTACCTTATGAAGAAAGGTAAACATGAAATAGAAAGAGTCAAGATGAGATCTCAATGAAACTGGGACCAATATCAACGATAAAGTCTAGTGATATTCTTTAGAGGATAGCCAAAGCAAAAGAAAAATAAAGAAAGACATGTAAAACTAATAAGAAGACTCATATTTCTCTTGGAAGACCATTATAGGGATTATTAAGGAATTCTAACTTTGTCTATTTTTTGAACTCCTTGGCCTTTTTTGCACTAACAACCAGGTCAAGAATATGATAAGAATAACAACCTTTGTTTGGTTTAATTTAGTCGAAATATTTAAAATTTTGAAATGTTGTCCTCGGTTTTCGTTGAGGAGCTTTATATGTGTTTACCCTTAAAACAGATAACAATTGAATTTATACGCGATTTTAAGGATATGTGGATTGATTCTACACAAGTAGGCAAGAATGTTAGATAAATGAATAAAAGAAAAAATGAATAACCAAATCAGTGTGACGTTAAGGCCAGGCTCAGACTTAGGCTGAACAATATATAGCTTTATCCTCGACCGGATCCTCGATTCGAAGCCAAACGTATATGAAGAACTATGATTAAAATAAGAATTTTTCAATAGGCAGAGAAATAAGTTTGTATTGCCTTGATATGTGTGTTACAATATGTCTATTGAATGAAAAACTTCTCTTTTATATAGTAGGAGAGTTTAATCCTTAGTACAATTCTAAAAAGGTAAAAATCATCCTTTCTCATCAATTACTGATACACTACTGACATCGGGCAAGATCTGCACTGTGATATCCAGGGGGTTGCAGATATCACGGTCCTCCGTTAATCGTGTGCAACCATTACCTTGCTTTCTAAGGTCTCGGAGGTCGTTCTAGGACTAGGGAATGTTGTCTTATTAGGCTTGATGGCTAGCACTCCATTCGGGCCTCGGTACAAGAAGTTCCTAGGTCCGATTCGGATCCCATGCAGTCATTTCTTTGCTTTGCTTGACCCCTTGGGAGATTGGGGTATGCGTTACCCCCGATTTCATCTGTATACAGATAGTCCCCTCGTTTTTTGGAGAGTAGGTTTGCCAAAACGATGGGAAATGATAGATGAAAATCGGTTCCTTCCTTCGAACATTACAACCGAGATAACAAATCTTCATACTTTTCCTTCAAATCTTCATATTTTCCAGATCACGATGGCTAAGACTTCCAAATAAGTTCCTTAGAAGGCTGCCTCTTCATCTTCCCACACGACCAGAGATGTCGAGGTGGATATTCCCGCGGTGGCCGCTCCCGATGCAACTGCTTCCGATGCGGCTGCTCCTGAGGCAGTCCCAGAGCCACCATAAAAAGCTTTATACCCAGGAGTTGTTCAATCAGGGATGACTTCAAGGTCGAGAAGGCCTCCGCCAAACAAGTCCGAGGTGAAGGAGCATGGAGATACATATGCTCCATTATTGAAGATACCCTTCCTATAGTCTGAAAGGACTGTAAATGGGAAGGCAAAGACGTGATTGTCCCCGGGCCCATGTGTAAGCACGTGATTTTTGCCCTATATGAGAATTACTCCCAAAAAATTCAAAAATAAAATAATTTTCCTTGGTGTGCAATTTTGTGATATTTTGTGATATTTTGAATAATTATTTGTATTTGTTTGTGCATGTTTATTTGCTAAATTAATAAAAAATACAAAAATATGTCGCATTTCACATGTAGGATTTAATTATACAATTGTTAGTAACTAAGTTTGTTTTACAAAGAAAAAAAATTACAAAAATAGGCATCGTTTGCATTTTTTGCATTTAATGTCCAAATATACAATTTTATGCTTAATTATTACTTAATTGTGCGTTAATTGTTATTTGGAGTTAATTTTTGCTTTTATAACTTAATTTAGTTCTTAATAATAGTTTAAGTATTTTTATAATTTAGTTTTAAAAAAATAAAAGAAGAAAAGAGAGCGAAAATATAAAGAAAGTCGGAATTGGGCCTCTTCTTCGATTTCAAGCCACAGGCCCAAAAAATGGCCCAATCTTCCCAAACGACCCAGTTCATTTCGAACTGGGTCGACCCAGTCCATAACCCAACTCCCCCTCTTCATTTTCATTTTTTCATTTTTACAAAAACAAAAACAAAAACAAAAAAACAAAGCAAAAAAAGAAGAAAACCCTACACTACCCATCTGCCCCCCCTCTTCTTCTTCCTCTCTTTCTTCTCCTACCCCAAACTCCTCCCATGGCAGCCCTTCCCCTCACACCCCTGCCCCCCTCACGTCAACACACACACAACACAGCCACCCTCACCCCCACGACATCCCATCGCCGCCATGGCTGCGTTTTTCAAGTTCGAGCAACTTCTCCTCCACCATTGCTGCCCGTAGTTGCGTCTCCTGCTGCTATTGCATTTTCTTCTTCTACTGTTGCTGCCCGCTGCTGCATCGTCTGCTTCTTCTACTGTTGCTGCTCGTCGAGCAGCTGATTCGAAACCACCTCGTCGCCGCTGGACAGAAAACCAACGAGCAACATGAGGTGAAGAAGAAGAAGCAACAGTCTTGGAGACGTTGCTGTCCGCCACTGCTGCCTTTTGCTGCTGCCCACTGCTGCGTTTTGCTGCTGCCCGCTGCTGCTCCTGGAACTGCTACTGTAGCTGCTGCGTCATCTTCAAACGACGCCAAACGACCATCTTCTTCGATCGTCGTTTCGATCCGGTTAGTGGGTTTAAGATTTGGGTTTAACATTCTTGTTTTGTTCATCGTTGAATTAATTTTTTTAGTTTGTTCATGTGTTTTGTTGGTTTAATTTTCAGATTCAAATGAAAATTTAATTAATTGTTTTTCAGTTTATTTCATGTTAATTTTATTTATTTTTGTAAAAAGGAATTGTTAGTTTAGTTTTAATATAGAAAGGTATTAGTTTAAATCGTTCAAATCCGTTGTTTGTTGTTAATATAGATTTAGTTCGTGTTCATCTTGTTTGAAGTTCGTTTTTAATTTAGTAATTTAATGTGAAGTTATGTTTTGGTTTTAATTTTTGGATCAAGCATCTTTGTTATAAGTTTGTTGGATTTAATTTAAGAAAGATTAGTTGATTATTTGAAGATTAGTGATTTGAATATGTTTATTTGTTTTGTTTAAGTTTAATTCGAAGTTTGAACAAAGTTTGTTTGTTATTGTTATTGAATATTTTCATTCATGTTCATACTTTGTTTGGTTGATCTTGAATCCGAAATTTGTATAGTTTGATTTCTTGTTTATCATTTATGATTATTTCTTGAATTTGTCTCATAATCTTGTTTAAGTTTAGTATAGGAATTGTTGGTTGTAATGTTGTTAGGGTTGATTTTAAGTTCAATATTATTGAATTTAGAAATCTGAATATACTTGTTTGTTGTTGTTGTTGTTGAATCGGAAAATAGGTTTGTTTGTTGCTAAAATATTGTTCAATTAAATTTTAGTTGTTCTTTGTTGTTCAATTTGTGTTCATGTGATTTGTTGTTGAAATATTGAAGAAATCATGTTCATGTGATTCGTTGTTTGAACATTGTTAGAAATTGATCATATTGTCTATATTTTGGTTAAGTTTGATTAATTGATTTGTTATAGCTGATGGGGTAATTTGGTAAATCGCAGTACGTTTGGGGGTAAAATAGTAATTGCAATAAGGTCGGAGGGGTATTTTAGGAATTGTACATTTTTGTAATTTTTTATGTGAAGCATGGGTGACAAAATGAAATGGGGTGGGTTGTGATATAGTTATTTAATATAAAGGGGGGACAAGACAAATTTTAGTATGGGGGAATCTTGTATTTGTTTATGTTAGGTGTAAGCACGTGATTTTTGCTTCACGGACAATCGCTCCAAAAGAAAATAAAAATAGTGGCAAATGGCTTCGCTATACAATTTTTCGATCTTTCCGTAACATGTGTTGTTGGTCATTTGGGGGTCTGTCCATTTTACATCTAGTCATTATCAAACAAAAATACAAAATGCCTGTCGTTAAAAGAAAATTCAAAAAAATATATGTATGTGTGCATCGTTCGTTCTAAGCTGTGATCTAACTATTTTAATTTTATTTTTATTTTTATTGTCCATTTATGTGTGTTTATCGTTGTGGGTGTCACTCAATATGTGTGTAGGTTTATTTTAATTTTTACATTGTTTTAGGAATTTTTGTTTAAATTGAAAAAAAAAGAGAGGGGAAAAGGAAAATCTGATTTGGGCCCCGAAACAAGGCCCAAGACCAAAATACTGATCCAGTCCAAGATGAGCCTGCCCAAACACGGACTCAAACGACGCCGTATCGGCGTCCCTACCAAAGCCGTTGATCTGATTCAAACGAACGGTCCAGATCAGGCTGTTCAACTCGCCTCAACGACGTCGTTTCAGGCAAGATGATCTAAGCCGTCCAACCCCATTGATCCAACGGATCCAGGCCCTCCTCTAAACCCGTCAACATGACCCGATCCATGCCCTTTACCCGGTCTCACCCACCATCACGCCCAAACGACACCGTCTTTCCTAAGTGGATGGATCCTGGCCATAGATCTCAATTGATCCAACGGCCAGGATCTAAACCCTCAATACATATATAAACCTTCCTTTACACCCCACGCCCCCTATCCGAACCCCACCCCTCACTCGTCTCCTTCCCCAAGCTGAAACCCCAAACCCTAGCAAGCCGCCCTGGTTTCCCTTCCACCAAAACCCGGCGGCATGAACGCCGGTGGCCACCTCCCGAACACCCTAAGACCCCCTCACTCCCCTGAACACGAATCCACTAACCACGAACCTCGAATCATCTCCTATCGTCTCGAATCTGGATTTGAAGATTCGAGACAAAACTCGATCTACACCAAACCACCCCATCTTCATACCAGACACCCCCCTGACCTCCTCGTGACCAAACCAAGCTTGGTTTGGTCTGAATCTACCCACAACTCCTAAAAATCCAGATCTGAAAATCCAGACCTTAGAACACATGCACCTGGGGAATCCGGCCGGTCTGGACAAGGGTTTGAGGTCTAATAGACCTTAATCAAGGTGTTCTCGTGTGAGAACACCCTGATTAAAGTTTGTTCGGCCTCAAGTGGTCAAAGTTGAGTCTGATTTGGGTCCGTTTTGATTTCAAGCTTTGTCGGTAAGTTTTCCTTTCCCTTTTCGTTTATATTAACTGCTGATTAAGTCATTAGCATGCTTTGTGGTAATTGTTTTGTTATTTTCTGATAGTTTCTTTCATCTCTGTAAAGACCTTTTATTCGGTCGATTGTTTTCTGTGTATGATTCAAATGTATCCTGTGATAAGCATGTCCGATTAGTTTAATCGTCAGATAAGTTAACTCATATAGGCCCCAGTAATTGAACAAAAATTGTCTGATGCCCTTTAGGTCCCTAAACGTATTGTTTGTGTGAGCGATTGATTATTACCTGTTAAAATTAGTATAGTCGACTCGATAAATGTCGTCGATTAGCTCTCTATAACTGATGGATCAAATAAACTAATAATTTCAGGTGACTAATTGAACCTTGCCACTGACTGAATTGCCCCAGCATTGTTTTGTTTGCATTGTAAAACTGACTGAAAAGGTTCAGCCCAGGCAGTCTTGAGTTCGAACTTTCATCAGTTCAAAAATGCCCTGATGCTGCAATAGGCAGGGGCAGTAATAATCAAGGTTGACAGGGTAGTCTGGGGTTTGAAAAGGGCAGGAAAGGTTAGTTTAAATGAAGCTGACAAGTAGGGTACTAATTAAGATTAAACTAATACCAATGGGGAACAAGACACAAGGGTATGGGGCTTAAAATGAATAATAAAATGAGCCCATAACTCTTGATTAAACAAAACCAGGCGTGGGGAGCAAATGGCTGGCATCAAGAGATGCTCAAGCATGGGTTTAACAGGGTATGGACAGGCTGCAAGTTGCAGCACGAGGGCAGCTCAGCTGCACTTGGACATTTGGCTTATAAATAGGCCATTTGAGAACTTAAAAGAGGCTGGACTTTTAGTCTTCAGAAAAAGAGAAAAAACAAAGTGGAATTTTTAGTCTTAAGGCTGGAGTTTTAATCTGAAGAGAGGTCGAGTGAGTCCAAAGAAAAACTGAAAAACATAAGGTAGTTTCCAGTAAACATTGCAACAAAACACTGTCTAAAAATTGCATAAGAGTGCATTTTGGTCAAGCTGTCTTGGCCAAGTTCTGTTGCTTGCATTGACTGAGCTGTTTATGGTTGTTGAACTGTGGGTGTTGCTGCATTGGACACTCTGTTAGTGCTGTGGTTTCTCTACTCTTTCCTGGGATTACTCGACTATCTGTTAATTCTTGTATTCTGGGAGGCATTGTTGGTTGTCTGTGGCTGTGGAAAACACTTGGTTTGGTTGGTTGTTGCTGTGTTGTTGCTGTGTGTCTGCTGCTGCTGTATTCGTTGCATACTACTCAACTGATCACTCTCCTTCTTCCTTTCCTTTCCTTACCAGGTACACAATTGATACCACCAATGTAACTGAGAGTTTGAGCATGAATGCAAAAGAGAGGACCTGCAGATTGTTTTTTATGTATACATGAACTGTTACATTAAATGTCATAAAATAGTTGCATTTTCGTTTGGATAATAGAGGTAGCCTACATGCTCAGTATACCAATGTAGGTTAATGAATGATAGTCATGTATGTATGCTGTTAGGTGAAAAAACATTCCCAGTGTAATAAGTTGTATTTTTGACTTAGTCTGATGGTGTAGTATATGCTGTAATGTAGGCCAAAATAGGAAAACTATCCACATGAGTTAAAGTTCTTTCCCCTTTTGCTAGTTTGTCACATATAAATTGATAAAGAACAAAGAATCAGTTCTAGGCCTCAACCTCAGGAAGGCCGAGCCCAAATCGAAAAATCAGCTAGGCCTGTATCGGAAAAACAGGGCCCAAGTCTGGCCATCTCGCATGAGCTAGGTTTGGGCCCATAATTTGCGACTAGTTGTCCATAAGTGCAGTCATGTTTTATTATTCTGTAAAAGCACTTTAAATCTGGTTTTATAATCGACTAAGGCTATTTACTGCTTTCAATTGATAGAGACAAACACGACAATAAACGTAGTTGCTATAGGATATCATTTTAAAATAACAACGAGATGAGCCTCGATAAAAATAAACAAAACGCAGATGCGGGCCCCTTGTTAAATGTATATTAGTGAAGCATTTAGTTTCCAGGACGGGTTGCTTAGCAAATCTCACAACCCTCCTAAAATAACAACACGTTAGTCTCTTTAGGATACGCTTTAATAAACTTTACCTTCTTAAACTCGGGTGCACATTTATGTGACCCAAATCCAAATCTCGACGGACTCGAAATGTATTTCTAATCACGGGTACATTGATTGTGACGTGATCCGAGAGGCATATCCATGACGTCGCGAATTCCTTTTAAAAGTAGAACTAGACGAGCCTCGTCAAATAAAAATGTGCACAGCTGCGGGGCCCTCCAACTGTATATATATTAAAACACTTAGAATTCGGGACAGGCCGTTTAGCGAATTTTTCGGCCTTACCCAAAACAACAATACGCTAGTTGCTTTAGGCGCGTCTTAATAATTTACTCTCCTTAATTCGGGTACACATTTATGTGACCCAAATCCAAATCTCAACCGAGTCGAAATATGTCAACAATCACGGGTGCATTGATGCAACGTGGTTCGAGATATGTTTTCACAACGTTGCAAGTCTTATAAAATAACAGAAGCGGTTTAAAATTAATTTTTGCACATAAGTTCATATTGTATTTAAAATCAGATAAATAAGCCGAATATAACAGTTGAGCGACCGTGCTAGAACCACGGAACTCGGGAATGCCTAACACCTTCTCCCGGGTTAACAGAATTCCTTATCCGGATTTCTGGTACGCAGACTGTAATATAGAGTCATTCTTTTCCTCGATTCGGGATTAAAATTGGTGACTTGGGACACCCTAAATCTCCCAAGTGGCGACTCTGAAATAATTAAACCAATCCCGTTTCGACTGTCCTTTAATTGGAAAAAACTCCCTACGCACCTCGCGGTGCCGGAAAAAGGAGGTGTGACAGCTCTGGCGACTCTGCTGGGGACTTAAAGAACCACTGGTTCAGGGTTCAAGAATTCGAGCTTAGAATGATTGTTATATTTGGCTTTATTATCTGATCTTTATTACATATTTTTTGCATAATGTGCCAAATGTTGTTTTTACCGCTTTGATATTATCTGAACTGTATATAAACTGTGCCGAAACCTTTCTCTTCTTACCTCCGGGGAGAAGCTCGCTGGTCGAGACTCCCTATTCTGTTAGTGTCAATACCTGAAATAAGAAAGAGGTCGGACAAGTTACAAAGCCGGACGATCTCGCGGGTCCCCGGTACGTAGCCCCCTCCTCGACTCGAGTTGTCCGCTCGGGTACACAGTCTAGAACAAATACCCAGGTTACGAACCTAGAATAACTTGACTTCATGCCGGATCCCTAGTAGGAACGCTTATTTGCATCATGTTGCATTTGACTTAGGGGACTCAACACAGGGGTTGGGTCCGTCTAGGACAGGTAACCTGAAAAGAAAAGACCCCCCTGCGGCATCCCATTTGTTTTGCGCATTTATTTGCTTCGGTTCCGCATGCTGACCGGTTCCTAGAAAAGGATTTTTTTTTTGTCCTTTTATTGAAAGTGAAAAAAAAAATATAAAAAAAAAAATTTCTTTTATCACTTTCAAAATTAAAAAAAAAAGAAGAAGATGTGTCGAATTTTAAAAGTCATAAATAAATTAGGTGATGCTGTTGTGTCATAAATAGCCAAATGTTCCCGAAAAGGGACGCTGGAAGGCTGACTTTGCATAAACAGCCACCTTTGGGTCTTGTTTAGCAGTTGACCCACACAGCCTTAAAATCTTCGTCCCCGAAGTGTTTAAAGGCCGTGTTCAAAACTTGATCCCCTTTGTAAAATATTTTTGAGTCAAGTTATTTTGTTAAAATCACCTTAATAAATGTGCAGGATGAGCACGATGCAAAATGAACACTTTTCAATAATGACCAAAATCCCTGTCAAGCTACGGCTATGGTGGAATGATCTAGGTGTTGAAGGACAAAATGAGGTCAAGAAATATCTGAAAGGTCTCGTGGGTTTGTTGGAAATCCAGCCTCGGGGAGATATCCTAAGAGCTTTGGTAACCTACTGGGACCCGGCGCACAATGTTTTCCATTTCTCTGATTTTGAACTCACCCCGACTTTGGAAGAAATGGCCGGGTACATCGGAAATGCTGAACTTCCGTTGAGGCAAAAATACTTGGTCGCCCCAAGAGTTGTCACGATACACCGGTTCCTAGATTCATTGAAGATACCCAGAACGGTCCACAACCCGGATCTGGCAGCCGGATTTTGTACTCCATGCTTCATATATGATAGATACGGTCATGAGGGGGGATTCAATAATCCAATCAACAAACTGTGCAGCAAAGGAGTTCGTCAGAAGTGGGATGAGCACAGACGGGTAGCGTTCATGATAATGTTCCTAGGCCTTCTGGTATTCCCAAGGAAAGATGGAAACATTGATTTGAAGATATCCGGGGTCGTCAGCACTTTACTCACGCAAAGGGACAGTACTCTCGCACCTATGGTGGTGTCCGACATCTTTCGAGCTCTTACAGCTTGTAAAGCTGGGGGAGATTTCTTCGAAGGTTGTAACTTGCTCCTACAGATATGGATGTCCGAGCACCTCTGCCATCATTCCGAGATTTTGAGCCATGGTTCCCCGGAAAAGACCTGCATAGAAGAATCTTACACAAGAACCAAAGAGATCAGCTTGCCCAAAGGAGTCCTGGCATGGACCTCGTTCTTTCAAGCTCTTACTGCCAGCCAAATACAATGGACGTTGGGATGGTTGCCTGTTGATGAGATCCTGTATATGTCTGCAGCTAAAACTCATTTCTTACTAATGGGGCTTAAGAGCATTCAACCTTACGCACCCTGCCGAGTTTTGAGACAGTTTGGAAGATGCCAGACAGTACCTCATGAGGAAGATCTTAGCACTCAAGCACTTGAGATAAGTCGTGACGGACAGTTTCCAGAAGCGAAAATTCGCCAAGTCTGGAGTGAGTGTCAATATTTGAAATCAGATACTTGCGTACGGGATCGAGCCAAAGGTGAGACGGCACCAGGTTACCTCGCGTGGTATAGAAGGGAATTTGAGCATGAAAGGCCAGCTAAAAGACCCCACATCCTGAATTTCGTTGAAACATTGCAAAAACAATGGGATTGGCTAGCAAAAGAAAGAAGCTATTGCGCCGAAATCAGCAGGTTGAAACAACAAGTGGAAAGCTTGAAATATGAGCACAATGTGCAGGATGTTGCCAATCTGGGAGAGCGGAACAGGTTAGTTCAGGAAAACAAAATGCTCAGATCCCAGATCCAACAGATAAGGATGAATGCGGATGAACAGCCAAGGCGTCGATCAGACGAGCAGCTGATAAAAAGGCTAAAAGGTGAAATCAGGGAATGGCAAGATGGTTTGGAGAAATCCGAAAGCGTCATAGCAGAGCTCAGGGCACAGTGGGATACACGAGTAAATAAGCATCGCCGATGCTTGAACCAAGTGAAACATGACCACGAGAAGACTGTTGCCAAAATAAAGAGAGAGATGGCTACACTTAAGTTTAAAGCAGTTAAGCGGGCCAGGGATTTCCAATTGGAGAAGTAGATATTGTTACGACCTGTTGGCCCAAATGAAGACAGAAGTACGGCAGCTGAAGAATCAACATATACAAGACTCACAGGTGTTCAAGACGTGCAGTGATCAGATAAGACATCTACTCATAGAGAAGAAACAAGCCAGAGATAAGATCAGGGCCATTGCCCATGCCATCATTAGACGGTGTCGGCGGTGCGAAAACATGACCTGCGTTACCGTTCTCCCAGCAGTGATAGGTTATGTCAAACAGACCATGCACGAGTTGGAGCAGCTCGAAAGGGATCTCGCACCTAGAACCACGAAAAGGCCGAAGGATGCCGCGCGGGTCCCTAAGTTGGAAAATTAACCTCTGGTCGAGTCTTGTTTTAGTTGAGCTTTGATGCTTTCCCACATGTTGTTTTCTATTTTTCTTTCAATCAAATAGGGTCAGAGAACCGTGGAGTCTGTACTGTTGCTATTTTGTTTGAAGCAATGTGTAATAGCAAATTTTGATAATGAAATTAAGTGACTCCGGAAGAATTTCTACGTGTCTTTACTTTGAGGCAGAACTACGCCTGGTCTGATTCACGCGGGGACGTGATACGTAGGCAATCCCCATAAGATTCGACCGCTTTTAATAAAGAAAGAAAATAAAAATACAAAATAAATAAAACACAAGGTTTCCCAAAGTACTTTAAAAAGGGACGAATGAGCAAACCGGGATGATGCATGATGTTTGAGGCAAAGCATGTAGAAACGATTAACTGCATAGGTGCATTGCATCCTCTATGTGTTATGATCAAATCTGTTGAAATCTAACGCTAACAAGTGTGTTATTGTCTGATCAGACAAGTTAGTTGTTAAAGAACTCTGGCAACACACTCATACCAAACCAAGATCCAAAGGACCGGTAGCAACGAGCATGACTACTTCGGAGAATAGCAATGAGGAAGAAAGGCCGATGAGCCAGTTGTTAAAAGAAGCGATGGAAAAGATTGAAAGGATGGGACTAGAAATGAATGCAATGCAACTAGCCCTAGCCAAAACACAAAAGAGTCCTGAAACACTGGGACACATGCCGGAGTACCCTCACTCTGGCCCTTCCACAAGCCGCCCAAATCCCCTCTATCATCAAGAAAGAAGCCCTCATGATTCCCAAGCTCCACCACCCCATCAACCTCTCCCAACACCCAATATTCCCATTTTTGTGGGACCTACATCAGCCCCTTTGCAGAGAACGACCAGTGAGCCATTGTTTCAGGCTCACGATACACAATACTATCCCCTGAGCCTACATTCCATGCACTTGAGCCTCAAGCTTACAATCCACATTTGGAAGTGCCGGTAGAGATTGAAAACCGGCTAAGGCCCTTGAACAGGATGAAGTGCTGAGAAAGTTCAAAAGCCTGGAGCAGTCCTTCAGGAACTTGCACGGGCTAGGCAATCAAGTCAGCGTAGCATACAAAGATCTGTGCCCTTTCCCAGACGTCCAACTCCCGGCTGGGTTCAAAATTCCTAAGTTTGATTTATATGAAGGGCACGGTGATCCCATGACGCATTTGCGGGGATTCTGTAGCAAGATGAGAGGGGTAGGCGGCAAGGATGAGCTGTTGATAGCTTATTTCGGCCAAAGTTTGAGCGGATCTGCACTGGAATGGTATACCAGGCAGGATTCCAGCAAGTGGTACACGTGGGATGATCTGGCGCAGGCTTTTGCAGGTCATTTCCAGTACAATCTCGAGATAGTCCCTGACCGTCTCACATTATTGAGAACTGGGAAGAAACCCGGGGAAAGTTTTCGCGAGTTCGGGTTCCGCTGGAGAGAACAAGCAGCTAGAGTCGATCCTCCCATGAGAGAGGGAGAGATGGTGGACTATTTTTTGCAGACACTAGATCCAACCTACTTTGGTCACTTGGTGACAACAGTTGGAAAATCGTTCAACGAGGTGGTCAAGATAGGGGTCATGATAGAAGAGGGTCTGAGGTCTGACAAGATCTTGAACTATTCGGCACTTAAGGCCATGACCCAGGCTATTCAAAGCGGCACGGGAGGTGCGCTAAGAAGAAAGAAAGAAGAGGTTGCCACGATCGAGGCAGGCAGTTGGTCCAGGGCTGGCAGGTCACACTACAACCAACCCAGGCCTCACAGGCCAGGATACCCATACAACCCACCACAAAATTTCTATCCACCTCGAGAACCACATTGTTCCGTACACCAAGCCCAGGCATACACTCAGCCTCCGGTTCGCCCACAATGGCGCGCACCGGCCCCCACAACACATACCCAGCTCCACATAATAACTACCCACCACAAAACACCTATCCTCCACCAAGGGCGTATAGAAACCCTTCAGGGGCAGGCTTCCGGGGAAATCCAGATGCTAGGAATGACAGGTTGCGGAAGCAGAGAACCTTCACGGAGCTAGGAGAAACCTACACCGCTTTGTTCCACAAGCTGCGGCAATTGGGTTTGGTTAGTCCTGTCCAGACTCGAGAACCAAATCCCCCACCTCAGAATTTGGATCGATCAATCAGTTGTGAATACTGTTCAGGGATGCTCGGGCATGATACCGAGAAGTGCTGGAAATTAAGGCATGCCATACAAGATCTTATTGACACCAATAAGATCGAGGTCCAGACACCAGAAGCTCCTAACATCAACCAAAACCCACTGCCAGCGCACCACGAAACTCACATGATTGAGTTGGTATGTGAGGGAGGAGAATTGAGAAAACCCTCACAAACAGTGATGATGATCCAAGCCACACCGAAAGAAGTCTCAACCAGTGGAGGAACGAGTGTACAGTCGCAGGGAGAAGGCGTCAAGCCAGTAGTGATCTTGGGAAAGAGCCCGTCCGCCATAACAAGCAAACCCGAGCCAAGCAAGTTGGTAATACCAGGGATCCCGCCCACACCGGCGGTCGTGTTGAAAGGGGTATGTAGAGAACGGGTGACCATAAAGCCTGTGGTCCAGCTGCCGATGATTGACAGCAGGGCTGTGCCTTGGAAATATGAAAAGGCGGTGGTGATGTACAAAGGAAAACAGGTGGAAGAAGTCAGTTGTGAAGCGCAAGGGCTGACTCGATCAGGTCGATGTTTTGCTCCGGTGGAGCTAAGAAGAACCAACCCAGTTGCAACCAAGAAACCTGTGTCCGAAGAAGAGGCTGAAGAGTTCCTGAGGAAGATGAAAGTACATGACTATTCTGTGGTCGAACAGCTGAGAAAAACACCGGCCCAGATCTCATTGTTGTCGTTACTGATCCATTCTGAGGAGCATCGTCGGGCCCTGCTAAAGATATTGAACGAAGCTCATGTACCCAGTGAGATTGCTGTAAACCACCTGGAAACCATTGCCAGCAAGATTTTCGAGGTGAACAGGATAACATTCTCAGATGATGACCTACCGGTGGAGGGTACGGAGCATAATAAGGCTCTATACCTAGCTGTCAAATGTGAAGACTCGGTGGTAACTCGAGTATTGGTGTATAATGGCTCAAGCGCCAATATTTGCCCACTATCTACCTTGAACCAGTTAAAGATCAACCACGGAAGGATCCACAAGAACAGTATCTGTGTCCGAGGGTTTGACGGAAACGGAACAGCCACTGTGGGGGATGTTGTACTTGAACTGACCATTGGTCCAGTCCTGTTTACCATGGAATTCCAGGTGTTAGATGCCACAGTTTCTTATAACCTGCTGTTAGGACGACCTTGGATTCATGCAGCCAAAGCAGTGCCTTCCACCCTACATCAGATAGTGAAGTTCGAGTGGGAAAGACAGGAGGTCGTGTTACACGGCGAGGATACAACGTGCACCGCGGGCGGAGCAATTGTACCTTTCATAGAGACTGCTGATGACAAAGGTCCTTGGGTCTACCAGATTTTCGATACAGGGTCAGCCAACAAAATTTCTGAAGGAGAAATCATTCCACACCCTAGGGTAGCTGCCGCGACAGTCATGATGGTCTCGGAAATGCTGGGTAACGGATTTGTGCCAGGAAAAGGCCTGGGAGTTTAGCTTCAAGGGATTGTCCAACCTGTCTCCCTTCCTAAAAATCTGGAAACTTTCGGATTGGGGTTCAAACCAACCGCAGCAGACAGGAAGCAAGCGCGAAAAATGAAGAAGAGGGTTTGGTTTCTGCCTAAGCCGGTGCCACGTCTCTCAAGGTCTTTTGTCAAAGCAAGTGCCAAGGGGTCGCCGGTCCCAAAGATTCGAGGACCTTTGATCGGTATAAATGAAGACCTGAATCTGAGTTTTGAGAGACTATTCGCGGACGTCAGTATGGTAGAAGCTGGAGAAGGTTCCAGCAGAGCAGAGATACAGTTTGTAGGGCCTGAGGCCATGACCAACAATTGGACGGTTACTCCTCTTCCTGTCCGAGGGGAGTCTTGGTAGTAGGCTTTGATTTATGTTTTGTGTGTTTTGTTTTGTTCGGATTATTCAAGGGTGTAATCCAAATTTTACTTTCGTTTTTTGTAAAAGTGTGAACCCTTTTATCTCGCAAATTTAATAAAGTTCTTTCTTTTGTCCCATTTTAATTTTTCTTTTGTTCTTTTTCTTTCTGAACAGTTCTCTTTTTACTGGTTCTAATGACATGGCATGCACAGCGGATCTTCGACCTAGTCTAATAAATCAATCTGAATCTGACTCAATGATGCAAGAGGTCGTTTGCGATGATGAATCCGAATGTGATGAAGGTGAAGCCTTCGAAGAGATAAACCGGGAACTGTGCCAATTTGAAGAGAAACCCAAGCCTAACCTAAATGACACTGAGGCTGTGAATCTAGGAGATGCTGACAACGTCCAAGAGACCAAAATTAGCATCCACATTGAGCCGAATGTCAGAGAAGAATTGATCAAAACCCTCATGGAATTCAAAGATGTTTTTGCATGGTCCTACGATGATATGCCTGGATTAAGCACCAATTTAGTGGTTCACAAATTACCCACTGACCCGGCATACCCTCCGGTCAAGCAAAAACTAAGGAAATTTAAAACAGAAATGAGTGTAAAGATCAAAGAAGAAGTGATTAAGCAATTGCAAGCGAAGGTCATTCGGGTCACTCGATATCCCGAGTGGTTGGCCAATGTGGTACCAGTCCCAAAGAAGGATGGAAAAATCAGGGTGTGCGTCGACTACCGCAACCTCAACAAAGCAAGTCCCAAGGACAATTTTCCGTTACCCAACATTCATATCCTGATCGATAATTGCGCTGGGCGCGAGATCGGATCCTTTGTGGATTGCTATGCAGGTTATCATCAGATCCTAATGGATGAGGAGGATGCTGAGAAGACAGCGTTTATTACGCCATGGGGAACCTACTGCTATCGGGTAATGCCGTTCGGGTTAAAGAACGCCGGGGCAACGTACATGCGAGCAATGACTGCTGTGTTTCATGACATGATACACAAGGAAATCGAGGTGTACGTCGATGATGTGATCATCAAATCTTGGCGTCAGGAGGACCATGTAGCAGACCTAAGGAGATTTTTCCAAAGACTCCGGAGGTATGATATCAAGCTTAACCCGGCCAAATGCGCATTCGGGGTTCCATCAGGAAAGTTGCTAGGATTCATCGTCAGTCGACGGGGGATTGAGTTAGACCCATCCAAAATTGAATCCATCCGAGATTTGCCACCGCCAAGGAACAAAACAGAGGTAATGAGTTTGCTGGGTAGACTCAATTACATCAGCAGGTTCATCGCTCAACTCACAGCAACTTGTGAGCCCATATTTCGGTTGCTGAGAAAGGATGCTGCGGTAGGTTGGACGGCAGAGTGTCAGGAGGCTTTCGACCAAATCAAAGGGTATCTGTCTAATCCACCCGTCTTGGTCCCGCCTAAGCCCGGGAAGCCCCTAATTCTTTACCTGACGGTCTTGGAAAATTCATTTGGTTGTGTGTTGGGGCAACATGACGACACAGGAAGGAAGGAGCAAGCCATCTACTATCTTAGCAAGAAATTCACAGTGCATGAGGTCAAGTACACTCAACTCGAGAAAACATGCTGCGCCCTAACTTGGGTAGCTCAGAAGTTGAAGCACTACCTGTCTTCATATACTACTTATCTCATATCCCGTTTGGACCCATTAAAGTATATCTTTCAGAAACCTATGCCCACGGGAAGGTTGGCAAAGTGGCAAATTCTGCTCACAGAGTTTGATATCATCTACGTAACAAGGACGACCATGAAAGCCCAGGCACTGGCAGACCATTTGGCAGAGAATCCCGTTGATGAAAAATACAAGCCCTTAAGAACGTATTTTCCTGACGAAGAGGTGATGCATACGAATGAGTTGGAATTACCTGAGGAACCAGGTTGGAAGCTTTTCTTTGATGGAGCTGCAAACGCAAAAGGGGTTGGAATAGGAGCAGTACTCATTTCTGAAACAGGACGGCATTATCCTGTTACGGCTCAACTACGCTTCTATTGCACCAACAATATGGCCGAGTATGAGGCTTGCATTCTGGGTCTGCGCTTGGCTGCTGACATGGATGTCCAAGACGTCTTGGTCTTGGGAGACTCGGACCTCTTGGTACATCAAATTCAGGGAGAATGGGAAACACGAGATCTAAAACTCATACCATACCGACAATGCTTGCATGATCTGAGCAAGCAATTTCGATCGGTGAAGTTCAAACACATCCCGAGAGTTCACAATGAGGTTGCGGATGCCTTGGCCACCTTAGCATCAATGCTGCACCACCCTGACAAAATGTATGTTGATCCTCTACACATCCAGGTCCGTGATCAGCACGCCTACTGCAATGCCATAGAAGAAGAAGCAGATGGCGAACCCTGGTTTCATGATATCAAGGAATACCTCAGAATGGGGATATATCCAGAACATGCCTCTGGAGACCAAAAAAGAGCCCTTCGGCGTTTATCGAACGGCTTCTTCCTCAGTGGAGGAGTATTGTACAAAAGAACCCCGGATTTGGGATTGTTGAGATGCATAGATGCCAGTCAAGCAACGTCGGTTATGGTAGAGGTACATGCTGGAGTTTGTGGGCCACACATGAGCGGATATGTATTGGCAAGAAAGATCCTTCGAACAGGGTGTTATTGGCTAACCATGGAACACGACTGTATCACTTTCGTGAGGAAATGCCATCAGTGCCAGATACATGGAGATTTGATTCATTCTCCGCCAACAGAGTTACATACGATGTCAGCACCCTGGCCATTTGTGGCATGGGGCATGGATGTCATTGGGCCCATCGAGCCAGCAGTGTCCAACGGTCATAGGTTCATTCTAGTGACCATTGATTACTTCACCAAATGGGTTGAGGCTAAAACCTTCAAATCAGTAACCAAGAAGGCAGTGGTGGACTTTGTTCACTCCCATATCATCTGCAGATTTGGGATCCCAAAAGTGATCATCACGGATAACGGTGCGAATCTTAATAGCAGCTTGATGAGAGAGGTATGCCAACAATTCAAGATTACACACCGCAATTCCACCCCATATCGTCCTAAGGCAAATGGAGCAGTCGAAGCAGCCAATAAGAATATCAAGAAGATACTGCGAAAAATGGTGGAAGGGTCCAGACAATGGCACGAGAGATTACCCTTTGCTTTGTTGGGTTACCGCACCACCGTCCGAACTTACATAGGCACAACTCCTTATTTGTTGGTGTACGGAACTGAGGCCGTAATACCAGCGGAGGTCGAAATTCCGTCCCTCCGAATTGTCGCTGAAGCCGGGATTGATGACGACGAATGGGTCAAAGCTCGATTGGAACAGTTGAGCCTGATAGATGAGAAAAGATTGGCAGCGGTGTGCCATGGTCAGCTATACCAGAAAAGAATGGCAAAAGCGTATAATAAGAAGGTGCGCCCCAGGAAGTTTGAAGTAGGGCAGCTGGTATTGAAAAAGATCCTCCCACATCAGGTCGAGGCAAAAGGCAAATTCGCCCCAAATTGGCAAGGGCCTTATATCGTGACCAGAGTATTGTCCAACGGTGCTTTGTGTTTGACAGACATCGAGGGTAGATGTGTCGACATGGCTATCAATTCAGATGCAGTCAAGAGATATTATGCATAATTTCTTTAATTATGGCAATTGTTGGTTTATTTGTTTGTATTTGGCATTTATTGGATAATGAGATGACGGAGGCAATTCTTTCTTCTATCCAAACACTTTTAACCCTTGCTTCCCCCTTTGAGCCTAAGTAATTCTTTCATACCCCTCTTTTGGAATCACTAATGGAAAAGACATGAAAAAAAAGGAGAAAAAGAAAAGAGAAAGAAAATGAAAAAAAGGAAAAGAAAAAAAGAGAAGAAGATAAAATCATAAGAAATACAAAACCGTGGGAACTACGTTTGACCTGATTCCTCAAAGAGGATACGTAGGCGCCTCACGGCTCGGTCATAGTATGCATCATAATAAATAAAGGATGCATAATGTACATAGTGTGCATAATACGCACAGCGTGCGTAACGCACATAGCGCAACATAAGTGTAAAAAATAAATTCCCCAAGCAAGAAAACTGGGGTAGAGGTTATGTTTTTAAATTCCAACAAAGGTTTGATTCCAAAAGTTGTAGCACATCACCCATCAAATTATTTTCAATTTTATAGCCTTTCTTTAACCCCACACCAGAACCAACGTCAGCGTCCAAAAGACCTCCCGATCAATGTTCAAGAGATGTCGAGTCAGGCAAATAAGACCGAGAATAATACACCGATCCCTAGCAAAGAAGAGGATCGTCAGACTGGGAATGAATTGATAGTCAAAGGAGTCTCCAGAAGAGATGGCCGTATCTACAACGCCCCGATTCCTCGAAAGAAATAAAATGAGAGAGTCTTATCGATGAAAACCTTCACAGGCACCGAGAGGCGATGTAAGACGAGGGATATGAAATGAGAGAGTCTCATTAGTGAAAACCCCTCGAAGGGCACTATGAGGCGGCAAGAAGAATCAACAAAAGCTACCACATTTGCAACAGCATGGACAGTCATTTATCATCCCCAGCAAGTCAGACCATCCGGTAAATCGATTGATACAAATAGACTGGGTCGGGAATCTATGGTGCACGTCATGATCACGGGGACCAGTCATGTCCTCCAGATAAGTTCTTTTGAGTCCCTTCTCCCACCAAAATTGGGTTCACAAAGATTTTCTCTTTTTATAGCTTTTATTTCTCTTCCTAAAATTTGTCTTGAAAAGGATTTTTCAAAGCTTACTACCAGAAACCGGAGGGGAATTATCCAATGCAAGATAATACAAACAGTTTTAAAGGCCGGTCCCAGGCAATGTAGGGATTGTGCCCGGAAATTTTGGAAGAAGTAAGCTCCAAAAAGGAGTGGTTTCGGGAGTTAGAAGAAGACTCCCACATCATGTGTTTAAAGAGAAAGCAGAAAAGGGGATAAATTGAAAACCAATCCCCAGCAGGCTAGAGACCCCCCAACAGGCAACTTTGCCCGCCAACCCAATTATGGGGACAAAGAGCAAGAAAAGGGGAAGAAAGGAAAATCATCCGCCAGAAAGGCACCCTCTACCACCACGATGAAAACTAATTAAATCCTTTTGTCTGCTGCAGGAAAACAAAGGATTGATGATGACAGCGAGATGCAACACCAAGGAAGTCACCAAAAACCGGGGCAGAAAATTTTCTGCCGATTGTCGAAATTTTCTCGGAAGAACGGGGAAGCAATTTTAATACATTTAAGTTCTAGGTCGCCCACCAGTATAATGCGGGAATACATTTAAGTTCTAGGTCGCCCACCAGTATAATGCGGGAATACTTTTAAGTTCTAGGTCCCCACCAGTATAATGCGGGAATACATTTAAGTTCTAGGTCGCCCACCAGTATAATGCGGGAATACTTTTAAGTTCTAGGTCGCCCACCAGTATAATGCGGGAATACTTTTAAGTTCTAGGTCGCCCACCAGTATAATGCGGGAATACTTTTAAGTTCTAGGTCGCCCACCAGTATAATGCGGGAATACTTTTAAGTTCTAGGTCGCCCACCAGTATAATGCGGGAATACATTTAAGTTCTAGGTCGCCCACCAGTATAATGCGGGAATACTTTTAAGTTCTAGGTCGCCCACCAGTATAATGCGGGAATACTTTTAAGTTCTAGGTCGCCCACCAGTATAATGCGGGAATACTTTTAAGTTCTAGGTCGCCCACCAGTATAATGCGGGAATACATTTAAGTTCTAGGTCGCCCACCAGTATAATGCGGGAATACTTTTAAGTTCTAGGTCGCCCACCAGTATAATGCGGGAATACTTTTAAGTTCTAGGTCGCCCACCAGTATAATGCGGGAATACATTTAAGTTCTAGGTCGCCCACCAGTATAATGCGGGAATACATTTAAGTTCTAGGTCGCCCACCAGTATAATGCGGGAATACATTTAAGTTCTAGGTCGCCCACCAGTATAATGCGGGAATACATTTAAGTTCTAGGTCGCCCACCAGTATAATGCGGGAATACATTTAAGTTCTAGGTCGCCCACCAGTATAATGCGGGAATACATTTAAGTTCTAGGTCGCCCACCAGTATAATGCGGGAACACTTTTAAGTTCTAGGTCGCCCACCAGTATAATGCGGGAATACATTTAAGTTCTAGGTCGCCCACCAGTATAATGCGGGAATACATTTAAGTTCTAGGTCGCCCACCAGTATAATGCGGGAATACATTTAAGTTCTAGGTCGCCCACCAGTATAATGCGGGAATACTTTTAAGTTCTAGGTCGCCCACCAGTATAATGCGGGAATACATTTAAGTTCTAGGTCGCCCACCAGTATAATGCGGGAATACATTTAAGTTCTAGGTCGCCCACCAGTATAATGCGGGAATACATTTAAGTTCTAGGTCGCCCACCAGTATAATGCGGGAATACTTTTAAGTTCTAGGTCGCCCACCAGTATAATGCGGGAATACATTTAAGTTCTAGGTCGCCCACCAGTATAATGCGGGAATACATTTAAGTTCTAGGTCGCCCACCAGTGTAATGTGGGAATACATTTAAGTTTTAGGTCGCCCACCAGTATAATGCGGGAATACATTTATGTGCTAGGTCGCCCACCAGTATAATGCGGGAATACATTTAAGTTCTAGGTCGCCCACCAGTGTAATGCGGGAATACATTTAAGTTCTAGGTCGCCCACCAGTATAATGCGGGAATACTACATTTAAGTTCTAGGTCGCCCACCAGTATAATGCGGGAATACATTTAAGTTCTAGGTCGCCCACCAGTATAATCATTTAAAGTTCTAGGTCGCCCACCAGTATAATGCGGGAATACTCTTTAGCTCTAGATTTTGGAATCAGTCACCCCACCTGAAGACGGAAGGGTACAACAGAGAGCCCCAAACGGGAAACAATAAAATCCCCAGCACCAAGAAGCAGACAACTACAGAGGCAAGCGCGCAATTCAAAAGGAAAAAAGAACGCGTCTCAAAAGAAGCAGTTTGGGAACGCTGTAGCATGCCCAGTATGACGATGCTGATGAAGAAACACACCACTGAAGAAACCATTGGAAGATTTAAAGAAGAAAGCCATGTCCCCAGCGGATCAAGCAAAGTGATGAAAACTTGCATTCAAACGTCAGCGAAGGACCAGCGTCATCTCCCAAAGTCACAAGATAAAGGCATCGGAGGAAAGCGTTAGCCGACAAGAAAGCAAGGCAACAAGAACAAGTTGAAGATGGATGAGATTTCAGGATCCTCAGTTTAGCTTAGCTTCTTGTTTTCCTTTTAGAGCAATGTAATAGGGAGATCGGTTGAGCAGTAGCATCCTACAGCAGCATACAACAGCGCACAACAACAGCAAACACTACAGTCACACGGTAGTCCCAGCTACCAAAATTTCCCGAACTACATTGACCTGATTCCTGTTCAGCCCAGGATATGTAGGAAACCTCTGAAGCAAAGGTTCGGTCAAATCTTTTTCAAAAAATGCTTCACACGGAGTATTCGGACGGGCAAAAATCGCTCGCTTTATCTTTGCGCGAAAACCCTTCGTGTCTTCGTGCAAAGAGGGGCAGCTGTAAGCACGTGATTTTTGCTTCACGGACAATCGCTCCAAAAGAAAATAAAAATAGTGGCAAAAGGCTTCGCTGTACAATTTTTCGATCTTTCCGTGACATGTGTTGTTAGTCGTTTGTGAGTCTGTCCATTTTGCATCTAGTCATTATCAAACAAAAATACAAAAAATATATGTGGCGTTAAAAGAAAATTCAAAAAATATAAATATATGTGCATCGTCCGTTTTAGGTTGTGATTTAACTTACTTAAACATTTTTATTTTTATTTTTATTGTCCATTTATGTGTGTTTATCGTTATGGGTGTCACTCAATATGTGTGTAGGTTTATTTTAATTTTTATATTGTTTTAGGAATTTTTGTTTAAATTGAAAAAAAAAGAGAGGGGAAAAGGAAAATCTGATTTGGGCCCCGAAACAAGGCCCAAGACCAAAATACTGATCCAGTCCAAGATGAGCCTGCCTAAACACGGACTCAAACGACGCCATATCGATGTCCCTACCAAAGCCGTTGATCTGATTCAAACGAACGGTCCAGATCAGGCTGTTCAACTCGCCTCAACGACGTCGTTTCAGGCAAGATGATCTAAGCCGTCCAACCCCATTGATCCAACGGATCCAGGCCCTCCTCTAAACCCGTCAACATGACCCGATCCATGCCCTTTACCCGGTCTCACCCACCATCACGCCCAAACGACACCGTCTTTCCTAAGTGGATGCTTGATCTCAATTGATCCAACGGCCAGGATCTAAACCCTAAATACATATATAAACCTTCCTTTACACCCCACGCCCCCTATCCGAACCCCACCCCTCACTCGTCTCCTTCCCCAAGCTGAAACCCCAAACCCTAGCAAGCCGCCCTGGTTTCCCTTCCACCAAAACCCGGCGGCATGAACGCCGGTGGCCACCTCCCGAACACCCTAAGACCCCCTCACTCCCCTGAACACGAATCCACTAACCACGAACCTCGAATCATCTCCTATCGTCTCGAATCTGGATTTGAAGATTCGAGACAAAACTCGATCTACACCAAACCACCCCATCTTCATATCAGACACTCCCCTGACCTTCCTCGTGACCAAACCAAGCTTGGTTTGGTCCGAATCTACCCACAACTCCTAAAAATCCAGATCTGAAAATCCAGACCTTAGAACACATGCACCTGGGGAATCCGGCCGGTCTTGACAAGGGTTTGAGGTCTAATAGACCTTAATCAAGGTGTTCTCATGTGAGAACACCCTGATTAAAGTTTGTTCGGCCTCAAGAGTTCGAAGTTGAGTCAGATTTGGGTCATTTTGATTTCAAACTCTTTTGGTAAGTTTTCCTTTCTTTTGTTTTAGTTCTAATTAAGTTGTCAGCATGTTTCGTTGTGTTTGTTTGTTATTTTGTTATTTTTCATTCGGATTTCTTCCATCTCTGTTAAAGGCCTTTTTATTTGGTCAATTGTCTTCTGTTTGTGTTCTGAATATACCCTGTGATATACATGCTCATCAATTAGATTAGTCGTCAAACGAGTTTAATTCATATAAGTTCCCAGTGTTTGAACAAATTTGTCTGAAGTCATTCGGGACTCTATACGTATTGTTTGTGTGAGCGATTGATTATTACCTGTTAAAATTAGTATAGTCGACTCGATAAATGTCGTCGATTAGCTCTCTATAACTGATGGATCAAATAAGCTAATAATTTCAGGTGACTAATTGAACCTTGCCACTGACTGAATTGCCCCAGCATTGTTTTGTTTGCATTGTAAAACTGACTGAAAAGGTTCAGCCCAGGCAGTCTTGAGTTCGAACTTTCATCAGTTCAAAAATGCCCTGATGCTGCAATAGGCAGGGGCAGTAATAATCAAGGTTGATAGGGGTAGTCTGGGGTTTGAAAAGGGCAGGAAAGGTTAGTTTAAATGAAGCTGACAAGTAGGGTACTAATTAAGATTAAACTAATACCAATGGGGAACAAGACACAAGGGTATGGGGCTTAAAATGAATAATAAAATGAGCCCATAACTCTTGATTAAACAAAACCAGGCATGGGGAGCAAATGGCTGGCATCAAGAGATGCTCAAGCATGGGTTTAACAGGGTATGGGCAGGCTGCAAGTTGCAGCACGAGGGCAGCTCAGCTGCACTTGGACATTTGGCTTATAAATAGGCCATTTGAGAACTTAAAAGAGGCTGGACTTTTAGTCTTCAGAAAAAGAGAAAAAACAAAGTGGAATTTTTAGTCTTAAGGCTGGAGTTTTAATCTGAAGAGAGGTCGAGTGAGTCCAAAGAAAAACTGAAAAACATAAGGTAGTTTCCAGTAAACATTGCAACAAAACACTGTCTGAAAATTGCATAAGAGTGCATTTTGGTCAAGCTGTCTTGGCCAAGTTCTGTTGCTTGCATTGACTGAGCTGTTTATGGTTGTTGAACTGTGGGTGTTGCTGCATTGGACACTCTGTTAGTGCTGTGGTTTCTCTACTCTTTCCTGGGATTACTCGACTATCTGTTAATTCTTGTATTCTGGGAGGCATTGTTGGTTGTCTGTGGCTGTGGAAAACACTTGGTTTGGTTGGTTGTTGCTGTGTTGTTGCTGTGTGTCTGCTGCTGCTGTATTCGTTGCATACTACTCAACTGATCACTCTCCTTCTTCCTTTCCTTTCCTTACCAGGTACACAATTGATACCACCAATGTAACTGAGAGTTTGAGCATGAATGCAAAAGAGAGGACCTGCAGATTGTTTTTTATGTATACAAGAACTGTTACATTAAATGTCATAAAATAGTTGCATTTTCGTTTGGATAATAGAGGTAGCCTACATGCTCAGTATACCAATGTAGGTTAATGAATGATAGTCATGTATGTATGCTGTTAGGTGAAAAAACATTCCCAGTGTAATAAGTTGTATTTTTGACTTAGTCTGATGGTGTAGTATATGCTGTAATGTAGGCCAAAATAGGAAAACTATCCACATGAGTTAAAGTTCTTTCCCCTTTTGCTAGTTTGTCACATATAAATTGATAAAGAACAAAGAATCAGTTCTAGGCCTCAACCTCAGGAAGGCCGAGCCCAAATCGAAAAATCAGCTAGGCCTGTATCGGAAAAACAGGGCCCAAGTCTGGCCATCTCGCATGAGCTAGGTTTGGGCCCATAATTTGCGACTAGTTGTCCATAAGTGCAGTCACATTTTATTATTCTGTAAAAGCACTTTAAATCTAGTTTTATAATCGACTAAGGCTATTTACTGCTTTCAATTGATAGAGACAAACACGACAAGAAACGTAGTTGCTATAGGATATCCTTTTAAAATAACAACGAGATGAGCCTCGATAAAAATAAACAAAACGCAGATGCGGGGCCCTTGTTAAATGTATATTAGTGAAGCATTTAGTTTCCAGGACGGGTTGCTTAGCAAATCTCACAACCCTCCTAAAATAACAACACGTTAGTCTCTTTAGGATACGCTTTAATAAACTTTACCTTCTTAAACTCGGGTGCACATTTATGTGACCCAAATCCAAATCTCGACGGACTCGAAATGTATTTCTAATCACGGGTACATTGATTGTGACGTGATCCGAGAGGCATATCCATGACGTCGCGAATTCCTTTTAAAAGTAGAACGAGACGAGCCTCGTCAAATAAAAATGTGCACAGCTGCGGGGCCCTCCAACTGTATATATATTAAAACACTTAGAATTCAGGACAGGCCGTTTAGCGAATTTTTCGGCCTTACCCAAAACAACAATACGCTAGTTGCTTTAGGCGCGTCTTAATAATTTACTCTCCTTAATTCGGGTACACATTTATGTGACCCAAATCCAAATCTCAACCGAGTCGAAATATGTCAACAATCACGGGTGCATTGATGCAACGTGGTTCGAGATATGTTTTCACAACGTTGCAAGTCTTATAAAATAACAGAAGCGGTTTAAAATTAATTTTTGCACATAAGTTCATATTGTATTTAAAATCAGATAAATAAGCCGAATATAACAGTTGAGCGACCGTGCTAGAACCACGGAACTCGGGAATGCCTAACACCTTCTCCCGGGTTAACAGAATTCCTTATCCGGATTTCTGGTACGCAGACTGTAATATAGAGTCATTCTTTTCCTCGATTCGGGATTAAAATTGGTGACTTGGGACACCCTAAATCTCCCAAGTGGCGACTCTGAAATAATTAAACCAATCCCGTTTCGACTGTCCTTTAATTGGAAAAAACTCCCTACGCACCTCGCGGTGCCGGAAAAAGGAGGTGTGACAGCTCTGGCGACTCTGCTGGGGACTTAACCCAGAACCAGTGGTTCAGGGTTAGAAATTCGAGCTCATATAAATTGTTATATTTGGTTTTATCTGATTTTTACATGATTGAGCCTAATGTGCTAAATGCTGCTTTTACCGCTTTGATATTACGTGAACTGTGTATAAACTGTGCCGAAACCCATCTCCTCTCTGAGTCTTCTAAATCATGAAGAAGGGTGTACTTCGTACGACTTCTTTTCTGTATAGTGTCAAATCCCAATTTAGAACGAGGTTCGGACAAGTTGTTGTTTCATAAAAGTTGGAAGAATTTGTTTTGGGATTACTACTCCACCGGTCTGTTACTGGGTTGTTACTGTTGCTGGGCTGTTGTTGCTGTGTTGTACTGTTATTACTGCTGCTGATTCTCATCTTCATTTTCTTTTGCTTCCAATATCAGGTACACAACTGAAAAGCTGGTTATTGTAATCCGAATATGAAGCATGAATACGAAAAATGAAGAGTTGAAATTCTGAATTAGCTTTAATTATATTCTGATTTTTATTTATATGTACAAATTATTTAGCTTGCAAAAAATCAGAATCATGTAGCTATTTAATACACATAGTGGAACATTCGACGATAGCTTAACAGTTGAACTATCTGCATATATTGCCTAAATAAATAAATGGTGTAGTAACTTCGTCGAGTCAAAAATCAAACGAATAGGCCATCTAGTAGGAACTTGGTAGAAATATTGTTTAGAGTAAATATTATTGGTTAATTTCAGCATGTAAATAAATTAAGACATTTTTATTTTATTTTATTTTGTAGAGACAGATTTAATAGAAAATAATGTAGGCATTTTAGGATTGTCTTTTAAAAATAAATGAGATGAGCCTCGCCCAATAAAATACACCAATTGCGGGGCCCTCAATAATTGTTTAATTGAGTATTTAGAATTCGGGATGGACTGTTTAGTGAATTCCACGGTCTTACCCATAAATAATAATACGTTAATCGCTTTAGGCACGATGTTAATAATAATACATTCTTAAACACGGGTGCGCATTTTTGCGACCCAAATCCAAATCCCAAAACATTGAGTAAAATGTGTTCCGGATTGCGGGTGCATTTCATGTGACGTAATCCAAAGACATGTTTTTAACAATATTCACATTCTGGTAAAAATAATAATAACAATAATAAAAGCGGTAAAAAGATAAAATTTGCACATGAGCTCATAATTGTATAAAAATCAGATATTTAAGCCAAATATGACAGTTGAGCGACCGTGCTAGAACCACGGAACTCGGGAATGCCTAACACCTTCTCCCGGGTTAACAGAATTCCTTATCCGGATTTCTGGTGCGCAGACTGTAATACAGAGTCATTCTTTTCCTCGATTCGGGATTAAAATTGGTGACTTGGGACACCCTAAATCTCCCAAGTGGCGACTCTGAAATAAATAAATAAATCCCGTTTCGATTGTCCTTTAATCGGAAAAAACTCCCTTCACCCCTCGCGGGGCGGTAAAAAGGAGGTGTGACAGCTCTGGCGACTCTGCTGGGGATTCCTGTGGTAACCCAGAACCACTGGTTCGGGGTTATAGATTCGAGCTTAGATAAATTGTTATATTTGGCTTTATCTGATTTTTACATGTTTGAGCCTAATGTGCTAAATGCTGCTTTTACCGCTTTGATATTATTTGACTGTATATATAAACTGTGCCGAACCCTTCTCTCTTCACCTCCGGGGATGTGCTTACTGGTTGAGACTCCCTATTCTGTTAGTGTTATATCCTGAAATAAGAAAGAGGTCGGACAAGTTACGAAGCCAGATGGCCTTTTGGTTCCCGGTAAGTTGCCCCTCCTCGACTCGAGTTGTACGCTCGGGTACACAGTCTAGAACATATACCCAGGTTATAAACCTAGTATAACGAAACCTCATGCCGGATCCCTAGTAGGAACGTTTATTTGCATCACGTTGCATTTGACTTAGGGGACTCAACACAGGGGTTGGGTCCGTCTAGGACTAGCAACCTGAAATGAAAAAACCATTCTGATGCATCCTACTTGCTCTGTACATATATTTGTTTCGAACTTGCATGTCGACCGGTTTCTGAATCTCGGGAATGTTGGAAAATTGAACAAAAAAAAAGAGAGAAAAAAAAACAAAGGGAAAAAGAATATATCAGTTAGGGAGTTAATTGATTATTTTAGAAAAAATCAATGACCAATTACTGGCGAAACTCTGCCGAAATTTTGAAATAAAAAAGGAAAAATATTTTATTTTGTTTTACTAAAAAATATATATATAAAAAAAGTCTTTTATTTTTTGGAAAAATAGATAGTTTTATTGTTTGTTGAAAATGAAAAAAAAACGTTATTTTGTCTTTTTCAAAAATAGAAAAGGAAAATAGATTGTCTTGCCAGGAAAAAATAAAAATGGAAAAGAGTCATGTTTTAAAATAGTTCGGTTAATTTACCCGAACTACGCGGGTTTGATTCTCACCGGATGTGAGATACGTAGGCAACCCTCATCCGGTCCAACCCCCTTTTTGCTAAAATAGCCAAAAACCAATAAATGAATAAAAAACGTGTCAAAATTTTAATTTTGTCATAAATAAGTCGGGCGGTGTCCAGCCTCCCCTTTTGCTAAAAAATAGCCAAAAAAAATATGTCAAATTTTAATTTTGTCATAAAGAAGTCGGGTGACGCTGTTTTGTCAAGACATAGCCGAATGTACCCGAAAAGGACGCCGGAAGGCTGACTTTGCATAAACAGCCACCTTTTGGGTCATGTGTAGGATTTTGGTCCAAGTTGACCCACACAGCCTTAAAAATCATCGTCCCCGAGGCGCTGAAGGGTCGTTTTGCAACACCAGGTTTTTATTGTAATTTAAAAAAAAAACAAAGAGTCGGCGGTCAGGTGAATACCGTTTGAATTTTGTCATAAATAAGTCGAGCCAGCTTCGGCCGCGTCTTAAACCGTTCTTGCCGAAATAGCCTTAGAGTATCTTTCAATTGTCGAAAGGCTATTTTCGTAAAAGAATGGACAAGTTTGTAAAGTGTCAAAATAATCCTCCCCGACCTCAAAATTCATGTGAGATTTGGAAGGGGCCACATTTGCAAAAATAGCCGTTTGGTTGCATTTGTCAAACGGAGAAAGGAAGCTGGCCCTTTTGTTTAGAGGTTATAAATCTTTTGACTAGAATATGTAGGTTGTTTGATTTTTGAGTTTGTTGGTCATCTTTCAACCTTTTAAAACCCAGTTTGTTTTATTATGAAAATTGATAATTCCAAAAAAAAAAATGTTTCATTGTTGTTACCTTTCATTGGTCCGAACTACGCAAGGTCTGATTCATGTGCGGGTCATGATACGTAGGCAATCTCCATAAGATTCGACCACAACAAAAAATGAAAAAAAAATGAAAAACAAAATCGAAAAAAAAAAGAAAAAGAAAAAATGAAAAAAAATCGAAAAAAAAGAAAGAAAAAAAATGAAAAAAAATGAAAAAAAAGAGGAAAAGATGTTATTAATAATGAGAACCGACTGAGTCCATTCTAACCTGTTTTTCTTTGAATCACAAAGAAAGTTAGGTGGTTGGTTTGTGGTAAGCCGGAAATACAATACCTAGAAGCACACTTTGCGGGGATCATGCCTGATAACAGAATCACTCGAATCCTATTGGGACTTGTTGACTAGGGTTGATGATATCGAAGTTGGAAATGGTCTGGACAATACTGATGCAAAGCTCAGTGGCTAAAGATGCCAATTTTGATAAAGTGGGAGGACGCTCCGTTCCTTGGTTAGCAAAAGAGAAGCTTGTGGTGGCTTATTTTGTTGTCATTTCTGTTGTTCGGATTATTAGGGTTGTAATTCGGATATTGTCTTGTGTCAAACTGTCTTATCTTTCCGTTTTGTCATAGCGGTTTGTTTAAGTTTGTCCAGGTTGTTTTAGGATTTTATTCTGGTTTGTTTTTGTTTGTTTTGTTATTCAAACCATTTCACCGGTAGTCTAAAACAAATCCGGTCTTTTATTATTTCCAGTCATCTTTTTGTTTAGTCCTTTTATCATTTTTGTTCAGCGCCGATTCTCGTGACATGACATGCGCACACAGTTTGGGCCTAATCTTAAAAGTTAATCATAAAACCCTGGAAAGGTGATCAGAATGTTTAAAGGAAATAAAAATGGTTTGAGATCATTTGAAGCCCAAACCATGAGAAATTGGGGCAAGTAAATGAGAGTGTTGTCCAACGATGTTATGTGTGGATAAGGTTCTCTTGTGCAATCAAAAGATGTGGCCAATGTTTTTGGCGGTTTGTTTAATTGTGTTGTTTGTACTTGGCATGTTTTGGAGATTGGAATGACGAAGGCATTTTGTTCTACTATCCAAATACTTTATCCTTCGTTACCCCTTTGAGCCTTATTTATTTTCTTTTATACCCCTCGTTCGGATTCATTAGCAACGACTAGAAAACACAAGCATGACAGGTAAAGAAAAGAAGAAAAAAAGAAGAAAGAAAAAAAAATCAACAAAACGACAAAAGAAAAGAAAAATGATAGCATAAAAAAAAGAAAAAAAAAGGAAAGTCAAATGAAAACAGAGGAATTGGGAACTACGTTTGACCTGATTCCTCAAAGAGGATACGTAGGCGCTTCACGGCTCGGTCATAGGGTGCATAGTATGCATAGTGGGCATGGTATGCATGGTGTAATAAAAAGTAAAAATAATTAAAAATTAAAAAAATAAATAATCCCCAAGCAAGAAACTGGGGCAAGGGTTGCGCTTGTGGTAAGCAAAATTGGTTCCGAAGGTTGTAATTTTAAACCCCAAATTCATTTTTGTTTTTGAGCCTTTAATACCCTTTCTTTCTAGCCTGTCCAAAAACCCACATTACGGTCCAAAGAAAGACCTTCTGACCAGTCTGCAAAAGTTGCCAAGTCAGACAAATGAGAGTCTTACCGGCGAACATAACATTCTGTTCCACAGCAGAGAGGACTCTAATCTCCAGCAGAGAGAGTCATACCGGCAACACTCCAAATCCCCAGCTAGAAAGTGATACAAATGAGAGAGTCTTATCGGTGAAAATCTTCACGGACACCATAAGGCGATGAAAGCTGAGAGAAAAACCAAAATGAGAGAGACTTGATAGTGAAAACCCTTCGGGCACTACAAGTCGAATAAGATTAAGAATCAGATGGGGAATTGCCAATTGAAGGTCTTGAAAGACGATTGACGACGGAGAATAGGCCACATATGCATGTCCTGACAAATAGAGTCGGTGTCTGCGTTTGATAGGTTTTTATTTATAGTTTCTTTTGTTACAGAGTCATATTTTTCATTTGTCTTTTATTCTGTTCCCTTTTATCTTTTCCTTTCATAGAAAATTCCCCAGTAGAGTCTGTTTGGTCAGAACCAGTGGAAAATGACTTCAAAATAGGCCATCAACTTTCCAAATATGCAAGATGAGATCTAGCTAGTACATATAAGTGGCATAGTCAGCAAGGAACAAGCGCAAGGTCAGTGTCAAGAAAGATATCCCCAGCAAAAGGGAATTGACAAAAGGATTGATGAGTGTCAAGAGGGATAACCTTGCCGAAATCAAAGGTTATAAACCTCAAGGCCAAGGCCTGTGGACAAATTAAGGAGAGCAATGAGCATGATTTGGGAAATTCATGCGAGACTAAAAGGTCGGGAAATGTCAGTTTCCGAACTATGCCACGAAAGAAGAAGGATATCCCCGTCAGAAAGGGATCATTCCCAGCAAATAATATCACCCCCAACAAGTTGTGGAACACACAGCAAGGAAGGAGAAAGGGAAAACCATCCCAGTAGGAGTATCACAACCAACCACCATGTTTTAAACTAACAAATTTTGTTTGATTTGAAATAGGTAAAGGTAATGGCATTGATGCCAGAAATGCATGCACAAGGGATATCATCAAACTGGGGCAGAAAATTTTCCTTCCATTTAGAAAATTTTCTGGAAGTCAGGTACCCATTTGGGGAAGGAAGTGGTCTCTAAACCAGTGTTGCCCCCAACATAATAAGTTTGAATGGAGGAAGTTGTTCCCCAGCAGACAGAACAAATGGATGAAGCTTGTGCTCAGAAAAGCAAAAGGCCAGTATCATTCCCAACAGCCTTTCGAAGAGTGAAGCACTAGTTCTAAAAGAATCAGAATCCCCCAGCAGTGTTATCCTCGACAACGTTATCCACAGCTGATAACATTTTATCTCCCAACAGGTAAGTAAATAATTCCCCAACAGTGTTATCCCCAACAGTCTCGAGGAGTCCAACACAAGTATAGTGAAAATCGGTATCCTCAGCGGTTCCTTTCGGGGAAAGGCAAAACGAGTCGTAAGGGAGGTAGTCTTCGAAGGAAGAAGCTATGTAAAAAAAAAAGAAAAAAAAATAAAAAAAAAAGAAAGAAAAAAAAGAAAAAGGGAGAAGTAGTTTGCAGAGGAATGAAACATCCTACTTAAAAGGAAGTAGTTTTGGAAGGAGTAAGATAACATATTTACTCAGCAGAGTTATCCTCAGCAGTGTTATCCCCAGCGGATCATCGAGATGTAGAAGCATCCTCGACAGAGTTTCGACCAAGTTTCAAGAGGGTCGGACAACCCAGAGTGGGTAAGGAAGAAAAGGAAAATTCATCCCCAGCAAAATAATCCCCAGCAGTTTCGAGGGAAGACAACACATGTAAGTAAATAATTCAGGAATAAGGAAATGGTTCACCCATAGGAGAGGCATTTCCTCCTAAGTTTAGTTTCACCCATAGGAGAGGCATTTCCTCCTAAGTTTAGTTTCACCCATAGGAGATGCATTTCCTCCTAAGTTTGTTTTTACCCATAGGAGAGGCATTTTCTCCTAAGTTTAGTTTCACCCATAGGAGAGACATTTCCTCCTAAGTTTAGTTTTTACCCATAGGAGAGGCATTTCCTCCTAAGTTTAGTTTTTACCCATAGGAGAGGCATTTCCTCCTAAGTTTAGTTTCACCCATAGGAGAGGCATTTCCTCCTAAGTTTAGTTTCACCCATAGGATATGCATTTCCTCCTAAGTTTGTTTTTACCCATAGGAGAGGCATTTCCTCCTAAGTTTAGTTTTTACCCATAGGAGAGGCATTTCCTCCTAAGTTTAGTTTTTACCCATAAGAGAGGCATTTCCTCCTAAGTTTAGTTTTTACCCATAGGAGAGGCATTTCCTCCTAAGTTTAGTTTCACCCATAGGAGATGCATTTCCTCCTAAGTTTACTTTTACCCATAGGAGATGCATTTCCTCCTAAGTTTGTTTTTACCCATAGGAGAGGCATTTCCTCCTAAGTTTAGTTTCACCCATAGGAAAGGCATTTCCTCCTAAGTTTAGTTTCACCCATAGGAGATGCATTTCCTCCTAAGTTTGTTTTTACCCATAGGAGAGACATTTCCTCCTCAGTTGTTGTTGAAATCAGGAGTCCGCCTGGAGAATAGAGACATTCAATTTCAAATTTAGCAGTCATGAGTCCGCCTGGAGAATAGAGACATTCAATTTCAAATTTAGCAATCAGGAGTCCGCCTGGAGAACAGAGACATACTTTTCAAATTTGACGTCAGGAGTCCGCCTGAAGAACAGAGACATACAGTTTAAATTTTAAAAGTCAGGAGTCCGCCTGGAGAATAGAGACATTCAATTTTAAATTTAGCAATCAGGAGTCCGCCTGGAGAACAGAGACATACTTTTCAAGTGTTGAAGTTGGGAGCCCGCCCATAGAACAGAGGCATACATTTCAAGCATTGAAGTTGGGAGCCCGCCCAGATAACAGAGGCATACATTTCAGTCTTTTCATTTCAAGTGTTGAAGTTGGGAGCCCACCCATAGAACAGAGGCATACATTTCAATCTTAACATTGAAGTTGGGAGCCCGCCCAGATAACAGAGGCATATATTTCAGTCTTTTCATTTCAAGTGTTGAAGTTGGGAGCCCGCCCATAGAACAGAGGCATACATTTCAATCTTTACATTTCAAGCATTGAAGTTGGGAGCCCGCCCAGATAACAGAGGCATACATTTCAGTCTTTACATTTCAAGCACTGAAGTTGGGAGCCCGCCCAGATAACAGAGGCATACATTTCAGTCTTTACATTTCGAGCATTGAAGTTGGGAGCCCGCCCAGATAACAGAGGCATACATTTCAGTCTTTATATTTCGAGCATTGAAGTTGGGAGCCCGCCCAGATAACAGAGGCATACATTTCAGTCTTTATATTTCGAGCATTGAAGTTGGGAGCCCGCCCAGATAACAGAGGCATACATTTCAGCCTTTACATTTCAAGCGTTGAAGTTGGGAGCCCGCCCAGATAATAGAGGCATACATTTCAGTCTTTAATTTTCAAGTATTGAAGTTGGGAGCCCGCCCATACAACAGAGGCATACATTTCAAGATCAAGGCATAGGACAATAAAACAAAGGGTTACAATAGGAATCCCCAGCAGGAAACAATAAAAATCCCCAGTACTGGAAAGCAGAAGGTTGCAACAAGAGGTCTCAGCACAAACTCAAGTGCATGTGTCAAAAGGAAGAAAAGCACCGGAAAAATGCAAGCAGACAAGAAAGCAAGGCAACAAGAACAAATTGCAGTTTAGCCTAGCTTCTTGTTTTCTTTTAAGCACGGTGTAACAAGGAGATCGGTAAGCAGTAGTAATAGCATGCAACAACAGTAACATTGCAGTCCCACGGTAGTCCCAGCTACCAAAACTTCCCGAACTACATTGACCTGATTCCTGTTTAGCCCAGGATATGTAGGAAACCTTTGAAGCAAAGGTTCGGTCAAATCTTTTTCAAAAAATGCTTCATACGGAGATGTTACATCATGACTCCTACTATCTCCATTAATGAAACCTAATTTGATCATTCTCTGAAATAGCTCTGAGCATACTTCTCCTCTAGGAATGATATCTGATTCCATCAAAAGGAGCCGGAACCAGAGTGGAGCTAGGGCTATTGGAAGGGTGTATGTAAAGAGGGCTACCAGCATCGATTACCGTCTGCGTCGCCGCCGTTGTGGTTGCTTCATCAGTCTGATCTGTAACCGCCATGAAAATTGTGTGAGATATTCGTGAAAAATAGTTGAATCAGTCTTCGTACAGTTGAGATTTCTTCTGTTCATCGACGAATTGTCACTGCATATGTCCGATTCCAGTTTTCCCCAAATTGTGATTGATGAAGAAAGTCAAATGAAACCCTAGATCACTTCGATGATCAAAAACTGTAGAGAGAGATGAAGCGTGTTCGTTGATCGAACCTCCGCTCTGATACCATGTCAAGATTAATAGTGTGAAGAGCTCTGAATCACCTCAAATGGAGGACACAAAAGCTTCTCGAAGAGAGTGAAGAAGAAGAGCTGCTAAAGTCAGTTAAACTGAAAATATGATCATTAATTTCTAATATGTCCAACACTGTTCAATATATATACAACTAACCTATTGCAATGCTAATCACTAGCTAAAGGTGTTGACTCAACACTATTACAAGGATAAATATAATACACATTACTAATTCAATACTATAGTCTTAATAGATAGGATGATGTGTCGTAAAGTGATTGTACTTTTTGAATATATATATATATATATATATATATATATATATATATATATATATATATACATATATATAAATTTATCCCTACTGAATATTTATACTGAATAAGTATTTAACCATACACTAGACCTAAAAAGATCTTTTTTTTTGTACCTTATGAAGAAAGGTAAACATGAAATAGAAAGAGTCAAGATGAGATCTCAATGAAACTGGGACCAATATCAACGATAAAGTCTAGTGATATTCTTTAGAGGATAGCCAAAGCAAAAGAAAAATAAAGAAAGACATGTAAAACTAATAAGAAGACTCATATTCCTCTTGGAAGACCATTATAGGGATTATTAAGGAATTCTAACTTTGTCTATTTTTTGAACTCCTTGGCCTTTTTTGCACTAACAACCAGGTCAAGAATATGATAAGAATAACAACCTTTGTTTGGTTTAATTTAGTCGAAATATTTAAAATTTTGAAATGTTGTCCTCGGTTTTCGTTGAGGAGCTTTATATGTGTTTACCCTTAAAACGGATAACAATTGAATTTATACGCGATTTTAAGGATATGTGGATTGATTCTACACAAGTAGGCAAGAATGTTAGATAAATGAATAAAAGAAAAAATGAATAACCAAATCAGTTGTGACGTTAATGCCAGGCTCAGACTTAGGCTGAACAATATATAGCTTTATCCTCGACCGGATCCTCGATTCGAAGCCAAACGTATATGAAGAACTATGATTAAAATAAGAATTTTTCAATAGGCAGAGAAATAAGTTTGTATTGCCTTGATATGTGTGTTACAATATGTCTATTGAATGAAAAACTTCTCTTTTATATAGTAGGAGAGTTTAATCCTTAGTACAATTCTAAAAAGGTAAAAATCATCCTTTCTCATCAATTACTGATACACTACTGACATCGGGCAAGATCTGCGCTGTGATATCCAGGGGGTTGCAGATATCACGGTCCTCCGTTAATCGTGTGCAACCATTACCTTGCTTTCTGAGGTCTCGGAGGTCGTTCTAGGACTAGGGAATGTTGTCTTATTAGGCTTGATGGCTAGCACTCCATTCGGGCCTCGGTACAAGAAGTTCCTAGGTCCGATTCGGATCCCATGCAGTCATTTCTTTGCTTTGCTTGACCCCTTGGGAGATTGGGGTATGCGTTACCCCCGATTTCATCCGTATACAGATAGTCCCCTCGTTTTTTGGAGAGTAGGTTTGCCAAAACGATGGGAAATGATAGATGAAAATCGGTTCCTTCCTTCGAACATTACAACCGAGATAACAAATAAGCCAAAACATCCCATCAGTCGCGTCGTTCTGATTTCGAACACATGTCGATCATCGGCTGGATGCCTTTGAATGTGAAACATCGTTTATTGATTACATTTTCTCCTATAAGAGCTTCGACCTTTTATACATTTTTCACTTTCCTATCTTAGCTTTTACCTTCGAATTTTCTTGGGATCCTCAACTTTTTCAAATCTTCATATCTTCATCTTTGAGCTTCAAATCTTCATATTTGTTCTTAGGTTTCTACCCAGGTCTTCATCCTACCTTCAAACCTTCATACTCTTTTCTTCAACTTTCATACTTGTTTCTTCAAATCTTCATACTTTTCCTTCAAATCTTCATATTTTCCAGATCACGATGGCTAAGACTTCCAAATAAGTTCCTTAGAAGGCTGCCTCTTCATCTTCCCACACGGCCAGAGATGCCGAGGTGGATGTTCCCGCGGTGGCCGCTCCCGATGCAACTGCTTCCGATGCGGCTGCTCCTGAGGCAGTCCCAGAGCCACCATAAAAAGCTTTATACCCAGGAGTTGTTCAATCAGGGATGACTTCAAGGTCGAGAAGGCCTCCGCCAAACAAGACCGAGGTGAAGGAGCATGGAGATACATATGCTCCATTATTGAAGATACCCTTCCCATAGTCTGAAAGGACTGTAAATGGGAAGGCAAAGACGTGATTGTCCCCGGGCCCAAGTGTAAGCACGTGATTTTTGCCCTATATGAGAATTACTCCCAAAAAATTCAAAAATAAAATAATTTTCCTTGGTGTGCAATTTTGTGATATTTTGTGATATTTTGAATAATTATTTGTATTTGTTTGTGCATGTTTATTTGCTAAATTAATAAAAAATACAAAAATATGTCGCATTTCACATGTAGGATTTAATTATACAATTGTTAGTAACTAAGTTTGTTTTACAAAAAAATAAAAATTACAAAAATAGGCATCGTTTGCATTTTTAGCATTTAATGTCCAAATATACAATTTTATGCTTAATTATTACTTAATTGTGCGTTAATTGTTATTTGGAGTTAATTTGCGCTTTTATAACTTAATTTAGTTCTTAATAATAGTTTAAGTATTTTTATAATTTAGTTTTAAAAAAATAAAAGAAGAAAAGAGAGCGAAAATATAAAGAAAGTCGGAATTGGGCCTCTTCTTCGATTTCAAGCCACATGCCCAAAAAATGGCCCAATCTTCCCAAACGACCCAGTCCATTTCGAACTGGGTCGACCCAGTCCATAACCAAACTCCCCCTCTTCATTTTCATTTTTTCATTTTTACAAAAACAAAAAAAAACAAAAAAACAAAGCAAAAAAAGAAGAAAACCCTACACTACCCATCCGCCCCCTCTTCTTCTTCCTCTTTTTCTTCTCCTACCCCAAGCTCCTCCCATGGCAGCCCTTCCCCTCACACCCCTGCCCCCCTCACATCAACACACACACAACACAGCCACCCTCACCCCCACGACATCCCATCGCCGCCATGGCTGCGTTTTTCAAGTTCGTCGAGCAACTTCTCCTCCACCATTGCTGCCCGTAGTTGCTTCTCCTGCTGCTGTTGCATTTACTTCTTCTACTGTTGCTGCCCGCTGCTGCATCGTCTGCTTCTTCTACTGCTGCTGCTCGTCTAGCAGCTGATTCGAAACCACCTCGTCGCCGCTGGACAGAAAACCAACGAGCAACATGAGGTGAAGAAGAAGAAGAAGAAGCAACAGTCTTGGAGACGTTGCTGTCCGCCACTGCTGCGTTTTGCTGCTGCCCACTGCTGCGTTTTGCTGCTGCCCGCTGCTGCTCCTGGAACTGCTACTGTAGCTGCTGCGTCGTCTTCAAACGACGCCAAACGACCATCTTCTTCGATCGTCGTTTCGATCCGGTTAGTGGGTTTAAGATTTGGGTTTAACATTCTTGTTTTGTTCATCGTTGAATTAATTTTTTTAGTTTGTTCATGTGTTTTGTTGGTTTAATTTTCAGATTCAAATGAAAATTTAATTAATTGTTTTTCAGTTTATTTCATGTTAATTTTATTTATTTTTGTAAAAAGGAATTGTTAGTTTAGTTTTAATATAGAAAGGTATTAGTTTAAATTGTTCAAATCCGTTGTTTGTTGTTAATATAGATTTAGTTCGTTTTCATCTTGTTTGAAGTTCGTTTTTAATTTAGTAATTTAATGCGAAGTTATGTTTTGGTTTTAATTTTTGGATCATGCATCTTTGTTATAAGTTTTGTTGGATTTAATTTAAGAAAGATTAGTTGATTATTTGAAGATTAGTGATTTGAATATGTTTATTTGTTTTGTTTAAGTTTAATTCGAAGTTTGAACAAAGTTTGTTTGTTATTGTTATTGAATATTTTCATTCATGTTCATACTTTGTTTGGTTGATCTTGAATCCGAAATTTGTATAGTTTGATTTCTTGTTTATCATTTATGATTATTTCTTGAATTTGTCTCATAATCTTGTTTAAGTTTAGTATAGGAATTGTTGGTTGTAATGTTGTTTGGGTTGATTTTAAGTTCAATATTATTGAATTTAGAAATTATACTTGTTTGTTGTTGTTGTTGTTGAATCGAAAAATAGGTTTGTTTGTTGCTAAAATATTGTTCAATTAAATTTTAGTTGTTCTTTGTTGTTCAATTTGTGTTCATGTGATTTGTTGTTGAAATATTGAAGAAATCATGTTCATGTGATTCGTTGTTTGAACATTGTTAGAAATTGATCATATTGTCTATATTTTGGTTAAGTTTGATTAATTGATTTGTTATAGCTGATGGGGTAATTTGGTAAATCGCAGTACGTTTGGGGGTAAAATAGTAATTGCAATAAGGTCGGAGGGGTAGTTTAGGAATTGTACATTTTGTAATTTTTTATGTGAAGCATGGGGGACAAAATGAAATGGGGTGGGTTGTGATATAGTTATTTAATATAAAGGGGGGACAAGACAAATTTTAGTGTGGGGGAATCTTGTATTTGTTTATGTTAGGCATGGGGGACAAAATATAATGGGGTGGTGTGATATATTTATTTAATGTAATGGGGATGAGTGGGAAGATAATGGGTTTGGTAGAGAAAGGGATTGATTTTAATTGATTAAAGGGTTGAGATTATATATAGGAAGTCTTGAAAGACACATGAAAAGACGGAAGGGAAGAAGAGAAAAAACGAAATCTGAAAAAAAAGAACAGATAGACAGAACAGAAAAACACAAACAGAGAAAATAAAAGAGCTGAATATTTAAGAGAGAAAAATTCCGAAAAATATTCAAACCTTCAAATAAATAAAAAAAATATTCTGCTTTCTTTCATTGTTTGAAATCAGCATTAATTGTTGTTGTTTCATAAAAGTTGGAAGCATTTGTTTTGGGATTACTACTCCACCGGTCTGTTACTGGGTTGTTACTGTTGCTGGGCTGTTGTTGCTGTGTTGTACTGTTATTACTGCTGCTGATTCTCATCTTCATTTTCTTTTGCTTCCAATATCAGGTACACAACTGAAAAACTGGTTATTGTAATCCGAATATGAAGCATGAATACGAAAAATGAAGAGTTGAAATTCTGAATTAGCTTTAATTATATTCTGATTTTTATTTATATGTACAAATTATTTAGCTTGCAAAAAATCAGAATCATGTAGCTATTTAATACACATAGTGGAACATTCGACGATAGCTTAACAGTTGAACTATCTGCATATATTGCCTAAATAAATAAATGGTGTAGTAACTTCGTCGAGTCAAAAATCAAACGAATAGGCCATCTAGTAGGAACTTGGTAGAAATATTGTTTAGAGTAAATATTATTGGTTAATTTCATTATGTAAATAAATTAAGACATTTTTTTTTAATTTTATTTTGTAGAGACAGATTTAATAGAAAATAATGTAGGCATTTTAGGATTGTCTTTTAAAAATAATGAGATGAGCCTCGCCCAATAAAATGCACCAATTGCGGGGCCCTCAATAAATGTTTAATTGAGTATTTAGAATTCGGGATGGACTGTTTAGTGAATTCCACGGTCTTACCCATAAATAATAATACGTTAATCGCTTTAGGCACGATGTTAATAATAATACATTCTTAAACACGGGTGCGCATTTTTGCGACCCAAATCCAAATCCCAAAACATTGAGTAAAATGTGTTCCGGATTGCGGGTGCATTTCATGTGACGTAATCCAAAGACATGCTTTAAACAATGTTCACATTCTGGTAAAAATAATAATAACAATAATAAAAGCGGTAAAAAGATAAAATTTGCACATGAGCTCATAATTGTATAAAAATCAGATATTTAAGCCAAATATGACAGTTGAGCGACCGTGCTAGAACCACGGAACTCGGGAATGCCTAACACCTTCTCCCGGGTTAACAGAATTCCTTATCCGGATTTCTGGTGCGCAGACTGTAATACAGAGTCATTCTTTTCCTCGATTCGGGATTAAAATTGGTGACTTGGGACACCCTAAATCTCCCAAGTGGCGACTCTGAAATAAATAAATAAATCCCGTTTCGATTGTCCTTTAATCGGAAAAAACTCCCTTCACCCCTCGCGGGGCGGTAAAAAGGAGGTGTGACACCAAGGATGACATTACTACCTACGTGGAGAGGCATTTAAGTATTTACACTTATCCTTTCATGCTGTGCCCGGTACACCTAGTAATCTTGGCCTTTTGTAAGAGGTACGAGGTATGCCTCAGGAAATTCCACCCGTCTCTTTGGAGGCTCGATCCTCCTACGCCATTTTGTGAACAACACCGAATCTCCTCGGTTCACCCTCGACCACCTACTCCGTTTATACAATCCCTAAATTTTCTGAGGGGGATTAATCAAGCTTGTTTGCTAAGCCAGCAAGGCTCTTTTTTCGATCATCGACGAGGATCGAGACCGAGGTTGGCAGGGGCATTCTGTTCGGGTAAAAATTGAAGATCTAGTCCCTTCCGACATCCTGCTATTCCTAGAGAGTGGGATGCATCTCGTAAGCATAGTCTTTACTTAAGTGTCAATTTTTCTTTATTTCTTTTCTCACCAACAATATTTATGGTCATGCAGCAGTTGCCCAGGTTCGCAATACGGTCCCCTGACTCAAGGAATGGATCGAAGGAATTTGCAAGCATATGTCAGACTTTGAGCGAACGTGGCACAAATTTTCGAAGGGAAGATGGGAGGCTCGTTCTCATGGTAAGGCTCTCCCCTGAATAACTATCATTACACCCCCCAACTTACATAATGCTGACTTTTTTCCCTTTCCTTCGTAGGCTTGCCTAAGGCCACTGAACTTAGGCTGCTAGAAGGGGATGATGATGCATCTTTATCCATTGATCCCTCTATTACGGGATAGACCCGGGCTACTACAGCGGATAAGAAGAGGAAACGAAAGTCCTCGGGCTCCCTAGATCCCGAGGCGAGGAAAAAAAAGAGGGCGGCTTCCCGGGATCATTAGCCCAAGAAGAATACTAAGTCCAGGGTACTCGACCCTAACTTTCTTCATCGGCTCATGGATGAGTCTAAAGAGGAAGACAACTTTGTCACCGACGGATTGGCCTCTGCCGGGGAGAAAGCTACGATCGAGGAAAGGAACCACGAGGCCAATCCCTTTGCGACTCGAGAGGCCAAAGTGGAGACGGGGGCTATGATCTCCCGAGAAGCCATTTCAGTTCCGAATGAGGTGACTAGTATGATAGACATCATTGATATGCCCTCCTATACTGAGTCCATGCTTGAAGAGGCCCAAGCGAGCGAGGAAAAATCAAGTGAATGAGTTCAGGGGGCAGAGGATCCTCTCTACTCCTTCTTTGACGGCATGGATATGTCCAAGTTGGAAGACTTCTTTGGGCTGGGTCACCTGGAGATACCAAAGCAAGATGTGCCTTCGGGAGCTGACGGGCCGAGTACGAGCCCAAGATTGGTGAAGCAATTCCTTGCCCCGAGCGTGGACCCCGTGCACAAGAGGACGTTTGTTCTCACAGTTTCGGAGGATGCCTAGATCCTGTCCATTTCAGTAAGAGTAGCCAGCTACCTTCGATGCCTGGTGATCGAGGAGGACCAGGTAAAGATGAACGAGGTAGGCACGTCGAGTTTTTAATGAGGCGCAGTAGGCGCCGAACTGGGTAAGATTCTAACCCTTTCATACTTCCTTCATGAATTCCACTTAAGTCTAAATCTCTCTTACCACTTTCGTTATTTCACATGCCTTAATGCTTCATCTCGAGAGCTTCCTCCATAACCGCTTGGAAGTCAGATAGCTCGAGTTTGAGCTTAAAGATCAGGTCCGGAAGAAGGACATGTATAGGCTTCTCAGCACGCAACAGGACGAGGCCCTTAAAGAACTCCATGCCGAGCTAGAAAAATCTCATAAGGAGGCTTCGACCCCGAAGTGAGAACATGTCGGCCTGGCTAAAAAGGTAAAAATGTTTGAAGCTAAGAACAAGGAGCTAATCATGGTGGCTAATAACACAACCTCGCAGGTCCAACAAAAGATCGACTTGATCGACCAGCTTCGGGCCGAGATGAACGAAGTCCAGGCTATAGCCGAAGGGTGGAAGACCAGGATAGACCTATTGGCTTCGGAGAAGGAAACTCCAAAGGCAGAGCTGACATCGGCTGAGATCAACTCTGGGTGGCGAAGGACAAAGCTGATAAGTGGTCTCAACTAAATGATGATCTCCGAGCATAGCTGAGCTCGACCGTCGCAAAACTGTATGCCCTCGGTAGAGAATATGAGGAAATGAAGTCCAAATTGGACACAACATCCATCAATGATGAAGAAATGGTGGCCCAATAAAAGGCCGATGTGAAGGCAGCCGAGACCCGCCTAAAGACAAAGTCTTAGTATGTGAAGTGGTTGTCCCGGAGAGAGACCCTCAAGAGATCCACGCCCAAGGTTTTGACCTGTCAGCTGAGATCGAGGAAGCAAAAAGGCTCGAGGGGCAAAGGAGATCTACGAGCCTGAAGGTCCTGAAGACTCCGAGGGTTCCGAGGGATCCGGCGATGAGTCGTGCCCTGGTGAAGACCAGGCGTAAATGCCTTACTACTTTTTAAGTTTTTTTCTTATGTATTTTTTTGTTTATTTTGAGGTCATTTTTATTGGGCCTTTGTAAATATATTTCTGAATATATATCAAATTTTCCCTTTCTTTCAATATCGTGTCTTTACTTTTCAAGCATCTTTTCATAATTTCTATTCATGTAATATGTCTAATGCCTTAGCATATAATCAAATGTAGTTATAGGGTGTTCATTTTTCAGAGGACCGAACAGGGCCCGACCTGGATAAAACTTTATGTGCTCGAGGCTTTAAAAACTCGGTGTGACCGAAAGTTTTTTAAAGATACTTAAGCGATTTTAGACGATGTGTTTGTAGAGTGTAACCTTTTAGCAGGTTTCGAGTTCTTATAAAGGCCTTACTTTCTAATTACGAGCTTCGGGTGTCTCCAAGCCATTTTCAGGGTGGCCGTAGTCTTTTGTATTTGGGCACCATCTAATAGGTTTGGTGCCTCCAAGATTTGGTAGCCCGAGTTGTCTGAACTCTTTTCGGACAATAGTCCCCGAGTAGGGGTAGCCCTTGGGCTCGATAGTCCCCGAGCAGGAGTAGCCCGTAGGCTCTTAGGATCAAAAATTTAGAACGCAAGAAAATGTGTAATAGCAAGGCAAATATTTCTTTCATTTCTCAGTGTTTAAAGTACATGATTGAAAGCACACAAAACTTGTATCATGGCTAGAGTGGACTGTGTGAGCATGGTTCATATGATCGTTTGGCCCTACAAGTGAATCCTAACCACCAAGACTTAGTTTCTAGCTTACAAGGTTTTTCTTTTTTCCTCGCTAAAAACTTTAATTTGAGGGTAATGGAACCCAGTATTTGCGAGCTTGAGAGGGTTCGAATATTGTTGACATGAAATGAACGATCCTCGACCTCAATTTGAGACCGGTATTTGAATCTAAGTTAGCATGTTTTACTGTTACCTCATTAAAAACCTTACAGGAAAACACATTTTGGGACAAAATCGGTTCAAGGTAAAAAGAGCACAACGCTTGCTTTCAGACCTAATAGTCACATCCATCCTTGGCCGTTGCCTGCAAGTGTTAGTCTGATTCATAACATAATTAAGGAGTAATTGAGATCGTACCTTAGCTGTAGTACCGTTTTAAGTGTGCACGTTCCAGTTGTTTGGTAGCTGCACATCATTTCCTGCTTTGATTTTGTATGAACATTTGCAGGTAATCCCGGCGACTCGATATAGTCCTTCCTAATTCGGTCCCAGCTTCTCCTTGTTCGGGCTCCAGGTATGTAATGTTACTTTCCACAATACAAGTCCCTGATCTTAAAGTGTCGGAGGTTGGCTCTTCGGTTGTAGTATCTTTCTATCCGTTATTTTCCGGCGGCCAACTGGACTAGGGCGGCCTCATGCCTTTCATCTAATAGTTCTAGGCTCATGATCATGGCCTCACCATTTGACTCTTCAGTCACATATTGGAACCTGAGGCTCGGTTCTCATACTTCAACTGGTATTAAAGCTTCAGCCTCGTAGACCAACGAGGATGGGGTGACCCCGGTACTAAACTTTGAGGTCGTACGGTATGCCCACAAGACTTCGGGCAGAATTTCCTTCCATTTCCCTTTAGCATCGGTCAACCTCTTTTTTAGGTTTTAAAGTATGGTATTGTTTGTTGATTCCGCTTGTCCGTTCCCACTAGGATGGTAAGGTGTAGATAGTATCATCTTAATCTTGTGATCTTTTAAAAATTTATTTACTTTGCTGCCGATGAATTGTTTCTTATTATCGCAAATGACCTCGCCAGGTATCCCAAATCCACATATTATGTGGTCCGGGATAAAGTCAATAACTTCTTTCTCCTGGACCTTTTTGAATGCTTGAGCCTCAACCCATTTGAAAAAATAATCGATCATGAACAGTATGAATTGAGCTTTTTCGGGTGCCCACGACAAGGGACCGACGATGTCCATCCCCCACATCATAAACAACCACAAGGACAGGACTGAGTGGAGTAGCTCTCCTGGTTGATGGATCATCGATGCGTGTCTCTGGCAGACGTCGTATTTTCGTACGATGTACTTCACATCTTTCTCCATTTCGATCCAATAATAGCCGGACCTGATTAACTTCCAGACCAAAGATGTTGCCCCCTAGTGATTCTCGCAAGTGCCTTTGTGAACTTCTCTCAAGGCGTATTCGGTATCTCCCGGCCCCAAGCATCTTACTAACGGGCCATTGGACGTTCTCCTGAACAATATTCCTTTGACCAAGCTAAATCTGGTAGCCTTGGTACGCAGGGCTCTCGATTATTTAGGATACGAGGGAAATTTCCTAGTCTTCAAGTAGTCTATGTACTTGTTCCTCCAATCTTCAGTTAAACTCGTTGATTTTACTTCGGCGTGGCCTTCTTCTACCACCAACTTCATGATCTTCACTACTCTTCCTGAACTAAATTCATCGTCGTCAACTGATGACCCCAAGTTAGCTAGAGCATTGTCCTCGCTATTCTGATCTCGGGGCATGTGTTGTAGGGTTCATTCCTTGAATTGATGCAGCGTTACTTGTCATTTATCTAGATACCTTCACTTCCGTTCCTCTTTCACTTTGAATGTACTATTGACTTAATTTAAGGCAAGGAGGGAATCACACTTAGCTTTGATCACCTCGGCCCCATGGCTTTTAGCCAATTCGAGATCTACACTTAGCTTCGATCACCTCGGCCTCATTGTTAGTCAATTTCACAATTCTAATAGACTGCGAAACCACATTCCCCGTAGGTGGTTTCATTACGATGTCGAGCCTGGACCCTTTTGCGTTCGAGGCACCGTCCGTAAAAAGGGTCCAAATTTCTGAGGTAATCCCCGAAGTTAGAAATAATTTCCTTTCGACTTAGGGCACTAAGGCTAGTATAAAGTCGACCACGAAGTCTGCCAAGATTTGAGATCTTATGGCGGTTCGGGGTCGATACTAGATATCATACCCGCTAATTTTGACAGCACATTTGGCCAACCGGCCCAAGAGCGCGGGTTTGTGCATGATCTCAGCGGGTATGAGGTTATGAAACTTATGGTGTAGTATTAAAAGTACGGTTTTAACTCTTCTAAGGCACTTAGAAAAGCAAGCGCCAATTTTTCAGGTGAGGATACCTTGTTTCGGCCTCGCCTAGAGTTCTACTAACATAGTAAATAGGAAATTGCGTACCTTCCTTTTTCCGGACTAGGACTCCCCTTACCGCCACCTCAAAAACCGCCAAGTAAAGGTACAACTATTCATCCGCCTTCGGGGTGTAGAGTAGAGGAGGATTCGAAAGGTACCATTTGAGTTCTTTCAAAGCTTGTTGGCATTTCGGGGTCTAGAAAAAGTTATTCTTCTTCTTCAACAGTGAGAAGAACTGATGACTTTTGTCCGAGGACCTCGATATGAACCGATACAGGGAGGCTATACGCTCGGTCAGCCTTTGAATGGCCTTGATGTTGTCCACCACAGTGATATTTTCTATGACTTTGATTTTTCGGGATTGATCTTGATCCATCGATTGGATACCATGAACCCGAGAAATTTTTCGGATCCGACCCTGAATGCGCACTTTTCCGGGTTCAGATTCATATTTAATCTTTTCAATATGTCAAAGGTTTTCTCCAAATATTTCAAATGGTACTCTGCTTGCAAGGACTTGACTAATATGTGTAATATAAACTTTCATTGATTTTCCTATTTGTTGTTCGAACATCCGATTTACTAGGTGTTGAAAGGTGGCACCAGCGTTCTTTAATCTGAATGGAATTATGTTATAATAGTAGGTGCCAAATTTAGTGATAAAGGAAGTCTTTTCTTGATCGCCCGGGTCCATCCGAATTTGGTTGTACCCAGAATAGGCATGGAGAAAACTGAGTATCTCGTGCCCGGCCGTCGCGCGATCATCTGATCTATGTTAGGCAAAGGAAAAGAATCCTTAGGGCATGCCTTTTTCAGATCTTTATAATCCACACACATTCTTAACTTATTTTCTTTTTTAGGTACTACCACTACATTAGCTAACCAGTTCGAGTATTTAACTTACCGAATGGACCCTATTTTAAGAAGTTTAGATACCTCATCCTTGATGAATCTATGCTTGACATCGGACTGCAGTCTCCTTTTCTGCTTGACCGGATGGAACTTCGGGTCCAAACTCAGCTTATGAGTGGTGACCTCCGGCGGAATCCCATTCATGTCAAGATGGGACCAAGCGAAACAATCTATGTTAGCTATAAGAAATTCAATGAGTTTTCTCCTGAGCTCGAGAGTTAACCCTATACCCAGGTATACCTTCCGATCGGGTAATCATTCGATCAATATGACTTGCTCCAGCTCCTCGATTGCTGATTTGGTGGAATCATATTCATTAGGAGCTATGAACTATCTAGGAACTTTGTAATCCTCCTCCTCGTCTACTCCTCACTTTTATGGTTTGGTCGCAATCGGTATCGATGATTGCTAGTTAATTTCTTCCTTCCTAGTCGGCTTCTTGTTCTTTGATGTTGAGACCATGGGCACCGGGATCACCTCGTCGACTGAGAACATTTACTTTGCGCCCGGCTGCTCTCTGTAGACCATTTTGATTCCTCCCGGTCTAGGGAACTTTAGTGCCTGGTGTAAAGTTGAGGGTACCGCCCTCATCTTATGAACCCATGGCCTTCCAAATAAGGTGTTGTACCTCATGTCCCCTTCGATAATGTAGATTTTTGTCTCTTGGATTGTCCTGACGGTGTTCGCTGGCAGGGTTATTTCTCCTTTAGTAGTTTCGCATGCCATGTTAAATTCATTCAATACCCGAACTGCCGACACTATTTGGTCTTGTAACCCCAACTACTCTACGACCCTCGATCTGATGATGTTACCGAGCTACCTGAATCAATCAACACACGTTGAACCCAAGATTTATTAATAAGTACGGATATCACCAGTTCATCATTATGAGGTTGTACGATGCCCTCGGAATCCTCGTCGCTGAGCAAAATGGTTCCCTCCAGAACGTAATCTCGGGTGTGCTTTTCCGTCGTGATGGATACTTTAGTGCATTTTGGCCCTTAGGGGACATTGACCTCTGCAATGATCATGTTGATGACGTGCTGGGATTCTTCTTATTCGGTCTGTTTGTTGGAGTCTCTGTTCCTGAAGTGGTTTTTGTCCCGATCACTCAAAAATTCTCGGAGATGTTTGATATTAAACAACAGGGCAACTTCTTCTCTCAATTGTCGGCAGTCCTTGCTCTTGTGGCCATGAGTGCCATGATACTTACACATCAGGTTAATATCTCTCTAGGTAGGGTCGGACTGCAATGGTCGAGGCTACTTGGTTTCCTTGATGCGTTCAATGGCTGATATGATGCTGGTTGCATCAAAGTTGAAGTTATACTCTGATAATCTTGGTGCTTCCCTTTCCCCAAGTGGCCTGTCAAAACTATTTTTGCTTATCATACATCGGCTTTGGTCCCTCAATCACTTCCCTTTTCGTTCCATATGGTGTTGCTCCCGGACTCATTTTCCCTCTAATTTGCACTGTATGGTTGATACCGATCTCGAACCGGACTTGATTCATGATCGATGACTCTCTTAGACCTGTCATTCGTTCTGATAGCATAAACGGACCTAGAAGGGGATCCAAGTTGGTCATCCTCGACTCTGATTTTTGAATATTACCTGTTGTGGACATCGGCCTAAGTTACCACTGTGTACTCTAGTAAATTTTGTTTTAGCTGCTACGAAGCCAAGGAGTTTTGGGGGTTAAGTCCTTGAGTGAATACCTGAACGTCCCAATCATCCGCAACCGGAGGCAAGTCCATCTGTTCCATTTGAAACCTTGACATGAACTCCTTGAGCATCTCGTTATCTCTTTTACTGACCTTGAAAATTTCTGACTTTCTAGTCTCGACCTTAATGGCCCCGGCATGTGCCTTCATTAAAACATCTGCGAGCATAGCGTATGAGTCGATGAAATTTGGGGGCAAGTTGTGGTACCATATCATTGCTCCTTCTGACAGAGTTTTCCCAAACTCTTTTAATAACACTAATTGATTTCATCGTCTTCCAAGTTGTTGCCTTAAATGGAGCATGTGTAGGAGGCCACATGCTCATTAGGGTCCGTGGTTTCATTATATTTTGGAATATCGGGCATACAAAACCTCTTCAGGATTGGCTTTGGTGCCGCACTCGGAGGGAAATGTTTTTGGACAAATTCTTTGAATCCGGTCCCTTCAATATCGGGGTAGCTCCCGGGATTTGATTGACCCTGGAGTTATATGTCCCACCTTCTTGTCATTTGCCTCGATTTTCTTTTCACTTGATTCCACTTGTTTTGTTAACTCTTCAAGCATTTTCATTACTTCGGGACTGACATCTGATTTAGCTTCACCCAGTCTTTCGGTGATCTGCTCATTTTTTCGAGAAATTCTTCGGGACGGTTCGGGCTCAACTCTGCTGAGGGCATGGCTTTGATTTTGCAGCTGCGCTATTGCCTCATGTTGAGCCTGCAATATTTCGAAAATTAACAGTAGGCTAACCTTGTCGCCTTCGGCTTCGGGTGCTCCTCGAGTCGTTGGTCAGGTTCCTCCGCGGACGCTGTTCTCGGGATCGGTAGGCTATTTGGCATCAATGGCCACCTTCGAGTTAGCATCAACTGGGTCTGCAACAAGGACTCCGTTGGGATCAGCAGGGGGCACCTCGTTGCTAGGCACCAGATTGTTGTTTTCGCCAAGATGGCCAGACTTGGTCTCAACGTTCAAGTGAGCAGGCTGAGAATTTGATATTTTTAAGTTGACTTGAAATTGAGACCTTAAAGAACAAGTGTAAAATAGAGTGTGTGTTATGGAGATTTTGTATCAAACCACCACTATTATCCTTGGTCCCACAGTGGGTGCCAAACTGTTTACCCTTAAAACGGATAACAATTGAATTTATACGTGGTTTAACGATATGTGGATTGATTCAACACAAGTAGTCAAGAATGTTAGATAAATGAGTTAAAGAAAAAATGAATAACCAAACCAGTTGTGACGTTAAAGTCGGGATCGGACTTAGGCTGAACAATAGTTTTATCCTCGACCGGACCCTCGATTTGAAGCCAAACGTATATGAAGAACTATGATTAAAATAAGAATTTTTCAATAGCTAGAGAGCAGAGAAATAAGTTTGTATTGCCTTGATGTGCGTGTTACAATATGTCTATTGAATAAAAAGCTTTCCCTTGATATAGTATGAGAGTTTCATCCCTAGTACAATTCTAAAAAAGATAAAAATCATCCTTTCTCGTCAATTACTGATACGCTACCGACATCGAGCGAGATCTGCACCGTGATATCCGGTGGGGAGCGGATACTACGGTCCTCCGTTAATAGTGTGCAACCGTGCCATGTTTTTCGAGGTCTCGGAGCTCGTTCTAGGTCCGAGGAATATTGTCTTATTAGGCCCGGTGGCTAGCACTCCATTCGGACCTCGATACAAGAAGTTCCCGGCTCCGATTCCGATCCCATGCAGTCATTTCTTTGCTTTGCTTGACTCCTCGGGAGATAGGGGTATGTATTAGTCCCGGTTTCACCCGTATACAAGTTCATTTTTCTATTTTTGATAAGAAATTAATTAGGTATGTTTGCAAGAAAGAAAATGTTTTCTTGAGGGGGAAAAAAAGAAATTATTTTCCAGCACACTATTTGTTTTACTTATATGGTGAAAATTCTTTTCGCCAAAAAAAAAAAAAAAAAAAAAAAAAAAACTACCAAAGGAGGCAAATGTTTCCTTCATTAGTTGGTGAAATTATTTTCCTTCACAAATATCGTCAAAACAGTATTAAAAGGAGCAAGTAACATATCAGCCGCCTCATGCACTAATCTCTGTAGCTGGTAGGAATTAAAATTTGATGACGGCTTACATCTTATACATTTTGGACCTTAAATAAATCAATCAATCAATAAATAAATAAATAGTTGCAATTAAAGAAATAGCAAAAGTTTTGGCGCATATATTCATAGTCCAAATTGTTTTTTTTTCAAAGTTATGCACGTTTTAGCTTTTTGGACAGTCAATAATCACGAGTCGAATTAAAATATTGAAAGCATATCACAACCATTGGCTCCTCCAAAGGTCTAATAATCTGGGAGCCAATCATCAAAGTATATATAATAGAATCTAATTTCTTTCTTTTATCTTTTTTTCCTTTTCTAGATTTTTATGTAAAATTAAGTTATAGCATCATGGCATCCACTTGCAATTAGGGGTGTTCATAAAAATTCGAAAATCCGAACCAAACCGAAAACCAAACCAAACCGACCAAAAAAACCGATACTTGTTGGTTTGGTTTAGTTTTGGTTTTGAAATTTAAAAACTGATCAAATTTGGTTTGGTTTTGGTTTTAATAAAAAAAAATCGAACCAAACCGAATATAGGAGTTGCTATTTTAAATTTATTATTACACATATATATATGTACACTTTTACACAAAGTTTCAAAAATTTTATAGTAAATGTTAATCGTTTGCACTTTTAGTACAGGTCTTTACCTTTACATTCTAGTTTGATTGGTGGTTTTCTTTTGTTAAGTGTAAGAATCTATTTCATGTTAAAAATAATATATTTTTAATTGAGTCCTTAAATTATTAATCACTCTTTGATTCAATTATCATCAATATATCTTGGTAAATAATAGATTTTTCAAAGGGCAATTGATTTGATAGTGTTACGTTGAAAATGTGGTCGCCGAAATATGTGTTTGGTAGTATATGTCTTATATTTAAGAAAAAACCGACAAATAACCGAAAAAACCGAAAAACGACATAAACTGAATCAAGAAAAAACCGACTTAATTGGTTTGATTTGGTTCTAATATTTGAAAAACTGACTTATTTGGTTTGGTTTCCTTTAGAGAAAATTCGATCCAAACCGAACGATGAACACCCCTACTTGCAATTAACGCGAATATAGCTATATTTAAAAAGGTTCAACTCATCGTAGTATTTTCGACAAAAAATGTAAATATATTTTAAAAAAGCTACGTAGTGTATGAATTCTACGTATGTAGCATGTCTTAGGGAAATTTTATATTGTTCAGAAGTGTTTTGGTCCTCGAGTTAATAAGCGGCTATACTTTGCAACTATGATTGATGTGAGAGGCTACTTCAATTATTCCAACAACTATAATCGATATATATAGAGATGGAATAACTCTTCATATCACTAACTAAAAAGGTGTCATCAGAGATGAAATTCTGAATATCTTTAATGTCGAATAAATAATCAACATTACTGCAATTAAATTTGTCACGCCCCAAGACAAGGGCGACCGAAAAGCACCTTTTTGGAGGTTCTATCGAAGACTTACAGTGCATCTATTAAAAGTGTATATATATATATATATATAGTGTTTTATTGAAAATCTGAGGTGACTAATTAAGTTGGGAGTTCTCCACTAATTTGTATAACTACTGAAGTGCTTCTAATTCAAAGTATTTGTTATAATCTTTTGACTGTTAGCTTATATGATGAACAATATATATTCTCGTCTCATTTTAAGTATTTTCTCTAGTGTCTGAACATGGTTTATTAAAGTGGTCAATTATATCTTATTTGCCAAAGAGTTCTGTACAAATAGGTAAAGACAATTTTTTTTGTATAGATATAATTATTATATAAATTATTGAGTCTCTTGATACGCAAGTGCATTTACTATCTGTGCAAATCTACAATTTTTAAACTTTTCTATTTAGAATTGTTAGCTCCGCCACTAATATCAAACAATAAAACTATTATTTAACGGGGTAGAAGTTTTGTATTTATACCATTATGCAATTACATAAAAAAAAATGATTGGTTGTGGACATGGGCGAATGTAGTGTTGTTTCGACGGGTTCAAAAGAACCCATAACTTTCGATGCGGAATAAAAATTCATTAAAATTACAAAAATAGTAGATATGAATTCATAATTGTATAAATATAATGAGTGCAATGCTAAAAACCTTGAAAGTTGATCATATAAAATTTAAATTCTGAATCCGCTTTGATAGTGGAGTTTAAGCAGTAATAGTGACCTCACGTGGTTAAGTAATAAACAAGAAACGCAATTAAAGTTTTTCTTGAGACGCTAATAGAGAAACTCATGTAGGTGGAGGGGCCAGTTGGGCCAATAAACGGACAGAATTAGATTTTAATGTCAATTCCAAGGTCCCTTAATCCTTAAAAAGATGTAATATTAGGTGTGTGATTAGTGAATATAACAATTAACAATCAAAGTGGAGACAAAGATTATGATTAATACTCCTAAAACTATGGTTTCGTCAGTGGCCCTTGAGAGAAGTTAAATTAGAGATGCTCTGCCGAAAACAATTTTTTACAACCCCCAAATAAAAGCTAAATTTTAAAGTTTTATAGAAAAAAATTCTAATTTTTTTTTGGGTGAAGAACTTTTCTGAGACTTTTAAACTAAGAAATATAATCGTAAAATTTTTAAAAAAAATTGCTATTGTTATTCAAATAAGTTAGTCAGTATTTGTGCCGGTAGTCGATAGCAAATACCACGTGACATTAGTTGAGTTGCGATCCATGTTGCATGTGACCTCCTTGCTTCTATCATGGTACACTCTTCTTCTCGCCAAGTCTTTTTCTCTTCGGTGTGTGCAAACTAGCTCAAATACCACAAATACAATAATAATTACGTACGTCTCAGTCCCACAAGTTTGGGTTGGTAATAAAATCCTCATTCCTTTAAAAAAAATAAAAAAGAACAAAGTTTTATTTTGCGAAAACTTTTTCATACATAGTCGATACACGCGATATTGCATGCCATAAGTTAATATAGCAAACAAATACACAAAAATTAGGTCCCTTTTTAATTATATCACCCAAACAATTAACCTGTCAAAATGTAGACGGATAAATTTCGATCAGGGTTTATTATTTGAATATCCTTATTTCTAGCTAATTAATCATAGATAAGTATTTAATTACTTGGGAAAGTCTAGGAGCTTGGAATGGAGTTGTTGTGGAACTTCTTTTTACCATGAAAGTAATTTATTATTTGTTGGTCAAATATTCAGTTATAAAATTAAAAATTCAGAAATGAAAGGCTCTGACGAACCAAGCGATTAAAGACAAATGCAACTCCAATATCCTGGAAGAATTAATATACATAGCCGTCCACCTAACCACCTAACTAAAAATAACCACCAAAATATATGATATATGTATCATCCGTATATAATATATATATATATATATATATATATATATATATAATTATGTATAATTATCTAAAATTTATGTATATCAGCTAGAAAAATAAACAGGAAATCATATCGACTATTTGCATAAAAATCTCTGAGAATTTGTAAGTGTTTATATATGGTTACTATCGAATGTCTAGTCTATCACAAGTGGCCAATTCAATGGTTCAGACAGATAGACCAATAATTCTTCGACAAAATATATGAAGGGGTAGTTCAAAGTTAAAATTATTACCATAAGTTTTGGTTTTAATTGTTAAAGATTAGCTATATTTCATGTCACTGTTGCAAGAGAAAATAGAATATAATTGGTTGTTGGCATATCCATGTAGGTCCATAGCCTTAGAATTATATTATTGGATTTAATGAGAATTGAGAGTACTAGTAGAGGAATTAAATATCTGCAATATTACTTTAATACTAACAACTCCTTCCATGCTTAACAATGATAAACAATGATCATTTGTTGCTTAGTTTTGAATATTATTATGAATTTGAGACCTTTTGCATGGCCTAGAAAAGTTGCAAACAATTAGGTTCATTATTTGAAGTGGAGAAATCACAAAAATACAAGAAAACAAAACAAAAATAATCATATTCAATCTTAGAGAGCGCTTATTCAATTTTCAAGAATATTTATATGTAGATTTTATTTAAGATTGGAACCTTTTTTTTTATGATGTTATCAATTTCTTAAAAAGAAGAAGATGAGAGAACATATTTGAACGCAGACGATAGTGGCATCTAAATAAATTGAAGACGCTTGAGCCTCGTAAATTAAATAACGGATTCTAATACTTTTTGAAGTCAAATAAGAGCATAAACTACTATATAGAGTCTTGAGTGTCTTCCCTTAGAAAACCAACTAACAAATTATTATTTTTGTTATGTGGAATTAGGCGCTCTTTAATTGTAATCGTTTTGATTTGTTAATAGCAATTCACAACGGTTAGCAAAAAATTATTATTTTTGCGTAGGAGAAAAGATAGGCTTGGTGGTTTTACTTTAACTTATGAATAGTGGTGTACAAATCGAACCGCACCAAATCGAAAAGTATATGAACCAAACCGATATGAATATATAATTTTTATATATTCTTTTAAGATTTTATATAGAATGTTCTTTAAGAAATGTCTAGAAATATTTGGAATTATCTTGCGGGATATAATATTTAATAGTATATAAAGTGCTCCATATTTATTAACATTAAATAATGGATTGTATGATCACTTTCTCACCAAGTGTTACTGAAATGCGTTAAACTCTTTGTTTTTCCATATTCATATCATATGTTAAGATCTACTAAATTGTTATATCTTTTTCGAATGTGAAGTGAGTATTATTATTTAGGTATCATATTAATTTTTATGTTTAATTACTAAATTCGGTTAACCTTGAAAGTGTACATCAACGAAATATTATTGTCAGTAGACTAAAAAATAACTATTATGTGTTACTAAGAAAATTCTCTCATAAGAATATTTTAATAGATAATATGTTTGTCAAATTTTTATATTTTTACTAAACATATATTTACTTATCAAAAATTTAACAAGGTAAGATTGAAATAATATTTAACTAACAAAAAACCCAAAAAACCCGTAAAATCCGACAAAACCTGTTACACCCCTTTTTTAACCAAACCTCACTAACCCTCTTACAAATAATAAAAAGATTTCGCAAGGCTCAAAAGGGTTTTTCAATTTTGAAAGTGACAAAAATTTGTGTTCAAAAAGAAAATAATTCAGAGTCGCTACCTGACATTTGATTTCGGTGTGTCAGGTCACCGTTTTTTTTTTTAAAATGATTTTTCCTTTTAAAAAATACTTAGGACTCCAAAACTAAATCTGCACCAGAGATTCAGGTAAGGGGGTTCATTTGACTCGGGGAGAAGGTGTTAGGCACTCCCCAAGTCCCGTGAAAATCACGGTTGCGTACTCAATCTAGTTGGCTTTTAAGATATTTAAATTAAGGTAAAACACATAAAGGAAAATAAACATCCAAAGGGTTCGAGGTCGTCCCTTTCTAATAAAAAGAAATAAAACAAAATAAAGCAAGTCTTCCTAGCTCATACTACGCCTCCATTGATGATACCGCGACTCCATTTACATTTACTTCGGAGCATTCCCCGGGTTAAAAATATTTACAAAGTCCACGGGGCATTCCCCAGATGAATTTATCTAAGGGACAACCTCTCACCTCAAAACCAAAAGCAAATGAAAAATCCTAAAATTGCCTATCTAAGTGTGGTCGGCCTAAACATGCTTCTAACGGACATTTAAAATAATAGACATGATAATCCTAAACTTTTATTCAATTCTGGTACCAAGCCGTATCAGTTTTGCTTTTAACCAACCCAAGACCATCTATGTTTCTAATCAAATTTCTTTCACAAAATCCATGCTAATTCTCAATTGCACAATGACGTTCAAGACACTTACCAAACAGAAATATTTCTGCTAGTAACCAAATGATAGCAAATTCATTTTTAACTTTCAATTTAATTCCCCAATATCAACTCACAAATAAATCATATAGCCCGCATAGATTTTCAGATCGAACTAAGTCACTAGGCCATGTCACATTATTAACGATTTAGCAAATTGGTTTAGTGTTGTTCTCAGGTGAAATTACGGATCAAAAGGAAGCCCAGTAATCAAACAAAATGAAGCGAATTACAAATAGAGGACAAACAAATAGCATTCATATCATCAAAAATCAATCACAAACACGCGCACAAAATCTAAAGCGAGAGCAAAGCGAGAAATGAACCTCAAAAGAGTTATCATATTTTCTTCGACACTTGAAAATCGTACAAGATCCTTAAGCCAAAATCGAGTGAATCGCAGCACGAACAGTATGAAAACAGCAACAAGAACTCGGAGAGTAACCTCGACGTATGACTGAAGGAGACCTCGGCGGACAACAACGACTTCAACAAACTCAACTCAACCTCATGTACGAACCAATACCACTTGTTTCTCGCGTATGCCTGTGTATGAGTGGTGAGGATTTGCTGGTTTGGTTGGAGTTTTCGGCATGTGTGACGGGGATGGAGATCGGGGTCGTTGGTTGGAGAGGAGTTGGTCATTTTTAGGCGAGGGGTCGCTGCCGGCTAGGCTACTGGTGGTTTAGGGTCGTCTTTTGGTGTTGTTCGTTGGTGTTTGGTGAAGTCAGGGGACTGTTGGTGGCGTGCAGAAGGAGAAGGGCTGTTGCTGGCGGCGTTGGAGGTGAAGCAGCGGTGAGCTGCTGTGACAAGTGAGGGTGATTTGGTTGATTTTTGATGAAGAAGAAGGTGAGCGATCTGAGGGTGGTCGTGAGTGAGCAGTGAAGGTCCCTTCTCCAAGACTAGGAGTTGAAACTTTTTTTAGGGTTTCTATAATTGGGTATTTTATATGAAGCTGAGAAGGGGTGACGGCCATTAGATTAGAAGGAAATAGATGACTAGGATTAAATCTTGCACATAAATGGGCTAATGGGCTGGGAAGAATGGGCTAAGAACAATTGGGTTTAAGTTAAAAGAAATGGACTCACACCCTTGGGCCTACAAATTTTCTTGTTGGACAAAGACAAACTCAAAAATCCTACCAAAATATTAATTAAACTTAGTTAAGTAAATAAATAAAATTTTAAAATGAAACTACTTTTTTTGTATTTTCGAATGTTATAACAATAAAGTAAAAAGTAAAGAAAAATAGGTTAAAGTCAGGATAAAATTAAGATACCATGAATAAAAATATACTAATTGATCTTAAACTAAAGATAAAAATATAGAAAAGCGATAAATACGATAAACAAAACTATTTTATGTTTATGTTTTTTTATGTCTTAGGACTAAAAGTAAAAAAAAGATTAAAATTATATTAAAATAAAGTCAAGTAAATTTTTTTAAAAATATTAAAATACTAAAACTAACTTTAAAATTTGCGCGGGTCAAAAATTATGTGCTTACAGCTGCCCCTCTTTGATCGTAAACACGAAGAGTTTTCGGAGCAAAGAACAATAAGCAACGTAATAGATTTATGACCCGACGCTTATTCAAAAGAAAATAAAGATGGCTAAAAAGATTGTGACCGAGCCCTGGTATCTGAGCTGCCTACATATCCTTGGCTATAGAGAAATCAAGCCATGTGTAGTTCAGAAGTGAGAAGGATGATGAAGTACCGAGGTGGAGAGTCGAGTGAAGTGTCGTCGAGGTTCCAGCCCGCGGTTCCTGCCATTACATCAAAATAAAAGAAAAATTACAGCGAAGTGAAAGAAAAATACAAGATCCTATCTACTCTTTGTATTGAATCTTCCTTGAGTCTCTATTTGATCTTCAATATGCAACTGAAAAATGGAGCATGTTCTTCAGGCGGGCTCCTGATGCTTCTTGAATTTGCGACTTGAAGTAGCTCTGAAATGAATTCCCTTGTTATCCAGGTGGGTGCCTGATTACTAAAACTTGAAACTGTTTCCCTCGTTATCCAAGTGGGTACCTGATTACCAACAACTTGAATTGTATTCCCTCGTTATCCAGGTGGGCGCATGATTACCGACAACTTGAAGTTGTATTCCCTCGTTATCCAGGTGGGCGCCTGATTCCTAAAACTTGAATTGTATTCCCTCGTTATCCAGGTGAGCGCCTGATTGCTAAAACTTGAAACTATGTTCCCTCGTTATCCAGGTGGGCACTTGATATTGCAACAAAACAGACAAAACAAAAGAAATTTTTCTGTCCCAGTTTGGGATCTGGGCATATTTGTGAGTGTTAATCGGATCATGTTACCTATAGAACTCTAAGAATTCAAAAGCTAAATCTCATTATCCAGGAGGGCCCTGAAAACTTCGAATTAAATCTCATCTAAAACTTAAAACTAAATCACATTATCCAGGAGGGTCCTGAAAGCTTTAAAACTAATTCTCATTATCCAGAAGGGTCCTGAAAAATTTAAAAACTAAATCCCATTATCCAGGAGGGTCTTGAAAGCTTTCGAATTAAATCTCATTATCCAGGAGGGTCCTGAGAATTTAAAAACTAAATCCCATTGTCCAGGAGGGTCCTAAAAATTTAAAAACTAAATCCCATTATCCAGGAGGGTCCTGAGAATTTAAAAACTAAATCCCATTATCCAGGAGGGTCCTGAGAATTTAAAACTAAATCCCATTATCCAGGAGGGTCCTGAAGATTTAAAATTAAATCCCATTATCCAGGAGGGTCCTGAGTACTTTTTTAAAATTAAATCTCATTATCTAGGAGGGTCCTAAAAATTTAAAAACTAAATCCCATTATCCAGGAGGGTCCTGAGAATTTAAAAACTAAATCCCATTATCCAGGAGGGTCTTGAAAGATTTAAATTAAATCCCATTATCCTGGAGGGTCCTGAGAACTTTTACAAAATTAAATCCCATTATCCAGGAGGGTCCTGAGAATTTAAAAGCTAAATCCCATTATCCAGGAGGGTCCTGAAAACTGAGAATGAACTTACCTGAGTCATGCTCTAATCTTTGAGGATTTTGAACATAATTTCTTGCTCCCTGAACCATACTTTTTCATGGGAGGTCCCTGTGGATTTAAAAATTTTCTTGCCCCTGTTTCAGACAAATAAAATCTTGTTAGTTTGAAAACGTGGCGATTAGTTTGTGGCATCCTTGCTGAGTGTCTTCTTTCGCCACTGCCATGCTTCATTTTGATT